>NC_056055.1:65912592-66576520 GCF_016772045.2 Ovis aries
GTGGGCATAAATTGGTAGTGGTCCTTATGAATCCAGCTGGATCTTCAGTGAGTTCTCGAAATGCTTTCTTTATTTCACTAATAAAAATATACCATTCTTGATATTTTAAAAAGCTTTTTTCTTTACTAATGAGGTCATATGCTACAGATTTATAAAATTTATTTTCTCTAGAGACTTTTAAAATATCCCTTATCCAAAATACCATTTAGAAAAGAAAATGTGAATGGAAGAAATCAAGAAAAACAAGGAAAAGAGAAAGGAATGAAGGATAGGAGGAGAAATAAACTATAGACAGTGGGAAGTTTGGTTAATCAATATAACTGGGCAGTAACAATGTGATATAGTTTCCCCAGACTAGCGTTTTGTCTGAAAACCTTTTCTAGAACCTGTCTCAGACGTCTCAGTGCGTTTCATCAGTTAAGTTCAGTTGCTGAGTTGTGTCTAACTCTTTGTGACCCCATTGACTGGAGCACGCCAGGCTTCCCTGTCCATCACCAATTCCCAGAGCTTTCTCAGACTCAAGTCCATCAAGTCAATGCCATCCAACCATCTCATCCTCTGTCATCCCCTTCTTTTCCTGCCTTCAATCTTTCCCAGCATCAGGGCCTTTTGTGGTGAGTCAGTTCTTCACATCAGGTGGCCAAAGTATTGGAACTTCAGCTTTAGCATCAGTCCTTCCAGTGAATATTCAGGACTAATTTCCTTTAGGATGGGCTGGTTTGATCTCCTTGCAGTCCAAGGAACTCTAAAGAGTCTCCTCCAACACCACAGTTCAAAAGCATCAATTCTTCGGCATTCATCTTTCTTTATAGTCCAACTCTCACATCTATACATGACTACTGGAAAAACCATAGCTTTGACTAGACAGACCTTAGTCAGCAAAGTAATGTCTCTGCTTTTTAATATGCTGTCTAGGTTGGTCATAACTTTTCTTCCAAGGAGCAAGCATCTTTTAATTTCATGGCTGCGATCACCATCTGCAGTGATTTTTGGAGTCCAAGAAAATAAAGTCTGCACTGTTTTCATTGTTTCCCCATCTATTTGCCATGAAATGATGGGATTGAATTCCCCTGGTGGCTTAGGGGAATCTGCCTGCATTGCAGAAGACCCAGGTTCGATGCCTGGGTCGGGAAGATTCCCTGGAGAAGGGAATGGCAACCCATTCCAATATTCTTGCCTGGAAAATTCCATGGACAAAGGAGCCTAATGGTCCATGGGGTCACAAAGAAGCGGACATGACTGAGCAACTAACACTTTGACTTTCAGTGAGCTTCATAAAAGAACACAGACTGATGCTCATTGCATATATAGTGGTCCTTCAGTATCCTCAGGAGATTGGTTCCAGTCCCACCCCCCAGACACCAAAACTGCAGATGCTCAAGTCCTTTGTATAAAATGGTGCAGTATTTGCAGGCAGCCCATGCGCGTCCTGCAGTAAACTTTAAATCACCTCTAAATCACTTATAATACTCAGTACAGAACAATGCTATGGCATTAATTGCCAACGCCCAGCAAATTCAAGTTTTGCTTTTTGGATCTTGCTGGAATTTTTTTTTTTCGATTTGCAGTTGGTTGAATTCATGGATGTGAAACTCACAGATACAGATAACCAACTGTGTATCAATGTTCTTAATTTAGGGTGGGGCTTTGTGAGAGTCCATTAGCAAGGTTTTTATGAATAGACTTTAGGAATCCATGAACTTTTAAAATTGCATAGAAGCATTTTTGTGACTGTCCATATGTGCCTTTGTTTTTCTTGGGAAAAGATCATTGGCTTTCACTGGATTCACAAAAGTATTCAAAGATTCTTGTCTCAAAAAAAAAAAATAGGCTAAGGACCATTACTTTGGATCATTACTAATTATTTTATATCATTTTCTTTTCTCAGAAAAAGGCAATACATGAGAGTAGGGTGTGTGTATGTGTGTGTATCTGTGTGTGTATTGACAAAAAAGTTTAATGTTACCATATATTGGCACATTTAATTTACACAAAGCATATTTTTAGGCATGGCCTGATTCTCTACCACCTGTAACTAAGAAAATCAAAACTGCTACTATTTTAGGCTTTAAAGGTTTTTAATAGTCTTTGGAACAAATTTTTATCTAAAGGAAATGGGAGAGAATTTGGAGTCATTAGATATATTGGATATATTCAATTTATGAAAAAATAGATAATGTTTTGATTTTTGCTCCATCCAATTTTTAGCCCTGATATATATATATATATATATGAATTAATATAGTTGTTTCCTTCATTTCAGTTGCTTACAGCTTCGTTTCAAATACAGGAAACATGACCATCCAAATGCTTCTCTCTTTCTAGGGTGTAACAGTTTGATTTATTGACAGACACAGCTGACAGCTCACTGCTCACATCTGCCATGAAAAGTGGTCCTTCGCACCTAGGCATGCGTGTGTGCTCTGTTGCTTTGTTGTGTTGGCGCATTGTGGCCTCATGGACTGTAGCCTGCCAGGGTCCCGTCCATGGGATTCTCCAGGTGAGAATACTGGAGGGGGCTTCCATGCCCTTCTCCAGGGGATCTTCCTGACCCAGGGATTGAACTCAGCTCTCCTGCATTGCAGGTGGATCCTTTAGTGTCTAAGTCACCAGGAAAGCCTATGTTTGCACCTATGTTTCCTCTCAAAGAGAGGAGAATTTTCCAGACATCTTACCTATTTTCTGGTAGACTCTAGATCAGGAATATTCTAGAAGGTCCATTTTATGACTTCTTCCTCCATGAATGGATCATAGTTGGTCTGTGAGTAGGAGTAATGATCCACTGATAGAATCAGTGCTCAAGAATGAGAATGTAGCCAATTTAGGCTAAACAGAATTTAGCCTATCTTAGAAGATCCTAGAAGTAGTGTAAATGTTATCATTTGGTATAAAACAGCAGGTACGGTGTATTGTCCCTTGACATAAAACAATATAGGAGTATGTGCTGAAGAAAAGCAAAGGAGAAAACTAAATGGCATGGTACTTTGGAAATACCTTATAAAATATCTTTAAACATGTAAGTTTATGTATAAACATAAAATGCTTTATAAAATAACTTGTATTGTACCTTAGAAAAGAGTCTTTTCCAAGGCACTTTAGAATATAAATCTGTATAGGAGTGGGTATTTTTTATGTCAGAAAATTCTCCTCAAAAAGAAGTATGCTGTATTAACATTTCAAGTTAGCCCTAATCTTCAATGTGCCTTTCAACAGGAACTTAATCATAATCAACAGCAGTGGGGAAAGTGTCTCCTTCATAGACACCAAAACAGAGCTTTAAAATGCCCTTTTGTTTGAGTCCTTAGGGCTCTGGGTCAAAGGAGAACAGCATGACCTTTTACTTCCCTCTTCTTGGATTTGAGAGAGTTAATTCTCAAAAACTTCCCATCCACAGAAAACTCTGATGAGACTATGAGTCATCTGTCTCACAATTCCTTTCGGGAACAAAAAGAAATCTTGGCTTCTTGCCTTAATCAACAATTGTCATTTTCTTACATTTTTTAAATGTAAATTTAAAATAGCATTCTTCTATGTGTAACTGGCATTTTGGACCATTCTTTACAGATGAAAATCAAACCATGAAAAACACTGATTTAAGGCCCTAAGGAGACTGATGTACTTATACTTTAGAAGTAAAACTGGTCACACAAGTCTAATAGAATCTTTTATTAATGGAGCAAGAAATCAAACATCAAACTCATTTCTCATAGGGAAGCAGTTTCTTGATAAAAGATAAAATACCATAGCAGAAGGGGGAAGACAAAGAACTGAGGTGACTAAGGGGTTTTTTCAGTTCATATTTACAGAAATGGTACAAAAGCTTGATTCTTTCCTTTTTAAGATAACTGCTTTGTGTACCTTACAAAACCATCTCATTGTTATGGAACTGCCCATTTTCCTAACTATACTGAGAAGATAGAGTGAAAAAATACGATGTGACAAAATAAGTTATTGAACAAAGGAAGTTATTCATTCACCAATGATGATAACTTGAGGTGTCACTTGAAAACTAATTTGTTTCTCATGGGCTTCCCTGGTGGCTCAGATGGTAAAGAGTCTGCCTGCAATGAGGGAGACCTAGGTTTGATCCCTGGGTCAGGAGGATCTCCTTGAGAAGGGAATGGCTACCCACTCCACTATTCTTGCCTGGAGAATTCCATGGACAGAGAGAGAAGCCTGGCAGGCTACAGTCCATGGGGTTGCAGAGTAGGACATGACTGAGAGACTAACACTTCCACTTTTCTTTCACTTTCTTTTCTCATCAGGTCTCTCATGGACATTTGTTTTCAGTACTTCTCTATACGTTAGATTGAACATACATAAGTGCTGATGTTAGGGTAATTTTTTACTTGAAAACAGCAGTGTCTCTTGACTCAGTGTAAATAGCTGAAATTCCTTAATTCAGCTGAATTCAACCAATGTTTGCCCATCATGTGCGTGGCAACTCACTCTATGGTGAAGGACACAATAATGGCAAATGGCAGATGCCATATCTCATGGTAATTTATTATGACCGTTATATGTTAAAAATCCATAACCAAGCTGATCACCTGTGGCCTGAAATAGATAGACCCCTAATTTAGCTAGCAGTTGATTCCACAAGTTAAGCTGATTTTGGTAGCCTTTAATATAAAAACCACTTAGGCATTTTCTTAGCACTGTGATAACTTCAGGAAGGTGACTTTTTTTTTTTTTAACTTTCCATGTTTCATATAGGAAACTGGCCATTGAAATTCACATGAGACTTGCTTATGATCACATTTAGCTTCCAATCTTTCAGCTACTGGCTTCCTCTACTAACCAGTTTTCCCAGCTTCTCACTCTATGCCTCCCCTGTGAGGTATTGTCATCAACATGTTAACTGACCCCAGCACCCTGGGAGTTACAGGGAGAGGGCAAAGTCTAATGGACTCTCTGGTAGGAAAATTCTGCTGAAGGGTTTTCTGTAAATTTTCGCTCTGTGTTATCCCTTCATATGTTGTTTCCTCCCCATGCTCAGTAATTTTAGTTTGTGCTTTTTGTTTCTCTTTTTGTTTCTTTGGTTTGCTGGCTTTGTGTTCTTTTCTCTTTTTTTTCCTTTTCTTTTCCTTTTTTAATGCAGGAATCGGTCAAGGCGTTCCAGTGGTGGCACTGATTGTGGAAGGAGGACCCAATGTGATCTCAATTGTCTTGGAGTACCTTCGAGACACCCCTCCTGTGCCAGTTGTTGTCTGTGATGGGAGTGGACGGGCATCCGACATCCTGGCATTTGGGCATAAATATTCAGAAGAAGGCGGGTAGGTAATTTGCCAGGCCCTGGATTTAAACTATGAGTGTTAAGCTTGTGTTCCAAACTTGGAAGAGAGTGTGTAAGTTGATTGATGGTTTGGCATGGGAAGGAGGCTGGGAAGAGCAGGAGAACATATTCTAAATGTCCTATGAAGTGGGAAATACCATGAAAGCTACGCTAGTCCACACTGATGATAAGGAGAACTAGGAGAATGGAGGGGCCATAGGACATGGGCTCCTTCCTCTTCATTTTCCTTTTCTCTTTTCCTCCTTCCACTAAGGAATTGGTGTTGGGTTTTTTTTTTTTCCAATGACTTTTATTGGAAGATAGTTGACTTATAATATGTTAGTTTAGGTGTACATTCCTTATAAATATATATATGTATATATTATTTTTCATATTCTCTTCATATATAGGTAATTACAGAATACTGAGTAGAGTTCCTTGTGCTATACAGTAGGTCATCAGTTGTCATCTATTCTATGTATAGTAGCATATATGTGTTAATCCCGATCTCCCAATTCATCACTCCCCTCCCCATGTTTTCCCTTTGATAATCGTAAATTTGTTTTAAAGATTTATGTTTTCCCTTTGGTGATCATACGTTTGATTTTGAGATTTTTGAGTTGGTTTCTGTTTTGTAAATAGGTTCATTTGTATCATTTTTATTAGATTCCACATATAAGTGATATTATATGATTTTCTCTGCCTGACTTACTTTACTTAGTATGATACTCCCTGGGTCCATTCATGTTGCTGCATGTGGCATTATTTCATTCTTTTTAATGACTGCATAGTATTCCATTATATATGTACACCATATCTTCTTTATCCATTCCTCTGTCAGTTGATACTTAGGTAGCTTCCATCTCCCAGCTGTTGGAGATAGTACTGTGATGAATATTAGAATGTGTATATCCTTTTTGAATTATGGTTCTCTCCAGATATATGCCAAGGACTGGGATTGCTAGATCATATGGTAGCTCTATTTTTAGTTTTTTAAGGAACCTCCATACTTTCTCCATAGGAGGGTTCCCTTTTCTCCACACCCTCTTCAGCATTTATTGTTTGTAGGTTTTTAATGATGGCCATTCTGGCAGGTGTGAGGTGATACCTCATTGCAGTTTCAAAGGTATATTACAAACCTATAGTCATTAAAACAGTATGTTACTAGCACAAAAACAGAAATCTAGCTCAGTGGAATAAGATGGAAAGTCCAGAGATAAACCCATGCGCCTATGGTCTAATCTGTGACAGAGGAAGCAAGAAGATGCAATGGAGAAAAGACAGTCTTTTCAATAAGTGGTGCTGGGAAAACTGAGAAGCCACTTGAAAAAGAATGAAATTAAAACGCTCTCTAACACCATACACAAAAATAAAGTGAATTAAAGACCTAAATGTAAGGATGGATACTATAATACTCTTAAAGGAAAACATAGGCAGAACACTCTCTGACTTAAATTGCAATGATATCTTTTTTGACCCACCTCCTAGAGTAATTAAAATAAAAATACACAAATGAGATCTAATTAAACTTAACAACTGTTGCACACCAAAGGAAACCATAAACAACATGAAAACATAACCTACAGAATGGGAGAAAATATTTGCAAACTATGCAACTGACAAGGGATTAATCAAAATATACAAACAGCTTGTGCAGCTCAATGTCAAAAAAAAAAATCAAAAAATGAGCAGAAGATCTAAATTGACATTTCTCCAAAGAAGACACACAAATGGCTAAAAAGCACAGAAACTGGGGTTTTACATGTGAAGCACAACTAACCTGGACCACATAATGGAGGTTAGCAACTTGAGAGAAGCTGGGATCTGCAACTTCCAGGCTTGACCTCCAAACACTAGCTTTCCCAAGCTGCTATGTGTGTACAAATACTAAATGTTTACAAAAGCGTTTGGTGCCCTGTCCCATCATATCCCTCTAGACTGGCTTGGAGAGTGGACTGTCTATAATGGTAACCACTCTGGTCCTGTGTAAACTGATCTTGAATCCTTCACACACTTTCCTTGATCTAGCAGCTCCCTTCCCCGTGCTGCTTTCAACAGTCCAAGGCACCAACCCTTTGGAGGACCTCCTTGCACAGCCAGCCCCTGCATCTGAGATCCCCTCCTGCAGATGATTAGAAGTAATTCATCTGAAGATGTGGGTGACTTTAAGGAGGAGAACTCAAAGGAGCTATTGAAGTTTTAAAAAAGGAATTTCCTAACCTAATCAATTCTAACTCATGGATGTAATGGGAGAAAGAAACCCCAAAGGAATTGGGCATCTTTTATTCATCCCTCCCATAAATATACAGTAAGTGTCTACTGGGTGCCATGCACTAAGATATGGAAGAAAAAAAAAGCTATTTCTACCCTCAAAGAGCTCATAGCAAGTCTTATAAACTGACAAGTGTATCATTATAATAATAGTAATGACAAGTGAGTTTGTCTACTCGGACCACTCCCTCTGGCGCCTCTCCCTCACCCAGCCCAATTTAAAACAGACTCAGCATGGCAACTCAATGCCATTTCTCCTCTCCCCATTCCTCCTCTTGTCTTTGCCACCAGCCGAGCACACCTGGTAAGGCATTAAGCAGCACACTTCCCTTAGTTAGTACAGGTACTAGCCCTTAGTTCGTGTACCTAGGCATGTGAAAGGAAGAAAATCAGAGGCACAGAGCTCTCAGCTTAACATTGTGAACACTGACAGTGACTTTGCTGCTGCTGCTGTGCCAAGTCACGTCAGTCGTGTCTAACTCTGTGCAACCCCATAGACGGCAGCCCACCAGGCTCCACCATCCCTGGGATTCTCCAGGCAAGAACACTGGAGTGGGTTGCCATTTCCTTCTCCAATGCATGAAAGTGAAAAGTGAAAGTGCAGTTGCTCAGTCATGTCTGACTCTTCCTGACCGCATGGACTACAGCCCACCAGGCTCCTCCGTCCATGGGATTTTCCAGGCAAGAGTCCTGGAGTGAGTTACCATTGCCTTCTCCAGTGACTTTAGGCCCTGTTGAAACTTTTGATATTAAAAGAAAAAAGCACCAAGTTAGAGTTTGCTTCTGGCAAATTCGATGAAGTTATCATTATCTTCTTTAATGGTAAGTACCAGTCCATTTTATAGTTAACAAACTAAACAGAATATTTGCCTACATGGTCCTGTGTCTGTTACCAATAAAAGTTGAAGATCCTCAGCTATGCTTTGTTGTTCAGTCACTCAGTCGTGCCCAACTCTTTGTGACTCCTTGGACTGCAGCATGCCAGACTTCCCTATCCTTCACCATCTCCCATCCCAGAGCTTGCTCAAACTCATGTCCAATGATGCTTTGCTTTTATTAAAAACTTAGCCGTAGTTCTCATTAATTTAAATATAACAATCAGTTATTAAAGAATGTATATAGCCTTTAGCTTTGGCACTTTTTCTGTCTTAGTGCTGGCATTGTTTTGTTGTATTCCTACAAAGTAGATGTAAGTTTACACTCAGAATGCATATTTCCTTTCAAGAAACCTCAGCACTTCAGATTTCCAGGTTTATATACAATGAAAATATGGACCTTGTGCTTGTTTTTTTGTCGTTGTCTTGGGTTGGGTTCCTTGAAAAATGTTGAAATCTCTGATAAGCTGCTTTTCCTGATTCTGTTTTAATATAAGAGAAATATTACACATTTGGAGCTGGGCATGGCTCTATATATTATTTAACCTAGGGGACAGATACACAGAGAAATTAAGTGCTTTCTCCAGGCCATACAGCCCATGATCCCAGGCCAGTTCAGTATATTATAAAAATTTACTGAAATGTGTTTTGTGGTATATGCTCTATTGTTTCCTCATACAGTACTTCAATGATACTATCTTTTAAATATATAAGTATACTTAAGCTGCCTTCAGCTTTCTCTTTTTGTTATAATTTAATTTTTTATTTTTCTGTGTATTCTAAAAAGATAAAATCAATGCATTTCTGGTTACAAACTGAAATCCAAGCAGATCAGCTCTATATCATATGGATTCTTTTCCTTCCCCCACCCAGAACATCATACCCCAACTCTAAAATTAAGAGTCAGAAATACCATGCCCTATAATGAGTATAACTAGTACGAAGATAAAGAGTTAAGATATTTTTATATCTTTAGAATTATTAAAATTAAAACCAATAATTTTCAGAAAATTTTTAAAATGATTATTAAGAACATAGAAGACTAAAAGGGAACATTATATTTGCTGATCTAAATATGAGTGAGTGAAAGTCACTCAGTCATGTCTGACTCTCTGCGACCCCATGAACTATACAGTCCATGAAATTCTCCAGGCCAGAACACTGGAGTGGGTATCCTTTCCCTTCTCCAGGAGATCTTCCCAACCCAGGGATCAAACTTAGGTCTCCTACATTGTGGGTGGATTCTTTACCATCTGAACCACATGGAAAGCCCTAAATCTAAATATATATATATATATTAATATTATGATAAAAGTATGCTCTGCTTCAGGAAAGCAGTTATAAATTTAACATGATCAAATGCATTCAGAATGTTTCTGTGTGCCCTCTGAATAACTGCCAGGATTAATCATGTTTATTTAACTTGATAAGAAATTGTCCAACCACACATGTGCAGCCAGTTTTAAAAATCATTAGTGTGCCTATTATATGCTTAAAAAAAAAATGACCCAGCTGGACTTTATTCATCAAGAAGCATTTTTCTTTGATTTTCAACAGAGTCCAACAGAGTTGAGACATATTTCACTACAAGTAAATATAAATGCATAACTATGTTCATATAAACAGAGTACGCTGCAGCCCATGGGGTCACGAAGAGCTGGACACGACTGAGCGAGTTCACTTTCACTTTTCACTTTCATGTATTGGAGAAGGAAATGGCAACCCACTCCAGTGTTCTTGCCTGGAGAATCCCAGGGACGGTGGAGGCTGGTGGGCTGCCATCTATGGGATTGCATAGAGTTGCTCACAACTGAAGTGACTTAGCAGCAGCAGCAGCATGCAAATAAAAGTGTGCGATTGTACATATAATATTGAATATAGGGAACATATATACTTGGTTTATGAAACCTGAATTGGGGTTTGAAATAATTTATTTTTATTTTTCAGTTACTTTAGAAATGTAAATACAATTTTTAAAATTTTAACTTCATTTACAAGTTGTTAAATAATATATGCCCAAGGACTATAAATTTTTATATTCAGCTCTAAAGCTTTTCAATTTCATAATCCTAAAGATGTGGAAAAAAATTTACATACTTTGTATCTGAACTTTTGTGAACTTGATATTTTGACTTTAAATTCTCTGCTAATAACCACCTTTCAAGAACATGAATCTGAAAGGGAATGACTCTGGAAGCAAACTATGATTGGAAAAACTGATTAACTTTTGTAGATGAGATTATGTGAGGTAGAAAAAGGCAGACTATCTCAGTGCTGTGGGTTTGGATAAACTAGGAGACAATTACAATTAAATTCTTATTTTTATCTTTTCTCCCCATCTCTGTTCTGAGGCATATACTACCAGAAAAAAAAAAATGGTCAGACTTCGTTTTTTTCCTTATTGATGTACTGGATTTTCTATTTCTCATCTGTCTTAGTTTACAATGAGTCACAAGTCACTTTCCCTGACTAATTTCATTGCTGTAGAAATATTATCAAATGTTATTTCTGCATCATGAAATACATGCCATCACTGTAGGCATAAATAGATGACTGCTATCCAAGTAGCATTAGATTTAGTTACCTCAGTTTTTAAATATTAGGATTCCCCTTTTTGCTGTGTTGCCTGAGATGACCAGCTTTACTCCTAGTCAGGAATACCCTTCCAACTGTAGGTGCCTGAAGAGCAAGTCAAAGATTACTTTGCTTGATAATTGTCAACTCAAGTCTCAGATTTCAGAGAAATATGGTCTAGCCCTTCATTTATCAGTTAGTGAGCAAGTACCCACTGATGAAAAATGTCAGCCTGAAAAAGACATCTGAATGAGTGTGTGTCCTGAGATGATGCCCCTTCTTCATCCAAATTGTTTTATTGATGTTTGTGTTTATTTTGTCAAGTTTATGCCCAAAATTATCACCTGGATTTACCATTTTTAGATACCTGAGGCAAGAAGCAGAACTCAAAGAAGCAGAAAACCTTAAAGTTTTAAGTAGTCATAGCTTTTGGAAGGTCATCAACGGGGCAGGCACAGATAGACTTTACATCCTTATGTGCCCATGGAATTTGCCTCAGGTACTGTGAAGAATAAATGAGCAAGGGCTCGCTTTCAAATATAGGAGGTGAATAATGTATTCAAGATAAAAGTCTGATTTGTCTGTTTAAAGGGAACTTCCTTGGTGGCTCAGCAGTAAAGAATCTACCTGCCAAAACAGGAAAAATGAATTTGATCCCTGGGTCAGGAAGATCCCCTGGAGAAGGAAATGGCCACCCCACTCCAGTATTTTTGCCTGGTAAATCCCATGTACAGAGGAGCCTGGTGGGCTACAAATCCATGGGGTCACAAAGAGTCGGCCATGACTCAGTGACTAAACAGCAACACAACAATGGGGTCCCTACATTTTTGGATTGAAAGTGAAAGTGAATTAGATGAAGTAAAGGCATAAATGAAACACAAAGTGGAAATGAAGGAAAATTTGTTGCATGGCTTCAAATTATTTAACTGTATCCTAACAGAGATGTGACAAGGTTGTTTCCAAAGAACATGAAAATGACCAAAGACGAGAAAATCCATCAGGAAAGTATCATTTTAGAACTCCAGGTGTAGACTGTATTCCCTAAGGCATGTCTTTCTGGGTGGTGGCCGCTGGTTCCTTCTGCTCCTCAAGAGAGTTCTAGCTAAAGCTGAAGGATGCCACAGGCCTGTCATTTGTCTCTGTGAGATCTGTCCAAAGACAGTAATTGATCTTGATGGATGGTACTCCAGCATGATTTAGACATAATTGGAATGTCAAGTGAGAAAGAAGGAAACAAATAGCAAGCATGCCAACTTCATGTCCATTTTATTTGTTGTTAATTTCATCTTGCCTTGTCTCTTTTCTAGAATTTTCTATAAAAAGCATGTCAAAACTGGATTCTGTCTTGTGACCTCAGAAGGGAAGTAAGAAACGTTGGAAACATCTTGTACAGACACAGAATACTGGTGGCTTTATTTTTTTTTTTTAATTGCTGCCTTTGTAAACTGCTTTCCAAGTTAACCTTTCACTGTAAGAGGTTAGGCAGGATGTGGCACACTGGAGATTAATTGGAAATCTACAACACAGGCATGAGTACCAATAACTAGTATACATGTATACATAGTATACATGATGAATGTATAAAGTGTCACCAGAGCACACAGCTCTTGAGTGTGGCATTCCTCATGAGAATCAGTCAGTGGGAACATTTACGTTAATTATCCACAAAATGGCAATATAATGACTCTATTGCTTCTTTTCCCCTTTCCCATCAAATACTATATCTAAACTGAGAGTATGAATGATCCAAGGAAAAGCTAACATATGACCCTCTTTTATGCAGCTCAACACAGAAAAAAGAACCAATCTGAACAGGTTGAAGGAAAGCTGGTAAAGGGGACAGATTATATGAGACAGTATAGTGTTCAGTGTGTGTGTGTATATATTTTATTAAACTGAATTTATATATACTCAAATTCAATTAATGGAATTGATATGTTAATTTAATACCATAAAATTGATTAAATATAATTAAGTATATATATTGCTGCTGCTACTGCTGCTGCTAAGTCGCTTCAGTCGTGTCCGACTCCGTGCGACCCCATAGACGGGGGCCCACTGTCTCTGGGATTCTCCAGGCAAGAACACTGGAGTGGGTTGCCATTTCCTTCTCCAAGGCATGAAAGTGAAAAGCGAAAGTGAAGTCGCTCAGTCGTGCCTGACTCTTAGCGACCCCATGGACTGCAGCCTACCAGGATCCTCTGTCCATGGGATTTTCCAGGCAAGAGTACTGGAGTGGGGTGCCATTGCCTTCTCCAAGGATATATATTAACATATAAATAATATATATATATGTGTGTGTGTGTGTTTAAATTTTAAGTGAAAACCTAAAAGTAGGACTGATAACATCACTTTTCAAATCAATCAATCACCAGGTATTTTTCAAATGCTTGTTTTAGGCATTTACTTGAGAAGTACAATTGAGCTAGTACAATAAAAAATAATTTTCAATTAGATGTTACTGAGTTCCAAAAAGCAGAAAGAGGCATAGATTGGAGTAGACGGAGTAAGTTTTATGAAGAGAGTATTACTTCAGTTTTTCTATTTGTGGAATATATAAAGATATGTGGATACTTATGTCATTGTATCTAAGTTCCACAAGGCTAGACTAGCTTTGTTTGTTTAGGCAAGTGCAAAATAAAATAAATATTTTTTTTCTTAGAGTTTGCTCTTTGATCCATCCATGTCTACGTGGGGATAATGAAGGATTAACTTTAAAAAAAAATCTAGATAATTTATTGAGGAAAGTGCCAGTGAAAACTTTTATTGATCTAAATTGACCAATACATTCTCTATATTGATTAAATTTACTTTAGAATTGCTCAACTGTAAGCTGGGGAAATGTGCCTTGAAATAAAGAGCAAACAGGAGAAAAACAGAGCTGGGTAATCCATCACCATAAAGAAGTCTTTTTTAGGGAACCACTGCCCACAACTTTCAGACAGCGCATCAGTGCAAGTGAAGACTTCAGAGGTATCAGTTGTGTTCCTCTGAGATTTGCTTAGCTGACTCTCAGCCGTTTGTTACATAGAAAACACTCCGAATAAGCATGTGGTCGTCACATTTGGGCATGGCTGAGAATCACTTGGAAAGCAATAAAAGACAGTCCCCTAAGTATCCTGATTCAGTGTAGCTGGGCTGGAATGCAGGAAACTGTATTTGAAACCAAAACCCCAGGTGGTTCCAATGAGAGGGTCCATGGCCAACACTTTCAGAAACTTTTTAAAAACTTATTTTATTGAAGCACAGGTGATTTACAATGTTGTATTAATTTCTGCTGTACAGCAAAGTGATTCAGTTATAATAGGATTGACATGACATTTCTTTACCCACCTAATTTCTAGAAAACTTTTCTTTCTGAAGGTCAGTGCATAGTTTCTGTCTCATGAGAGCTTTAAAACCAACAAATACATTTAAGAATTATCTGAGTTAGGTATAGATAATAAACTGTCCTGGTATTTAATCCTTCTACCTTAGAGGAAAGGAATTCTGAATCAATCTGGCGGACATTAGAACCTGCAGCTGCTAAAAATACAGTGTATTAACATCTCACCCAGTTGTATCATTAATAATAGATAATGTTTGGGATGTTCTTAATGGATTTTCGTCAGACTCCCTGTGTGATTCTCAGATGTTGATTATGAACCACAGGATTTATGAAAACTATTTACAGCAGTAGCTGCCTTCTTATAAAAGCTTCTTCATCCAGAGAAGCACTAAAGATGCACTGAAGTAGGACTCCAAGGTTAACACAAGTTTATACTTCTGTCGTCCAGAAAAGTCTCCATTCAGCTTCAATAAAGCTTTTCCTTTGCTGTCCTAATTGTTGGACAATCATTCTTGAGTTGATATACAAGTTCATTGTGTTTTGGGATTTATTCAATGTGAATGAAGTGTCCATCCATGAGCAGTGACCCCTAAAGGTCTTAAGTAAAAAACTAAAAATCAGCTTCTCTAAAACCATGGAAACCATAGTTCAGTATCTTGGAGATCAGCTAATGTTTGGAGCTCTTTGACCCTATGATCTTCATTTTCCCCGTTTGATAATATATTTGAGATTTTATAATCTCTGCTGGGGGGATGACAAGTTTTTATTTTGAGTGTCAACAATAATCAACTGATAGAGACGCCGTAGAATGATGTGTTGAGAATGATTCTGAGACCACATCTGGACTCAGAAGAAAGATTACTGTGATAGATTAGCAATGGTGCAAAGAAGGAAAACTATAGTCAAAATATCACAGATGTCTACTCTTATTCTAGAATAAAAACAAAATCTTGTAAGTAGCCTGCATAGATTACTACCAGGCAGTCATCAAGCAGCACACTGAATTATGAAACCAAGGGAAAAATAAGAAACTTATCTGCCTAAAAGATGCTTAGTAAATAAGTCAATTTTTATCAACACTGTGAAGCACATCAGTGTTTAAATTACCCAATGAGATGAGCCTTTTCACACAAGCATAATAAACAGGATATGAACAACAGGAAGCTCTTTATTGTGGGGTGATGTTTGGAGCTGAACTGAGGGACAAAGTGCAATTGCCAATGGATAATTTGCTAGAAAAAGAATAACTTTTTTTTTAAGCTAGGAACTAATTCATCACAGAATACATACAAAAATAGATAAAATTACATTTGTCCCAACATCTCATAGTGTAGGATGTGGGGTTAGAAGGAATATTTTGACAAATTACTTTAGAAGAGAATTGGTATTTCCTATTCCTTTTTCTCCAGGCTTCCCTGGAGGCTCAAATGGTAAAGAATCTGCCTGCAATGTGGGAGACCCGGGTTTGATCCCTGGATTGGGGAGATCCCCTGGAGAAGGGTATGGCAACCCACTCCAATATTCTTGCCTGGGGAATCCCCATGGATAGAGAAGCCTGGTGGGCTACAGTCCATAGAGTCGCAAAGAGTCAAACATGACTGAGCTACTCACATTTCTTTTCCTCCACATCCCTGACCCTCCCCACAAGTGCATGCTTGAGGGATTAAGTTGCTCTTTTTATAAAGATCTGCATACAAGAGCCTGATCTAGACACTTTATTTCATAAACATTTTGAGTTAGCTATGATGATTATCTCAATTTTATGAATGAGGAAATTGAGGAGAGGTGAGGAAAGTTCAGCATCAAACAGCTCGAGTGGTCTGTCCAGGCAGATGTGGCTGGAATGTCGGCTCTTAGGAGCTGCATGTCTTGTCTCCTAGGAAAATGAGATCCAGGAACTGCAGGAGGTTTGCTTGCCTCAGATCTGAGTTACTCCTGACAACAGAGGGGTCTGCACCCAGCTTCCATATTCTCCCTCTTGCTTTGCATGCTGGTTAACTTCTCCTTTGAATTAAACATTGGACCAGCATTTAAAGCAGGTCAGTTGAAGAGGTGCCAACATTTTTGCCTGCCCAAGGAGCCTATACATCTCAAGCCAGCTCTCATTCTGTCTTTTATACAGGGCCTAAGACAATAAAAGTTTGACTGTTCCTCTTGCTTGGCTATGTGCAGTATTCACTGATGGGATTTCACTTGGAATGAAATCAGAGTATGTTTTTTCCTTACAATTTTGGCAACAGAGAAGCTACCTGACCATGTGGCAGTCCCTGTATCCTGTGGCAACAATTCAATTTCAACTCTTGGGCACATTCATAACCAAAGGCAAGGGGAAGAAGAGACATTGTAGAGATGCCACCAACACTGTTCAGGATTTTCCACCTTAACGTCCTGGTAGATCCATGCCTCAGGCTGAGGATTTGGCACCTCTGTCTGCCTCAAGAGCAGCGCTGTCCAATAGAACTTTCTGTGATGATGGAAATGTCCTATATCTCTGCTGTCCAATCAGATAGGCACTGAGCCATTGAATTGTGGCTGGAGTGACTAAGAAATTGGATTTTAAATTTTATTTCATTGTAATAAATGTAAGTTTGAATTGCCACATGTGGCTAATAGCTAGCACAGCTCTGACATTTCTATAATTGGATTCTACCGCACTGAGAACCCTTGAATGTCTGACAGATTTCCACTGTTATTAGAAATTGTTCCCTTCATTTTTAAATTACATTCTTATATCCAACCAACATCACGTACTCAGGCATCCAATATTTTTGGACACGTACCATGTTCCAGGCACTATTCTAGATGTGGTCAAAAACATACTTGTGAGCCAAATAAACAAACATTTTTGCTGTTGTGGAGCTTACATTTTAAATTTTAGCAAGGTTAGATAGATAATAAGTAATAAACATAATAAACATGTATAACATTTTTAAAGGTGATGTACAAGGGGAAAAGGAGACGGGTGAGGGAAATAAAGATAAGAAGGGCAGAGCAAAAGCCTCGGTCTTCAGCATCTCCATGGACATAGAGAGAAGGAGTCCACAAGTACTCCTTTATATTAACATGTAATCCATGCATCCATGGAGTTACAGTCTAGTTAGGATTTTCTGAGATTAATCTGTCTTTATGAAGTGCCAAATATAAGATGTATAGCACAAACTTTGTTTTATGAAATGTATTAATTGCTTCTCTTACCACCACCCTCAACCCCAACTCACCACCTACTTCTGTCTCCTTTTGTATACGTATCTATGCCTTCTGTTTAATATGTCTGGCTCAGGATTGTAGAGTGGGTTTAAAAAAGTAGAGAGATAGACAGACAGACAGACAGGTAGGTAGGCAGGTAGAAAGAAAGAATGTAAACACATCACTCTATGGGAAGTGGTAGGTGGAATTTGCCAGAGAGCAGACTATGCTATCAAGGTATGTGCATTGCCCAGTAATAGGCAGCTTCTTGAAGATCTGTCTAAATTACCTGACATTGCTAGATGGAAACCCTCAGGAAAAGCATAGATAAACAACTTTTTTCGGTTAGATGTGCAAACAGGATCAGAGGTACTATTTCTAATAGGTCTTAGCTGATAGAAGCCATTTGTATCTGAAGCTGATCCTCAGTAAAAGCTTGGGCAAAGTAATTTCTGTCTGTTGGTCTCTTTTCTGCATTCTATTCATATCTTCTCCAACTTCCTAGTCAGATAGTTCTTCCTGAAAACCATCAATATCAGTCAGTTACAGCTAAGTGAATTTAATGTTAAATATCACTTATCCCAAGAGGTATTCTCAGGGCTTCTAATTATTGAGTAAAATATTCGCCTTTTAATTAACTAAAAGGAATTTTGGGCATCTGCTAAGTTAAGAAAGTAACTCTGAGAGAGTGGTGGTGGATCCTTGAAATCACATTCCTCAGTCTCCTTACGCATAAGATATCTAAAATCCTGTCTCAGTGATACAACAGAAGAAATCTCTTCTTGGGTCTAGTCATTTAAACAAACCACTGAATTGAGACTGTATATTTAGATTAGTATAATTTATTATCAAAGATCATTCCTCCTGATTCTTTTGTCCTTTAAACCCAGCTCTGATGCTTTCAGCTTATAATCTTTAATGAGTCAATTTAACTCTGCAGACTTCAGATTCTTCATCTGTAAAGTGGTTGTTGTGAAGTTGTATCATTCTTTTATCCTGAACTTCAAATTCCTCAGCAGGATTTTCAGATTAGCATGTTTCCTAGAACACACATATTTCTGGAGTCTTCCAGAAGTATCAAAATATAAGATTCAGGAGGAGATCTAGGTCAAGTAAGAGTTATGATCCTAAGACTTCAAGATGATGTAAAATTATCGAGAATAGTGGCTTTAGGTTATCTTAGCATCACTTGTTTGTTTTTACTGGACACTGATGAGGGCTTCCCTGATAGCTCAGTTGGTAAAGAATCCGCCTATGATGCAGGAGACCCCGGTTTGATTCCTGGGTTAGAAAGATCTGCTGGAGAAGGGATAGGCTACCCACTCCAGTATTCTTGGGCTTCCCTTGTGGCTCAGCTGGTAAAGAATCCACCTGCAGTGTGGGAGATCTGGGTTCAATCCTTGAGTTGGGAAGATCCCCTGGAGAAAGGAAGGGCTACCCACTCCAATATTCAGGCCTAGAGAATTTAATATGAGCTAATGAATTCTCTTCACTGATACCCTTCTAAGTGGTCTTGAATTATAGCCTTTTCCATCCCATTCACAGACCTGCTCCATCCAACTTTTATATTAGAAATACTGCAATTTTTCTTTTCTCCATAGAATTTGTCTCCTCAGCTAACTTGCATACCCAGTACTTTGCTTCACCCCTGATCTGGGCATTATTAGGATTCTTTGCAGGTGTGAAAGCCCCTGGGGTATTTAATAATAACAAAAAACTGCTTACTATTGAGCACCTCTTAAGTACAAGAAACAGTGCTAGGTGCTTTATATACCTGATCTTTTTTTCTAAGTTTGTGTGTGTGCATGTGTGCTAAGTGGCATCAGTCATGTCCCACTCTTTAAGACCCAGTGGACTACTGTAGCACTCCAGGCTTCTCTGTCCATGGGAGTTTCCAGGCAAGAATGCTGGAGTGGATTGCCATGCCTTTCTCCGACCCAGGGATCAAACCTACATCTCCTAAGTCTCCTGCATTGGCAGGTGGGCTCTTTACCACTAGCGCCATCTGGGAAGCCTTTTTTCTGAATGTATCAATCTATGAAGACGTAGTCTATCCCCTTTCAACACATAAGGAGATGGAGGATTAAAGAGATGGAATAACCTGCCTCAGGTCCCTCAACTAGTAAATGAAAGAACTAGATTCCAGCCAGAAGCACCATATCACAGAGCCTTAATTATAATATTCTATCCTCTATAGATGGAGAAGGAAATGGCAACCCACTCCAAAGATTGCAAAACTGACCTCACCCCTTCTATGTCTGACCTGAAATTAGTTGAAAAAAAAATGTAGATGTATGTTGAGTTGATTTTTAAATTTTATTTTATTGAAGTATAGTTGATTTACAATGTTGTGTTAATTTCTACTTTACAGCAAAGTGGTTCAGTAAATATATATATATAATTTTTCATATTCTTTTCCATTATGGTTATCACAGTGAGTTGATTTTTTTATATAGAAAAGCAACTTATTGCATTATACCCACTTACACAGTTAGTCAAGGAGAGTAACAGGCCTGCTGGTGAAGCAGGTCACCCAGAATATAGATGGTATTAAACTAGTGGTCGAGGACTAACTCCTTTAAAAAAAAAAAAAAAAGCAACTCCTATCCAGGATTAATTTAATTTTAAAAACAAATACAAGCTATTGATTCATTCTTCTCAACTTAACTGGACAGTCTACCTGTGGTATAACTGTCAGGTAAAAGCATACATCCTTACAAGTTGGTGGTCACAAGTGTTTTTAAAAAACCATTTCACTGAAAGGAAAGAAATAATATGAAAACAGCTCAAGAAATACACTAACACGCAAAAATATATGGGGAAAGAGGAACACATTGTTTTGACTTAAATGAAGAAACTGAGAAGAGACTGGTCTGTGTAAGGAAATGTGCATCCTGGAAAGTTCAGCTGTAGGAGTTTGTATGACTTGAATCTCCCCTATTTCCTGAATAAAAACAACATCTTGTAGTATTTATACTTCATGGCTCAGACACCTACCTCACTTGGCTGTATTTCTTACTCACTCTAGCCTTTAGTTAAATGAGTTTGAAAAACTTGGGACTATAGCATAAGAAGAAAAATCACCACACACAATATTCCCCTTTTTGTGGCTACTTTTAGACCTCTGTTACTAGAAAATTCCTAAAGAATATTTAAATATAAGTCTGTGGCTCTGCTGAATCAAGAAGCCCCCAGTTAATATTTAGAAAACACCTTCTGTTTGAACTAATAACATTGTTGATAGAACTTATTATGGAGGGATAACCAAAGTCTCTGTCTCAAAACCAGTGTTAAATCAATCTCAAAGTTGAACGGAAGGAAAGGGGAGTCTAAGGATCACAAATGCAGACATGTTCTAAATCCTTGTCCTTCTGGAGCCACACTTCCTTCAGGGTCTTCATCATTATAAACGTTCTCTGCCATTTGCCACACTTGCATGATATTATCTTCTGATAAAGAACAAATTACCCAACGTTCGTTGGGATTCCAGAAGAAATCAGATATCTTGGCAGTGTAACCACCGTGAATAAATAACAACTCTGGTGGCCCATCTTCTGGGGATTGTTCCTCTCCAATTTTACTTAAATCCCAGACATTCAGTCTATGATCAATACCACTGGAAGCCAAAATAGTCTCATTGTGAGGTGACCACTGAACCTGGACTATTTCATCCTTATGTGATTCAAAGGAATGCAACTTTAGTTTCAGATTTCTCAGATCCCACAGGGCAACAGTTTTGTCAGCTGATCTGTGGCAAGAATGAGCTCACTATAAGGACTGAAAGAAAGGCAGTTCACTTGAGCAGTGTGAGCATCAACTGAGTGGCTTGGTTTGGAAGTATTGTTTGAAGGAGTATCCCAGATCATGAGTTTCTGATCATCAGCAACCAACCCAAAGAGGGACTCATGGAGCAGACGCCAGGAGACATCCTCTACTACTGCCGTGTGCCCTGTGAAGATGGTCTTCACATCCACAACTTTTCCTTCCTTTGGAACAGCATTTATGTCCCACAGGCAGATGGTGTGGTCATCTGAAGCACTCAGTAAGTGCCCACTGAGATTTGGGTTCCAAGAAACCCCGTAGCCTTCCTTCTGATGTCCACGGAGACACAAGTCTGGGTTGCACTCTCCAGAAGGGTCTGGTTTAGAAGGATATTTTGTATAGTCAAAAACAAGAACATCACTGGATGGAGTCTTTGTTGCAATGATGCAAGGGTTCTGGGGCTTATAGCATGCCCCGTTTACCTCTCCTTCATGGTTGATCTTGATTTCTATTTCAATTTTTCCACTAATCGAGCCAAAACCTCCAAATTCTCCTTTTTCACTGTCGTAGTGTGAAGCATCAAACTGAGCATCATCTTTAGGGAGCTGCACGCTGACTGTCAAAGGTGGTTTTGTTCATCTGACGTGTGTGTCCCCAGGACAAGTCGATGAATACTGAAATCTTTCCCTTCTGGTCTGGTTACACTGTGCAGTTAGGCTAGGCCACTCCACAGCATGGGTCATCACCAAATCGTAAAGAAAAGGGGTGTTCTTTTTCCATATTTTATATTCTTCGTTGATCACACATTCTTCTACTGAATCATCAAAGGCCGCTTCCTTGTCGGCCATGGCAGGTAGGCAAGCGGGCCGGGATCCCAGGGTTGAGCATTGTGGGAGCCTGCGGGCACTTGCTCTGCACACGCAGCCTCTATTATTTCCCCAATGAGCTGATTTTATGTCATATAATTGCTACAGACGGAATTTAAAAACACCAAGAGTCTATGTAAAGGAAATTTATCTTGATATCACCAAAAGCCTTAAAGTCTTCAAACAGTTATTGAGCACTCTTAGGGGCAAGACATCGCCCTAAGCATCATAAGGGAAGCAGTGCATAAGCTCCTGACAAGGGCAACAAAGCTACTCCAAGGGGGAAACAGCCTTCAGAATTAGAACCAAATATAGGCTTTAGAGTTTGGTGGCCACTTTCTTCCTAAGTATCATGTGAGATTAAAGAAAACTCACAGAGGCCTAGTATAGTTCTCAGAGGGGAATCTGATTTTTTAAAAAAAGAATCAAGAAAATCAGATTGCTGCAGGGAGAAAACCCTATGCCACTTCTTCCATTCTCCCAAACATATTTGAAGTTCATACCAACACAAAGAGCACAGGGGAGTGGGGAAGACCACCTGGTCAACTGCCACAAAACAGGTGGCCTCTCATTCCCTCAGTCAACCCACAAACATTCTTCTAGAACCAATATTGAACTGTGCACTCTGCTAGAGCTTAGATACAGGCACTGTTAAGATGCATTCACTCCTTCAAGGTGTGCATAACCTACATACATGTTAATAAATAATTTCCATGCAGCCTAATAATTATAGTAATTAGTAAGTATCCAGTGCTATCAGAACATCAATAGAGTGGCAATCAGAGATTTTCACACAGGAGGTGGACTTGGAGCTGAATTACGAATGATGAGTTTGAGTGATGGGATCAGATGTAGAGAGTATTTCAAGCAGGAAGTTGAAGGATGTAGAAACATGCAAGAGTCTGGTGTGTTCAGATGATAATAGTGTTTCATAGAATATGTGTGAGAGAGTGGCAGGGGATGCGCCTAGCCTGGAGAGCGACCGTAAGTCTTAAATGCCATGTGTAAGTTGAGATGTTATATTGCTAGTAATGGGAAACTATTTTAGGGTTTTAAGAAGGATGTCACAGAATCATATTTGCCTTGTAAGGGAACCATTAGATCAACACTAGGGAATGTAGTGGAGAAGGAAATGGCAACCCACCCCAGTGTTCTTGCCTGGAGAATCCCAGGGACGGGGGAGCCTGGTGGGCTGCTGTCTGTGGGGTCGCACAGAGTCGGACACGACTGAAGCAACTTAGCAGCAGCAGCAGCAGGGAATGTAGTAGAGGAGGATAGAGAAGAAACCAATTAGTGATTTGTTGGTGCCATTTGAGCAAGATGAGCCACCTCCGCTGTACTCTGCCTGAATTCTTAAATTATCATCACAATAAATAAATGCTGTTTTACATTCCTAAATTTGGAGTGTGTTACCTGTTAATAAATGACCAGAATATGTGATTTACAATCTTGTGAGTTACTTGTAGCTAGGACTAAATACTATTCATTTCTCTACCCCTAGCCTTATTGCCTTTCACATAGTAAGCACCAATATTGTTTATTGAGTGAATTGAATGGATGTTTAGATGCCTGCATGGGGTGTTTGCAAACTTCCATTATCATAAAGCCTCCAAATCTAAGTATCTCTACCTGAAATGTAAGAAAGAATGGTGATCTCTGACCTCTCCGAAGGTATGCGGAGCCCTGTTGACCCCAAGAAAGAGCTATGTATAACACACAGAGGCCCCAGCCCCTGGTTGTGCTTCTTGACAAGAGGAACTGGTTAGTGACCCTCCCAAGGAGCACTGTAGAATTGTGCTTGGTTTTTTTTTTTGTTTTTTGGGGTTTTTTTTTTGGCCATGCTATGTGGCATTCAGGATCCTCACCTGGGGATTGAACCCAGGCCCCCTGCAGTGGAAGCACGGAATCCTAACCGCTGGACCTCCAGGGAAGTCCCTGTAGGACTGTGCTTTAATAATAGCAAATGCTTACGTAAGACTTGCTGTGTATCAGTCACGTTTGTAAGCATTTTGCAAAGTTAATCCATTTAATATTCATAAGTCTATGAGATAAGTACTATTATAGTCCCTATTTTACATATACAAAAAATATGACATGGAAATACTAAGTAAGTTGCACAAGATCACACAGCTAGCAAGTGACAGTTGAACTCCAGGTAGCCTGCCCCTGGTGACCACGATGCTTTTATTCATGATGCTGTCCTGCTTCTTTGAGAAGAATTATGCTGTTACCTGTGACCCCATCCATTTGGGAATTATAATTGTTGGTAAAGAAGAAAAAGTAAAAAAGGGACAAGAAGAAGAGAAAAATACTAGTCTCTGTGACCTTAGACAAGATGTAAACTTTTTCTGCTCTTTAATGTTGAATTTAGTAATTCACTTTCACTTTAAGCAAATGATAAAATTTCTTTTTTTAAAGATTCCATGAGAAATGATAGTTTGTAAGTATCAAATTGTGATATTATTAACAATCATTCTTTATACAAGTAAAATTTTCTCATATTGTATCTGAATAAGTTAATAGAGTGTCTGTGGGGGCATGAGAAGGTCTCCTTCCCCGAAAGCCATTAGCCTAAGCCTAGTTATCGAGTCCCATTGAACTCTAAATGCATTCCAATTTTTAAATCTAGGAACAAAACTTTGATATTGCAGATAATTAAATTCATTCTGAGAAAAATATGTCCATGTGGGTTAAATTGCCAGCATTTGAACAGAATACTAATAGCAAACCGTGGGAAGTTGTATTGGTTACTTCGAGCTTTGAATAAACACTGACCTATTTCAAATAACCCTGTGACTCATCTGAAAAGCTGCAGATCACAAGTACAGCATTTAAATGGAGACACAAATGCCAGAGTGTAGAGATTTTCCTCACTTCAGTAACTACACTTCCTAAATCAGAAAACCTTCTAATTTGAGGTTTACCAAAAATAGCACTGGTACATATGGAGCCACAAATCAACAGTTTCCATAAATAGTCAAGATTTTGTCAAAGACCCAGATCTAGAACTAAAATTTTATATAATAATTGACCATGTTTTGGTGTCAAAAAAAATTTCAATCACCATTCTAGTGCCATAAAAAGAAGTCTAAAATGGGCTATTTCTATTTTTGCTCATGATTAAATATAGTAGTCAAGATTTTTAAATTATTCCAATGTTGTGCAGGAAAAAAATTGCAAAGAGCTAAGAAAGTAATAATTTCCAGAAAGTAGGTCTCCCAGTATCATAAGGAGGTAGTCACAAAATAAGAAGGGTGTGTAAGAATTTGTGCCAAATGGAAGACATCTGTGTCAGCATTAAAAATATTTGTGGACAATTAGAAGCAAATGTCATCTTCAAGGTATTACAATAAATGCACTTTGCCACTGTCCACATTTACCAGTTTCCCCTTGTCTTCTCCAATCTTGTCTGATTTCCTTCAGATATTCTCCATGTCAAACCAAAGAAAAGCAATTTCCTACAACAAATACACTCAAATTTCTACCTCCAGTGCAGATGATTAGGAAAGTGAAAGACATTTATAGATTTCAGTGAGGAAAAGCAATACCATAGAAGAAAGGCTGGACTCAATAGACCCAACTAAAGCACAGCAATCATCAAGCTTTGTGACTTTGTACACGACATCTAACCTCTTAGGACCACAGTCTTCTCCTCTGGAACTGGAATTGATACCTTCCTTTCTCACATACTGTTATGAAGATTAAATGAGATTATCTCAGTGAAACCCGTTGTGAGTCATAAACCATGCACTATGAACACGTCAAGCTGTCATACAGTATCTTTTTAAACACAGTGTTATTAAATTCTCTGCAAAGAATGTGCAATCTAAAACCTGTTATTTCTCTGCCAAAAGGGGGGATTTGCAAGCGTTTGTGAGCTGTTATAGGCAAAGAAGCAACAGAAATGAAATTTTCCCCTTGATGCAGTCGGAGGATAGAAAAAGAAGTTAACCAGGAATGGCAGTTATTTAATGTTTACTGAATATAACTTACTGCTTTGAAAGGATCATATCACCTTTGTTTCACCTACATCCATCTCTGCTCCAACAGTAACAATTATCCTACACTTTGGAAAACACCAACTGGTGAATTCTTGTACTTCTAGAGGTAGAACTCTGTGGGTTCTGTTGCTAAATGATTTAACCAAAGCCACAATTTTAGTCAGTTGTGAAATTGGACTAGAAAGTATAAGATGCTTAGTGTCTTTAGCTCTCCTAACCACCAAGGCCCACAATCAGCCAAGTTGCACATCATTTCTCAGTTTTTACAGAGTGACAAATTACTTACCAGTGACAGACAGATCCCTCAAAAGTTAATGACCTCAGAGAACTGGGATTTCATTACAAACAGTTAGCAATAGAAAACAAATTTTGAGTTGTTGTCAGAATTAAACACCTGCAGATGAATGATTGAATCTATCAAGTGGCTAATCAGAAGAGTCTCTTCTGTTGTCAATCATGTGTAACATTTATGTACACTTTATATTGCAAAAATCTCTAGACTCGCCCACCAGGTTACCTGTCAAGTAGACATATGCCCAGGTATATCTCATGTCTTGACTCTTCTAGAAAATCAATTGGTTGTGAGTGTGTATATCTCATTTATCTCTGTAGCCTTAGCATTCATCACAGTGTCTGGCACTAAATAGATACCACTAAGCAATTGTCAAGTGAATATGAACGAATGAATGAATGCCTTGAAACTGGTCTACACCCAAGGCTATGGAGTCCTATGGAATAATTCAGTAATCTTGTGAGGATTTGGTATCATTTTTCAACTTTATCTGGGTCATTCTCTTTTTCTGAATGTGTATGTTCATGGTATAAATCTTCCTGTGGGGCAAAAGGGGTAACACAATCCTCCACTGAGCTGAATGACATTCCAGGGTCCTTGGTATAAATCTGTCATTAGGAATGCACTCACCTCAAAGTAGGGTCACCATAGTATCCAGCTTAGTGAGTCTAAGTGAATCTTCAGTCCTGGAGCACAGCAGGTCAGTAATATCATAATTCCCTGTGTAAGTAGCCACTGTGATGAAGAGAGGTGTTCACCAAGAGGTGTACAAGCACACTTGCGTTGCACTCGGTGTCATGTGAGGCAGCATGGTGGAGTGGAAAGAGCACTAGGCAAGGAATCAGAAGAGCTGGGTTCTGGTTCTGGTTTTGCCATTTGTTTTTTTAATGGTCTTAAGTATCTGGCTCTTTCTGGCTACAATGTTCTTCCCTTTTGAATTGGACAAATCTCTTGCCTATCAAGTGTTTTGTAGGTACCAAATGAGATAATAATTATAGTATACTATTTTATCTAGGCGTTGTTAGTACTTCTTGTGTGAAGGTGGTTTGTCAATTGTAAAAGATAGCCAAATTATGATAATTTTGTCCCTAGTCCTGAGGAGCAGTTTTATCTTCCTGATTTGGAATAGTATCTATCAATATAAAGTGAATTTTCATTCCAGCTATTTGATGGCTGGTGGAGGTAGCCCATTCTCACCAGTCTATTGATAAAAGAGTTAAAATTAGTTGTGATTATTCCATATTCAAGAGATAATTAAGCTTTGACTGATAATGACGCACCTTCCTTGCTTTAATTCACACTTCTATAATACAAAAACTATCTTTTAATAAAGTGGTCAATATGATACCTCTTTATGGTTCAGGCTTTTGTTGGTAAACAGCACAATAAAATGACCTGAATTGTGAACCAGATCAGCTACTATCTCCATGGAATGATTTTAGAGGAAACTTAAGTCCTATCTCTCCTCATTCATTACTACTCAAAAATCCCTCATTGAGATACTTTTTTTCTTTCCACAGTTGGACATGAAGTTGAAATTTAAATCTCCTTCAAATAGGTAATATAGTAAGTTTTTACCAAGATGCAAAGGATTAATTGAAGGTATTTTTTGATAACAGCACTTGAGCAAGAGGGCATTAGATATATGCCATATAAAAGAAAAAAAGGAGAACCATAAAAATAACCAAATCCATCTTCATTCTTTACTCATTTAAGTACTGAGATTTAAAAATTGATTTAATTTCAAATGTACTTTCTAAAAAAAGATTATAAAATAACTGCTGTGGAAAAAAAATACTGGAAGAAAAAGCTCCTATCTAAAATAAATGTTTTCTTGTATTCTATACTTGTCAAAAATATGTACTAGATAGGATCTGAGTTAACTCATTTTCAACATTTTTTTTCACTACAGACTTATAAATGAGTCTTTGAGGGACCAGCTATTGGTAACCATCCAGAAGACTTTCACATACACTCGAACCCAAGCTCAGCACCTCTTCATCATCCTCATGGAGTGCATGAAGAAGAAAGAACTGGTAGGTAACAGTGTGTCTGTAGGTTGCAGAGACCTCCCCATACCCCTTCTCTCTGTTGAACCATTTTCTTGAATCACACACCAATTGTTTCTCCTTTCCAGCCAAGCTCACAACCATCCTCAGGCTCCACTGGCTCCTGTAGCTTCCTCCCCTCAATAGCTGAGGCATTGTGTTTTCTGCCTAGATTTAATGAAGTGTGGGCAGCAGGGTTCTAGCATCATTTGCTACTGAAGTTGCCTCAGTACAATGAGGTGAAGAGAGAACATAGGTTTCCTCCCAGAGAATGCTTCCGTTGATCCTCTTAGGGTTTCACTTGGCTTGTGAGTTGTGAATTACTGATGTGCTTAGTATCTTAGTATCATCGATCTTAGTGGCTCAGGGTACAGGTTAATCTGTTCATCTGTACAGGTAGAAAATGAAGAAATGTACTCAAGGAAGTTTGGAAATGTCTATAATTTCTGAACTGCCCTTTGTAGCTACTGAAGAAGCATTTCTCACATCTCAGGAAAATGTCTTAGAAATGTGCCATCACAGAGACCTTCAGTTAGGGTGAGCAGAAATAGCAGGAGCCAACACTGAAGGAGCCCTTGCTATGTGCCAGGCAGAGTGCCAGATCATTCCACGTATTAACTCATGTGATCTTAGCAACTGTCCCAATGTGAGAGGTACAGTTGTTACCCTCACTTTCTAGATGAGGAAACTCCAAGTCACCTGATGAGTAAATCAGGAACTAGACTGAAAACCAATGGTATTCCATCTCTGTGGTAAGTATTTTTATTCCGAAATGTCTCGTCGAAGCAAAGGTAGTGCATCATCCACTCTAGGTCTATTCGTGGTGGGCCTCAGCGAGATGAGATTATTCTCAAAGGCCATGGGAGCCTACCTGCTGATGAGGAGGTAGAAGAGCAGTGCACCCCTGAGCAGCGGCCGCACTCAGGCCGGGACAGTCTCGAGTCTGCTGAGCATCCTAGAATGGTTATTCCTGCGGCCGTGAGGGTGCACTGCTCCTCCAGAGGGGCACCAGGGCCAGGCCCTAAACGGATCAGCTGTGAGGCAGGGCGTGTGAGAGAAGCTGGAGTGAGCTGCCCGCATCCAGTTCCCCAGCACACTACAGGCTCCCCAGAGCTGGGCTGGAACTGTCTTGTTCACAACCGTGTCCCTATGTATGCGACAGTGGCTGGCACACAGTGGTGCTCACTGAGGCTGCCAGGAAGGAGAGAAGGAGGTGATTTCTGACTTTAAAGAACTAAATATTTAGAAAAAAATACCTGACTCAAATAAACAAGACCAAACTCCAGAAAGCATCACATAGCCTTTGTGAAAAGCCTTTCAGCAGCTTCTAGGTTTAGCATGAAAGGAGTGAGGTGAGGAGAATGGGACAGTACCTCCAGTTCTTGAGTACCTGACCTAAGTAGTCTGGCTGCCCCGTATAGAGAAGCGCACTTGGAGATCAGGTTCAGAATCATGACTGCCAGCATCCCAGGAGAGCCTCTATCAATCCTGAAAGTGCCACTGCTGTCCTCCCATCTTGGAGGCAGTTAGCTCACAAACTATTAGCCCATGTTTCCTCCACTTTTAAGAGGGGCATGAAACTCTGAGCTTCTGCCTGACACAGAAGGGATTTTCTCCTATTAATGAGTTTACAATGCTAAGGTCAGTGACTGTGAAAGCTTACCAGAACTCTACATTTCAGCCATCCTCCAACTTTCCTAGAAAGGCAGTCAGGCTCAAAATTCTAGGAACTAGTTGGAAGCTGTAAAACCAAATGAGGCTGAATGTACTTTTCTGGGTATTTTATAGGACAGTTCCCTGGGATTCTTTCTGTTTGGTAATTGTCTTGTTGCTTAATCGTGGTCTCTGCTGAAATGTCAACTGTATTTTATTGTGACATATTCACTGTAATATGAACATTCATTCATTCGCTCATTCATTCTAGAGCTAGGTACCCCTAGCTCTAGACTAAGGACGTGTGAGCTTAACAAGCAGTAACTTGTCCTGATCTCCATCCACATCTGGGCAGAAATTGGGATTTTTAAAATCATAAATGTAATTAATTTCCATTTTTGAAGGACTGTGTGTATGGATAGTACTAGATGCTTTAGAAAGGAGGTGGGAGGAGCTCGGCATTATTTTTCTCCTTTTGAAGGAAGTAGGGGAGGGAACAGAGGCTGAAGAGTTGTGGGGATGTGCAAACAACCAGGAAGAGCCACTCCAGGGCTCTCCCGCTGCAGAGCCCAGGTATCTTCTCCTCATCACACAACAGCAAGCATCTTTCAAGTCGCGCTTTTTTTTTTTTTCTTTTTTTCTTATTTAGGTAGTCTAAAGTTTTTATGGGACTTCCCTTGTGTTTTTATTCCCTGAGTAGATATTTAATCCATCTAGTATTCAGTACAGAGTTTCTTTGCAACTATTAAAAAATTGAAGTATAATTGATTTCTATTTCGGTGTACAGCAAAATGATTCACTTTTATATATATAATATATATATATATATATATCGTATACATATATAAAGAAGTTTCAGATTCTTTTCCATTATAGTTTACTACAAGATACTGAATATAGTTCCTTGTGCTATACAGTAGGTCCTTGTTTATTTTATGTATAGTAGTGTGTATCTGTTTATCCCTGTTATCCCTCCTCCCCTCTCCTCTTTGGTAACCATGAGTTTGCTTTCTATGTCTGTGAGTCCATTTCTGTTTTGTAAATAAGTTGCTTTATATCATGTTTTAGATTCCATGTGTAAATGACAGCACTTAGTATCTGTCTTTCTCTTTCTGACTGACTTTGCCGAGTGTGATCATCTCTAGGTCCGTTCACATGGCTGCACGTGGCATTCTTTCACTCTTTCTATGGCTGAGTAATATTCTGCTGTATATAAGTACCACATCTTTAACCATTCATCCATCAGTGGACACTTAGGTTGCTTCCATGTCATGAATATTGTAAATAATGCCGCTGTCTTTGAATTAGTATTTTTGTCTTTTCTGGGTATATGCCCAGGAGTGGGATTGCTGAATCGTATAGTAGCTCTATTTTCAGTCTTTTAAGGAACCTCCTTACTGTTCTCCCTAGTGGCTACACCAGTTTATATTCCCACCAACTAGTGTAGGAAGATTCCTCTTCAAATTTCTTTTGATTCCCTTTATGAATGAAGTGGGATGTCATATCCTGAACTCAATCTAACCATTCATTTCCAAGTTCAACTTAAGGATTTGGTTCTAGAGCTGTTCTTACATCTTTCTTATCCCAGCATCCTATTAGTAGTATCATAAAGACCTGCACTATAGATGCATATTTAGCTTGTGAAATTGGGCCTCTGGGCTATATGGCTTCAAGGAAAATATGCCTTGTTGGGCCTTTTGTATGAGTACTTTCTACACACTTCATATTGTTCCTAAAAAAAACCACTTCTCCTCTGCTTACTTCTCAACTTGGGTCGAAACACCTCAAATCCTGTCATCTTCTGAGAAGACATATCCTTCTAGAAACCAACCCATGAGCTAAATCCCATCACTGTTATCTAGGAAAAAATATTAAAATAAAAGCAATAAAAACTTTCCACAGCAATATACTAATTTGGGGTCAAATGTTAAGGGTCAATGGTCCTCCACTTCTTCTTCTCCAAAGGGATGTGGTCATAAGGAACATTAGGACAGGAAAAGAGGGCCCCAGTGGCTTAGCACACTCTGAGGCTGATTACATGTATAGAAAGCACAGAGCCTTTTAGTTCCAGAGGACAGTGCCAGCTCTCTCCCTCTGCTGCTGCCTCTAGAAGCTCCCACCTGCCCTCTGAACTCCTGCAGAAGCTTCCCCCACATCCTCACTGCCAACCCACCAGCCTTAGCCTGGGCAGTACATTTTCTATGGACACTTTGTTGTGATGGAGTATTGTTAGACTCAGCAATGTAAGCCCTATGATATGTGTGGCTCTGGAGAAGGCACTGGCAACCCACTCCAGTACTGTTGCCTGGAGAATCCCATGGGCGGAGGAGCCTGGTAGGCTGCAGTCCATGGAGTCACTAAGAGTTGGACATGACTGAGCAACTTCACTTTCACTTTTCACTTTCATGCATTGGAAAAGGAAATGGCAACCCAATCCAGTATTCTTGCCTGGAGAATCCCAGGGACGGTGGAGCCTGGTGGGCTTCTGTCTATGGGGTCGCACAGAGTTGGACACAACTGAAGCGACTTAGCAGCAGCAGCAGCTGCAAACAAGTCATGGTGGAGGATGGCAGCTGCCTGGCTTCTGGTTTACAATCTTTCATTTCCACACTGATGGCTCCTCTAATTTGCTACCTTCCTTTCCCAGCTGCTGGACCTCCTAGGGACCAGTGCTGTTCACTTTGCCACTGTTACCAAGTCTAAGCTTGCTTTGCCTGCAGCACAACAGGCCGATAAGTCTACAGATGAGGTGTTGAGGCAAGGAATACAACTTTATTTGGAAAGCAGCAGACTGAGAAGATGGCACACTAATGTCTCAAAATAACCATATTATCAGGGTCTGGATGTCAGGTTCTTTTATAGAACAGAGATGAGGGGAGATGAGGAAGTAAAGTAAAAAGGCCATTAATCTAGCAAATATCTCCTGAAAATGTCCAGCCATAGGGAGGGGATGTGTTAATTTCTTCCTTCCTATAGCTATCCACTCCTGAACAGGATCCAGAACAAAGGCATTTTGGTTTAACATTCAGGCAAAGATGCAGGGTTCCCCAAGGCCGATCTTTGTGTCCGGACAGTATCCTTTTAGGGAACAAAAGCAATGTGAAGCAAAGGTTCAGAAATAAAAGAAACAGACCCAACTTGGAGTCACAATTGGTTCTTCCCTGTAATACCACCACTTCCCAGTCACACCTGACAAATCATGTCTCCACTCAAAATTGATGCTGCTCTAAAATCCAAGTCCCACCTCCAAGTACAAGAATCCTTCCTCCCCCACCACCACCATCACTTCATATCAAACTTGAATGCCAAGCTTCTCCATAATTCACTAGTCTGATACCAAATTCCTGAGATCATCCACATGAAATATACTTTCATCCACATAAAAGTATGTTTTAAAATATAGCTTTCTGTGTCCTGTTCCTAGTTGACAGTCCAAACAATCACTCTCAAACCTGAGTCATTGTTTCTAATTCAGTTAGGTCTTCGGTCATACTGAGCAATCTCTTTATTCATCTATAGTCAGTGGATCAGAGAAGGCAATGACACCCCACTCCAGTATCCTTGCCTGGAAAATTCCATGGATGGAGGAGTCTGGTAGGCTGCAGTCCATGGGGTTGCTAAGAGTCAGACATGACTGAGCAACTTCACTTTCACTTTTCACTTGCATGCATTGGAGAAGGAAATGGCAACCCATTCCAGTGTTCTCGCCAGGAGAACCCCAGGGACGGGGGAGCCTGGTGGGCTGCCTCTATGGGGATGCACAGAGTCGGACACGACTGAAGCGACGCAGCAGCAGCAGCAGCAGCAGCAGCAGCAGCAGCAGCAGCAGCAGCAGCAACAGCAGTCAGTTGATACCCTCTCCTGTTCTCTACAATCATTGTTCTAAACCTCTTACATGTTAATCTGACTGCTTCTCAGGGTCTTTTGTAATGCATTTCAGAAGCTTTATGGTATGGCAACATGAACTTCCTTCCTTCTTATAGCTTGGTCTTATTTCCATATAGTGATTCTAAAATCTGGAAGTAAATATTGCAACTAGACTATTATGTTTATCCACTCCATCAATTCAAGATGTATAGGACTGAAAATAAACTGATTTTTTTAAGACATTAGTCAAGAATCTTCCAAGGATGTCTACAGATATAGAAAAGAGGTAGTTTGGGGAGAATTGGAGGGGACCTGGTATCTACCTTTGTTTGAAAGATGATGGACAGAAACAACCTGAGAAGCTAAATTTAAGGAATAGGATCACTATTATGTCCCAGCAGCTGAAGGTGTAGCATCTCAATAGCATCATATTCTCACTTGAGTAGAGCACCTTAAGGCAAGGAAAAGCCAAGGACATAGAAAACGTGCTAATGGAATAAATTGAAGCAAAGATATTAGGTCATCAAGTTTGTGTCCTTTTCAGTAACTTCTCTGTAGCTTTTGATGCTGCCAATTCCTCTTCCCTCCCCCACTACTTTCCTGAGAAGTCAGTAGTGTTAGACTTTAGATTCTTTTTCTGATTCTTTGCCATTTCTCTTATAGTTCATTAATCTTTCTATTGCTAGCTCCCCTTCTTCCTCCTCGTTCTATAAAAAGATATTTATCAAAGACCAGTTCTTGGCCATTTCCCCTTTCATTTATTATTCTGACTTCAGTTATTTTGAGACAACTCCCAGATGCACACATATTGAGCCTTGTCTTCCTCCAGGCTCCTTCATTTCCAGAGTCCATACTTTCAAACATTCCCTCACTCTTCCTGTCTTAACCTATTGCTATGCCCTATTAACCTGGTTCCCCCTAACCCAGTATCCCCCCATCAATCCATTTTATACACTGCAGGGATTTACAAACTTCTGTGAAGAGGCAGATGGTAAGTAGGTTAGGTTTTGTGTGCCCCAAACAGTTCTGTCACATATTTTTCTGTTTGTTTATTTGATTTTAAACAAACCTTTAAACTATAAGAACCATTCTCAGCTTATTGGCTATATGAAAACAGGCCAGGGACCAAATTTGACCCTCAAATTATGATTTGTTGACCCCTGCTGTATAGTATTGCTAGACACTCTTGCTGGAGGATAGAACCAGTTCCATCAGTCCTTTGAATATGGAGGATAATGCGTTGCTTATAGTGCCAGTTTTATATTTCACCACTTTTTTACAGACCCGTCATACTAACCAAGCCAATTTTCTTGCAATCATTTTTTAATGTCCTACCTCCTTGAATTTGTTCAAGTCTAGAGCCCTCTCTTTAGCCATAGCCAGTTGCCAAACTCATGCACATATATGCACGTACATGCACACACGCTCACGCTCACACACCTAGAAGATGCCTCACTCCTTTATTTGTAATCTCTCGGGGAACTTATTTGTACTTTTAAGTTATTTATATATATCTCTCTCTCCAACTTCCCATGTAAGCTGTTAAGAGCAGAGTCTGTAATTTGTTATTCTATTTCCCCTGCATTCACTGTCCCTAACTGTGCGTATTGGATCCCAATAAATCTTTGATTAATGGGTGAGTGAGTGATTGAATGAAGTCATATGAATATACATTAAGACAGAAAGATACATATTCTGTATCCACAAATTGCCCTAAAATCTTCACTAATACAGTATCATGTATCCTTAAGGTTTCATAGATTGGTTTATGGACATAGATTTGATTTGAGGCCAATTGCTTAAGTTGCTGGACCTATGGGAGGTATCCCAGTATGGTTGTTATGAGGAACAAGCTCTCAAAATAGAAAAACCTATATTCAAATTCTGTCTATGAGTCACTACAGATGCAAGTTAGAGTATACAGGTAGATACCTTCTCTTATCCTTGTTTTTTTCTCTAGTCCTGGTTATAACTGTCATTGGGACACAGTTTAACTTGAGTCACTTGTCATCCATCTTCACGTTCATCTCCCTTCCTGCTCATCTTCACAGACATATAGACAAGAGGAACCATAATAGGTAAAGTCCCCCTTGGTAGGAAAGGAGTGAGCCTGTGTCTTCCTTGTTTGACATCAATGGCCAAACAAGTGCAGCAGATCTCCTATGGCCACAAAGGAAAAAATTTCTTAGAGCTGAAAAAGGTATTTTTAAGCCAAATGGCTAAAAGTCGAAGAGTCATGTATCAAGGTTAGAAAATAGCTCTACCTAACATAGTACATGGGAAGAAATAGAAATGCTCTTTGAGATCAATGCTGAATTGTATCTAGATCCTTATGGCAGAAAGTGAAGAGGAACTAAAAAGCCTCTCGATAAAAGTAAAAGAGGAGAGTGAAAAAGTTGGCTTAAAGCTCAACATTCAGAAAACAAAGATCATGGCATCTGGTCCCATCCCTCCATGGGAAATAGATGGGGAAACAGTGGAAACAGTGTCAGACTTCATTTTGGGGGGCTCCAAAATCACTGCAGATGGTGATTGCAGCCATGAAATTAAAAGACGCTTACTCCTTGGAAGAAAAGTTATGACCAACCTAGATAGCATATTCAAAAGCAGAGACATTACTTTGCCAACTAAGGTCCGTCTAGTCAAGGCTATGGTTTTCCTGTGGTCATGTATGGATGTGAGAGTTGGACTGTGAAGAAGGCTGAGTGCCGAAGAATTGATGGGTTTGAACTGTGGTGTTGGCGAAGACTCTTGAGAGTCCCTTGGACTGCAAGGAGATCCAACCAATCCATTTGGAAGGAGATCAGTTCTGGGATTTCTTTGGAAGGAATGGTGCTAAAGCTGAAACTCTAGTACTTTGGCCACCTCATGCGAAGAGTTGACTCACTGGAAAAGACTTTGATGCTGGGAGGGATCGGGGGCAGGAGGAGAAGGGGATGACAGAAGATGAGATGGCTGGATGGCATCACTGACTCGATGGACGTGAGTCTGAGTGAACTCTGGGAGTTGGTGATGGACAGGGAGGCCTGGCATGCTGTGATTCATGGGGTCGCAAGTAGTCGGACACGACTGAGCGACTGAACTGCACTGAACTGAACCTAGATCTTTTTAAGTTCATTTAACTCTCCCTATAACAGAATTTAGGCTTCTGAGGTGGCACTAGTGGTAAGAACCCACCTGCCAATGCAGGAGATTAAAAAATGAGGGTTCAATCCCTGGGTTGGGAAGATACCCTGGAGGAAGGCATGGCAATCCACTCCAGTATTCTTGCCTGGAGAATCCCATGGAGAGAGGACCCTGGAGAGCTACAGTCCATAGTGTAGCAAAGAATTGGACACAACTGAAGAGACTTAGCATGCACACACGGAACGTAATTTAAGGCCGGACACAACTGAGCAACTAAACACAGCACAGCACATATATGAGATGGTGGAAAGAGGATGTAGGAGAAGTATTACTCCATTAAAAATGTTTCCATATTAGTTCTCAAAACACAGTGGGGTACTGATTAATCTTTGGAAGTTCTGAAGCTCTTTAGGTGATTAGAATATCCCTATCTTAGGAATAAGGATGATGAAGGCTTTGGAGTCAATGTGTCTGACTTCAAATCCTACATCTGTCATTTAATATGTGGCAATAGGCAAGTTACTTAGTGTCTAGATTAGTTAATTTTCTCTTCCAGAAAGTTGAGATAATAATAGTATTTATGTTATGGGGTTAATTATAAGGGTTAAATGAGTTAATATATGCAAAGAACATAGTGAGCACTAAATAATACTTTTATTGTAACACTAATGACGATGTCTATATAACACTTTAACAAAGATGATTTCTTGTCATCTTATTTGATACTGCAGTCAACCTTGCTAAGGTCAGTTTTAGTATTCAGAGTCGAACATGACTGATACAACTTAGCAGCAGCAGCAGCAGCAGCAGCATCAGGGAAACCAAGACTCAAAGATTTAAGTACAAGCCCAACATCAGGTAGTTTATTAGAGGTAACCCCAAGATTTGAACCAAGAGCATCTTTCTGCAAGTTCTCAGCTCTTTCCCCAGCTCTTTCCCCAATATTTCAGCTGATTCCACGTTCTAAATATCAGGTATGACCAAGTTTAAAATGACTTTATGTATACTGAAATGGCAACCCACTCCAGTATTCATGCCTGGAAAATCCCATGGACTGAGGAGCCTGATGGGCTACAATCCATAGGGTCACAAAGAGTCAAACACGACTGAGCGACTTCGGTGTGTGTGTGTGTGTGTGTGTGTGTGTGTGTGTGTATGTGGCTGATTCATGTTCAGTTCAGTTCAGTCGCTCAGTTGTGTCCAACTCTTTGCGACCCCATGAATTGCAGCACGCCAGGCCTCCCTGTCCATCACCAACTCCCAGAGTTCACTCAGACTCACGTCCATCGAGTCAGTGATGCCATCCAGCCATCTCATCCTCTGCCGTCCCCTTTTCTTCCTGCCCCCAATCCCTACCAGCATCAGAGTCTTTTCCAATCAGTCAGCTCTTTGCATGAGGTGGCCAAAGTACTGGATTCATATTGATGTATGACAAAAATCATCACAATATGATATTATTCTCCAATTAAAATAAATTAATCAATTTAAAAAATAAAGTAGAAGCTCATTTACTCTTTCATTTCTATAATGATTGGAGCAAATATTTATTAGATTTTTAGAGTCCTGGAAAGAAAATAATACATTATTGATATTCCTGGAATGCCCTCTACCCCTATACAGTAGTCATGTAGTCCTATAGGGAAAATGTAAGCACAGTGTCCAAATCACGTGAAATTTCTTCATCAAGGCATACTGAAATTCTTCTTTTCCAGCATAATATTTTAATCAGACTAACTAGGAACCCCAAATTAAAGATAAGTCTCCCATATTCTCACAGCATATTCACTGAAATAAAAAAGAAATTTGAATGAAATTTCATTTACACAATTTCTTTGTAAGACAGACAATGAGAAGAACACCTTTCATCTAATGATGCATAATGTATAATAATGCCCTATAATAGACAAAGGTCTGTTGCACTCGTGTTATTTGAGCTGCAAAGTAAATGGGACAGGAATTACATCTTTTTTTTTCAGTTAACTAGAAAAATTAAACAAATTGAGGAAGATTACAGAAGTATACAGAAAATAGCCATTGGAGTTTCAACCTTACAATCCAGGTCTCAGATTCTTTCTCATAATCAACAAAAATGCATAGAAGTTTAATGCCTCTTTCAACCATATTCATTTAAAATTACTAATAGAGTAAGGCAGTGGGGAAATATAGCAAGTATTTTCTTTTACTAAGAAAAATAAAATAATGCAATAATTAAAATATAAATAATGTACAGAAATAAACACATTGTTGTATTATTTCCTTTAAGAGCTGACTTACTAAATAATTTACATGACAGTTGGTTTGAGTTCCAACTCTGGAAAGACTGTTCATCTCACTTGCACCCTTTATTTTCCCTATCCTCCCTGGTCCAGGGTCTCACCATTTTCTCCTCGGTCTTTGGTGTCTGCTTGGTCTCACTGCCACCAGTCTCTCCATTCCAACTAACACTCAACCGCTGAATGAATCCTTTTAAAGAGCATCTCTTATGACTTCCCATCTACTCAGAAACCCATATCTCATTCTTCAATGTTTTCCAAAGTGAAGAAAACCCACTACCAATTGCATATGAGATATTTTCAGGTAGAATGCAAATTCATTTTATTATTTTAAAAGGTTTTTATTTACATATGTATTAGTAATGATTATAATAAAACACAAAACCATGGATATTAAGCCTTAAAAAATGTAAGTTTTAAAGGAGGATCAGTTTGAGAAAAGATCTAATTGTCATATTAAGATATAAATAATGGCAGAAAGGTGAAAACTGTACAAGAATGACTGTAGGTTGAAACACACTGGTTTTCAGAATTAATTTTCAGTCTCTTAGCCTAGCATTCAAGACCCTCTGTGACCCAGATCTAGTCTGCTTTTCTGGTCCACATTGAGCAGTGCCACTACTTTTGTTCCATATTACTCTAGTCTCACCATATCTAATTTTCTTTGAGAGAAAAGACTGTGCCTTATACATCTTTCTGTATTTTGTGCAAGCTCTTGAATCCTCTCTCAAATGTTAAATGCACTGGGTCCTATAAGAAGTGGGACAGAGTTCACTCCTACCCTTCGGCCTATTCCCAAATAGGAATTTTTCTGTTCTAAATGGGAATACATGGACTAGTGTTTTCCCTGAATTCAATAGAGTAACAAATCAGCCTAGTGTCCAAGAACAACTAGAAGTCTCTAGGGAGTTCTGTGAATCCTCTGAAAATGTACATAAGATTCTGTGTCTGTATGCATTTCATGGAAGGAATGCATTCAATTCTCAGATTCCCCAAGGTATGAGTAACTCCAGAGTTAAGAACCACTATATTAGAGGCCTGTCCATGGCAGCAACCAAATTATGATCATGGGAATCATAAACTTTGCCTCACATTCCTTCTGGTTCCTCAGAGATATCCCATTTAGATAAACATTTAAACTCTGAGCATTTTTTAAATGTGTGAACTTCCACATTTTTCAATATGAGTTTTGTAGAGATAACTTCCGTGCTGAACAGTCAATCGTGCATTTTAGGAAGATATCCACTTATAAATGGACTGTGATCCAAGGATCTATTTACATCCCAGAATCCATTTTCTGATATAGCAGTGTAAATAATTTAGCAAAACTCTGGTTTGCTGTAAAAAGTCTAAGAACAGGAAACCACAAAGTGTTGTAGGAAGGAAGGAAAAGATTGTCATTCCCTTCTTTGGGACATCCCCATCATCTTCCTCCAGTGTCACCCATCCCCCACCTCCTATAAGTCCATGTCCTGCCTGCGCAGCATCTTATCTGGAATCTGAAGTCCCAGCAGCAGGACAGAAAGCTCTTTGACCTCTGTAACTTACTTGAGCTTCCAACAGGGGAAACTAACTGAACCAAAGGAATGATTAATTAGGGGACTTTCAGTTCAGTTCAGTTCAGTCACTCAGTCGTGTCCGACTCTTTGCAACCCCATGAATCGCAGCACGCCAGGCCTCCCTGTCCATCACCAACTCCCAGAGTTCACTCAGACTCACGTCCAACGAGTCAGTGATGCCATCCAGCCATCTCATCCTCTGTCGCCCCCTTCTCCTGTCCCCAATCCCTCCCAGCATCAAAGTCTTTTCCAATGAGTCAACTCTTCACATGAGGTGGCCAAAGTACTGGAGTTTCAGCTTTAGCATTATTCCTTCCAAAGAAATCCCAGGGTTGATCTCCTTCAGAATGGACTGGTTGGATCTCCTTGCAGTCCAAGGGACTCTCAAGAGTCTTCTCTAACACCACAGTTCAAACCCATCAATTCTTCGGCGCTCAGCCTTCTTCACAGTCCAACTCTCACATCCATCTCACATCCATGACTACTGGAAAAACCATAGCCTTGACTAGACGGACCTTGGTTGGCAAAGTAATGTCTCTGCTTTTGAATATGCTATCTAGGTTGGTCATAACTTTTCTTCCAAGGAGTAAGCGTCTTTTAATTTCATGGCTGCAATCACCATCTGCAGTGATTTTGGAGCCCAGAAAAATAAAGTCTGACACTGTTTCCCCATCTATTTCCCATGAAGTGATGGGACCAGATGCCATGATCTTTGTTTTCTGAATGTTGAGCTTTAAGCCAACTTTTTCACTCTCCTCTTTTACTTTCATCAAGAGGCTTTTAGTTCCTCCTCACTTTCTGCCATAAGGGTGGTGTCATCTGCGTATCTGAGGTTATTGATATAATTAAGAGGGAAATACAGGTGGGAAGGGCAATGAAGAGGTAGGATGTTGAGTCCTTTTTGGAAATCTTCTAATGTCAACTCTCATATTCAGATCATTTCCAAACTCTGCTTCCTACAGCATCTTCATGATGTGGAAAGACCAGGAGAAAAGGCATGCTGAACATGACAGATGGCAGCCTACCTTTTCTCTGTTTTAAATTCATCTTAGTTCTCCAACCCTTTCCCAGTAGTACTTCAGTCAACTAAAGTTAACTAAAGTTTGAAAATTGCTTCTTCAAAATAGACAGTGTTTCCCAGTTTATTCCCTTCCTCCTCTTCTTTTATTCCATAGTTCTTTCTTTTAATTTTATTAAAGTATAGTTGATATACGGGCTTCCCTGGTAGCTCAGACAGTAAAGAATCTGCCTGCAGTGTGGGAGACCTGGGTGCAATCCCTGGGTTGGGAAGATCCCCTGCAGGAGGCATGGCAACACACTATAGCATTCTTGCCTGGAGAATCCCACGGACAGAGGAGCCTGATGGGCTACAGTCCATGGAGTCACAAAGAATCGGACGTGAATAAGCACAGCACAGCATAGTTGATTTCCAGTGTGTTAATTTCTGCTCTACAGCAGGGTGACTCAGTTATTCAAATATATATACTTTTTCATATTCTTTTCCATTATGGTTTGTCACAGGATATTGAATTCAGTTCCCTGTACTATATAGTAGGTACTTGTTGTTTATCCAGCCAATGTGTAGTGGTTTGCATCTGCCAATTCCAAACTCCCACTTTTCCCTCCCTACCCAACCTCCTCCTTGGAAACCACATGTCTGTTTGTTCTCTATGTCTGAGTAAGTTACTGTTTCATAGCTATGTTCATTTGTGCCGAATTTTAGATTCCACATAAAGTGACATCATATAGTATTTGTCTTTCTGACTTTTTAATTTGTTTTTAATTGAAAGATAATTTCTTTATAATATTGTGTTGGTTTCTACTATACAGCAACATGAATTAGCCATAGGTATACATATATATACAAAACTGTACAAAAAGATCAATACAAAAAAGATATTCATGACCCAGATAATCACAATGGTGTGATCACTCACCTAGAGCCAGACATCCTGGAATGCAAGGTCAACTGGGCTTTAGGAAGCATCACTATGAACAAAGCTAGTAGAGGTGATGGAATTCCAGTTGAGCTATTTCAAATCCTAAAAGATGATGCTGTGAAAGTGCTGCACTCAATATGCCAGCAAATTTGGAAAACTCAGCAGTGGCCACAGGACTGGAAAAGGTCAGTTTTCATTCTAATCTCAAAGAAAGGCAATACCAAAGAATGCTCAAACTACTGTACAATTGCACTCATCTCACACGCTAGTAAAGTAATGCTCAAAATTCTCCAAGACAGGCTTCAACAGTACATGAACCGTGAACTTCCACATGTTCAAGCTGGATTTAGAAAAGGCAGAGGAACCAAAGATCAAATTGCCAACATCCATTAGGTCATCAAAAAAGCAAGAGAGCTCCTGAAGAACATCTACTTCTGCTTTATGGACTATGCCAAAGCCTTTGCCCGTGTGGACTACAACAAACTCTGGAAAATTCTGAAAGAGATGGGAATACCAGATCACCTGACCTGCCTCTTGAGAAACCTGTATGCAAGTCAGGAAGCAACAGTTAGAACTGGACATGGAACAACAGACTGGTTCCATATAGGGAAAGGAGCACATCAAGGCTGTGACATATTGTCACCCTGCTTATTTAACTTCTATGCAGAGTACATCATGAGAAACACTGGGCTGGGTGAAGCACAAGCTGGAATCAAGATTGTCGGGAGAAATATCAATAACCACAGATATGCAGATGACACCACCCTTATGGCAGAAAGTGAAGAATATCTAAAGAGCCTCTTGATGAAAGTGAAAGAAGAGAGTGAAAAAGTTGGCTTAAAACTCAACATTCAGAAAACGAAGATCATGGCATCTAGTCCCATCACTTCATGGCAAATAGATGGGGAAACAGTGAAAACAGTGAGAGGCTTTATTTTGGGGGGCTCCAAAATCACTGCAGATGGTGACTGTAGCCATGAAATTAAAAGACACTTGCTCCTTGGAAGAAAAGTTATGACCAACTTAGACAGCATATTAAAAAGCAGAAACATTACTATGCCAACAAAGGTCCATCTAGTCGAGGCTATGGTTTTTCCAGTGGTCATGTATGGATGTGAGAGTTGGAGTATAAAGAAAGCTGAGCCCGAAGAATTGATGCTTTTGAACTGTGGTGTTGGAGAAGACTCTTGAGAGTCCCTTGGACTGCAAGGAGATCTAACCAGTCTATCCTAAAGGAAATCAGTCTTGAATATTCATTGAAAGGACTGAAGCTGAAAGTCCAATTCTCTGGCCACCTGTTGCAAAGAACTGACTCATTTGAAAAGACCCTGATGCTGGGACAGATTGAGGGCAGGAGGAGAAGGGGATGACAGAGGATGAGATGGTTGTATGGCATCACTGACTCAACGGACATGAGTTTGAGTAAACTACGAGAGTAGTCATGGACAGGGAGGCCGGCGTGCTGCAGTTCATGGGGTCACAAAGAGTCGGACACGACTGAGCCACTGAACTGAACTGACTGATACATGTCCCCCTCCCTCTTGAATCTGACTTACTTTGTTTAATATGATAATATATGGGTCCATCTATGTTGCTGCAAATGACATTATTTCATTCTTGTTACGGCTGAGTAATATTCCACTGTGTATATGTGCACCACATCTTCTTCATCCATTTTTCTGTCAATGGATACTTAGGTTGTTTCCATGTCTTGGCTATTGAGAATAGTGCTACTATGAACATAGGGATGCTTGTATCTTTTCTCACTATAGTTTTGTCAGGATATACGCCCAGGAGTGTGATTGCTAGATCAAACGGCAACTCGATAGTTTTTTTGAGGGCAACCTCCATTGTGTTTTCCATAGTGGCTGTACCAATTTATATTCCCACCAACAGTATAAGACACTTCCTCTACCTCTGATTACACAATTTTACTCAAACCTGTAAGTTTTACTGTGTTTTTGACCTACAGTGTTTGCAGGAGGAAGAGGAGAGTAGAGGGTTGAGGGGAAAATAAGTGGGAAGAAGTTAGAGAGGCTATTTATATACATGTTACCGTAAACCAGATACTTTCTCTTCTGTGCTAATTAATGTGTATAAAATACCTTCTATCATTTGAACTCATTCACCCACACTTCCTTCTATATTTGTATTTATGCTTCTTCTTATTAGACGTGAGGCTTAGTAAATGAATACATTCATCAGATTCCAAGGTTTCAGGCAGGGCCATTAACCTGGTGTTGATCACATGTTGCACAATATATCATTTTCCCAAGTTTCACCAAACCCAAAACTTGACCTGCGAAAATTACCCTAATCAGAGGAAACAAACTGCGCAAAGATCACTGCTGCTCTATTATGTCTATCGTTTAGTTTTGGGTTTTTACTTGACCGTCTTATCCCTCAAAAAGAATTTAAATATTGTATCCACTAATCTCCTTTCCATTAAATAATATTCCCTTTCTTTTTCATTCTCACTTGGCACTTGTGTTTTCTTTATTCTCTGCCCATTTGTCCACTTCCAATGTTTGTTATTGGCACATGGCTATCAACTGTGGGGCCAGTGCTCAGGCCTTATTCTGAAACTGGTCTGTCATTCCATAATGATGTGACTTACACGTCAACCTTCCCTATGCTTGTGGGCCGTAGCATTTGCCTTGGCAGCCACATAACTGTAGTTTCCTTCCCCTACTTCTCCTTCTTTTTAATTCATAGAAACATAGACACATAATTCATAGAAGCATAGAGACTTGGAGTATTAAGAAACCGCTTAGTAGTGATTCTCAGCCTTGGCTGCACATTAGAATCACCTGGGGAGCTTTAAAAACTACTGATGCCTAGACCCCACACCTGGATCCCTCACTCAGTTCTGGAGTATTTCCTGAGTGTGAAAGATCTTAAAAAGCTCTCCAAGTGGGATTTATCATATAAGACAATGCTTTCTTCTGCACCATTATCACTTACGTGTTCTATTTCCTTCTGTGCCTTTGGGCTTAGAGAAGGTTTAGCATAATTTTCCACAAGGAGATGGACTCCTTTTACTGTGAAATAAATTAAAAATCCACTTATATGAAATACATTATTTTCCAAAGATACCAGCAAATGAAGTATCATGATCCAATGAGAACAGGCCTGGTGGCACTGGGCTAAGAAAGAGCATTATTAAGTAAAATTGGCTCCAAACTGACTTGATTTCAAATGTTGTGATCACATCCTCCTCCACCCTCCTCCAAACATTTGGCCATGACTTACAACAGTGGTGAGAATGGCTGTTGGGGTCTCACAGCACATTATGGGCTCTCTACACACGCCAGTGATAAGCCACGCAATGATGAAAGACAGGAAAGAGGCTGAAGGTATCACTGACTCATGGAGGAAAGGGAAGAGAGGGAGGAAGTAGAGGAGGAGAGAAAAAAAGGAAGAATCCATCCCTAGATTGCCAGTTGCTTTTTGTAATTTTACCTTCACTACAATACCAAGAGTCAAGTAACGCCATCCCTATTTTTACAGATTAAAAGGGTTCTTGGAGTGACTGGAGGCCACTCAGCTAGTAAGTGGCCTGCTTGGCCTCCTCCAACCACTTCTGCCTTACTGTCATCACCTGTTCAAAGTCTACTGCCCTAGTTTTGAAGGGGACATAGACTCTCCAGATCTGAGTGAAATAAAGCTGCAAGTGGGAGGAAGGGCAGTCTGCACCCAGGGGAGGAGCGCTACATCTCTCATCCCTCTGGGTGGAGGCAAGCTGACTCAGGATCCAAGAAATGGAGTTTGAGTTTTTCAGGCAGCATGTTGCCCTCCAAAGGGATCTGGGTCACAGGAAAAATAAATTCCAACAGAGGTCCCAGCAGGTTCTATTATACATGAATGCAAAGTCTTGAATGGTGAATCTTTTTTGCCAGGCTTCCCCAGGAAATGGGCTGGAGGACTTCTATTATTGAGCTTCTATTGTTGGGGACAGTTTTGGTTGTTGTGGAGAAGGCAGAACATTCACAAAAACCCACCATTCTCTCATCTAACAACAATAAGACACAGTCAAATGCTAGTAATTCAAACACCTGGACAAACCTGTACTTCAGCCAAATGGCATCATTTTGTTTCCATAATTGTAGAGAACAGAATGATAACCAAAGGGAGAAATCTCTTACACTATTGTATTTAGGGGTGGGAGGTGGCCAACTCTCAAGAGAGATTTTCCCAAGGAATGATTACCTGTTTTTCTTGCTCTAGCACTGTTCTCTCATCTCAGTCACTCTGGTCATCTTTCACCTCAAACACCCCTGAGGCTTTTTTGGTCTCAGACATTTGCTAATTATCTTCCATTTGTCTGAAACCTTTCCCTCCAGCCTTCATGTTGCTGGCTCTTATTCTTCATTTGCAATTTGAACATCACCTCCTCCAGGAAGCCTTCCCTGACCACCCTGTAAAAGCAGTTCCCCTTTTCATTCCATTATTTGTTCCCTAGTAGCATTTACCACCAGAGAGGGCAATGGCACCCCACTCCAGTACTCTTGCCTGGAAAATCCCATGGTTGGAGGAGCCTGGTAGGCTGCAGTCCATGGGGTGGCGAAGAGTCGGACACGACTGAGCGACTTCACTTTGACTTTTCACTTTCACGCATTGGAGAAGGAAATGGCAACCCACTCCAGTGTTCTTGCCTGGAGAATCCCAGGGACAGGGGAGCCTAGTGGGCTGCCATCAATGGAGTCACACAGAGTCGGACACGACTGAAGTGACTTAGCAGCAATAGCAGGAGCATTTACCACACTTGGCAATCCTCTTGTTTATTTATATTTGCACATGTTTTTGTTTATCTGCACCTTTAGCCTCTACAAAAGCATATCTGTCTTGCCCAGCATGTCACACATTTCTAAATACAAAGTAGATGCTCAATTTAAATATTTGCTGAATACATTAGCAAACAAAGCCCATGTCTGCCATGTCTGCTGCTGTGTTTTCTCCCCCTACCTTTTTTATAACTACTCTTTAGGGTGGGCTCTATTTCAGATGCTATGCTGTTGACACTTTGCTCATATTTCATTTAAGACCCAAACACTCCTATGTGATAGATGTTATTTCTCTATTTTACAAATTAAGATATTAAGGTTTGATAAATTCGTATTCTTGCCTAAGCCAAGATCATAACTGAAACAGCCAGGATTCAAACACTGCTGCTGCTGCTGCTGCTAAGTCGCTTCAGTCGTGTCCGACTCTGTGCGACCCCATAGAGGGCAGCCCACGAGGCTCCCCTGTCCCTGGGATTCTCCAGGCAAGAACACTGGAGTGGGTCGCCATTTCCTTCTCCAATGCGTGAAAGTGAAAAGTGAAAGTGAAGTCATTCGTGTGTCTAATGCCAAAGCTTGTGTTCTTTTCACTCTGTGACACTGTCTCTTAAGAAACAGGAGTGCTGGAGAGGATGAATAATCTCTCCAAAGAACTAAACAATGCTTCTCATTGATCTTTCTTCTTCTCCTTTTATTTGTTCATTCCTTCTCTCCATGTCCCCATTTAACATTGCCAAAAACATGCACATTCATTGGCAAGAAACACAGGGAAATAATCCCTGACTCAGATAGAACCTTATAGAAATCATGAAGTCAGAAAGCCATGTTGTACGGCAAGCTCCTTTCCATGGTAATCACGGAAATCTCCACTTTTAATATTTACATTTCTAGAGCCTCAATGCAGTGTATGCCCCTGGATGGGCTGAATTCTCTGAGGAAAGAGTACAGGGTCCAGATAACACCCCCACGTGCATCCTCAAGACTTAGGGCTCACAAGAACCAACTTGCAAGTTCTACTATAGACAAAAAATGAGTCAGAGTGTTAGAGGTGAGATTGCTGGGACTGCGATTCACTTAGCCATAGCTTTAAATGCCCACGACCCAACTCTGCCTAAGACAAAATGTTTCTCAGCAACTCGATTCCTAACCAGACCTCAGCTTTCTGCCATCCATGAGCCATAAACTCTTCGTCTTCCTCTTTCACTGGTCTTCAGAAGTTCTCCATCTCCATTGCAGCTGTTTTATCTCCTCGTGTGGGTTGATTCTGTCACTCTTCCTGCTTAGGAATACTTTGTAGCTCTCTCACCCCCAATAGGATATGACAGAGAGCACAGAGAGAATTTCTTAACCTTGTAGCATGCCAGTCACCTCCAAGACACCCTGTTGGCATGGGCACATAGAGGGGCGGGAAGCAGAGCAGATGCCAGCGCAGCACACATCAACTACAAACAAACATGGGCCTTTGCAACTGAAGCTCACTGCAGAAGACTAAGTAGGAAATGCATGTCTTTTTAAAGCCAAACCATTACTCATGCCAACAAATTATGAGCACTGAACAGAAGTCCAGAATGTACTCAGGAACCACTCGTGGCATCCATGGGATGCCTTCAGCTTAGAATATACATTCTAAGTTCATGTTCCACTCATGGTCTCCTTCTGGGAAAGGCAATCTGTTCGTTACCTGCAATAGTTTTTTGTTCAACAGACTACTTTTGCAGTCAGTCATTCCTCAGACCTTTATTGAATGCTTGCCACATGCCAAGCACTATTCTAGTGACTAGGGATACAGCAGTATCTGTCCTCATTCAGCCTCTATTCCAGCAGAGAAGAAAGTGTTACTTTCTTCCAAGTCTGGCTCCAGCAGAGGTCCTCCTGCTCAGTGTCCTTTCAGCCAATACGAGACACATTTGGTGCAGAAGCAAAGCAAAGCTTTGATCTTTTGATTAGAGAATGGAGAGGTGGGAGCTCACGCTGTAGAGTACATGGTCTCAGAGAGACCGTGGGCGGGATCCCTTTATGAGGATCTTGTCATCTTAGAGGGGGAGGAGTTCTGGTGGCAGGCGAGCAGGGCTCTGCTACTCTGGCTGCAGACTGCAGAACCAGGCACAGGGTCCGTGCACAGGCTCACTGCCACCATCTTGAAGTGCATTGCCGGCTGTAGCACTTTGCACAAGGCGTACCCAGCTGAGGTGTCAGCACAGGTGTTTGTCACTATGAACTCTGATCTGAAGGGCTAGGCGCAAGGCCCCTGCCCATGGTACCCTGTAAGCAAGGACACTAGACTAAGCACAAAGGGGGAAAAAAGGTTAGATTTTTGTTGTCCAGATTCTATTTTTATTTCCTAGGCTTGCTAATGGGCTTTGCTGGTAACAAAATAATAAAATAAATATATGGCAAGGAATAATCTTGTACATTTAATGCATCAAGTACTACAGGGATTAAAAATCTGCCACCAGATTTAGCAAGACAGAATTCATTGGTGACCTTAAGAAGCATGGTTTTGATGGTGTTGTGGGCAAAAATCCTATGACTGGGGTACATTCAAGAGAGAATGAGACTATAAGGAATGAGACAGTGAGAATAGAAACTGTATGTGAGGAATTTTGAAATAAAGAAAAAGAAAATGTGGGAAAGAAACTGGAAGAGAATGGAGCTCAAGAGATGATATCACAATAACTTTTCCATTAAAAAAAATCTCCCATGATCTTAAACATTTACACTATCCAGTACTAGAAACATAGGACAGAGAATTCAGTAGTTCATTCTCTTCTAAACCTAAGAGAAATGCCATCCAAATACTTCCAGCCTGGGGCCACTGAGGAATCAAAGAATTCAAATTAATAATGACAGTGTTAAAAGCTGCCATTTTAAGAGTGCCTTTAGGATTAAGAAATTATATACATGTTTCCCCTTCCTTATTTAAATCTGAAAAACATAGTAAGTTGATATTTTTGTCAACTTCCCTCTCTAAATTTGAGAGAGGTTAAGTAATTTGTCCAAGGAACACAGAGTTATGGAATAGCGTAAGATTTGAGTCCATATTTGTTTGAATAAAAATCTTGTGTTTTTTTCTTCTTCTCTCTTCTAATGTAAGAATAGACTTCTGACTCTCCAGCCTAAACATCTCACCCAGAAATGACCTGATCATATAAAACATATAACTAGATGACCCCTAGTTCCTTCTAGCACTGCTTTCCTTACCTTCTGTGGTTCATTTACACAGAAAGAATTTTTTTTCCTTATTTCAAAATCTTTCTCTTTTTACAAATTAACTTTATATCTCTTAGTGAACAGTTATCTTAAACTTGATTTTTAATGTAGTTTTGATTCAGTTTATTTTTTCCAATGTGAAAGTAATATCTGCTGATTGAGAATGTGTTTTTTATAGAAAATTTAGAGACCACCAAAAAATAAATGGAGAAAAAAATAAACCCAGGCCCACAAGCACCAGTCACTTTTGCTGTTTCCTTCTGTGTTTTTAGGGCTTCCTTGGCGGCTTAGCTGGTAAAGAATCCGCCTGCAATGCAGGAGACCTGGGTTAAATCCCTGGGTTGGGAGATCCCCTGGAGAAGGGAAAGGCTATCCACTCCAGTATCCTGACCTGGAGAATTCCATGAACTATGTAGTCCATGGGATCACAAAGAGTCAGACACGACTGAGCGATTTTCACCTTTGCTTTCTATGCTTTTATGCATAAATTTTTAGATTTGTTTTGTTTTAAACACAGTTGTAATCAAGCATGTATTTCTAAAGTGAAATTTTTCACTTAACATTAAACTATTTGCGTTTTTCATACCATTCATAAATACACATTTTTCAGAATTATGCTACTCATTATGTTACAGTGAAATTTCCCTACTGAAAGCATTAGGCTGAATTTTATTAGGAAAAGATATGGAAAGCACACTTAAGTTCCTACAGTCATGCTGTTAGAAAAGAATAAGTGTCTGATTATAAGGAAACATGAGTCACAACTGCTACTACCTTCTTCCACCATGGTTCTCAAAACGACTTTCTGTAGTGGAACCACCTTGCCAGGTGTAAATTTTAGAATCAGCCTGTTAACAATGTAATGACCTTGCTGAGAACACTTTAATAAACTTTGGATTAAGAAGCAAGCCGACCACACCTCTGCTTAACAAAACCCTTCCTAACCATTAAAATTGCACCTGAATGCTGTTTATGAGCATGTACTGAATATTCCAGCATTTGAACAGAGGATTATGTAGAGGCAACCTTTACTACTTGTCCCTTTTCACTCATGAAATTTATTTAATACAATTAATTTGAATCACTTAATGCCCAAACAGTTTATTGGGCAATTTGCTGGTGAGTGCCATGAATTGTTAGATTTATCATGGAATTTAACCAACTAGAGAACCTTTGTTCCTTAAATAGACAGTCTATGTGAAGGAGCCATAAGATAAGAGGAAATGGCCCGACAGAAAGAAATGTGAAGACCCAGTCTGTACTTGACATCTGTGATGAATGCAGCCTTCCACTTATGTACCCTGCCAGTCCTACCTTGTTTGATTTTGCATTCTCCACGAATGTGGTTATAATCTGGCCCTGGTTAGAAAGTTCCATTGTAAGCTTCCTGTTTCCAGCCAGCAAGCTTACTTACATACCAGCTACTGACTCACAAAACAGTGACCTACTACTGAAGAGGTCCTGGGTCACTGTACAGTATATTCTTTATGTGCAACAAAAGCTATTTCAGGGACAATATTAGAAGCCAATTCCAAACACCAAAGAGAAGCCCCTTTAATTCTCTCTCTCATATATGTTCCATTTCTCTTTTGGTCTTTCTTTGCCTTTTGTTTCTGCAAGGAATGTTACCGGTGAATCTGTGCCTGATCAAAAGTAGTTCATTTTATAAAATACAATTGAACTCAAACTATTGATGAATAGCATTTTTTTTCTCTTCCCAATTGTCGTTCCCTAGAAAAAGTGTACTTTCCAGACTGCTTTGTCTGTCAGTAGGATTTTTAAATTTTTTTTAATGCATTTGGGTGCAATAAATATACCCCTTGGATTTTGGTAAAGCCTAAATATAGGGAAATGTTTAAGGGAACATGTAAGGGAAAAAGTGTCTTTTTCAGAAGAAGACATGCTCAATACCTCAAAGCCTAATTTTAAGTGGTTTATACCCCCGTGACTAGCATTTATTCTGCATAGGAAGATATTTGAGAAAGAGAGCAACCATTTGGGGAATGAATGATTTATAGTAGCAGTTGTTGAAACAACTGGCAGTCAGCCTGTCCAAACATTTTCCCAGATTTATAACATGAAATCACCATATCTGAATGAGCCTCCAGGGAGCTAAAACAACCAATTGACAAGCTGTTCTACTCCTTGTTAAGGCTGAGCTAGGCCACTCTCCTTATGGATCCCAAACATTCAAAGCTAGGCCAAGTTTTTAAGCTCTCAGGAGTAATTACCTGTTTATTATTATTTCTTTTTCTGACGTTATAAAAAAGCAGCGGTTATTTGTATGGAGCAAGACAAAACAGTTATTTTTATTCTTCTGTTTGCTACCATGAGCTCTTAACACCTCAGGGTGAATTTTCATTTGTGTTAAATGTTAGCCTGATCCACTGATTGAGTATACTCCATTGAGTATAGTCTCTCCATAGAAAGTTAAAGGACTTTAACAGAGGTCACTAAAACAAAGAAACTATAGGAATCATCAAGGTTAAATCACCCATTCCATTTACTGATGAAACCAGGATTTTAAATAATAACATTAATAGCTACAGCATTTACTGAGCATTTACCTTTTCTCAAGTGGCTTGGTTTTTTCAGCCTGTCTGTCAAGCCAGTTTAGTTTCTCCAAAATTACGCCAAGGTCTTCTCTGACTGTTATACATGTGTTAATTAACTTTTCCCACAACAGCCTAAGAAGATGATATTGTTAGTGTTCAGTTCAGTTCAGTTCAGTCGCTCAGTCGTGTCTGACTCTGCAACCCCATGAATCGCAGCACACCAGGCCTCCCTGTCCATCACCAACTCCCAGAGTTCACTCAGACTCACGTCCATCGAGTCCGGGATGCCGTCCAACCATCTCATCCTCTGTCATCCCCTTCTTCTCCTGCCCCTAATCCCTCCCAGCATCAAAGTCTTTTCCAATGAGTCAACTCTTTGCATGAGGTGGCCAAAGTATTGGAGTTTCAGCTTTAGCATCATTCCTTCCAAAGAACACCCAGGACTGATCTCCTTCAGAATGGACTGGTTGGATCTCCTTGCAGTCCAAGGGACTCTCAAGAGTCTTCGCCAACACCACAGTTCAAAAGCATCAATTCTTTGGCGCTCAGCCTTCCTCACAGTCCAATTCTCATATCCATACATGACCACTGGAAAAACCATAGCCTTGACTAGATGGACCTTAGTCGGCAAAGTAATGTCTTTGCTTTTGAATATGCTATCTAGGTTGGTCGTAACTTTTCTTCCAAGGAGTAAGCGTCTTTTAATTTCATGGCTGCAGTCACCATCTGCAGTGATTTTTTATTGTCTTGTAAAACAGTTACATGACTTGCTTGAAGTCACAGAGCCAGTTAAGTGGCTTAATATATGGGTATATGTCATTATATTTCATTGTCTGTAACTAATACATGATAATCCTCATATATCACAGTACAATTGTTATATATATGTTGAAACTTACAAAAATTCATTTTCCTAAAAGATTCTATGCATTTTGTATTTCATTAAAACGTGTTGCAATAAGTCCATTATGTGCTGATAAGGAAAACCAGGAAAAAATAATGTGCCATATCCCACATAATAAAGGTCTTCTGATTTTACTAGGTATTGGATTAAAACACAAACCTTACATGTGAGAGGGTGTTCAGAAAATATCTGTTGACTCCAAATCTGACTTTCTCTCTCAGAATCATAATAGTGGATAATATGGATCCAGAAACTATATTTTCAAAGCCAAAATCTAGACTAGATGGCCTTGCACATGAGTTACAAGCTGGGCAGAACATTTGAAATGGGGACAATTCTGGAAAATTCCATCTGCGTCGTGAATGTGTGTATTTAATGTGGGTATTTGGTGTGTGTGAGTATTAAATGCAGGATGCCGTTTTTCAACTTCTTCTGTTTGATGCCTAATAAAAACATTTATAAATTTTAAAAACCTGGCTATTTTAGAAAACTGTAGGTAAAGCTTAATAAACTTTGAGAGAGCAGGAATGTCCAGTATTCTCTCACACGTTAGCATAAGTAAGTCACCATTGACGAAGAGGACGTCTTCTCCCTGGATTTCTCCCAGTTCCAGAAACGTCTCCTTTCCTTGTCCATATCAAAAAATATAGGATCAGTCGCTATAAAAAGGTATGTTTTGGATGCTTGATTTAGAAAGCTGCTAAAATGTGCTTTTCCTTTAAGGGATTTTCGAGTTCTCTCCCAGCCTTTGTCACACTGGCCTAGGTGGTTCTGTGATTGCAGAGTATGCTCAGTGAAGCAGTGCTTGAAAAACAATTGAAACTTCAAGTTGACTGGGCTCATAACAGAAGCCAGTATACTTGAAAATACATGCTGGACTCCTTGAAATGGAACTTGCCATGCCCAGCAAAGCTGGTGACTGCCTGTCACATCTGGGAATTCTTGGAGGAACTGAACTAGCCTGACAGACCCTTCACATCATCAGGCACCTCCCCACTGGTGACTTTGGTCTTCTTCCTCATTGGCTCCTGGTGGCATGGTGGTAGTGCTTCTAGTGGCCTTCTTTAAAAGTTGATGAGATACTTGATAAGATATTGTCTTGAATAACTAAAGGATTTGTTATTCACGTGATATTTCTTATTTTGGAAAAAAAATTCTTCCTACTGCCCAATTTATTTTAAGCTGCCTCAGTTCTACCATAGAATTGCCATATCTGTGCATGGGATGAATTTGGCCTTACATCCTTATTCAGATTGATAGTATAATTATGGAGGGCCGCTAATTGTGTCGCTTCCCAGGTGATTCAGTGGTAAAGAATACGCCCGCCAACACAGGAGACCTGGGTTTGATCCCTGGGTTGGGAAGATCCCTAGAGTAGGAAATGGCAACCCACTCCGGTATTCTTGCCTAGAGAATCCCATGGACAGAGGAACTTGACAGGCTACAGGCCATGAGGATCTCAAAGAATCAGAAACAACTGAATACACACACACACACACACACACACACACATACACACGCTAATGATGTCATTCTCTCAAACACACTCTACTGCTTAATTAAAACTAGGTTTTTCTTTTCTAAAAGGTGAACAAAAATAAAATCCACTTTCTTTTCGAGGAATTAGAAGTATCCATTATACCTGGTGTAAATGGACTAGTTTTTCTTCATTCAGAATTTCGGGGACCTGCTGAAAATTGTGTCATTTTTCCCCACAGCTAAATTTAGCTTTGTTTGGCTGCTAATATATTATATTGTATCTAAGAACCGGGATGCCTAGTGTTCTGCGTTCATGGGGTCGCAAAGAGTCAGACACGACTGAGCAACTGAACTGAACTGAAGAACTATATTTGCTCTTTAAATAAATTACTCTTAGGATGTAGTTTTTAAGGATATATACTTTGAACTGAGCTTCCCCTAGCTACAGTTACCATTCCATTGAAACAAATCTCTATTTGGAATCACAATACCACTAAACTTTAGTAAAAGTTAATTAAATTATATATCTACCCAATTACTTGGGTAATTTTACTTTGCCAACAAAGGTGCATATAGTCAAAGCTATGGTTTTTCCAGTAGTCCATACTGTGAGAGCGGATGTGTGAGTTGAACCATAAAGAAGGCTAAGCACCAAAGAATGGATGCTTTTGAGCTCTGGTGTTGGAGAAGACTCTTGAGAGTCCCTTGGACTGCAAGGAGATCCAACCAGTCCATCCTAAAGGAAATTAGTCCTGACTATTCATTGGAAGGACTGATGCTGAAGCTGAAGCTCCAATATTTTGGGCGCCAGATGCAAAGAACCGACTCATTAGAAAAGACCCTGATGCTGGGAAAGATTGAAGGAAGGAGGAGAAGGGGATGACAGAGGACAAGATGGTTAAATGGCATCACTGACTCAGTGGACATGAGTTTGAGCAAGCTCCACGAGATTGTGAAGGACATGGAGGCCTGGCGTGCAGTACATGGGGTCGCAAAGATTTGGACACGACTGAGCAAATGAACAACAGAAATTACCTGGGACCTGAGTCAAAGGAAAAGTGATCCCAAAGGCAGGCACAGTACAAAAATATAAATAGTATAGATATAAAATATAGATACAGGAAATATAGATTTATTCTTAGGTATGTTTGTATATATATATGTATGTGTGTATGTGTGTATATATACAAATATATCACTATATAAGTGATGGTGCACTGCCATTTTAAAGGCTCCTAATTACATACATTACATGTGTAATATAGGGCTTCTTTGGTGACTCAGATGGTAAAGAATCTGCCTGCAATGCAGGAGACCCGGATTCAATCCGTGGGTCAGGAAGATCCCCTGGAATGGCAACTCACTCCAGGATTATTGCCCATATATGTGCATATTAACCAAGAGTCTTTAAATATATATATGTAACTGGAGGAGGAAATGGCAACCCACTCCAGAATTCTTGCCTGGAGAATCCCATGGATAGGAGCCTGGCAGGCTACAGTCCCTAGGGTCACAAGAGCTGGACACAACTTAGCAACTAAGCCACCACATACATATATATTTCATATCTATCTACATTTATGGGTGTGCACAGTGTCTGGTGCTTAAAATATTTAAGCACTTAGCTAATGTTTTGGAAGGACTGAAGGGAGAGAAGGAATAAGGAAGAAAAGAGAAGGGGAAGCTGAAAACATAACTGAAAGAAATGGAGGGTTTGCATGAGAGAGGGACTCAGCGTTTGAACATTTCTTCAATGTTCCCATGTATCTCTCCATGCATAACTTTCAAGCTAAGGAATGTAATGCTGCCATGGACTGATAAGGAAGAGATTTAAAGGGAAAGAAATATCTCTCACTGATGTCCAGAAATGAATAGCAAAGTGACAGACTCAAAGACAAGTGCTGGATAGAAAATAATTACATTCTATTTTGCAGCACTGTTATTCCAATTTAATACAGTGGTTTTATAACTGTTAGCTTAAAATATATATCTTTCCATGCCATTTTACCACGCCTATTTTTGGTAAATTGACTTTCTTTAGCAGCTTGGTTTATTTTATGTTATTTCTGCTGTGGGGCATCTAGGAAATTCTCTATTTAAAAAGCAAAGTCTAAAAGAGCTGATGATCAATAATAGAATCTTTTTGGATAATCTGACTAATCAGTAGGTGCTCTTGCCATGCAACAGAGAAGAGGTCCAAGACTGACTAGTAATCCTGTCTGTTTCTTTGTGTTCAGTTTGTTTTTACCCTCTCCATAAACTGTTAGTTTTCCAGAAAACAAGAGGAGATGAATTCTGAACTTTGGAGAGCAAAAGGGAAAAGGGCTAACAGTCATGATTCTTTTCATCTAGTGGATATTTTTCTGGCCCCTCTACCCACTGAGTAGAGGAAAGTACTGCATAAAATAAGGCGAAATGAGGCCCCAGTAACTGCAGTGTGAGAGCTGTCAGCCCCTACTGACCTATAGGACTCTGCTGCTGCTCTGCCTGTTTTATCAGCAAGCTTTATTTGTGTGAAAGCAATGGCCATTGACATCAAATATGGACATTACCTCTGACCTCTGCGGTTTCCATTCATTCTCCTTCTGTCCCTCCATAGAATCCAGGGAATTCTGCTGGGTCACCTCACTGAAGGAGTGGGAAGTTGTTCAATAGCAGTGTTTGAGCGCAAAATGTAAGAATTCCCACTGTGTGACTTTGAGTAACTTACTACCCCTTTCTAAGCTTTAGGTATCTCTGCTAAAGATAGCAACAATAATACTGAGGGTCATCGGGACGGTTAGTGAGAGCTGTACATGAATAATGTTTAGAGGAGTGCTTGCACACTACAGCTGTCCACTACACTATTATTATTAATAAGTGAAAGTTGCTCAGTGTGTCCAACTTTTTGTGACCCCCCCCCCCGACCATGGACAGTAGCCTGCCAGTCTCCTCTGTCCATAGAATTCTCCAGGCAAGAATACTGGAGTGGGTGGCCATTCCCTTCTCCAGGGGATCTTCCCAAGCCAGGGATCAAACCCAGGTCTCCTGCATTGCAGGTAGTTTCTTTACCATCTGAGCCACCAGAGCTCTCTTCTATTCTCATCTTAGTCAGACTTGCTAATGTCACTTAGCAACTGCTCTCCTTAAAAGGCTGGACATGTTCAGTTCTTAATTCCCTGGTAGGGATAAACAGAAAGAGTTCAAGCAAGATTAATTAGAAAAATTTCCTGCTATAAGTATGTCAATGCTTAATTTATCTGAGAATCTCTTATATAGAAACCTCAACTATGTGGAACCAGGAAATAAATGAAAATAAAAAAGAGTTATTTGAATGCTGTCATTAATATCAAACAGTCTGACACTAAATCCCACAAAGGAAAAGGCACTAGATGCCAAGCAACCACCACTCTTCTGCTCAATTGCCACTACGCCTGCCCTTTATGGCTCAGGGAAGGTTGTGAGAAGAGTTTGTCAGACTGTAGAATCAGGAACCAATAAATAGCAGATACAGTTAGAGACCATTTCAATAGGACCAAATAGCCCTACGTTTCCTGACAGTCAATAATACTGAGTGAAGTAAGTCAGATAAAGACAAATATCATATGATATCACTTATATGTAGAATCTTTAAGGAAAAAAAAGGTATAGATGAACTTACCTACAAAACAGAAACAGAGTTACAGATATAGAAAGCAAACTTACTGTTATCAGGGGTTAAACGGCAGAGGGATAAATTGGAAGATGGGGATTACCATATAAACACTACTATATAGAAAATAGGTAAGGACCTATTTAGAAAATAGTAATAAGGACCTACTGCATAGCACAGGGAACTCAACTGAGTAGAAAAGTTTCTATCCAAGAGAACTAACTTTTTTTTTTAACTAACTCATTTTTAATTGGTGTCAAGCCATAACCCATACTTAACTAGAAATTTTACCTCTGTAGAACACTTCATTCTTTCAGTTCAGTTCAGCTCAGTTGCTCAGTTGTGTCTGACTCTTTGCGACCCCATGAACCGCAGCATGCCAGGCCTCCCTGTCCATCACCAACTCCAGGAGTTTACCCAAACTCATGTCCATCAAGTCGGTGATGCCATCCAGCCATCTCATCCTCTGTCATCCCCTTCTCCTCCTGCCCCCAATCCCTCCCAGCATCAGTATCTCCAAATAATAGTCATCATCATATTACTGTACAATTTGTATAACAGGAATATGTGGAAAATGCTAGCATTTGATGGCACTGGTAAATGTAAACATTTTTCTGAGGGTTCTTTGTGGGAAGGACTATGCTGGTTGAAAGGTACATTCTTGATCTAAGAGAACTACACTCAAATTGTACAGAATAGCTCTGGGATGACAACATATTTACTATTGCCAAGTCTTGGGACTCACAAAGCCACTGTATGTGTGTATATGTGTATGTGTGTGCATGTGCTCATATCTCCCTGTTGTCATGATAGGATGTAAGTAGAACATTCTTCCAGTTTTGCTGTCTAAAAAGATCAACTTGATGAGAGCTTCTATTTTCTCTGTCCTGGTATCTCCATGTACACACACATTGCCACACACACATTGCTCTGTGGCAGTTATAACCTGAGAAGCTGTTGTTAGCCTCAAGTTTTGCCAATTCTTTCCCTTTCCCTGCTCTTCGGAATCTGCCCCCGGGCTTTGGTTTAACTTATTCAAAGGCATTTTATAATACCAAAGAGTTCATCTTTTTGCTCACCAATGCAAAGGTTTTGAGGGCATGTGGGCGGCAATGACCCTACTCATTTTGGTTTCACGGCCCGCAGAGCACTGTATGCATCACCCCCTACCTTGTAGGGTGCTGCTCTGGGCCGACACTCCCCCCAAGCCATCCTGGTTTTTCTTTTTCTCTTAAGACCAACCCCATGCTCTCAGCACCAGAGCTAAAATGTAATAGTCATCTTGTATTCCTTTCTGTCTCTTGACCCCTGAAAATCACCCCACCTTGTGATTCTTCGTGATGTCCCTTGCACTGAGCCTCCACTCCATCACACAGCCACCTCCTAATCCAAGCCCTTATTACTTCTTAAACCTGATGCAGCAGCCCTGAAGCTGGGCCTCACCTTCAGTTTGCACCCTGAGATTAATATGCATTTTATAGTCTTTGACTTTAGCAAGATAGCCTAAGAGGCTAAAAGCATCCTCTTTAGAGCTGAGCAGATCTGAGATCCAGTCTTGACTATGCCATTTACCAGTTAAGCACTCTTGGGTACCAATCTAATCTCTGAACCTGGCGGAGTTGATGTGAGGATTAACAAAATGATATATATAAAGTGCTTGGCACAAGGCCTAATGAATTATGTCCAGATTCCTTAACAGTGAAAATCATTCACAACTCATAAGTCACCTTCTCTTTACTTGCCTTGTAAGTCACCTTCTTCTCCAGCCAATGGAATATGTGATGTTTTAATGTTCACTTTTCTGTTATTTTCTACCATTGTCTTCTGTTCCCTTGAATTTCTCTATTAAGTCTAGCTACCCCACAAAGTGCAGATCAAATCCTTGCCTTCTCATGAAATCTTCTTGAGTCATACCAGTCAAAAATGACCTTTGCTTCCTCAGCCTCTATATTCTTTCCCTAGTTAGAATTTTCTCATCACCTCATCACAGCTTCCTGATTTTTTATTATATTTGAATCTCTGCTGCTGCTTCTGCTGCTAAGTCGCTTCAGTTGTGTCCAACTCTGTGCAACCCCACAGACGGCAGCCCAACAGGATGCTCCATCCCTGGGATTCTCCAGGCAAGAATACTGGAGTGGATTGCCATTTCCTTCTCCCATACATACATGCATGCTAAGTCGCTTCAGTCGTGTCCAACTCTGTGCAACCCTATGGACAGCAGCCCACAAGGCTCCTCTGTCCATGGGATTCTCTAGGCAAGAATAGTGTAGTGGGTTGCATTTCCTTCTCCATTGAATCTCTATTTCTCCCCAAATATTTTTACATTTGACCTATGTATATATGCCATGGAATAATAAAGTAATCCTAAGCTGAGCGACGAAGAATTGATGCTTTTGAACTGTGGTGTTGGAGAGGACTCTTGAGAGTCCCTTGGACTGCAAGGAGATCCAACTAGTCCTGGGTGTTCAGGACTCATGCTGAAGCTGAAACTCCAATACTTGGCCACTTCATGCAAAAAGCTGACTCGTTGGAAAAAACCCTGATGCTCAGAGGGATTGAGGGTAGGAGGAGAAGGGGACGACAGAGGATGAGATGGCTGGATGGCATCGCCAACTCAATGGACATGAGTTTGAGTGAACTCCAGGAGTTGGTGATGGACAGGGAGGCCTGGCATGCTGTGATTCATGGGGTCGCAAAGAGTCGGACACGACTGAGCGACTGAACTGAATAGAGACGAAGAGGCAAGAATTGCTCTGTTTACAAGGAAAACTACCTCTCCTAAACAGTAATTCTCAAAAAAAAAAAAAGGATGAATCCCAAAATCTGCAGATTTTTTTGCAAAGAGTTTTGACTTGGAGCAGTTATAGCCATGGTTTATGCAATGGGCAACAATGAGAATAAACATAGCCATTCAGTGAGAAGATAAAGATGGTGTGTGGAAATTGGCCTCAGGAAGAGAGAGGGATTACTTGATTTAAGGAAGAAACAATAGAGCTGATAAACAGAATTGTTCTTTCTTGGAATCAATTTAGTCTGAGCTTGAAAGATCAAAATCTTTTCAAAGGAAAGCTCACTGTAGATTGATATAATATGACAGTCAGTGGGCCCTCGACTAATACTTTCTTTCACCATTTAACAAATGTCGTGTACTTCCATTGTCAGGTCAGAAAATGCAGCTTCATGGGAGGACTTCCATTCTTCCATCGGCTTCATTTTCATTCGCCAAACTAGTTTAAGGGGAAAACCTACTGGGGCTGCTTTTTGTTTCCCTTTATATTTCTATTCTTGTTATATGACAAAGGAGATTCTTGCTTCTTATTCTTCTTTAGTGGCCCTAGAAAAAAGCTGTTGAGAAAGCACAGATTGAAATAAAAAAACTGCTAAAGGAAGAGGGGGAAAACAGTATCTCCAAGCTGGGCATTGTGTAAATAAACAAGAAGTTTTTTCTACCCAAGGGACTGATGGCCAGACATACAGGAACACTGGCAAGCATGCACACTTGAAGGCAGGGGGGATCTGGGGGGAGTTTGGCTTCCAGTAAATGGTCTTTGTGATATTTTTTCTTTTATTTGTCATTGCTTGAGAAAATAATCATCATACTAAAATATAATTTTGCATCTCTATTTGCAGATGCTTTCAAATATACTTACTCAAACACACACACACACAATTCAGGATTATCTTGATTCCTGGCCCAACATGTCCTTCAAAACACAGGTTTATGCAAACATCCATGCATCAGCCCAGAAGGTTTTCTTTCTTTACCCTCTCTCAGGCTAGGAATGTATTTTAATACTGCATCTTATGACCACATGGGGACATTCTTGACCAAATGGCGGTATCTATTTTGTTTATAATTAGCCTGCAAGGCTACGAGTAAAGTGAATCCTAACTTTTTGGGATGTAGTGCTGAGCCTATTCTGTCTTTACTGGTGATACTGGGGATGGTTATTAGGTAAAAACCTGACCAGTCTGTGGCTGGGAAATAATGCAGAGACTCACAGGCACCTGAACCCAGACACTGAGTGTGTAAGATTGCAGCCTTGCCCCCTGAGGGGGCAAAGAGAAATATTTACTCTCAGATATGTTAAAGAAAAAATAATCTGATACTTGTTAAAGATGGTAAGGAAGCCTTTATTCAAGGGTGTACTGCAATAGCATTTTGCAGTAAAGAAGAGAGATTGGGCTCAACCTTAAACAGAACAAGGAAAAGTAGGGATTTATTTATAGCTAAGGAGTTGAAGGAGGAGGGTCCCTGAGCGGAAAATTACTAAGAGGGTAGGATGCTAAACTGACCTAAAAGGATTCTTGCTGAAGGCAGGCCAGGATGATCAAATATCACCTGAGGGGACAGGGGGCCAGGGAGGTGGCGCAATGGGAGAGGATGAGAAATTTTGCCAGATGCTGAGGGTGATAAGACATTGAGGGCAGAGGATTCTTGCTAAAACTAGTCGATCAATGCAGAGATGAATGTGGAAGCCCAAAGGTTAGAGCCTAGTCTTCAGAGGAGCCTGACTAAACTTTGGTCAGAGAGACAGTCTTTGTATACATTATACAGTCCCCATCTGAAAACTACAGGCCAGATTTGAACTCAGAATGAAGGATTCATTCCACAAACATTCACTGAGCACTCATGGTGTGTCAGTGACGCTACTGGGTAACAGGAATGTAGAGATGGAGGACATATGCTTGTCTTCCAAGAAATCAGAGACTATGGGAAGAGGCAGACAAGCAAATAGATTTATGCCCTTGAAATAGGCTGTCTAGATTCAAATGCACCTTCCTAACTGCACGGGCTTCCACATGGAATCTAATGTCTCTGGCCTCAAGGTCACCTGCTGTGAAATGGGAATAACAGTAACCAGATGATAGAGTTTTGTGAGACTGGCTGAAGTCATGTTTATGAAGTGCTAAAGTGTTTGGCACATTGCGCAACATACAAGAGGCCTCAGTAATATTGCTGTCACCAGTGTTGGCAGTGTTTGTGGTACAGTGTCAGAGGTATATTCATGTAATTCCAAGGAAGTACAGAGGACAGACACCTAACCCGAGTAAAGGATGATCAGAATCAAGAGGAGTTTGCAGGAGGTGATGCTTCAACTGTGCCTGGGAGGACAAAGGGGTTAGACACAGCTTCAGGGGCAAGATGTGCCAGCAGAGAGGACAGACGGGCAAAGCCACCACAATGGGAGAGAGAAAGCCTGGGGAACGTGATAAGGGTACCAAATGGGAAGGAAGTCCACAATTTTGAGTCCATACCAGATCCCAGAAATGATGCTATATAATTTAAAAAGATAATTCCACATAAAGCTTTGCAATAATTCTTTTTGTAAATAGGCAAAAAGTTATCACTATTTCACATAAACAGAAACTGAAGCCTGGAGAGGGCTTCCCAGGTCATGCAGTGGTAAGGAATCTGCTTGCCGATGCATGAAACACAGGTTCAATCCCTGGGTCAGGAAGATCCCTTGGAAAAGGAAATGGCAACCCAGTATTCTTGCCTGGAAAATTCCATGGACAGAGAAGCCTGGCGGGCTACAGTCCGTGGGATCCCAAAGAGTCGGACACAACAGTAGCACCTAAGCAGTAACCTGTCTAGCAACTGCCGTGATTCACTCCTGAATCTTTATGAGTCTAAAGCTCACATTCTATACACAATCTTTACTCTCCAATCCAGAGCATAAAATGTCTCAGAGTGCCAAGAGGGTTTTGGGGGATCATGTGAGATGAGAACTCAGAGGCTAGACCAGTGCCCACAGTGTGGGTTTGGGTGTTTCCTTGAGTCATGAAAGTGACAGGATTTCCTAAACTCAGGAAGGGTTGTCAAGTGCCTCTTAACCAATTTCATAGGTATAAGAGCTGGGTATTTAATGGGCTAAGTATCAACAATATGGTATGCATGGTGGGAACAGAGATTATAGGGACTTCGTCCAGCAACATAAAAGGGGAACACTTAAAAATGATGATTTGTTTCTATGAGTTTGACTCTTATAGATTCACATGTAGGTGATGTCATACAGTATTTGTCTTTTTCTCTCTGACATCTCACTTAGCATAATGACCTCAAGATCCATCTATGTGGTATCCTGCAAATTGCAGGATTTCCTTCTTTTTCGTGAATGAAAAATATTCCACTGTATACATATGCCACATCTACTTTTTCCATTCATCTTTTGATGGACATTAGGATGTTTCCAAATCTTGGATGTTGTGAATAATGATACAGTTAACATGGAGTACAGTGTCTTTTCAATATCCTGTTTTCATTTTCTTTGGACATATAACCAGAAGTGAGATTGCTAGATCATTTCGTTAACTCTGTAGTGGTAATCATATTGCAATATACAAATGTATCAAATCAACATAGTGTATTTTTCTAAATTTATCGTGCTTTATGCCAATTATTAATATATCTCAATTTTTAAAAATTATAGTAGCTTGCCCAAAGCTAATAGATTAGATAAAGCAGCAAATGAAAACAAGATTTTTCATATAGAATCATCCATAAAAATCAAGTCCCTTCATAGGGATAGTGTTAAGGGGATACAATTAATGTATCAGGTAGAAAGCTGAATCTATCAGATGCCCCTGATGCTGTTTTCTGCCATTCTGAGCATGAGGAGAGAAATTATGTGAACTGTAGAGCTAAAAACAACCCCAGTTATCACCCAGTCAGTTATTTTTTTTGTGGATGGTAAAACCAAGATTCAGAGAAGTAAGGTGAATAGACCAATATCTCTTTGAAAACAGGCATGTGTCATAGGAAACTTGTCTTTGTTTTATTTTGTCACTTGTTTTGTTTTTGTTAGCCACACAAAGAAAACTCAGGAATCTGAAAGTATTCACAGAGGCTGAAATGGGTGTTTTCGTCTAAAACATCCCCCCTACCCTTTATACTAGATTCTTCCACAGGCTCTAAAGTGGGTATTATTTAAACAGCTGTCTTTGACTGCTCCATCAGGGAAGGTGTAGAAAACCAGCCTGGAAGAAAGCAAATCCCCCAGTCTCAACAAGCTTACATGTCCTGCCTTCCAGCTATTTGTTTCTGGCCTTGCAGGACATTTGCTGCTGCTGCTGCTGCTGCTAAGTAGCTTCAGTCGTGTCCAACCCTGTGCAACCACATAGACGGCAGTCCACCAGGTTCCCCCGTCCCCGGGGTTCTCCAGGCAAGAACACTGGAGTGGGTTGCCATTTCCTTCTCCAATGCATGAAAGTGAAAAGTGAAAGTAAAGTCACTCAGTCATGTCCAACTCTTAGCGACCCCATGGACTGCAGTCTACCAGGCTCCTCCATCCATGGGATTTTCCAGGCAAGAGTATACTGGAGTGGGGTGCCATTGCCTTTTCCACAGGACACTTAGTTCTGTCCAAAATATCCATAAGAGGTTTGGTCCACACCAAAATGTCTGTGATACTTAGTTCTTTCCAAACCATTTGGCATGGACCAAATATGTTCATGGATACTTTGGATAAGACCAAAGTTCAGGGCCTTTTTGGCATGGACCAAATGTCTTATGGAGAAATTGGACAGGACCAAATGTCTGCTAACCACTTTAGGTGATCCTTATGCTTGGGCAGGAAGTGAAGGAGAAGCAAAATGTATCTTTTCCTAAAGTGAGAAACTAATCTAAAATATTCTTTTTACCCTCAAAGACCTTTCTTACTGGATAAGACTCAGGGTTGCCCTAGCCAAGGGATTTCCCATGATATGGACTCAGTAACAGGTAGCATGCACTCCCAGTGGGCAGGTTCCCAGAGGGTTAACCAGGGATATCTGGTCTATCAACTTTGGAAACTGTCAACAAGATTGTTGCCAGGGAAACTGGACTGATTTGAAAAGGGAGGAAAGAGAACCTGTCAGTCTATGGCATTTTGTGATGGCTTCTGGGCATCATATCCCCTAGGGAGATCACAATCAAAGGACTAGTTGGGCTATAGAGGTATACGATGTCTTGGTAATTGTGACAAACTCAGAAAAAGATGTATGAGAAATAAAAAGCATTTCAGACAAGCAAAAGTTAAGAAAATTCAGTACCAAAAAACCAGCTTTACAACAAATGTTAAAGGGACTTATATAGTCAAGAAATTCAAGAGAAGAAAACAGATCTACAAAATCAACCCCAAACAATTAAGAAAATGGCAATAGGAACATACATGTCAATAATTACTTTCAATGTAATTGAATTAAACGCTCCAACCAAAAGACACAGACTGGCTGAATGGACACAAAAACAAAACCCATATATATGCTGTCTACAAGAAACCCACTTCAGACCTAAAGACACATATAGACTGAAAGTAAGAGGATGGGAAAATATATTCCATGCAAATGGAAGTGAAAGCTGAAGTAGCAATCCTCACATTGGACAAAATAGACCTTAAAATGAAGAAGATCACAGGAGATAAGAAAGGACACTACATGATAGGGGATCAATCCAAGAGGAAGACATAACAATTGTAAAAATCTATGCACCCAATATAGGAGCATCTCAAAACATAAAACACTAATAAACATAAAAGGAGAAATTGATAGTAACACAATAATAGTAGGAGACTTTAACACCCCACTCACCCCAATGGACAGATCATCAAAACAGCAGATTAATAAGGAAACACAAGTCTTAAATGATACATTAGATGAGATGGATCTCATTGATATCTTCAGGACATTCCATCCAAAGGCAGAAGAATACACCTTCTCCTCAAGTGCATATGGAACATTCTCCAAGGTAGACCACATCTTGGGTTACAAATCAAACCTCAGTAAATTTCAGAATATTGGAATCATATCAAGCATCTTCTCAGACCACAATGCTATGAGACTAGATATCAATTAGAAGAAAAAAACTGTAAGAAACACAAACAAATGGAGAATAAACAACATGTTTCTAAATAACCAACAGGTTACTAAAGAAATCAAAAGGGAAATCAAAGAATTTCTAGAAATAAATGACAATGAAAACATGACAACTCAAAACCTGTGGGATGCAGCAAAAGCAATCCTAAGAGGAAAGTTTATAGCAATACAATCCTACCTCAAGAAATGAGAAAAACATTGAGTAGACAACCTAACTTTACACCTAAAACAACTGGAAAAAGAAGAACAAAAAAACCCAAAATTAGTAGGAGGAAAGAAATCATAAAGATCCGAGCAGAAACAAATGAAAAGAAATAAAAGAAACAGTAGTAAAGATTCATAAAACTAAAAGCTGGTTCTTTGAGAAGATAAACAAAACTGACAAACCTTTAGCCAGATTCATCAAGAAAAAAAGAGAGAAGAATCACATCAACAAAATTAGAAATGTAAAAGGAGAGGTTACAACAGACAATGTAGAAATACAAAGGATTATGAGACTATTATGAACACCTATATGGCAATAAAATGGATAACTTGGAAGAAATGGACAGATTCCTGAAAAGTTCAATCTTCCAATACTGAACCAGGAAGAAATAGATATTATGAACAGCTCAATTACAAGTACTGAAGTTGAAGTTGTGATAAAAAATCTCCCAAAAAACAAAAGCCCAGGACCAGATGGCTTCACAGAATTCTATCAAACACTTAAAGAAGAGCTAATGCCTATCCTTCTAAAACTCTTTCAAAAAATTGCAGAGGAAGGAACATTTCCAAACTTGTTCTATGAGGCCACCATCTCCCTGACCCAAAACCAGAGAAAGACAACATGAAAAAAAGAAAACTACAGGCCAATATCACTGATGAACATAGATGCAACAATTCTCAACAAAATTTTAGCAAGCAGAATTCAGCAACACATCAAAAAGCCCATACACCATGATCAAGTTGGGTTTATTCCAGGAATGCAAGGATTCTTCAATATATGCAAATCAACCAATGTGATATACCATATTAACAAATTGAAAGATTAAAACCATATGATAATCTCAATAGATGTAGAAAAAGCCTTTGACAAAATTCAGCACCCATTTATGATGAAAACTCTTCAAAAATTAGGTATAGAAGGAAGCTACCTCAACATGGTAAAAGCCATACATGATAAGCCTCAGCAAATATTATTCTCAGTGGTGAAAAACTGAAAGCATTGTAACTAAGTTCAGGAACAAGACAAGGGTGTCCACTTTGACTGCTGTTATTCAACATTGTTCTGGAAGTCCTAGCGACAGCAATCAAATAAGAAAAAGAAACGAAAGAAATCCAGATTGGAAAAGAAGTAAAGCTCTCACTGTTTGCAGATGGTATGATATTATATATATTATACCCTAAAGATAGTATCAGAAAATTATTAGAGCTAACCAGTGAATTTAGCAAAGTTGCAGGATACAAAATCAATACACAGAAATCACTTGCATTTCTATATACTAACAATGGAAAATCAGAAAGAGAAATTAAGGAATCAATCCCATTCACAAAAAGAATTAAATGTCTAGGAATAAACTTATCTAAAGTGACAAAAGAACTGTACACAGAAAATTATAAGACACTGATGAAAGAAATCATAGACAACATAAACAGATGGAGAGATATTCCATGTTCCTGGGTAGGAAGAATCAATATTGTGAAAATGACTATACTACCAAATGAAATCTACAGATTCAATGCAATCCCTAGTAAATTACCAATGGCATTTTTCACAGAACTAGAACAAAAAGTTTCACAATTCATATGGAAACACAAAAGACCCCAAATAGCCAAAGCAGTCTTGAGAAAGAAGAATGGAGCTGGAGGAATTAAGCTTCCTGATTTCAGATTATACTACAAAGCTACAGTCATCAAGATAGTATGGTACTGGCACAAAAACAGAAATATAGACAAGATAGTAAGCTGAGAAATAAACCCATGCACCTATGAGTACCTTATTTTTGACAAAGGAGGCAAGAATATACAATGGGGCAAATATACAATATACAGTGGGGCTTCTTCAATAAATGGCGCTGGGAAAACCGGACAGCTACATGTAAATGAATGAAATTAGAACACTTCCTAACACTATACACAAAGATAGACTCAAAATAGATTAAAGACCTAAATGTAAGACCAGAAACTATAAAACTCTTAGAGGAAAACATAGGAAGAACACTAAATGACATAAATCAAAGCAGGATCCTCTATGACCCACCTCCTAGAGTAATGTAAATAAAAACAAAAGTAAACAGATGGGACCTGATTAAACTTTTAAAGCTTCCTAAAGCACAGCAAAGGAAACTATATGCAAGGTGAAAAGACAACCATCAAAATAAGAGAAAATAATAGCAATGAAACAACTTACAAAGGATTAATTTCCAAAATGTACAAGCAGGTCATACAACTCAATGCCAGAAAAACAAACAACCCAATCAAAAAGTGGGAAAGAGACCTAAATAGACATTTCTCCAAAGAAGACATATAGATGGCTAAAAAACATGAAAAGATGCTCAACATTGCTCATTATTAGAAAAATGCAAATCAAAACTACAATGAGATATCACCTCACACTGGTCAGTATGGCCATAATGAAAAAGTCTACAAACAATTAATCCTGGAGAGAGTGTGGAGAAAAGGGAATGCTCTTGCACTATTGTGTGGGAATGTAAATTGATACAGCCACTATGGAAGATGGTATGAAGATTCCTTAAAAAACTAGGAATAAAATCACCATCAGTTCAGTTCAATTCAGTCGCTCAGTCATGTCTGACGCTTTGTGACCCCATGAATTACAGCACACTGGGCCTCCCTGTCCATCAACAACTCCCGGAGTTCACTCAAACTCATGTCCATCGAGTCGGTGATGCCATCCAGCCATCTCATCCTCTGTCATCCCCTTCTCCTCTTGCCCCCAATCCCTCACCATCAGAGTCTTTTCCAATGAGTCAACTCTTCGCATGAGGTGGCCAAAGTATTGGAGTTTCAGCTTCAACATCAGTCCTTCCAATGAACACCCAGGACTGATCTCCTTTAGGATGGACTGGTTGGATCTCCTTGCAGTCCAAGGGACTCTCAAGAGTCTTCTCCAACACCACAGTTCAAAAGCATCAATTCTTCAGTGCTCAGCTTTCTTCACAGTCTAACTCTCACATCCATACATGACCACTGGAAAAACCATAGCCTTGATTAGATGGACTTTTGCTGGCAAAGTAATGTCTCTGCTTTTCAATATGCTATCTAGGTTCATCATAACTTTCCTTCCAAGGAGTAAGCGTCTTTTAATTTCATGGCTGCAATCACCATCTGCAGTGATTTGGGAGCCCCCAGAAATAAAGTCTGACACTGCTTCCACTGTTTCCCCATCTACTTCCCATGAAGTGATGGGACCAGATGCCATGATCTTCATTTTCTGAATGTTGAGCTTTAAGCCAACCTTTTCACTCTCCTCTTTCACTTTCATCAAGAGGCACTTTAGCTCCTCTTCACTTTCTGCCATAAGCGTGGTGTCATCTGCATATCTGAAGTTATTGATATTTCTCCCAGCAATCTCAATTCCAGCTTGGGCTTCTTCCAGCCCCATATGACCCAGCAATCCCACTCCTAGGCCTATACCATGAGGAAACCAAAACTGAAAAAGACACATGTATCCCGTTGTTCAGTGCAGCACTATTTACAATAGCTATAACATGGAAGTAACCTATATGTCCATTGGCAGGTGAATGGATAAAGAAGTTGTGGTACATATACACAATGGAATATTACTCAGCCATAAAAATGAACATATTTGAGTCTGTTCTAATGAGGTGGCTGAGCCTAGAACCTATTATACAGAGTGAAGTGAGTCAGAAAGACAAAGATAAATATCATATTCTAGAGTACATATATGGAATCTAGAAAAATGGTACCGAAGAATTTATTTACAGGGCAGCAATGGAGAAACAAACATAGAGAATAGACTTATGGACATGGGGAGAGGGGAAGAGAGGGTGAGATGTATGGAAAGAGTAACATGGAAAATTACATTACCATATGTAAAATAGATAGCAAACAAGAATTCACTGTATGGTTCAGGAAACTCAGACAGGGGCTCCATATCAACCTAGAGGGATAGGATGGAAAGGGAGATGGAAGAGAGGTTCAGGAGGGAGAGGGATATGTGTATACCTATGGCTAATTCATGTTGAGGTTTGACAGAAAACAACAAAATTCTGTAAAGTAAGTATCCTTTAATTTAAAAAAAAGGAAAAAAAGAAAAAGATGCGGTTTCATTCTGTGATGGTGAAGAAAATAAGATAAAACTACCTTATGGCAGAAAGTGAAGAACTAAAGGACCTCTTGATGAAAATGAAAGAGGAGAGTGAAAATGTTGGCTTAAACCTCAACATTCAGAAAACTAAGATCATGGCATCTGGTCCCATCGCTTCATGGCAAATAGATGGGGAAACAGTGGAAACAGTGGCTGACTTTATTTTGGGGGGCTGCAAAATCACTGCAGATGATGACTGCAGCCATGAAATTAGAAGACGCTTACTCCTTGGAAGGAAAGTTATGACCAACCTAGACAGCATATTAAAAAGCAGAGACATTAACTTGTCAACAAACTTCCATCTAGTCAAGGCTATGGTTTTTCTAGTAGTCATGTATGGATGTGCGAGTTGGACTATAAAGAAAGCTGAGCACTGAAGAACTGATGCTTTTGAACTGTGGTGTTGGAGAAGACTCTTGAGAGTCCCTTGGACTGCAAGGAGATCCAGCCAGTCCATCCTAAAGGAGATCAGTCCTGGGTGTTCATTGGAAGGACTGATGTTGAAGCTGAAACTCCAATACTTTGGCCACCTGATGCGAAGGGCTGACTCATTCGAAAAGACCCTGATGCTAGGAAAGAATGAGGGCAGGAGGAGAAGGGGACAACAGAGGATGAGGTGGTTAGATGGCATCACCGACTCAATGGACATGAGTTTGGGGTAAACTCCAAGAGTTGTTGATGGACAGGGAGGCCTGAAGTGCTGCAGCCCATGGGGTCACAAAGAGTCGGACACAACTGAGCAAATGAACTGAACTGAACCCCAAAAAACCCACACTAAAATTTATTACACCCTAATAAAAAGCCCATACGGTGTTGATCTATAAGAACCATCTGTTGTCCTGCATATTCTCCTGAGTGATATCTACTTATTTTATAAAAGTACAGAAGATAATACATGTGAACACAATAGTGTCCTTCCTGAGATGGAAAATATTGCTTTCAGTAAAATTGAATTTCACCCATCTGGTTGGTTGACAAGATGATAGATGACAAATATTCTTGATTCTACCAGCGAAGACCATGAAGCTTAAAAAGAAATTTCTAGAAATATTGCTGGACCACTGGCAGATGTCACACTGGTATCCAGTAAGGTAGATCACCTAGCAATGTAATTTATGAAAGTTCAGTTCAGTTCAGTCACTCAGTCGTGTCCGACTCTTTGCGACCCCATGAATTACAGCACGCCAGGCCTCCCTGTCCATCACCAACTCCCAGAGTTCACCCAAACTCATGTCTATCGAGTCGCTGATGCCACCCAGCCATCTCATCCTCTGTCGTCCCCTTCTCCTCCGGCCCCCAATCCCTCCCAGAATCAGGGTCTTTGCCAGTGAGTCAACTCTTCGCATGAGGTGGCCAAAGTATTGGAGTTTCAGCTTCAGCATCAGTCCTTCCAATGAACACCCAGGATGATCTCCTTTAGGATGGACTGGTTGGATCTCCTTGCAGTCCAAGGGACTCTCAAGAGTCCTCTCCAACACCACTTTAATAATAAGCAAATCTTAGTTTTACAAACAATAAGATAAAGCACAGTTTATAAAGACAAAAGGCAATTATATTAGTTATATATGTAGCTGTGTAACATATTACCACAAGACCCAGTGACTGAAAACCACAGATGTTGATTATCTCAGTTTCTGTGGGTTGGGAATCCCAGAGCAGCCTGGAAGAATGCCTCTGGCTGGTGCCTCTGGCTCAGGGTACCCACATGACAGGGTCCCACAGTCATGTGGACAGCAGGTGCAGTCATGTCAGGCTCATCTGGGGGAGATCTGCCTCCGATCTGTCTCACTTGGATACTGCCAAGCCTCACATCCTCTCTGGCTCTTGACCAGAGACATCAGTTCTTCACCAAAAGACTCACTTTCTTTCCCCAGAGTGGAAATAGCCAAGAAGGAGAGAGGGTGACAAAGCGTTCCTAAGACAGAAGGCACAGTCTTTCTAGAACCCCATCTCAACAGTTATATCCCATCACTTCTGCCATGGTCTAGTCTTTAAGAGTCACTCAGTCCAGCCCACATGGGGAGGAGTTACCCAAAGGCATGAATACTGGGAAGCAGGAGAGAAGGAGACCATCATGGAGGTGCTGTTACAGTAGCCACTGTCTCCAAGCTCCTTATTTTATAGAAGCAGAAACCCATCTGAATGTTGGTCTGGACTCTACCACTCACCTTCAGGCCTTTGCAGGGTGGTTGTTATGATGCTTCTAAAAGGGCTGTGACAACTGTCCAGCAAAGGAAAATGGAAGGGCTTAATTTGCTTTTCTCATGGGTAGCAGAGTCAGCTCTTCACATGAGGTGGCCAATGTACTGGAGTTTCAGCTTTAGCATCAGTCCTTCCAATGAACACCCAGGACTGATCTTTATGATGGACTGGTTGGATCTCCTTGCAGTCCAAGGGACTCTCAAGAGTCTTCTTCAGCGCTCAGCTTTCTTCACAGCCCAACTCTCACATCCATACATGACCACTAGAAAAACCATAGCCTTGACTAGACGGACCTTTGTTGGCAAAGTAATGTCTCTGCTTTTGAATATGCTATCTAGGTTGGTCATAGCTTTCCTTCCAAGGAGTAAGTGTCCATGGCTGCAGTCACCATCTGCAGTGATTTTGGAGCCAAAAACATAAAGTCTGACACTGTTTCCACTGTTTCCCCATCTATTTGCCATGAAGTGATGGGACCAGATGCCATGATCTTCGTTTTCTGAATGTTGAGCTTCAAGCCAACATTTTCCCTCTCCTCTTTCACTTTCATCAAGACGGTTTTTAGTTCCTCTTCACTTTCTGCCATAAGCATGGTGTCATCTGCATATCTGAGGTTATTGATATTTCTCCTGGTAATCTTGATTCCAGCTTGTGCTTCTTCCAGCCCAGCATTTCTCATGATATACTCTACATATAAGTTAAATAAGCAGGGTGACAATATACAGCCTTGACATACTGCTTTTCCTATTTGGAACCAGTCTGTTGTTCCTGTCCAGTTCTAACTGTTGCTTCCTGACCTGCATATAGGTTTCTCAAGAGGCAGGTCAGGTGATCTGGTGTTCCCATCTCTTTCAGAATTTTCCACAGTTTATTGTGATCCACACAGTCAAAGGCTTTGGCATAGTCAATAAAGCAGAAATAGATGTTTTTCTGGAACTCTTGCTTTTTCGATGATCCAGCGGATGTTAGCAATTTGAACTCTGGTTCCTCTGCCTTTTCTAAAACCAGCTTGAACATCTGGAAGTTCACAGTTCACATATTGCTGAAGCCTGTCTTGGAGAATTTTGAGCATAACTTTACTAGTGTATGAGATGAGTGCAATTGTGCAGTAGTTTGAGCATTCTTTGGTATTGCCTTGCTTTGGGATTGGAATGAAAACAGACCTTTTCCAGTCCTGTGGCCATGGCTGTTTTCCAAATTTGCTGGCATATTGAATACAGCACTTTCATAGCATCCTCTTTCAGGATTTGAAATAGCTCAACTGGAATTCCATCACCTCCACTAGCTTTGTTCATAGTGATGCTTCCTAAGGCCCACTTGACTTCACATTCCAGGATGTCTGGCTCTAGGTGAGTGATCACACCATCGTGATTATCTTGGTCATGAAGATCTTTTTTATATAGTTCTTCTGTGTATTCTTGCCACCTCTTCTTAATATCTTCTGCTTCTGTTAGGTCCATACCATTTCTGTCCTTTATCAAGCCCATCTTTGCATGAAATGTTCCCTTGGTATCTCTAATTTTCTTGAAGAGATCTCTAGTCTTTCCCATTCTGTTCTTTTCCTCTATTTCTTTGCATTGATCACTGAGGAAGGCTTTCTTATCTCTCCTTGCTATTCTTTGGCACTCTGCATTCAGATGCTTATATCTTTCCTTTTCTCCTTTGCTTTTCGCCTCTCTTCTTTTCACAGCTATTTGTAAGGCCTCCCAGACAGCCATTTTGCTTTTTTGCATTTCTTTTCCATGGGGATGGTCTCGATCCCTGTCTCCTGTACAATGTCACGAACCTCATTCCATAGTTCATCAGGCACTCTGTCTATCAGATCTAGTCCCTTAAATCTATTTTTCACTTCCACTGTATAATCATAAGGGTTTTTATTTAGGTCATACCTGAATGGTCGAGTGGTTTTCCCTACTTTCTTCAATCTAAGTCTGAATTTGGCAATAAAGAGTTCATGATCTGAGCCACAGTCAGCTCCCGGTCTTGTTTTTGCTGACTATATAGAGCTTCTCCATCTTTGACTGCAAGGATATAATCAAATTTCGGTGTTGACCATCTGGTGATGTCCATGTGTAGAGTCTCCTCTTGTGTTGTTGAAAGAGGGTATTTGCTATGACCAGTGCATTCTCTTGGCAAAACTCTATTAGCCTTTGCCCTGCTTCATTCCATATTCCAAGGCCAAATTTGCCTGTTACCCCAGGTGTTTCTTGACTTTCTACTTTTGCATTCAGTCCCCTATAATGAAAAGGACATCTTTTTAGGGTGTTAGTTCTAAAAGGTCTTGTAGGTCTTCATAAAACCATTCAGCTTCAGCTTTTTCAGAGTTACTGGTTGGGGAATAGGCTTGGATTACTGTGATATTGAATGGTTTGCCTTGGAAATGAACAGAGATCATTCTGTCGTTTTTGAGATTGCATCCAAGTACTGCATTTCGGACTCTTTTGTTGACCATGATGGCTACTCCATTTCTTCTAAGGGGTTCCTGCCCACAGTAGTAGATACAATGGTCATCTGAGTTAAATTCACCCATTCCAGTCCATTTTAGTTTGCTGATTCCTAGAATGTCGACATTCACTCTTGCCATCTCCTATTTGACCACTTCCAATTTGCCTTGATTCATGGACCTAACATTCTAGGTTCCTATGCAATATTGCTCTTTACAGCATTGGACCTTGCTTCTATCACCAGTCACATCCACAAATGGGTAATGTTTTTGCTTTGGCTCCATCCCTTCATTCTTTCCGGAGTTATTTCTCTACTGATCTCCAGTAGCATATTGGGCACTTACTGACCTGGGGAGTTCCTCTTTCAGTATCCTATCATTTTGCCTTTTCATACTGTTCATGGGGTTCTCAAGGCAGAATACTGAAGTGGTTTGCCATTCCCTTCTCCAGTGGACCAAATTCTGTCAGACCTCTCCACCGTGACCTGCCCGTCCTGGGTGGCCCCACATGGCATGGCTTAGTTTCATTGAGTTAGACAAGGCTGTAGTCCATGTGATCAGATTGACTAGTTTTCTGTGATTATGGTTTCAGTGTGTCTGCCCTCTGATGCCCTCTCGCAACACCTACCGTCTTACTTGGGTTTCTCTTACCTTGGACGTGGGGTATCTCTTCATGGGGTATCTTTGTGAAAGAGATAGCATCAACTGTCGGTAAGAGAACCAAAAGCAGGAGATAGTAGGTAACAGGCTGTCATCTAGTTTCAGCCCTGTTCTTCCCTGCTGGCTCAGATGGTAAATAATTTGTCTGTGTTGCAAGAGACTTGGGTTTGATCCCTGACTTGGGAAGATCCCCTGGAGAAGGAAATGGCTACCCACTCCAATATTCTTGCCTGGAGAATTCCATGGACAGAAGAGCCTGGTGGGCTATAGTCCATGGTGTCACAAAGAGTTGGACACTACTGAGTGACTTTCAGTTTTTTGCTTTCCAGTCCTGTAGACAGCCCCACTGAAATTTCCCCCAGAAAATTAGTAGATGAAGCATTTAGCCTGTTCCTGTTTTTTCCCTCATCATAAAATCAGCTGGTCACTTTTTCGTGTCCTCCCTGTGTGTCAGCTTAGAATCACAATGTGCTCTTTAGACTATGACGGAGATTCCAGACATGTACCTGAGGAGACTTGATTGGGTTCATGACCAGTATTCAACAATTACCATATTGTGACATGACTTACATGCTAAAACAAACCAAGAAAAGATAAAACAAAACAACAGTATCCAAAGCTTATGTTCACCAAATGATTTCACTTGCACCACCTACTTATTTGAGACAGCACTGCCTTGGGACCTGTACAGCATCAAAAGAATAAATTATAAATATGGGAAACATAGACAAAACACTCTATGACATAAATCACAGCCAGATTCTCTATGACCCACCTCCCAGAGTAATGGAAATAAAAGCAAATATAAACAAATGGGACCTAATTAAACTTAAAAGCTTTTGCACAATGAAGGAAACTATAAGCAAGGTGAAAAGAAAGCCTTCAGAATGGGAGAAAATAATAGCAAATGAAGAAACTGACAAAAGAATTAATGTCAAAAATATACAAGCAGCTCCTGCAGCTCAACTCCAGAAAAATAAACGACCCAATCAAAAAATGGGCCAATGAACTAAACAGACATTTCTCCAAAGAAGACATACAGATGGCTAACAAACACATGAAAAGATGCTCAACATCACTCATTATTAGAGAAATGCAAATCAAAACCACAATGAGGTACCATCTCACACAGGTCAGAATGGCTGCGATCAAAAAGTCTACAAACAATAAATGCTGGAGAGGGTGCGGAGAAAAGGGAACCCTCTTACACTGTTGATGGGAATGCAAACTAGTACAGCCACTATGGAGAACAGTGTGGAGATTCCTTCAAAAATTGGGAATAGAACTGCCATATGACCCATCAGTCCCACTGCTGGGCATACACACTGAGGAAACCAGAATTGAAAGAGACAGGTGTACCCCAATGTTCATCACAGCACTGTTTACAATAGCCAGGACATGGAAGCAACCTAGATGTCCATCAGCAGATGAATGGATAAGAAAGCTGTGGTACGTATATACAATGGAATATTATTACTCAGCCATTAAAAAGAATGCATTTGAATCAGTCCTAATGAGGTGGATGAAACTGGAGCCTATTATATATAGAGCAAGTAAGTCAGAAAGAAAAACACCAGTACAGTATATTAATGCATATATATGGAATTTAGAAAGATGGTAACAATAACCCTGTATGTGAGACAGCAAAAGAGACACAGATGTAAAGAACAGTCTTTTGGACTCTGTGGGAGAAGGTGAGGGTGGGATGATTTGAGAGAATAGCATTGATATATGTTTATTACAATATGTGAAACAGATCACCAGTCCAGGTTTGATGCATGAGACAGAGTTCTCAGGGCTTGTGCACTGGGATGACCCTGAGGGATGGGATGGGGAGAAAAGTGGGAGGAGGGTTCAGAATGGGGAACACATGTACACCCATGGCTGATTCATGTCAGTGTATGGCAAAACCACTACAATATTGTAAAGTAATTAGCCTCCAATTAGAATAAATAATTTAAAAAATAAAAATAACAGAAGCTAAACTGGGAGAAAGTGATGAGGTCAATCTATATTTCAAGACCCTTTTTTCAAAAAATAAGAGCTTAAATTCTTTACGGTGGCTGGTGGTGGTTTTGCCGCTAAGTCGTGTCGGACTCTTTGCAACCCCATGGTCTATAGCCCACCAGGCTCCTCTGTCCATGAGATTCTCCAGGCAAGAATACTGGAGTGGATTGCCATTGCCTTCTCCAGGGGATTTTCCCCACCCAGGGACTGAACCTGGGTCTCCTGCACTGCAGGAGGATTCTTTACCAACTGAGCCACTGAGGCTTCCCTGGTGGCACAGATAGGAAAATATCTGCCTGCAATGCAGAAACCTGGGTTTCATCCATGAGTTGGGAAGATCCCCTGGAGAAGGGAATGACAACCCACTACAGTATTCCTGCCTGGAGAATTCTATGGACAGAGGAGCCTGGCTGGCTATAGTCCATGGGATTGCAAAGAGTCAGACATGACAAAAATTTTCAGTGGTAGTAGTGGTGCCAATAGAGATGGGACTTCTGACCTTGCTTGTAGCTGCTCTGCCTCCGTGTGTGAAGTCTGCCCTTTCACCATATACATGTGTCTCTTCCCATTACGATTTTGGTGCAGCCGGCTTTATGAGAGTTGCTACCCTCTCTGCAGCACTTTTACTAATGGAATTGGAGGCCATTACAACACATCTGATTTAAGGACAACACAAGCTTCCTTTTAACTACAACTAACTGCTTATGTAATGTATGCATTTTTTTTAATAAAATACTCATTTCTAGTTATGAGATTCGTTTCTAGTGACAAGATCCCCAAACTTCTGGGAATCCATCCTAATGACAGAATGAATTAGCCATAAGTATACATATGTCCCCTCCCTCTTGACCTAGGCATGTTTGAATTTCCTTTGATTTTTATCCTTTCCTCCATGTAAATCAGCATGTTCATTACTAGAAGCCCATACCTTTGGCAAAACGTTAACTTTAAGAGTTTTGTCAGCAAAGGGCGTTCACTTTTGAAATGCTGGAAATCAAATGGGAGTAACCTTTAGGTGCATAGTTTGCCAGTCATCCAGCTGCATTGTCCTCTTCCCTATACTAAGTGGCCTTTGATTGTGCCAAAGTGAAAACTGAAGCCACTATCTGCTCAAAGACCTTTAATTACCAACCAGGATTCCTGTTAGGATCCTTATCAAGGGGTTTGTATTATTCTATATCTTGATGAACGTGGATTTTTGCACTTTCTATTAATCCCTCAATTATTTTGAATTATCTGGAACATTAATGATTCATCAGGGAAATATTCTGCTACGCTGATGATTTTTAAAAGTCATTGCATTGTGATGATTGAATTACTTACAAGTCTGATTCTTTCCTTCTTTTCCTGCTTCTATCCTCAGGAAACATATCTGCAGACTTTATTAAGTAATTTAATGAGTAAATAAGAAATATTTTAGAGATGTGTCCTTTAAGGAATTTCCAGATGTAGCATGTTTGATGTCTTTAAATCTATTGGTTAACATTATTATTGTTTAACTTTTCTAAATTCCTAAAAAAATCATATGAACTTTGCTGATTATCTGTTGTGTAGCTATGGTATTTCTCTAAAATTCTCAGACATGTTACAAAGCATTTGTTAAACTCAGATATCATCTCTTCCATATCTAACACAGCATGAAATGATTGTGAAAATGTTCCTTTCTATTTTTGATAGATTGAGCCAAAGTGTTTTTGCAGCTTATGGATGTCTTTCAGTTTGATATCATGGTTATTTTCATTTTCAAAAGCCAGCCTCAATCTCCATGTCTACTTTCACAGATTTATTGCTCACTGTGACATAAATATAAATCACAAATTAAGCTAATTTATGATTAAAGGGAGTCAGTTTAATTTTCTCAGTATTTTTTTTTCTGTGCCTTTATCTTATTCAACTATACCTGCAGGCTTGTATAAGTGGGAAGTCCATGGTTAATTCAGCCACAAAATCTCTTATTTTGTTATTTAGGTGGTAACTGTACTTGTTTGCTGCTCAGAAAATGAACTAGACATTCTTCAAACATAAAATTACTTATCCCAAATCATTTCTATATTTCTGGGTCTTTTTTCATTTTTCTGTAATATATTCTTGCTTCAAGTCTTTGTCTAAACTATGATTTAATCCAAAAGGCACCAAAGTCTCAAACACTGTGGTGAAACATATGGGTTAATACTTTTGGGTTAATTGGTGCCACCTATATCTCATAAAAGTCATATTAATACTTTTGCTGTTGTTCAGTCACTAAGTCATGTCTGACTCTGCAACCCCCTGGACTGCAGCACACCAGGCTTCCCTGTCCTTCACTGTTTCCCAGAGATTGCTCAAATTCATGTCTGTTTAGTCAGCAGTGCTATCTAACTATCTCATCCTCTCCTGCCCTCTTCTCCTTTTGCATTCAATCTTTCCAAGCATCAGGGTCTTTTCCAATGAGTCGGCTCTTCGCATCAGATGGCCAAAGTATTGGGGCTTCAGCTTCAGCATCAGTTCCTCCAGTGAATATTCAGGGTTGATTTCCTTTAGGATTGACTGATTTGATCTCCCTGCAATCCAAGGGACTCTCAAGAGTCTTCTCCAGCACTAAAATTCGAAAACATCAATTCTTCAGCACTCAGCCTTATTTATGGTCCAACTCTCATATGCATACATGACTACTGGAAGAACTATAGCTTTCACTATACAGACATTTGTCAGTAAAGTGATGTCTTGGTTTTATTACACTGTCTAGGTTTGTCATAGGTTTTCTTCCAAGGAGCAAGCATCTTTTAATTTCATGGCTACAGTCACCATCTGCAGTGATTTTGGAGCCCAAGAAAATAAAGTCTGTCACTATTTCCATTTTTTCCCCCATCTATTTGCCATGAAGTGATGGGACCAGATGTCATGATCTTAGTGTTTTGAATGTTGAGTTTTAAGCCAAGTGTTTTACTCTCCTCTTTTATTTATTACATATTGATTATATATTTTATATATTAACACTAAAGCTTCAATAATTTCTAAAACTCAGTCTGCCTAGTTTCTATCACATAATGTTTGACTAAGTGCTTAGCAGTAATATAGTGTCCAGGAGACTCTTGCGTTAAAATTTACTCTTAATGCTTAAAATATACTCGATCTGTAGCCTAACAGTCCTGTTCACTTTAGCTGTTACCATTTGTGTGTGGAATGTGATACTTTTTACTTTTTGGTTTCTCCAAACCAGTTTCCTGAACACAACTGTTTGGTGATGATTTATCTGCTTAACGAATATTTACTGAGCAGGGACTAGCAATCTTGTCTGCACATGAATCTCTCTTTAAAACAAAGAGACATATGTGCAAATAAGGGCAATGAAGGGCTAAGGTAGTATGCTAGACAGCCTTACAGAGTATCATAAATACACAAAGAGAAGTGAGGGTTCCAATCCTAATGCTATAGAAAGGCTTCTTCAGTAGTATATGTCAATGAAATTCTTGTAGTTTGCTCACTAAGCAGAAGAAGGGCTTTCCAAAAAGAAAGAACTGAATGAACAAAGACTAAGAGGCTAGAAACAACATCCAAACCCCTGAAAGGATTAAGTTTTTCAGCACAAGGTGGGCATCAGGTGTGTGGGGTTGGGTCATGGCTGTGGTGGTGGGAGAGGATGCAAGGGCATGGTGGTGAAGACGTAGTCAGCAAGAGACAAGACAAAAGAGATTGCCAGGAATGGAATACCAGTATTCCTTGAATGCCCTGCTAAGAATTTTTAGTTTTGTACCATAAATAATTGAAGCCATTAAAATTTTTATAAGAAGGGTTATATAATCAGGAAGATTGCTTAAATAGCTGCATGGGGAATAGAATGGAAAGACCAATACTGAAACAACTGGAGTAGTTAAGGTACTTTGAACAATGCTGTGATAGTGGGGATGGAGAAAGACAACGGTGAGAAGCACTGCGGTATGTCATTTTCCACAATCTGACATGTCATATGTTAAGTTACTTTCCCTCTGTCTCTCCTCACTAGACTACACTCTGTGAAGGCAGGACTTGTTTGTCAGTTAAATTCACTGCTTTGTTCCCAGATCCTAAACAGTGCCTAGCACAGAGAAGCTCAGCAAAGGTGTGTTCAGTGAATCACTTGTATGCAGAGGGTGAGAGTGACAAATTCTTGACTTGAAAGGGGTGCAAAATGAAGCAAGAACTGAAGCAGAGAAGCTGGTTGGCAGATAGGATGAAGGGCAGAGAACAGCGAAATCATCTCATCTTGAACAACTGAACTTGCATTCATGTGGGAATCAGAATTCCACCCAAGCTAAGGCAATCTGTCCACAAGCGAGCTAAAGACATAAAATGTCAAACTGAACTCGGGGGAAAGTTGTGTTTTTCTTTAACAAAAATGTTTGATGTTTGTTGTTTTGAAATCTTGAAGAACGCATTAATTTCTCTATATTTCATAGTGTTTTGACAAGATAACCAACCATGTCAACTCAATTTTAGGCTGCATGTGGAAAATACCAGTCTTACAAGAAAATCAGGCTTCATTTACTAAATTGCCTTTAAAATAATTACATTAATGACTTCTACCTAATTTAAAATTTTTTCCTATTAAAATTTGCATTAACAAGATTTGATAGAATGAACACACATGACTATCTCTTCTACCCTTCAAAATGACAAGAAAACCAAAATGACAAAAAATATATTCCTTAAATGCATCCCTATCAGAGCTCAGCATGGACAAAGGTGGAAAAGGGTAACATATTAGGAGATAAGAAATTTTAAGTAATTTCTGTATTATTAAGAGCAGGTATAGAAACTATAGTTTTCTAAATAATTAAGATATTCCACTTATCATAAAGGATCAAAATAAAGATAGCAGGAGAGTCCTGGGATTAGAATCAGAATAATGAATTAAAGAGCTCCTCTCAGATTAACTAGGCCAAGAAGTTCCATACCTACAAATTTCATCCTATAGATATATTCAGCCATGTGCATACAAGGGTATCCCCTGTAGTGGTGCTAATGTTGACAAAAGATTGGGAACAACCCATATATTCGTTAATAGAAGTCCATGCATATAATGAAACATTAAACACTGAACAGATAATGGTACACATCTCTTTGTGGCTGAATGGAATGGTCTCCAGAATAGATTGTCAAGTGGAAAAAAAAGTGAAGTATAAAGCAGCATGTACAACTTGCCACCACTTATGTGAAAGGGAGACACGTGTACTTCTCTATATATGTGTATAGAGCATCTCTACAACTAATAATGCTGGCTACCTTTCTAAAGGGGTGCTGGAAAACTGACAATAGAAATGATACAGTTAATTTTCACCAAATATTTTTCTATACTGTTGGAATTGGTTTTGCCATGTGTATGTATTATATATGCAAATATATGATACTGTCAAAGGAAAAGGAAGGTGCAGAAGGGAAATGATAAAAAAATTCTCGACAATGGAAAACAAAAATATGACGAAAGAAAACACACACAAAAATAGTAATTAAATGTAGCTGAATTCATTTCTGCCTTTGAGAGAGAGGTTCTATTTGAGTTTTAGAAAAGATACCTAGCCTTGCTGTTTACAAGATACACACCTAAAACAAAATGACCACAGAAAAGTGACAATCAGATGGAATAATATACCGGACACATCCTGATCTCCTATAAGTGTATGTGTGACAACTACAATATTAGTGTAAAACAAAATACAATACAAAGAAACAGCATTAAATAGGAAAAGGAGACATTATATGCTGATTAAAAGTTCAATCTACCAAGAACAGATTGTCACAAATTTTTTTATCAATATGTATGTATTTATAAAAAGTTTCAAAACATACAAAGGAAATAATGCTTACTTTCAAGGAATAACTGTGACCTAATAGGAGATTTTAACATGAGTAATCAGAAAGAAGAAACAAGTAAATATGTAGATATTTGAATAAAAAGTAGTATGTAATCTATATATAATATTGAACTTGTACCCAGCAAGTAGGGAGTAAACACTTTTTTCGAACAAAATAATACGTTTAGAAAATGTTATAAATATATATGTACATATACTCTCTAGTATTAAAACAATTTTAAGAGAAAATAAATTGCATATAGTTTAAAGTAATGAAAATTGCATAAGGCATATAAAAACATGTGAGATACATAAACATATAAATGGATTTGTTAGGAACAATGAAAACAAATTGACCAGGAAGTCAACTTCTAGGAAAAGAACAGCTAAGGAAGCAAAAGCAGAAGAAATAATGAGCAAAGAATAGTAACTTCAAATTTTAAGTAATACTATTGATCAATAAAATGAAAATCTGATTCTTTAAAATGACAGTGATTTTGATCAAATGAAAGAGGAATGAAAAAACGTCCATAGATTTATACATATAAAGGAGATTTTTAAATAAGAGAATTACGTGTATAATTGTATACCAACAAACTTGAAAATCTAGATGAAATCTTTGACTACATCAGAAAATATATAAAACTGAGCCTAGGAGAGGCAGAAAATCTAAACTGATTAATAGCTGTTGAAATTTTACAAAGAAGATCAGTGATCTATCCCTAAAAATGCTTCAGTGCTAGATAGCTTATAAACATTCTTCTAAATCTGCCTGTAGAATTCCCTCATTACACTTATTGTTCTGGGGCATAGGTAAATTTAAAAAGCTTCCCAATTCATACCGAAAATATACCATAACCCTTATACAAAAACCAAGAGGAATGGTGACATATACCAACCTCACTTACTAACATAATTACAAAGATTCTAAATAAAATAATAGCAAATAATATTTTGCTAATTGTTGTTAAATAATAATACATTAATTAATTGTTTTTTATTACTTATTTAACAACAATTAGCAAAATATATTATATGCTACTATTTCAGAAATACGTGAACTGTGAAATTCCAGATGTTCAAACTGGTTTTAGAAAAGGCAGAGGAACCAGAGATCAAATTGCCAATATTCGCTGGACAATCGAAAAAGCAAGGGAGTTCAGAAAAACATCTATTTCTGCTTTATTGGCTATGCCAAAGCCTTTGACTGTGTGGATCACGATAAACTGTGGAAAATTCTGAAAAGATGGGAATACCAGACCGCCTGACCTGCCTCTTGAGAAACCTGTATGCACATCAGGAAACAACAGTTAGAACTGGACAGGAACAACAGACTGGCTCCAAATAGGAAAAGGAGTATGTTAAGGCTGTATATTGTCACCCTGCTTATTTAACTTATATGCAGAGTATACCATGAGAAATCCTGGGTTGGATGAAGCACAAGCTGAAATCAAGATTACTGGGAGAAATAATTAATAATCTCAGATATGCAGATAACTCCACCTTTATGGCAGAAAGGGAAGAACTAAAGAGCCTCTTGATGAAAGTGAAAGAGGAGAGACAAAAAGTTGGCCTAAAGCTCAACATTCAGAAGACTAAGATCATGACATCCGGTCCCATCACTTCATGGGACACAGATGGGGAAACAGTGGCTGATGTTATTCTGAGGGGCTCCAAAATCATTGCAGATGGTGATTGCAGCCATGAAACTAAAAGACACTTACTCCTTGGAAGGAAAGTTATGACCAACCTAGATAGCATATTAAAAAGCAGAAACATTACTTTGCCAACAAATGTGCATCTAGTCAAGGCTATGGTTTTTCCAGTAGACATGTATGGATGTGAGAGTTGGACTATAAAGAAAGCTGAGCACCAAAGAACTGATGCTTTTGAACTGCGGTGTTGGAGAAGGCTCTTGAGAGTCCCTTGGACTGCAAGGAGATCCAACCAGTCCATCCTAAAGGAGATGAGTTCTGGGTATTCATTGGAAGGACTGATGCTGAAGCTCCAATACTTTGGCCACCTGATGCAAAGAACTGACTCATTGGAAAAGACCCTGATGCTGGGAAAGATTGAGGGCAGGAGGAGAAGGGGATGACAGAGGACAGAATGGTTGGATGGCATCATCGACTCAATGGACACGAGTTTGGGTGAACTCCAGGAGTTGGTGATGGACAGGGAGGCCTGGCGTGCTGCAGTCCATGGGTTGCAAAGAGTCAGTCATGACTGAGTTACTGAACTGAACTGAATAATACATTAAAACCAAGAAACTTTATATCAACCTATAATATGCCAAAACTACTATTTCAATTCACATCTCCACCAGGAATACTTAAGAATATCTGATTTTCTGCATCTTTGCCACCACCAAGGGTGGTGGGTGAAGATGACTCTGGCTTTCTTGTTTGACTCGTCTTTTTTTCTGTGAAAGATGTATAAGTTGAGTGATAGTTTAAATATTTTAACTTCAATTTTAAATTTAAAGATTTAGAGGAGTGGAGGTATAATATATCAGGTCAACTCAAGGAAAAATTATGAAATAAATTTCATCTCTGGATCCTTCAGTCTCCCTCTGCTCAGACTCTTTCTGGGGTCCTTAGATTCTTCAGTCTAAGCATACCAGGATGGGGGCATGGACAGGTGGACAGCTATTCCCTCCACACCAGCTTTCCAGAAAATCTGTGATGCCCCAGAGCACAATGCCACCTCAGGTTCCTTGATAAACAATAGCACAAATGTCTGTGTCTCCACCACCCCCACCCCGAAATCCTTTAGGTGTACTCCATACTGTAAACCTTCCTTTCCCCTCCTCAAAGCTGTTTCAAAGAAAGCCTGGTAATCTGTTATTTCAGAATAAATTTAATTTAGCTATTTGCTGCCCTAGAAGAATTTGCATCTGAAGTGGGATCTCTAATTAGTCGGTGGAATTTAGGCATCTGCAGAACAAGTAGGTGAGATGTTTAAGGAGCTCGATTTGATGCCTAATTTCTGAATTCTTCTAAAACAATAAGAGATGTTATTCTGATAGTCTGCAATTTGCTACCAGCTCAGGACACAATAATACCTTTCAGACATTAGCCAGCCCTGGCTTAAAAGTTAAAGGTCTAGCCAAAATTCCACTTCTGCATCTTGGTTCTCTCTGCAGTGAGAAACTTGAAGCACACTTCAAGTTTTCTTCCCAATTCAGGCACTCCTGAGTTCAAACCAGAGAACTGCCCCTCATCTCCCAAGTGGATTTTCTGGGGTTATCAAGAGCTGTTTGGGAGAATGTCTTGATGGCACTTTGGCCAAACTTGTGCTTATGCAGAAGCAGATTTTAGTACAAACCTGCTGGAGCCGGAGGTACTGCCTCCACCCTGTCAGAGGTCAGCTCCAAGCTGTGGCCTGGAGGCCAAACACATCACTTAGGTGGATTTTGCCTGGCTCCCTCTATATCTTTTACATTTTTCAATTCAAAAGCCTATGAGGCTTTTCAACTTGTAATCTCTGCCTTACACTCACCCCAGGCTCTGAACAGATATGAATCGTTAAGCAGCTATTAACCCATTCGAGTCAGGTGCTCAAAGATCTTGTTCCTTTCCTTAGTTCTTCCCAGTATTTAAGGCACAAGATAGAAATGAGACAGCTACTGACTTCCTGGCATAGCTGTCCTTCTAAGTTGATGCTGACCATAAACAAATGACTCTGTCCCCAGGCAGTGAGCTAGAGGATTTCTAAACAACTGATAGTTTAACAGTGTGTGAGTCTAGGTACCTGCGCTCTTCATTGTGGTAAAAAATTTAGAATTATATATTGTTGAATTGCTAAGTCATGTCTGACTCTTTGCGACCCATTGACTGAAGCACACAAGGCTTCCCTGTCCTTAACCATCTTCCCCAGAATTACGTGTTAGCCAATCCTATGAAGTTTACTTCCTATGTAGTTAGAAATAAGTAAGCCCTATGAGTTCCCCATTTTACAGATAAAGAAACTTGAAGTCTAAAGCAATTGAATACAGTAGTAATTCAATCAATGTAGGTATTCAAATAATCTTTTGGCTTCCTTAAGTAGCTTCCCTCTGACTTGAAAAAAAATCTTTGTTATCATTAAGCATGTTTTAATCCTTCACTGCTACCTCTGTACTCTCTGCCTCCTCATTCATCCCCAAAGAATACTTTTCTTACCAAAATTAAAAAGAAAAATGTAATTTTATTGCCTGCTTTTTCATTCTTACCACCTGCATACTGCTAAGTCATTCTCAAAAAGCTTTAAGGTTGCTGAGAGGACTGAAGGATCTAGAGGCATCACAGTATTGAAACCCTTGAGTAGCTATTGCTAGGAGAGAATGTAGTGATGGCTATATTGTACGCAAGCATAAACACACAAACGCATACAGACAAACACATGCACAAATGCACATGGTACCTTTACTGAAGGGCGTACTAACTTTTGAAACACTTAATTTCTCAATCCAGTTTAAATTATGGCTTACACATTTTTGAAAATCTGGTAAGTTTTTATTTCTAAAGCTGAAATGATAAAAGGGGACATTTCCCTTTGTGTCTGGTTTCAGAGATTGTAACCATAATCAGTGAATTATCTAAATCGGTTTCTGTTCGGAGGATATTGAGGCATCTCCCTCTTAATGGATTGCAGAGGCCTCTAATTGAATTCTTGCCATATATGCTTTCTCTGTGGTTAAAAATCTACCTTATAGATATTAAGACAATCTGTGTTCAAATACCTTCTCATTGATTTAATTTCTCTTGAGGAAAAAAAAATGTATTGCTAATGGTCACCTTGTCTCAAATTGCAGATTACAGTATTTCGGATGGGATCAGAAGGACACCAGGACATTGATTTAGCCATCCTGACGGCTTTGCTCAAAGGTAAAGAGTTTCTATATACAGGGAGTACAAAAGTAATTTAAATGGATTAGACAGCAATCTTATGTCTCCTAATAGTGGATATAATCCCAAATAATACCATGACACATCCAATTATTGATACCATAAGGACTTCTCTTTTAAGACATTCTTTTTTTGTTTTTTAATTGAAGAGTAATTGCTTTACAGAATTTTGTTGCTTTCTGTCAAACCTCAACATGAATCAGCCGTAGGTATACATATATCCCCTTCCTTTTGAACCTCCCTCCCATCTCTCTCCCCATCCCACCCATCTAGGTTAACACAGAGCCCCTGTTTGAATTCCCGAGACTTACAGCAAATTCCCTTTAGCTATCTATTTTACATATGGTAATGTAAGTTTCCATGTTACTCTCTCCATACATCTCCATACATTCTTAATGCTATTACATTTCCCTATAATAGGCCTATTATAGTGTGACTTGATTTCAGAAATTTTATAAATTTTTAAAAACTTTCATTTATTTAATTTTGGGCTGTGCTGGTCTTCGTTGCTGCGCAGGCTTTTCTCTAGTCGTAGCAAGCAGGGGCTACTCTCTAATGGTGGCATGCGTGTTTCTAATTGTGGAGGCTTCTTTTGTTGTGGAGCATGGATTCTAGGGCACTTGGTCTTCAGTAGTTGCAACCCGAGGGCTCAGTAGTTGGGATTTCCAAGCACTAGGACACAGGCTTAGTTGCTCCACGGCGTTGTGACATCTTCCCAGGGATTGAACCTGTGTCTTCTGCATTGGCAAGTGGATGTTTACCACTGAACCACCAGGGAAGCCACTCAGTAAAATTTAGATGTACTACAATTCAATCATGTCTACTGAATCATAAAAAATTATGAAGTAAAAGGCATGCCTTGTCCCTTGATAGTAAAAAAGTGAAACACCGCATTTATCTCCTTGAACCAAAACTCATGGTAAATGGAGATGTGGCCCAATTATCAGTTAAAATATTAGTCATCTTAATATCTTCTATTCAAAATATTTTCTTGGTCTTTCACCAATTTGTGAGGCAAGTGTACTTCACCTTCAAATTAGTCTTAGAATTTATTTATTTTCCAACTGTTCTGTATGTGACAGACCGTATTAAATGCATTTTATATTATAACCAAGTAGTTACACATATGTAGTTAGAAAGCTGAAATAAAGTAAATAAAATAGTATTTACATTTACTATATGCAATGAATTTGGATATTTTCAATTCTAACCTATTCTGTTCTTTTTAATGCTAATTATATCCCACCAAATTGATTTATGACACACTAATGGGTCATAACCTGCAGTTTTAAAAACACGGTCATAGAAGATTAAAGGAAATTATGATTGCTCTCAGAAATTAACATTTCTAATCACTATAATGAACATTACTTATGCAGCAGTAGATGCTAATGGGAATTTATGCCATTAAAATATTATGGTGTGTCAACTCTATTTTGTGCAGGCTTTGAAATGCTCTCTGATTTTAACCCAGTTGATTTGTAAAGGATATCAAGTGTAATGCTTTTGCTGACTTCCTTAGAGGCCAAGAATATATTTATATCAGTTTCAAACTCTTTTAGTTTGTTAAATTTTTCTTCCCATGTATTTTAAAACTTATGCCTGGACAAGTAGCATGGTTTACCATTTAATTTTTATAATTATGCTTAGTTTTCAGTTATCTAACATATAAGGAACCTTTGTGCAATTCAGTTTTTATTCTATCATCTGAGAAAATCAGAAGTAAGGTGGAAAGAGGAAGACAAGAGAGACAGATGAAACTAAGCACTGCTCCATAGATTCAGCACCTAGGGGAGAAAAGAATGAATGAAGAAAATATACATTTGCTGTTGCTTCTTTTTTGTCCCATTGAGTTTCATTTTTTTTTTTTTAGGATCTGTATATATTAAAGAATACTATTTATGTGATTCAGATTTATTAAGTATGTTCAAAAATGAAAAGAAAAGGGAGTCAAAAAGTTGTTCCAGAGATCTGAGAAGCCCGTAGTTTCTCAAATGCTGACCCCTGGGGTAGCTTTTGAGACTAGGTCATGTCGCATCACATTTGTCTTTCGCATTAAGGAAACAGCTCTCTGATATGTGTGATCTGAAACCAGAGACTGTACACCCTTCATCCTTCTCCTGCTTTTCAGTTCTGCCTCCTCCCCTCAACCCCTGCTCACTCATACACCCAGGGAATTCAAGGACTAGGAGCAGAATAGAGTTGCCAGAGAAAATGCAGGACATTGAATGTTTAGATCAACAGCAAATGAACTTTTAGCTCAAACTTGTCCCAAATATTGCATAGGACATACTTACACTAAAATATATATTATATATATATAAAGTATATATTTGTTATTTATCAAAAATTAAAACATAGCTGGGAGTCCTGTATTTTTATTTGCTAAATCAGGTTATTTTACTCAGAGGAGTTGTAACACTATTAATACTTCTGAACTTCAGACACCTCTAGAGATTCTGCAGGAAGTGTAACTCAAGAATCTAAGATCCCCTCATTCTTCTGTCTGCCTCTGTCTCTCAGGCAGGCCCTGCTTAATCAAAGCAATCAGAGATTTCCACTGGAAAGGGCCCCAGATTTACCTTAACAAACTATCCAGTGCTTATCAACTTGCTCTGGCAGTCACCTTATCCTATCTGCATCCCCCATGCAGCAGTTTCAATGAATCCAGAAAACATCTACTCATAGTAGAAGTTATTTTAAGTGACTCCTTGATCCTTTCTGTGCATAGAAAGAAAAAGTGAAAGTGTTAGTCACTCAGTCATGTCTGACTCTTTGTGACCCCATGGACTTTAATCTGCCAGGCTCAAAGTCCATGGAATTCTCCAGACAAAAATACTGTAATGGGTAGCCATTCTCTTCTCCAGGGGATCTTACTGACCCAGGGATCGAACCTGGGTCTTCTGCATTGCAGGCAGATTCTTTACCATCTGAGTCACCAGGGAAGCCTTCTGGGCATAGAGTTACTCCCAATTTTTTCCTCTTTTCTCATACAGCTTGGAGGTCAAATCATGTGGGTGTGTATTCTTTTACTTCTGTACATGCACTGAAGTGAAATATTTGATGACAGCTGTCCTCTATAAATGAGGAATTCTTTTTCTTTAGGTTTAGTCTTCATTGGTAAAGTTCATCTGTGGCATAAAGAGAAAATAACTTCTATTACTTACTTCATTTTCTGAAAAGTATTTTAGAAGAGAGTGCGAAAATGATAGAGTCCTCAAAATCGTCAAGATCATCAAAAACAAGGGTAGTCTCAGAAATTGTCACAACCCCAGGGAGCCTAAGGAGACCTAACATCTAAATAATAATGTGGTTTCCTGGGTAATATTCTTGAGCAGAAAAAAAAAGAACATTAGGTTGAAACTAGGAAAATCTTAATAAAGTATGGACTTTGTTTTCTTTAATGTTAAGGGAAAAATAAGTTATGCTGTCATATATTATGGATCTGAACAATAGACAGACTGTAGCCAAGAAAACTCCACACTTCTTTATGTCAAAGCAACAAAAAAAAGGAAAAAGCATCTTATGGAATTAACTGTAGAAGTCAAGTGCAGATATAATCAAAACATCCACAGGCAGTATTTAAAGAGTCTATATAAATCACACAGGCATGGATAATGTGCACGGGATCAGTCAGTCAGTCATGTCCAACTCTTTACAACCCTATGGACTGTAGCCCGCCAGGGTCCTCTGTCCACGGGCTTTTCCAGGCAAGAATACTGGAATAAAAATTCAAATACCAAGAAAAGTAGTCAATGTTCTAACTTTAGAAAAATTTCTAGTAAGAATGCTAGTGATTAGATTAAATCATACAAAACAATGAAAATCACTATTTACTGAGCCATTTTCCTTTAAAACTGTATCTTTTAAAAAACTAAATGAATAATAAAAGTAAATAAAATCTAATGTTTTGAAACTACTTCTGAATGCATCCCCCTCCAACTCTATTAACTAGAAAATGCATGATTATTGTTACAAACTGGTACTGGCATCAATACACAATTAGTCTTGCTAAATAACTCATTTTTAAATGGCTTGATTAATCCTTGATAAAGCAAAATGCTGTTGTGCTGTGCTTAGTCACTCAGTCGTGTCCAACTCTTTGTGACCCAATGGACTGTAGCCCACCAGGATCCTCTGTCCATGGAATTCTCCGGGCAAGAATAGGGGAGTGGGTTGCCATGCCTTCCTCCAGGGGATCGTTCCAACCCAGGGATTGAACCAGGTCTCCTGCATTGCAGATGGATTCTTTATCGTCTGAACCACCAGAGAAGCACAATATTCTAAACTAGTTTATGTCCAATAATTCTTTACACCAGATACATTTCATAAGTAACTAGCACCTTAAAATGTTTACTGAGAAACTATCTTTGCTTAAACTTAGATGATTCATGAATAGGTTTTATGGGAATTTATTATGGCCCTGCTTTGAAAGTTAAAAAACTATTTCTAATTATGTGTTTGATCTTTCCCACCCTTTTTTCTGTGTGTACGCAGCTTAAACAACAAATGCATGATTGCTTTCCTTTTAATACTGTTTTTTTTAACCCAAAACTGTCTAGATAGCCTTATTAAGACCGAAAAAAGGACATTCATATTGATACTTTCATCACATATGTGCAATGCAGAGTTACCATAGTTATTAATTATTATACAACGGAAATAGATGATATTTTTTCCAAAAGAGATCACCAAAGTCAAAATGTGTGGCATATTTATTTTAGGCTTAAAAGGTCATAGGAGGTAAACTTTTGGAGAACAGTGAAATATTTCAGTTAGAGATGAAATTCACTCTGTAATTTTTACAATGTAGGTTCTTTGCAAAAGTATTATTAAACCTTTCTCTATATGAGACCACTTTTAATCTTCTTCGTGTGCTTTCACTATTAAGCAGGCCCCCCCAAATCCACTTGTTTTGTGATGGTTCGCTTTTATCTCTTTAGCCAAGTCTTTAATGTTGATGTCATGGAGCAGATTGACCATGTGCACTAGAACCTCAGTACAGACCATGCAGACCTACGTCTGCTACTGGACTCTTACTTTCACTTCATCCCAAAGCCACCGTGAAGCCACAGTGCCCCCTTTCACATGTCTACGTGCTCAGTCACTCAGTGGTGTCTGACTCTTCGTGACCCCGTGGACTGTAGCCTGCCAGTCTTCTCTGTACATGGGATTTTTCAGGCAGGAATGCTGGAGGTGGGTGCCATTTCCTTCTCTAGGGGATCTTCCCAACCAAGGGATCAAACTCGGGTCTCCTGTGTCTCCTGCATTGCATGCAGATTCTTTACTGCTGAGCCTTTGGGGAAGCCCTTTCACCTTGCTATTCCCATGCCTTTTACAAACTCTGAAATTGAGGCAAAGAGTCTAAAAGACATTCAGGATCCTTAGGCAAATCAATAGTAGAGCCAAAGCTTTCACTCAGGTCTCCTCACTTCTTTTCAGTTTTCTTTACATTACATGTATGAGTCTTGGGCACATCCGGGATTCCTTGGCTTTACACTGCCACAGAGATCTCAGACATTTACCCCTGTGGCTCCACGGGTATGTGAGTGATAATAGATCAGAACATCTGCTTCCCTGAAGCTCTGAGAACACTTACCAGGGTCCTCAGCTACCAGACGATCCTGGAGGCATGCACAGTGCCTTAATGATGAAACTAGAATGTCCACAATTTAACCTAATGCGGTGGAAGAAAAAGTACAGTCTGACACTTGTTTTATTTTTAAAGAGTACACCTCTGGTGAAATATTGATTCAACCGGGAAATTTTTAGTCACATGTGACAGAAACATAGTTCAACTTAGTTCAAGCAAAGACAAATGCAGTACACCAGAAACTAGTACAACACTGTACAGCAAGTTTCCTCCAGTGAAATTTTTTAATTTTTAAAAATAAATAAATCATTAAATTGAAAAGAGGAAATTAAAAGATATGTCATTTTAAAATAGAAAAAAAGAAATACAACGATTCCCATGACCAGGCGGTCTGAGACTTTTTGTGCAGAACAGCCATCAGCAGCCGCAGACGCACATCCAACCCACTGAGCAAACCCCAGTTCGAAAGAGCCATCGTTTCTCACACTTGCAATGAGAAGTCCCAGGGAGCATTTGAATTTGCTTGCATTGGTTCAGTGCCCATCCGTGAATCCATCACTGTGGCAAAGAAGATGGGAGAATCCCTGTGAGCATGAAATGAGAAATGGGATCAGCTCCACCCAAGCCTTGGAGTTATGGATTTCCAACAATAACAACAACAACAACAACAAAAAGAGGCTCTATAGCCAGGAAGTAGAGGCACAAAGGGTGCTGAGAAGACCAAAACCAACTAAATATATATGTATATATACATGACTCACAATTGTATTAAACATGTATTGAGAACCAAAGAGTGTCAGATTTACCTAAGATGCAAGCACTTACGCACCTTAGGGGAACAAATTCTTCACTCACTAGACAAAAATGGAAACTAGGTCAAACTAATACTAATCAGGGTCAGATATCCACTCAAGGCATTCTCATAGAATTCACTTCAGGTAGACCTAAATATGCAATGTATGAATATTATTTACTATATAGTTTCTTTTTATCACTATAGTCATTATCCTTTTCATTGATTATTTGATTATTTCTGCTAAAGATTTTAAAGGTGATTATATTCTTAACACTTTTCCCCCAATAACAAAGTCTATCCCTTAGGAGAAAATGATTTTGTAAAGACCAAATCACGCCAGGCTTTCCCAACTAGACTCCATCCACCCCATCCTCCACTACCACCCCAACCCCTCAGAATAGTACTTAGCACAGGGATACCACCCAGTAAATGGATTTTTAATAGTATTTTTAAATAACATTCAAAACATCACTACTCCCTGATTGAACCAACTGCCTTACGTCATTGAGGCTTGGTTTCCTAGTCTAAAATAGAAATAATTATCATACCTCACTCATAGTCATTTTAATAATTGTAATTAATAATGCAAGTAAAACATTTAGCTGAACCTGGAAAGTTCTGTTTAATAAATGATGACCTGACTAACCATGCTGATGATGATGCCAAACTAGAAATGAGAACAAGAGCCACATCTGTTTTACTCACCATCATATACACATATACACAGTGCCTGGCACACCATCAGTATTGAATATAGATATTTTGGAAGCATGAATAAATGATCAACAGACTTTGGGATTAGATGGTGTGTGTGTGTGTGTGTGTGTGTGTGTGTGTGTGTGTGTGTGTGATTTATATGTATAAATCCTAGTTCTTTGCTGCCTATAAAATTGACCAAGTTGCTTAACTTCTGTACGTCTCAGTTCCCTCAACTATGAAAAAGGAAATTGTGACAAAAACAACAACCTTTCTCATGCGGGTTGATTTAAGGGACTGGAAGCTCTTTGAGGGCAGGCACTATGCTTTCTTCATAGAAAATACTGAACGCTTAGTGCTTTATCAAGCAGTGGCTCGGTGGTCTAGGAGTATGATTCTCGCTTAGGGTGCAAGAGGTGCCAGGTTCAAGTCCTGGACAAGCCCTCTTGGACTTCCCCAGTGGCTCAGCAGTAAAGAATCCGCCTGCAATGCAGGAGCCACAGGAGAGGTAAGTTTGGTCCTTGGGTCAGGAAGATTCCCTGGAAGAAGGGAATGGCAACCTACTCCAGTATTCTTACCTGGAGAATCCCATGGACAGAGGAGCCTGGCAGGTTACAGTCCATGGGGTCGCAGAGTCAGACATGACTGAGCACACACAGTGCTTTTATACTCTTTCTCTTCTAAAACAGGCTTTTGGATTCCTAGGGAATGAGGGTGTCCCCCGTATCCAAAATCCATCATAATCATAAAATCTTAATTTTGAAAGGACATATAAATTTGAGAACAACAAAACCCCTTAAGCATACATGTAAAGAACCAGAACAGAAATAAAATTTAAATTTTATTTTACAAAAATAAATTTAATCTTGAAAATGGTTGAACACATGCCCAGCCTCCTTAAAATGAAATTAATTTTCTGGCAATTTTATTTTCTTGCAAACCCAAGTAGTTCTCAGAGCAACAAGAAAGACCAAGGTAGATAGCAATTTTGGACATTTCTATTTGTCTCTAATAGAAGAGTGCAATAAAAGAACTTAAATCTCTTAGTCCTTTCATTTTTATAATGTTTTACAATTCACAAAGCATTTTCACATAAATTTTATCATCTAATCTTTATAACAACTCTGTGGAATGGTTGCCAGTTAATTTATCTCCAAACTGGGTCTTCTGAGGCATGAAAGTGGGAGATAGTGATAATTAGGCCAGAACAGCTAAAATAAAGGAAGAATGTCCAGACAAATTGGGAAATGTGATCATTCTGATGACAAACTTCACCTTCCAATTAGAAAGTTTCCAGAGGAAAAGAATTTTGTCTTCTTTGCCTTCATATTCCAATACCAGAAAAAATGTCTGACATATGCTTAGCATTCAGTAAATATCCACTGATTGAAAGAAGTTATAGTCCCAGGCCAATCTGTAACTGGCCAAAGTCATGTAAACAACCAAGACGCAAACTGGACCTCCCATGAAAGTTCATTGAGGTGGACTCCAACCTTTCAACTCACTGACTGAGAGAAATGCAATTCTACATCCTCCCCAGGATTTCTGCAAATTCTTGAAAGATGAAAGTCCCCTTGGTCACCCTTGCCTTCAGGTTCCTGATTCTATGTGTGTTATTTCTGTTTCTCATCACAAAAGACAAAATGTAAAACTCAGCCTTGCCACAGTTTTGAAAAAAATAACAAAATTCACTTGCCCAAAACTTTTTGTTAAAATCTTTATAGACTTTTATAAAAGCATAATAAACTTCTAAAAATATAGATAAGGTTGGAAGAAAAGTTCAATAATGCACACAACTCTTGATCACACAGCCAGCATCTCCAATGTTGAGAGCTTTTGGCTGTCTCACACAGGGACTTTGCATGGATCCTTCACATTTGAGTCCCCTTTTGTCACGCTGTCCCCCTCTTTTCCCACTGTCCTTTTCTTCATGCTCCTCTCTAAGAGTAAAACAAATGTCCTCTTCAAACAGAGCACTTCATCCCCATCCTCTGACATTTTGGTCTTGTCCTGAAAGGCTCATCTACCCTAGGCAGTTTTGCAGGATATTTTCACAGACAGCTTCCTCCCTAAGCAGAGTTCTGGTGCCAGACTCATAGGAGAGAGTGACTTCTTTAACTCCTTTGATATAGGCAGTAAGTGAAGAGTAGGGCTTTGACTCATGTCCCTAATCAAAGGATGAGAATATGATGTTCTTTGCTCCAGGGCCATAATCACCAGCAGGAAAGTACAGTGTATAGTATAGTAGGTGCAAGTATTTGCAAGAACTATGAACATTAGGCCCCCTAGGTCTGCAGTTATGGACAGGCCATTTCTAGCAGATTTTCAAAGTTATGACCATGTCCATAAGATTGTCTCATTGTAGAATTATAAAGCTGGATAGAACTATGAAGGCTTAGGACAGTGAGAGGTCTCTGCTAGTGAACTGGAATCCAGGTCTGCAGATGTCCAGGTCTGTTCCTCCTTCCCGACATCGTGCAGCCAGTTCTGATGGCAGATGTGGTCATCTCAGCTCCTTGTTACACAGAAGCTAAGCACCTTTTACTCTGCAGCTCCCTTGGGCCTCAGGATTGGCATGGGAACAATGCTGTGTGCATTTTAAGCTAATTACAAACCCAGAGCTCCCTGGCAGCTCTTGGCTTGTGAAGACATCATCATTGCCCACTGACCACAGTGCTACAGAATTGTACCTTTTCTTCCCTCACTTGCCGGAGAACAATGAATCAGCCTCTTTGTTAAATCAATTATTGAATATTTTGAGTTACATAACCATGCAGATTGGCAGCAGCATAATTCCAAAGTGAATGGTTTACATCGATACCAAAAATAATAGTGATTACTATAGTAAAACTACAATGTAAGAATAACAACTAATATGGCACTTACTATAGTACACGCATTAACTGATTTAATCCTCACAATACTGCAGTGGGACAGGTACTATCAGTATTACCCATTTCACACTTGAGGAAACTGAAGCACATATAAGCTACCATGACCGAGGTCACACAGCTAGATATCGATAGAGTCCAGACATGAACTCAGGTTATCTGGGCCCAGAACACTTGCTCTGCATCCTAAGCCTCTATTCCAGGACTGCATTTTAAGGACTGCCCTCATTTTTTATATCTTCTGAACAATAAATGAGTAAAATTTATTTGATGCATAAAAAAGTACAGATAGATTCCTAGATAAATATGGTTCACTGAACACGAGTCCACTGTTATTACTGTACACTGATTCCCTCTAAAGCAAGAGTAAATGGTCATTTATTAAAAGCACTAGAGCAGAAACAGTATTTTGTGCACACCACACTGATTTCTCTCACTTCACACTGGAGGCTAACATCCTAGCCTTCCTTGCAGAGAGGTTGAGACCATGTGACTGAGCTTTGATCAAACAGATGTGATCAGAGGTGATATAAACCATTTATAGACATGGAAGATGAAAGGCAGATGTAAGAATGGAAAATAACACATGGGGAAAAAACTGAATATCAAGCTGACTTACACTTCAGTATGCTCAAAAGGTCCAGAAAGTTGGGGCACATGGAGTCTTTTAAAAGCAGCAGCCAGAGTGCCATATCCTGTTGCCTATAGTCCCTTGTACTCCTAATTCCTCTCCAATAAAAAAGCAAAGATATATTCTCTGAAGAGGGTAAAACATATTCTCTGCACCAGGAGACAGCAGGTGAAAGGTGAGGGCTAGGCTATAGACTGAAAGTGGGGGTGCTAAATAATCAGATATTGGATGCTAAGACCCCAGCCCTCTCCCCTTTTTGGTTCCCAGCATGCTGGTGGCTGAGGGGCGGGGGTCTTCATTCTCCAAAGAGGAGACTGACAGGGACTGAAAGGTCCTTTTTTTTGGTAAAATTTTATCCCTCTAAGAGAAAAGACCTAAAGATATTAATATAAATGATTCCCCATTTAAGGAACCAGCTTATCTTACAATGAGGTTCATAGTTGATAATTTCCATTCATGTGCTCAGGACTTCCAATCAGCACTTTAGCACCCACTCTTAAGTATGAACAGATGTCCAACTGTAACCAGGCATATAAGAAATATCTCTAACATAGAGGACAGATATGCAGACAGATAAACAGAGAAATGCAATTTGGTGTAAACAGAACCAATGTAGGAAGAAAAAACTGCACCAAAACTATGATTACTACCCTCAGAGAAACGAAGGAAAATATTTAAACCATTAAAATATGAACAGCGTCTTATATTTAGTTCAAGAACTAAAAAGAGCCCTTAGAAATTAAAAATGATAGTGGCAAACTAAAAATAAGTGGAAGAATTAAAAATAAAGTTGGAGAACTCTCCCTGAAAAGGGCAGACAGAATTAAAGATGAGAGAACAGAAGGTCAGAAGTCATTAATGTAATTCCAGAAAATGTTCCAGAACTCCAGAACACAGGTCACCAGATGATAAAAACCCAGAGTGCCCAGAACAATGAATACAAATAAACCCACACTAAGACAGATTATCATGATATTGAATAATACAGGGAACAACAACAAAACCTCTAAGAACTTCCAAAGAGAAAAACAAGTCACGTGCAAAGAACCAGGAGCTAGGATGACATTGAATTCTGAACAACAGTGCAGAAGGCTGTTGTGAAATGCCATAAAAATTCTGAAGAATATTTATTTGCAATCTAGAATTCTATATTAATCTACCAGCTACTTGTAAAAGTAGAATAAAGACATTGTCGGGCATAAGCTGCCAACACATTCACTACCCACGAACCATTTCTTTGGTACTTTACTGTAAGATGTGCTCGACCAAAATGAAAGAGAAAAAAAAGCAAACATGAAACATAGGAAACAGGAGCTCCCACACATGAGAAGTGTTGGGAATCCCTGGATGATATGAAAGGGGGACTCAAAGCAACAGTTCTGCACCAGGCATGAGAGGTAAAAGCAGGAGCTGCCGGACCTTCTGAAGGCTCAAGCCTTAGACTGGCATAGGGTCACTTCTGCTGCATCCTATTGGGTAAAGTGTGTCAAAAGACCAGCCCAGATTTAGTGTGAATACTGGAAGGTACAGTTCCGTGGAAGCTGTCTTCAGAGACCAGCTTCCACAGAGGACCAACGTAATCAGCTACAAGAAGTGGCTGCCTCTGGAGAAGGAGGATTGGGATGATCAGCTTTGTGATATTTTCTAACAAATCTTGTAGGATGGATGACTCTAAACTCTGTGTATGCATAACCTTAGTAAAAATAAGCTGCAAAATAGTCCCTGGATTATATAGTTCTTGAAGAAAGAGACAAAATGAGTTAAAAAAAAAAAAAAAGAAAGAATTGGTAGGAAATCATCAATGCAATAATTCCAGAAAATGTCCCAGAACTCCAAGGTATACATTTCTTTAGAATCCTGCTAAAAATTACAATGTGGAAAATGCACATATTTTTCTTACCTGGGCTTTCCCTGGCAGTCCAGTAGTTAAGACTCCATGTTTCCAATGCAGCAGTCATGGGTTGGATCCCTGTTTGGGAAACTTAGGTCCCACATGCCTCTACATGGCCAAAAGAAAAAAAAAAAAACAAACTATTTTACTTACATGGCTATGTAAATAATTTCATTTTGTCATATCACAAGCAAGCAGAATAACCCAATATAATGTTTTTCTTTTATTTTACTCCCTCTGTCTTACACTGATAACATTCCTCAGTTTTGCATATTGTACGTAATACAGGAACACTTTTATAAAGTTTTTTAACATGTTAGTGGGTAACCTTTGTAAAGTATTGACTTCTTTTATCGTAGAAAGCACACAATAAAGAAAATACGTTTGTTTGAGTAGGTTGGCAAAAAGAAGGAAATAGATGCCTTACGTTGTTAATCATAAGCCGTATAATTTTGTTTGTCCTATCTATTTGCATATGTTATTAGGACATGAGGAAATAACGGCAATATTTACACAGAAACTCTTGACAAATATCATTAGGTAGACAGCCTGACTTTGTGAGGTTTTTGTATTGCTTTGGTCCATAAAAGTCTAGCACTTTAGCTCTAAAAATGAAACTAAGAACAGTTTTGCAAAGCTAATGAGACCTTACATAGAAAACAAAGACCCAATAAATAAGAGAAAAACAAAACAAAGCTTAATTACCACCTCCTGCAACTCCTAGACCTAGTAACCAGAGAATATAGAGACCCAGGAGAGAAAGTTCAAGGGTACAAGACTGAGAGGAGGAATGACCTTCAGTCCCTGAGGAGCCTTCAGTTACCTGACAGACAGGGAAGGTGCAGCTCTCAGCAGGAAGCAGCAAATGCCAGGCACAGGTGTAATGTTACAGGCTGCAGAGGAGGGAGCCAGATGCACCTTCCTAATAGAATGTGGTTATGGCTCCTGTGAAGAACACCCAGTATCCATGGCCTGGGCTGCCCAGGCCTAAATACACAACCAATTTTCCCAATTTACATGCCTACAAAACAGTTACATTCTTATAATCCAAAAGGAACATTTGTATCTAAATTCAGACTCTTGCATTGTAACACATTTACCTTTTCTTGCTTATATTTGAGCACCTGTAAACTTCAACTCACTGAGGGGACTGTCTGAAGAAAAAAATTACTAGAAGGTAGCATTTGATTGACTCTCCAAGCTCTGTCAGAAAAACCTCTCCTAACATTCATTGCCAACTCTGACATATACATATAAGCCCCTGATAATTTAGGGACTATCAGTACTTAATTCTGAGACTTACTGTTTTATTTTATAGTTGGTATCCCTTTTATGAAAATTCAATGATAATCCTTCACATCAACCACAGTAGAAACAGTAGTAAGTCTATCTGGTAATTGTTCATCCAGGAGCGTCTACATGCCAATAGTATTATTGCCCTGACAAAATTATTAAAATATTATTATTAATCTGGTAAATTTATGGTTGGGAATATGTAAGGCACTCAAAATGTTTGCACAGTGCTTTAATTTAACAAAGCTTTTTTTTTCATATATTATTATTTTTAATCCTCAGTCCCTTGAGGGAGATATTATTGACCTTGTCTTACACCGAGAAACTCAGTCTTGGAAAGAATAAGTAGCTTTTCCCAGCTCCTCGGGTAGTATCAGGGATATGTTAACTGATCACTGGAGCACCTACTATAAGGTATAAAGTGCTACAAAATCTTCAAAGTCTTAGAATATGGTAGAGTACACACCCCAATGTAAAATGTAAACAAAATGCTAAAAAAGCACAAATGAAAGAGACTGATGGGTTCAGGGAAAGTTTTATTTGAAATGCACCTCTGCAGTTCAGAATGCTAAGCTTATTATATCAAACAGATAGCCTAGAGAAATCCAAAATAAATAGCATGCCAATTATTTTTTCAGAGGAATTTAAAATTAAGATGACTTTTTTTGTCTTTTTCCTTTTTCAAATTCTTTTCCCATTTAGGTTCTCACAGAACATTGAGCAGTTTTCCCAAAGGCTAACTCCCCCTCAACTGACAGTCAGTGGGCAAGAGCTTTTATTGGTAGAGAGAGGGGGTTACATGCAGAAACAGCACAGTCAGCTCTGACAGTCATCTTGAAATTGATTGTTTTTAGTGCAGTTAGTCTTCAGTTTCCAGATCGGTTTGTTACCGTTCCTTGAGGGCGGTTCCTGGCATTGTGGCAGCTCATGTCATGGCTGTGGTCTGGTCATAATGTAGTTACTTTCTTCCACCTGATGGGGGTTTCATCATGTACAAAACAGCCCAAAAGACATGGCTCAGAGTACTCTCTATAGCCCTTGAGGAGAAACTAAATGTCCTTGACTTTACTTAATGACTAAACTATTATTATTTTGTCCTGTTTGACAGTTTTTCTTTGCTTCTGCATTTTCTCACTTCTTGGTTTAAGTTTATTCTTTGACTAAAGTCTTTCTGCAAACAAAAGGCAGGCAGTCGACACAGAGAGAAAGGGTTGATAGGGTCCTGCTGAAGCATAACTGTTTCAAATGGAGATCTCCTCTTTATGACTATCAGGAAGGGGTGGCAATCAAGATGAGATAATTAAAATGAATGGGGCTGGTAGGATACAGTGGATGGAGCCCAATTTAGGACCAATCTTTACTGTTCCAAAGGAAAAGAAAAACTCTGAAATCATTTCAAGTCACTTCAGGGACTGGCCTAGACTATCATATAGTCTTCTAAGGACTCCATCCAAAACACTGACTAACTAATAGAACCCAAAGGAGAATGCAAGTTACATATATGTATTCATTTATATATATATATATTTCCTTTGAGAGTAGAAACTGTGGTCCAACCTTATTTCCCCAAGGCCTAATAGAAAGGCTGGCAGAGAATTGGAATTCAATAAAAATCTGTTCAATAAACAAAAACAGCTTTTCTAAAGGCTGTCCTTAGAGGCAGTGAAATGAAGACATCAAGAATTTCAGCATAGAGTGGGAGTTGGGAGTAGGTGAAATGAGTGAAGGTGGTCAAAAGGAATAAACTTCCAGTTATAAGATAAGTAAGTTCTTGGGAGGTAGTGTATAGCATGGTGACTTTAGTTAACAGTGCTCTGTTTTATATTTGAAAGTTGCTAATAGAATAGATTTTAAAAGTTCTCATCACAAGAAAAATATGTGTTACTATATGAGAGTAATTTATATTGTACATCTAAAACTAATATTAACATTAATGTCAATTATATCTCAGTGTAACTGGGGGAAATTTTTTTAAATAAATAAAACTTTAAGCTCATATGGCTTGACCAACCAAAAACAAATAAGAAGAATTTTAAAAGTTGATGTGTGAATTTTAGATAACATTTAACCAGCAGTTTTGGTCCTAATCATAGGGCATTAGAGAATATTCTGGCTTCTTTCATTAATGCGATGTGGGTTATTTTGTGATAGAGGAAGCAAAAGCCTGTTTGCCTATTTCCCTTTTTGTTGTAGATCTGATGAGTTTCATAAAACTTTTAAAATTTCTATGAATCAGGAAAAATGCTCAGCTCTTAAAACTAGATTGTCTGAGTTTGAATCTAATCTCTGAACAAACCAGCCTTCTCACCTTGGACGAGTTTCTATGCCTCTGTTTCCTCAACTGTAAAATGGAGATAATGGAACCTCAGCATTTGTTGTGAGAATTCAATACTTTAACACTTAGAAATAGTCCCTGGCACAAGCTAAGCATGAAAGAAACATTAGTTATTATTATCTCTCTTATTAACTAAAGATAAATCAAGATGCAAAAGCCCATCTTCCCCTCAAAGGACTCTTTCACTCAGCTGCCTGGTTTCCTCTTATAAGCCAACTCTGAATTTCATCAGCTAAAGTCAATCCAATCTTTCCTGAGTCCTTTTAACTTTCTCCTGAGAGTCTACCTAAAGTTATTTTTACCAAGAGGAGATAGTTATCGTTCAGAGCAAGAAAATAGAGCAAAGAATAGATTGTCTGCAGACTTCACATACTTTTTATGTTTCAAGCCTTTAATTTGTTTTTTGTTTGTTTGTTTGTTTGTTTTTCAATGTAGCAACCACATTCCTAAGAGAGCCTCACCAGGGTAGGTGATGTCTTTGCTCCGGGAGATAAGTGAAGGTATATCCTAGCAATCAAGTCACATGACAGGGCCTTTCAGCCACTTTCCTTCCATCTTTGTGGTTTCCATGTACACAGAAAATCTGAAATCTTTGAATGAATGGTGGGTTTTCATTAACTGAGATTATATTGCATTTACTTGCAAAACTTACAGGTAAAGTAAATTGATAGAAATGAATAGAATCCCTGAGAACAATATTTAATTCAGGCAAGATTCTTTAGATAAGACAAGGAAAGGCCCAAAGACCCTAGCAAGAAGAAATGTTGATTGACCCATATAGGGATAGGCATCATCATCCTATACATCACAGAATCACGGCACTAAAATATTGCAAGGTCAGTACCTCCTGCCCCCTCCTCCCACCACCAAGACCATCAAGCAAGATCATACTTAAGTATCCAAGTCAGATGACTCACCTAACCTTTTAAATTTGTAAACTCTCCCAAAGAGAGTCCACACTTCTATTTACAACCCACTTTCATCAAGAGGCTCTTTAGTTCCTCTTCACTTTCTGCCATTAGGGTAGTGTCGTCTGCATGTTTGAAGTTATTGATATTTCTCTTGGCAATCTTGATTACAGCTCGAGCTTCATCCAGCCTGGCATTTTGCATGATGTACTTTGCATGTAAGTTAAATAAGCAGGGTGACAATATACAGCCTTGACATACTCCTTTCCCAATTTGGAACCAGTCTAACTGTTGCTTTTTGACCTGCATACAGGTTTCTCAGGAGGTAGGTAAGGTGGTCTGGTATTCCCATCTGTTTAAGAATTTTCCATGGTTTGTTGTGATCCACACAGTAGCATAGTCAATAAAGCAGAAGTAAATGTCTTTCTGAAATTCCCTTGCTTTTTCTGTGATTCAGTGGATGTTGGCAATTTGACCTCTGGTTCCTCTGCCTTTTCTAAATCCAGCTTACACATCTGGAATTTCTCAGTTCATGTACTAGTTTGAAGGACTTTTAGCATTATCTTGCTAGCATATGAAATGAGTGCAAGTGTGGTAGTTTGAACATTCTTTGGATATATATATTTGTTTTTATTTTTCCTTGATGTCAGAAATACTGAATATTCTACCTTTCTTACCATTCCATTATCTCCTTCATTAGACCCTCTTGCTTCTTCACTCTGCCTTCTGTCAAATGTAAAAAGTACCATGACTTTAAATCACATATCTACATGAATAATCTCCAGATTCATCTCCAACCCTAACTTCCCTCTTTGCTCCCTTTACTAATTGTCTAATGGATAACTCCTCTGGTAGTCAAATTCAATTAAATTAATTGTCATGAACATAAATAGAAATAAATAAAAATATTCTTTCCCCCCAAAGCTGATTTCTACCTTTTATGTTCACATAGCAGCCATCCTTTTGATTATCAAGGTTCAGAGCCTTCATCAAGGTTTTTCCTCTCTTGCTCATGCAAATTCTTGCTAATTCTGGACATTTTAGCCACCGTAATGTCTTTCATGGCTATTCCTTCTTCTTTTTCTTCCTTGCTCAGCATCATTAGGCCTTCAGGACTCTTGACCTGAATTATTGCAACGGCCTTTTAAGGAATCTTCCTGCTTCTTAGTGAACGTATTCTTGTCCATCTTCTAATCTTCAGTATGGAATGCAAAGATCTGATCAGAACACTCTTGTACCTATAAAATCCTTCAGGACTTCCAATATAGGCATGGCAACATAAACTTATCATTCTCTTCTTTTCCTAGAAAGCTTCAAAAATCAATAATGAAAGAGGAAGAGAACAATAAGGAAACTCCATTTTTGGTGAACTAGGAAAGATTCCAAAATATTTGTATATGTGGGACATCTGTGGGAGGAAAGGGTAAAAGCTGGGGTGAGAGGAACCAGCGGTGGCGGTCCTCAGACAGCAGCAACAAAATTGTAATTACTAGGTGTGGGGAACACCCTAAGGTACAAAGTTCTTTCCTTCATCTAGAACAGAAAGTGTAAGAATGAGAGTGAGTTGGACGGTGGTAGGAGACTTTCCTGATCCTGACTTAGTACACATGAGTAGAGGAGCTGAGCCACGTGCAGAATCATTCAGACAACCCGAGGGAATTTTCCTTCAGTGAAGCTGGGAAGAAAACCTTCCAACTGCAAATAATAACTAACCTTCAGTGCTACTCTGGACCTTTTATGACCCAACTCACTAAATGATACATACAAAAAAAAAAAAAAAGGAATTAGCATACAGATATAGTCTAAGAAAAAAATAACAAAAGAGCAAAATGTGTTCACAGAAGACTAATACTCTATTAAAAAAAATGTTTTCAGGGAACAGATGAACATTATGAATAAATATTTTACCATGAACTCTAAAAAAATTAAGTCTCAATGAAGCACTTATCCATGAAGAAATACTTCAGAGTTGGAATACCAAAATTCAGGTGAGAGTGCATGAGGCAGCAAGAGGAGATAAAATGCACTCAGGAGTGAAGTGTGGGGGGCGGGGGGGGCGGAAATAAAATGATCACAGAATTGCAGAAGAAATGAGAACCAGTACAAGATCAAATATACGTTTTGAAAAACCTAGTGCTGGATGCAAAGACTAGAAATGAGGGAAATAAAAATGAAATTAAATAGAGTTAATTGGGATTAAAGAGAAGTTATATTTATAGAAGATAGAAGAGAGATCCAACATAAACATAACTGGTAACTCCAGAGAAGAAAACCAAAATAATGGATCAAAACAAATATTTTGAAATATAATTACATAATTTAAAAATATAATTTAATAATTTTTTATTAAAGAATTTTAAAACCTTGATGTGGATATTGAAAGGGCCACTTTATGCCAGGGGCGGGGGCGGGGGTGGAAATGGACTCTGAATCTTCAACACCCACACTTAAAATCCTAGTAAAGTTACTGAACTTCAAAGAAAAATAAAAGCTACTTTGGGCCTCCAGGAAAAATAATCAAGTCTTTTATGAGGTGAAAATCAAGCTGGCTTCAGACCTTCTTTCAGTATCATTCAATGCCAGGACACAACAGGGGAACGGATTTTATATTGAACCGATGTCATTCAACTGTAATGACTACTAAAAGAAACAAAACAGTCTAGAACTTTGGAAATGCTTTTCTCTCCAATTCCTCTTGAAAAAAATATTAGAGAATTCAAGCTACCAACCAAGAGATGTTTGGTTGGTAAAATCACTGTGAGCATTGATACTAAATCCTAAGAGAACTAAGATAAAAATAGGAATTTGAGTAACAGACAGGAATATAAATATTACTTGCCATAACAAGGTAAAAATAATACAGCAACAAAAAAACTCAGTGAAGGAAAAAAGGATGAAGGTAGAATTGCTAGGCTTTTTGCCCAGTATAATATAATATCCCTTTTGCCTAAGGAATATAACTTGAGACACAGCTCAAGTATTAGTAAAAAGAAATATAATCGTATTTGACAGCACAGAGTAAAACATAAAAACATAATCTAATATTCTAAGGTTGAACAGTGGAGGAAAGGAAAGGGAGAGAAGGTACATATACAGGCACTAATTTATCCTGATCACAAGAGAGAGCTAATGCATGCTGTCTAGAGAAACATGACTGTGAGCCCCACTGCAGATTAGCTGAATCAGAATTACCATTTAAACAAGATCCCTAGGTATATCATATGCACATTACAATCTGAGAATTGCTACCATAACAAATTATCATAAACTCAGTGGCTTGAAACAGCAAAAGTTTACTCATACTTCTGGAGGCCAGAGGTCTAAAAGTCAGATGTTTTCAGGGCTATATTCCTTCCAGAGGCTTCAGAGGAGAATCATGCCCTTGCCTTTTTCAGCTTCCAGAGGCGGACTTCACGCCTCTACTTGTGGTTCTTGCCTGACATCAGTCTTGCATCAATCCAACCTGTTGCTTTCGCCTTCACATATCCTGCTACTACTTTGATCCCCTTGTGTTCCTCTTGTAAGAACTCTTGTGATTCCATTGCCTTAGGCCCACCAGATAATCCAGGACAGTCTTCCCATCTCAAAATCTTAACTTAATCACAGCTACAAAATTCATCTGCCATATAAAGTGACAGCTTCACTGGTTCCCAGGATCAGCACATTGACATCTTTAGGAGGTGAGGGCACCATCAGCCTACCACAAACTCCATTTATCCAAGTCTCCTTCACCCATCCCCTCTCTCAGCAAATTCTACTTCCTCCTTAAGGAGGCTCTGACTCGACTGACAGCAAGTGCCCCGGACTTATTTGTATAGATTTCACAGCACTTACCACCATGTCCTTTGATATAGTGCTTTGTATATTGGTCATATCTGTCCTTTTTTTCTCATTCTACCTTCATGCTTATTAGATTGCAGTTTCCTTGAGGGAAGAGTTTGGGTACATGCTTCCATTCCCACACTCTACTGAAGGCACACATGCTGATTTCATCAAGGACTTCTTAATTGACAAATCCAGGGCTCACTTTCGGGTTCATTTACTCATTAAACAAATAGTCATTCAACATCTATTATGTGCCAAGCCCTGTTCTGGACTCTAAGAATACAACAGTGAATAAAGGAGACGCAGTCCCTGACCTCCTACAGACATCCTGGTAAAGGAAATAAGTACCAGACTAATAGATACACAAGCTGGTTCCCAGTAATGAGAAGAATTATGGAAAGGAAAGGCCAGTCTTTTCACTTGCCCTCTTTGCCAGCTTTGCCTGTTGATCATTCCCTCTTTCTTGAGAATCTCTCTTCCATAGTTTAGGGCACTATGACTGCTGGTTCTCTTCCTATCCCTCTGGGGGGTTTGGTTTAGTTTTGTACTTTCTTTCTAAAAATTTGCTTTACTTTCGTACTTTTTAAGTATTATTGATATTCATTTACCCATCCTCTGCACTCTTCTTCTTGTCTCCTTCATGCTAATATTCCCCAATTCTCTTTCTCCAGGCGTGACCCGTGCCCTGCCCCAGACCTCAATATCTCGTGGCCTCTGATCATTTCCTACCTGGGTATACCACAGGCATTTTAAGCTCAACATATGCAAGAATGGATTTTTCTGCCCCCAAATGCTTGTGTTAATCTTGCATTGCCAATCTCAGTTGGGCTTCCAAGCTAGAGACAAGGTGATCACCTTTTACTTCTCTTTCTCTCTTGCCTCCCACTTTAAACTTCACCAAAGCCTATCAGTTTTGCTTTCTAAATATCCCTCCATCAAAGATGCCTCTTCAGATTCTCATTATACCTTTCCTAGAATATTGCAAAACTTTCCTAACTGCTTCTCTTCACTCTTTCCCAATGCTCTTCCAGTCCATTCTTCACACTTCTCCTGAAGTGATTTTCCTAAGACATAAATCTGACTGCATTGTTTCTGATAGAGTCCTCTAGTGGTTTCTCCGTGACTTAAGGATAAAACAATACTCCATATCATTTATAAGTGCTTCTATTCTAGCTTCATCTTTCTCTGCTTCTAACTTATACTATACCCCAAACGCTGAATCTTCAGTGTCTTCCCATCAATTTTCCAAATTCACTGAGCTATTTAACTCCCCAGTCTTTGCATACACTATTTCCTTGGCTAGAATACCTTTCCTCATCTCATTTGTTCTAGTGAACTAATCCTTTAAAACTACATATGACCATTACTTATGCATTTAAATCCTCCCTGATCACCTGAAAAAAGAGGAAATAATAAAACCATATTTTAATTCTTATACCTGCTTGTATTCATTTCTATAGCAGGGCCTTTGCACTTGATGTTTCCTCTTCCTAGAATGTCCCCCCAGCCCCCACCTGTTCTTCATATGATGGCTTTTTCTAATCATTTAGGTCTTTGTTCAAGTGTTATTACTCTCAGGCAAGTCTCCTGTCCACTCATTTTAACAGAGCAGCTCCACCACCCTGATCATTATCAGTACCATCCTTAGACCTATGTTTTAAAGGGCCTTCTCCATGGTCATCTGGGATCCAGAACCAACTAGGGCTGCAGTATGATGGGCAGGAGGGAGAGGGAGGGTGGGGACTGAGCCCATACTAGGCCTGCATAGACCCCAGACCAATTTCAATACTTCAGGGCATTTTTGAAACTTCTATTTCTTACACAGGGTCAATCAGATGCCCCAAAGAACTCTCAGAGTTGTGCTATGAGGTATCCAATGGCTCCATGTCCAGCCCTGGTTTCAGGAGGGCAGCCTAGCCAGCAGATCACTCCAGCTGACTGGCACAATACTTTTGTCCTGGCGTCATGTGAAATGGGTCACCTGAATGGTACTGCCACATTGATTTGGAATAACTCAAACTTTTCATGTATACATAGGTCCTGTATAACCTGGGAATCATACTGCTCCTTCCTAGCACTTATACATTCTGAAAGTATGCTGTTTAACAGTTTGCTTATTTATCTATTTTCTGAGTGTCACACCTCCAGTAGTAAAAGTAAGTAGAAAAGAGTGACCTTAGCTATCTTGTTCACTATCAGACATTCAGTGCTAAACGGTTTCTGGCACCAAAGTTATTGGGTAAATATCTGTTGAGCAGGTAAGTGTATGATTGCATGAAATAGTGTATTTTAACTATAGACTTCTGTTCATCTCTAGAATATAAGCTCTCAAGATAAAGAATTTTGTCTTATTCACCTTGATCTTCAGACTGGCATAGTGGTTCCCACATGTGAAGGCATGAAGTCAGTATCTTTGAATGTATAAATAAATGAATAAACGAACAAGTGAGTGAATGAATGATGATGTATTATTTAGACTTGAGGTTCTTAACCTTGTCTTCACAGTTCTAATATATAGATAAGGTTAAGAACCTCTAGTTCTTAAAAGCTCTTTAAAAACTTTTAAAAACTGCAATGCCCAGGGCCAGTTAAATCAGAGTCTCTGAAGAGGCATCACAGCATGATTCCTTAAAACTCTCCAGAAAATGTCAGTGTACAACCACGGTTGAGAATAGAGTGACCAGCCATCCAGGTTTGTGCAGGACTAAGGCATCTCCCAGGATGTAGAAATTGCTGGGACAGTACCAGGCAAACGAGAATGGTTGGTTACCCTAGTTGAGAACCACTGATCCAAACTGTCATGTGGGACTGTCCTTGAGTGATATATTTTCAGTTTTTGAAAAGTCAAGACTCATCTGTTTTGTGCTTTCACTTGACACTTATCCAATTACATTCAGGCAGCTTATGCTGACCTCAGTGACTGCTTCTGCTGTGTGTTCTTGTTCAGATTTGTGTGACTACTATTGACTTGGGTGACATACAAATGTGCGGCATACAAATGGCAAAGGAAATGATTAAACCATTACAGCAGGTCAGCAAGGACCAACAGAGCAGCTAAGCTTCCTTACCTGGAGGTAGCATAAAGCGCTGCTCTTCCAAATGCAATTCCAGTGAGCCTTCACTTTTTATTCTCCTTCAAAATATTGACAGTACATTCTGACATATTACTATTCATTGCTTATTTATGTCAGTTACCCTGGTATGAGCTTACAGTTCCTGCCGTTGTCTGAGGAGACAAGAAATACTTTTCTTAATGGAAAAACTCCTATGTAAATTGAATTAATATTAATCAGTCCAGTTAGTATAATTCCTAATTAATTTAGTACAAGTATGTGATTTCTACTGAACCCGTCAATGTCAGGACACCAGAATCAGAAATACCCTTTGACTTGGGAAAGGAACACAGCACCAAAGCTCTCGAGGGCCTTGTTATTCAAAGGGTGGCCCTATATCAGCAGCATCACCTGGGAGCTAATTAGAAATCCAGAAACTCAGGTCCCACCCCCAGACCTACTAAATCAGAATCTTTAGAGGTGGGGCCCAAGAATCTGTGTTTTAAAAAGCTCTCCAGTTTATTTGTATGCATGTTCAAATTTGAGAAGGGCTCATCTAGAGAACGCTTGCCTAGTTCTTCACATCATTATCTCAAAGCCCAGAGGGAAGAGGTCAGGGTAAGCAGGGAAAAGAAGCATGTAGCACAGTTGTCCCCAAATTCTGCTTCACATTGAAAATACCTGGAGAACTTAAAAATTATCAGCTTCTAGGTTGCCACCCAAGGCACTATGATATCATTGGTTTGGGGCGTGACCTAGGCAAAGGGATGGTTTAAAAGATTCACATGTGATCCTAATGTACAGCAGAGACTGGGAGTCACTGACACAGCAGCCACATCCCCAGCTTCTTGCTTTGGGCTTCTGCTGCCAAAGAACCCAGACCAATGGGCAACATCAGCATTTTCTATCCCTCCTTCCTTCACAAACGTCAGAATCAGCAGTGACTCTGAATCTCGCCCCTGGCATTATGGATGCTTATTCTGTTTCTCCTCTGTTGGTAGCTGTTTGATCTTTAACTTCTCTGGACCTCAGTATCATCTGTCAAATGGAGACAGTAAGACCCAATTCCAAGGATTATTTGGGACTTTACATATGATAATATGTGAATGTGCCAAATTTGCCATCCAAAGCCTCTGAGCCAGGGGACAGCGTTACCTCTTTATGCTGCTCCCCTGGTGGCACAGGGGACATCCAGCAGCATGAAGTCGGGCGCATGTTTAGGGATGTCTCATGCCCAACACACCGACGATATCAATGAATTGAAATAACCCTGTTTGCATGTGAGTTCATTTATATGATCTCATCTCAGTGTCACATCTCAGCTGGGTAAACGGGATAACTCTTATTGTCCCTGTTTTACAGATGATAAAACAGTGGTTTAGAGAGGTCCAGTGCCACACAGCAGCAAATGGCAGACTCAGATCCTCTGACTATAACCCAGCATTCTCTCCACCTAACCATCCGCAGTCTCACATCCAGCTGCTTGGCAGTTTGCATTTTTGGACAAGGTGCATTGACCTAGACCAGCTCTGTCCCGGTAGACCATCTCTGTGATGCTGGAAGTGTTTTGTATCTGCATATTCCAATTCAAAGGCCACCAGCCACATGTGGCTACTGAGCATTTTAAGTGTGGCTAGTATGGGTGAGGAGTTAAGGTTTTAATTTTATTTAATTTTAATTAATTTAGATTAGTCACATCCCCACTCCAGTTCTCTTGCCTGGAAAATCCCATGGACAGAGGAGCCTGGTAGGCTACAGTCCATGGGGTCGCTAAGAGTCGGGCACGACTGAGCGACTTCACTTTCGCTTTTCACTTTCATGCATTGGAGAAGGAAATGGCAACCCACTCCAGTGTTCTTGCCTGGAGAATCCCAGGGACAGGGGAGCCTAGTAGGCTGCCGTCTGTGGGGTTGCACAGAGTCGGACACGACTGAAGCAACTTAGCAGCAGCAGCAGCAGATTAGTCACGTATAGGGTCTTCCCTGGTGGTTCAGTGGTTAAGAATCTGCCTTGCAATGCAAGGGACGCTAGTTCAACCCCTGAGCTGGGAAGATTCCATATGCCTAAGTGCACCTAAGCCTGTGTGCCGCAACTCCTGAAGCCTGGGTGCCTACAGCCCCATGCCCCATAACAAAAGAAACACCACAATGAGAGGCCCATGCATTGCAACAAAGACCTAACACAACCAAACGTAAAATAAACTTGCTTTTTTTGCTAAGTCACTTTAGTTGTGTCTGACTCTAGCCTGGACTGTGGCCTGCCAGGCTTCTCTGTCCAGGAGATTCTCCAGGCCAGAAAACTGGAGTGGGTTGCCATTTCCTTCTCCAGGGGATCTTCCTGGTCCAGGGGTCAAACCCAGGTCTCTTACGTCTCCTGCACTGGCAGGCAGGTTCTTAGCACTAGCACCACCTGGAAGCCCTATAAAAAATAAGTAAATCTAAAAATAAAACGTCACCTGTAGATAGTGCAGCTCTAGCGACAGAGTGTGGAGAAAAATGGGAAACTGGGAAGTTATTCAGTGGTTTGTACTCACAAATCAAAGTAAACCTCAGCCACCTTTTTGCCTTTCTCTTAAAAGATCTTAACTCTTTTTCAGTAGAGTGTTAAAGCTGGCTCACGAATTGGGGAGGGCACCATCACTATGCAATATACAATCCAAATCATTGAAACCTGTGATTGGCCAGCGGAAACAACGTATATTGTAGAGCAACGCTTCTCAAACATCAGCGTGCACAGGAATCACCCGGGATCTTGTTGAGTACAGATTCTTATTTAGTAGGTCGGGGTGGGGCCTGAGGTTCTGCATCTCTAGCAGGCACCCAGGTGGTGCGGCTGCTGTTGCCCCAGGGGCCACACCTTGATTAGAAAAACCGTAGAGCAGTGATCAGGTTACTAGTGTCTTCCTTACCCCGGGGGCATTTGGCAACATCTGGAGACATTTTTGATTGTCATGACTTGGTGGAGGCGGTGATACTGGCATCTGTTGGGTTAAGTCCAGAGATGGTACTAAATATTCTACAATGTATAAGATGCTATAGTTATCCTGCTCAAAATGGCAATAGTGCCAAGTTTGAGAACCTCCACTATACACCCAAGTCTACTTTCCAGGAAGAGGAGGTGGATTGGAGAGTGATGCAGCGGGTCTTCTTGGTATAATAACTGACTGTGTTCTCTCTCTCTTCTGCTTTTGTATATGCAGGAGCCAACGCCTCAGCCCCAGACCAACTGAGCTTAGCTTTAGCCTGGAACAGAGTCGACATCGCCCGCAGTCAGATCTTTATTTATGGGCAACAGTGGCCGGTAGAGTATATGTCATCACCCCTGAAAAGCACACTTGCTTGGGCAAGGGTATTTGTTTAAGGTATCTCTGAGAGCGACTCCAGAAACTACTGCTTTCTCTTTAAGGTAGAAATATTCCTTTGTAGCGGTCCTCGGCTCCTTTTCTTATAGTTAGGAAAACACTGCCACCTGGTGGTACAACACCAAATGTTCCAAACATTTCCATCTCTATCGCATGGCCTTTGGTAGCAATGTTTAGCTGCAACTAATGCTATTTCTTTTATATGCCTGAAAATACATATATGAAACAAAATTGTGTTAATTAAAATTAAGAAAGGAGTGGAATTAGCAGTTTGTTTCTGGTTGTCCTGGAGGTTGCTGCTGCCACGTGATGGCACCCCAGGCTGGTGTGGGACCGGGTCACACAACAGGATGCAGGATTTGCAGGCTTCCACGTGCAGGTGCCATCTGGTCCTGGAGGCTGAGCACAGGTCCTCCCTGTACCCAAGAACAACACAGAGGCAACCAAAGCTTTATATAACCGTTCTTAGTTTGTTTCCCTCAATTGGGTCTACTGAAAATAAAAACTTGGAAAATTGGCCATTGGCTGGTGTATGCCTGTATCCCCGGGACACAGCCAGCAGTCTGGAATTTGATTCCTGTGCCTGGAATCACTGAAGAAAAACACACCGTGTACAGGTCTTTTTCAACCCTCTCTGTCCCAGAGAGCTTCTGCCTGGGATTGAATCCCTGGCTTCCTTTAGTGCCAGTGGATTACTAGTGTAGAAAGACTTGTCACAGAGTCTCTGAGAAATTTTGTGAAAGGAATTAAATAAAACCCTAGTAAACAGACCAAATGACCTAAATAGTTACTGGGTCTCCCTGTAGAAATGGGCAAGATGGAGGCAAGGTAAGGATACTTAGCTAAAAAAAGAAAAAGAAAAAAACAGTCTACTTTCTGGTCTATTTATTAGATCCTTTTCTTGAGTCAGTCAGGAATCTGATTTAGAGCCTAAGGAAGATGAAAATGAAGATAGCAAAATACTCACTTTGGCACTTTAGTGGTTTTGTAGAAGTTTGGTTAGAGAGCTGGGAGAGGAAAAGGCTTGTAAACCCTGAACCTTCTCAGAATCTAGAACAAAGAAGTTTTAGAGAGGAAAAAACATAGCTTTTAGAACTAGAAAGCCCTGTGTTTTGTTTGCAAAGACAAGCCCCAAAATACAGGAGAGAGTGTGGTGTCCCAAAAGTGAAATTGAGATACTCTTGCTAGCATGCTCTTGGAGGTGCTAAAGGTTTACCAGATGTCAAAGACATCCATTTCTAAAGTATTCAGGAAAATGCCAGAAAATTGCATCCTTAGACCTTAGGACAGACTAACTCAGTGACTTGATTTGCAGGTGGGGTCTCTGGAGCAAGCCATGTTGGATGCCTTAGTTCTGGACAGAGTGGATTTTGTGAAATTACTTATAGAGAATGGAGTAAGCATGCATCGTTTTCTCACCATCTCCAGACTAGAGGAATTGTACAATACGGTAGGACCAAGCTAAGGCACTTTTTATTTTCTCTACTTTTTTTTGTTTTACCTTCTCCCGCCCCCAACATGAATGTGAGTCCCTGCCTTCCCCTCCAAATGCATGGATCATATTCCACAAATGCTCCGTTAGACAACAAACACCAAGTCACCAGAAATCCACTTGTTTTAACTGCTCAGTTGTCAGCATCTAAGAGGCAGAAAGTTAGATGATCACCAAAAGGTAATGTTCTCAGGTCCTTATGCAAAACTACAAGGCTCTGGAAATTAGAACATACTTCATTCTGGAAACCCACAGTGTGTGAGGCAATCAGCAGAGCAGGACTGATTTAACTCCAACCATCAAAGGAGGCCAGTTAACTATCCTGTACCATCTTGTCATCCTCAGCACTATGAAGTTCATTCACTGCAGTATAACAGGATAAAATGTAAAAACTTCTTGTTTGGAGTTATCCGGGAAGATTTTGTTGCTTTGTTTTATAACAATTTGTTGATTCATTCACTGGGGATATCAAGAAGTAATCAAAAGAAAAACTGCTATCCATGAAGTTTTTGAGAGTATTCAGTGAGTTAAGTACATCAGCTCTGCGCTGATAGTCAGAAAAATCCAATGAAGTTTAAAGAATAGATATTATTTCCCTCCATTTTATAGATGAAGAAACTGAGGCCAAAAAGAGAATTGGCTTATTCAAGATCTCAAAGTTTCTAAGTAAAACAAAGGAGCCAGTATTGAACCAAAACGTCTTTCTCAGAGACCCTCATTTGTCACAGTGTTTCTTTGTCCCACCACCCTCAGCACTAATGAGATGGAGCTTATTGACCTCTCCCCAGCCAGAGGTAGGGATTAGCAGCTGCCACCCTGGCTCTGTAAGATTCCCACTGCGGGAAGTAGAAAACAACTTAGCAGAGTGGCCCCACACTTCTGTTTTCTCTACAGTACTTTTCCAGTTCAGCATACTGAGGCTTTCAGTAATAATGGGCCAAAATGGCAGAGTGGAGGCCCAGCCTTTGTTCCCCCACAAAAATCAGCAATTAGACAGCTACTCACAACAAAGACAGCTCTAGGAGAGCTCAGGAGTCCAATTAAGAAAACTTCAGCAAAACAGTGGGACAAAAAAAATCTGAAAATAACCACACAAAAAAGAGAAGAACAGCTTCTTTGTGCCTGTATCACCCTGTCCCCTGAGGCTGGCGCTGCTCAGTGCCAAGAGGAAGCTCCTCAGCTAGAAGGAGTTCCCCCCTCTGGAAAAGAGAGTGGTGAGCCTTTCAGAGCACCACACAAAGCACTCACCCTCCCAAGAGACCTGCAAATCTGAGACATTCTGTGATGGCCGGGAACACAGGATCAGCCAGGCTGACAGCTGAGTGACCACCGTTCCCAGTGACCTGCTCTGTAGAGGACCCTGGCAGCTTTCACTACTAAAGAAACCAATGGCCAGCAAAGCCTCCACAGAACCCTGCAGATTTCACTGGGTTTTGCTCTACAGATACTTGCATTCATAGACACCAGTCACCGGAGCCCCTCACCACACCCTCCCCTCTCAACCCTGCTGGATCCTAGGGTCTACCCCAGTGGCCAGCCCAAGCCTCTGTGGCTACATAATTTTAAGAACCCAGTCTAGACCCCCACAACTGTCCCCAACTACTGTGCACACTCTGAAAGCTAGCACCTCCAGCCAGGTACCCACACACGGCTGGGCTGACAGCCAGCACCACTGCCATGGGAGTACAAGACCCTAGAACTGTAAGTCCCTGCAGCCACACGAGTGCATGCCGGCAGCCAAGGCTGCGTGTGGGCCCAGATTCAGACCTATCTCCTGACACTCACCTGCACCACCAGGCTCACCTGCAGCTGGCCCCTCCAGCTGCGCACCTGCACGTCCCAACCCTGCTCCCTTCACTGGCCTCTACTCCCATGCACACAGCCATGGGGAAACCCTGCAGCTACAGGGGTGCATGCCAACAGTCAGAGCCTCTAAGGCTGCTTGTGGGCCCAGCTCCCTCCCTGTCTTCTGTTACTGGCCTGCATACTAGGATTGCTTTCAAAGAGCTTCTTAGCTGTGCCCCTGCATCCCACTGGCCAGACTTCTGTCACTGGCCTACACTGGTCTACATGCACTCAAGGTAACACTCTGCAGCCACAGTAATGCATGCTGGCAGCCAGGGCCCTGCATCTGCCAACGCACTTGCAGTTGGCCCCAGCCCTTGCTGTTAGCCCAGGCTTCTGACGCTGCATAGATGTTTGCACCTGGCTCCCACCATTATACAGGCACCTGCAGCTGGTCCCCACAGCCAAATGTGTGCGTGTACCACTGACTCCAGCCACCACTGCTGCCTGTTCTGGCCCCCAGCTGCTGCTAGACCTGTTGAAAAGCCCAGCAGCCCTTGCAGCCTTGCAGAAACACAAGAGTAAACAAAGTCTGAAGTTAGGGAAAGGGAGGAGATAATACAGGGCAGAAATAAATGAAAGAGACTAGAAAAGCAATTTAAGAGATCAATGAAACAAAGAGTTTATATTTTGAAAAGATAAGCAAAATTGATAATTCCTTCCCTAGAATTACCAAGAAAAAAAGAAGACCGAAATAAATAAAATTATAAGTGAAAGAGAACACATTACAGTTGATACCACACAGACACAAAGGATTGCAAGAGACTACTATGGACAGTTATATGCCAACAAATAGGACAACATAGAAGAATTGGATAAATTCCTAGAAACATACAACCTACTAAGTCCAAGTCACACACACACACACACACAAAAAAAAAAAAACAGAAAACTTCAACAAATCAGTAATAAATAATAAGATTGAATCAGGAATCAAAACCCTCCCAACAAAGAAAAGCAGAGGACTAGATGGCTTCACAGGTGACTTCTACCAAACATTTAAAGAATTCACTCCAATTATTTTCCAATTCTTCAGAAAATGAAGAGGAGGGAATGCTCCCAAACTTATGCGGCCAGCATTACCATAATGGCAAAGCCAGATAAGGACACTGCAAGAAAAGAAAGAAAACTACAGGTCAATATCTCTGATGAATATAGATGCAAAATTTCTCAATGACATACTAGCAAACCCGATTGAAGTACATTAAAAAGATCATACACCATGAACAAGTGGGATTCGTCCCTAGGTGCAAGGATGGTTCAACATGTACAAATTAATAAATGTGATACATTACATTAATAGAAAGAAATATAAAAACCATATGATCATTTCTATGAATACAGAAAATATATTTGACAGAATTCAACACCTTTTCATGGCAAAAACTCTTAACAAATTGAGTATGAAAGTAATACACCTCAACATTTTAAAGGCCATATATGACAAATCCATATATGCCTTTGAAATTGATGCTTTTGACCTGTGGTGCTGAGGAAGGCTATTGAGAGTCCCTTGGACTACAAGCAGATCAAACCAGTCCATCGTAAAGGAAATCAGTCCTGATTTGGACTGATTGGAAGTCCAATCAGTTCTGATTGGAAAGACTGATGCTGAAGCTGAAACTCCAATTCTTTGGCCACCTGATGCAAAGAACTGACTCACTAGAAAAGATCCTGATTCTGGGAAAGATTGAAGGCAGGAGGAGAAGGGGACAACAGAGGATGAGGTGGTTGGATGGCATCACCAACTCAGTGGACATGAGTTTGAGCAGGCTCCAGAAGTTGATGGACAGGGAAGTCTGGCATGCTGCAGTCCATGGGGTTTCAAAGAGTCAGACATGACTGAGCGACTGAACTGAACTGAACCTCATACTCATTAGTGAAAGACCAAATGCTTTCCCTCTAAGATGAGGAACAAGACAATGGTGCCCACTCTTACCACTGCTGTTCAACTTGGTACTGGAAGCCCTGACCAGAGAAATAAGACCACGAAAATAAAAAGAAATAAAAATTTTCATCTAAATTGAAAAGGAGTAAAATTTCTCTGCTGATGACAGCATCTTGTATACAGAAAATCCTAAAGACTCCACAAAAAAATAAACTGTTAGAACTAATAAATTCAGTAAAGTTCAGTATACCAAATCCACATACAAAAATCAATTGTACTTACATACACTAACAGCGAATAATAAAATACTTAGGAATAAATTTAAAGAAGTGAAAGATCTATACATCAAAAACTGTAAGACACTGATAAAAGAAAGTGAAGGCACAAATAAGTGGAAAGCTATTTCATGTTCATGAATTGGAAGTCTTAATATTGCTAAAATGTTCATACTACTAAAAACCATCTATAGATTCAATGTAATTGTGATGGCATTTTTCATAGAAAGAAAAAAAAAAATACTAAAATTTGCATGGAACCACAAAAGCCCCTGAATAGCCAAAGCAGTCATGAGAAAGAAGAACAGAGGTGGAGACATCACCCTTCTTGATTTCAAACTATATCACAAACATGCAGTAATCAGAACAGTAATATTGGCATAAAAACAGACATATAGACCAATGAAACACAAACAAGAGCCCAGCAATAATCCCATGCATATAGTTAACCAATGTTAGACAAGGGAACCAAATACAGAAAACAATATGGAGGTTCCTCAGAAAACCGGAGCTGAGGCATGGGGGAAATGAGCAGGTACGGCCAAAAGGTACAGATGTTCAGTACAAGATGAATGCGTTTCAGGTATCTAATGTATAGCATGGTGACTGTAGTTCACAGTACAGTGTTTTATATTTGAAACTTACTATGAGATTCAGATCTTTAATGTTCTCACATAACAACAACAAAATGATTACTGACTTAAAGAATATGTTAACTAACCTTATTGCCATAGATATTTCACAATATATCCAAGCATCAAATTATCACATTGTACACCTCAAACTTACACAATGTTCAGTTCAGTTCAGTCGCTCAGTCACGTCCGACTCTTTGCGACCCCATGAAGCACAGCACACCAGGTCTCCGTGTCTATCACCAACTCCCGGAGTTCACCCAAACTCACGTCCATCAAGTCGGTGATGCCATCCAGCCATCTCATCCTCTGTCATCCCCTTCTCCTCCTGCCCCCAGTCCCTCCCAGCATTAGAGTCTTTTCCAATGAGTCAATGCTTCACATGAGGTGGCCAAAGTACTGGAGTTTCAGCTTTAGCATCATTCCTTCCAAAGAACACCCAGGACTGATCTCCTTTAGGATGGACTGGTTGGATCTCCCTGCAGTCCAAGGGACTGTCAAGAGTCTTCTCCAACACCACAGTTCAAAAGCATCAATTCTTTGGCGCTCAGCTTTCTTCACAGTCCAACTCTCACATCCATACATGACCACTGGGAAAACCATAACCTTGACTAGACAGACCTTTGTTGGCAAAGTAATGTCTCTGCTACACAATGTTACATGTCAGTAAAACTGGGGAGGAAAGAATAATGGGGTTTTCAATAAATTAAAATACAGAATTGAATGACCCTCATATGAATAGAGAATCAAGGGAGTCGGGTGATTTATTTCAACTACTGAAAAGAAGTAAGTAGGAAAGTTATAGATCAAGAAAAGCCAAGAGATTTCATCACTCCAGTCAATGGTAATCAACTATCCCTGGAGTACTCTGTTGAAAAGGATTATGGGACAATGGATAGCCTCAGTGAAAGAATAGCTAACATTTATTGAGTGCTATAGTTATAGAAACACTTATAAACACTTCATCATTTAGTCCTAACAAAAACCCTACTGGATAAGTGGTATTATTATACTCATTTTAGAGATAATAAGACTGAGACATAGTTAAGCAGTTTGCCCATGGTCACAGCCGGTAAGCAGCAGGGCCAGGTTTGGAGACAAGCCTTCTGACTCCAAAGTTTGAAGGTTTAATCCCTACAGAATACTGTATCCTTCGGTGGAAAAAGAGTTCTGATGAGTATGTCCGCCTGAAGGGGCCAGTAGTTGAGGCAGTACACAGGGATTGTCTTGAATACTTGAATGTGTTCCAACAGTGCTTAAGAATTTACTGTCACTGTTCAAGATCTTCCAATACAGTCACCAGATTTAGCAAATAAAAATATAGAATTCCCAGTTAGATGTGCATTTAAGAAAAACAACAAATAATTTTTAGTATGTCTCAATTATTGCATGAGACATACTCAAAATTATTCATTGTTATTGGTCAAAATGTACAGATTTCCAAATTTATTTATAAAATAAGTCATGAGAATGTAATGTACAACACAGTGACTATAGTTAATATATTGCATACTTGAACGTTGCTAAGAGAGTAGATCTTTATGGTCCTTGGCACAAGAAAAAAATTGGGAATTATGTATGGCGACAGATACCAAAGAGACACTGTAACGATCATTTTGCCACATATGCAAATAACAAATCATTTACACTGTATGCCTGAAACTAATATGTTACATGTCAGTTATACCTCTATTTAAAAAGAAAAAGATGCGAAAACATAAAAACAGAAGTTGTAAATCAAAAGATTAAGAGATTAGTTACATTTAAAGCTTTTAATTTGATACATAAAAAATACATGAATACAAAAGAGAGCTACAAAATAGACCATCAATATGACAAGAAAAAAACAGTTCAACATTAAGAATTAATAAAATGAATGAAAGTTAAAACAAATAAAAAGAAATTATTCATTGTCTATCTGAAATTCAGATTTAACTAGGCATCCTCTATTTCATCTGGAATTCCTATCCTGAAAGACAAGAGGATAGCAAACCGCCTACTTCATTTTAGTCTTACCTTAAGCAAACAAACTTTTTTTTTTTTTTTTCGCACAATGGCAGAGTTGAATGTTGTGATGAAGACTGTTTGGCCCACAAAGTCTAAGATATTAACCATCTGGCTGTTTACAGAAAAAGTCTGCCAAGCCCTGCTTTAGCCAGTTTCTCATTCATTATGTGTAATAAACAAGTTGCAATTGGCAGTGTGCCAAAGTGTAATTCTAAAGCACTAAATTGGCCCTTGTGTCTCCCCCTGCTCCACAGCTAGCCTCTTGAATGATGTTTTGACCCAGCTGTCATCAGCGTTGATGGCCTGTTTTGCAAAGTTTGAACTTAGAACCTCAAATGCTTTTTCTTGAGGAGCCATAATCCAAAAACCTGCCCCTGTGTTTGTTTAGAAAAGACAGGTACAACTGAGCAACTAGAACAAGGTTCATCTTGATGAACTGCCCCTCCACCAGCCAAAACCCTTCCCTCCAGATCCTTCTTTCCTTGCCAGTGAGAGCCCCTGACTAGCAAAACCATTTGATTCTTCTTTATTGTTTTCAGAGACATGGGCCCTCAAACACATTGTACCACTTGGTCAGGGATGTCAAAAAGGTAAGAACCCTCTGGACTGCAGGTCGGAGGCCCTGTCTTGACTGCTTCCTGTGATTAGAAAGTGCCTGTTTTGCATGAGCTGCCGGAGTATTCCTGTCCCTGTCAGAACCCCCTCATTTCTGGACATGGTGTGCGCGTTTGTCTTTTAACTCTGAGACTTCTCTGCTTCTAATGCAACTGCGGTTTTATTGCCAGTCTCTGTGGTTTTAGATGCTTTCATCGGACATAATGCTTTGGGATAGTGGAACTCTAGGCTTTCCCCCCATGCTGTGTGGATTTATGCCATCACCTGTACTTTTCCATGTGCTCCTCACGTTTGGGGAGCTCATTTCCATGCCATCCAACCGATCATGAAAGGCTTATTTATTTACTAGCTCCTGATACAGTGTATCACTGCCACTTCTAGTATGACACATAAGCATAAGCATAGCTCAAAAAGCCTCAGAAAAACAGACTTCAACATAAATATACATTCCATTCTGTTAACACTTATTTTCTGTAATATACTTTTTCACATTCATCATCCAGTTTGATGGGGGTGGGCGAAAGTCAATTGGTTTGGGTCTAGTAGGTTTATTCCCAATTTAGAAATGAGGTTGAAACACAAGGAGGTGAGAACTATCTTGAGTGGTTGGTAAGGAGCTAGAATTAGAACTCAGATCCTTTGATAATCATTATTATTAATTGGAGAAGGAAATGGCAACTCACTCCAGTACTCTTGCCTGAAAAATCCCATGGATGGAGAAGCCTGGTAGGCTACAGTCCATGGTGTCGCAAAGAGTCAGGCAAAGTAATGGTACCTAAGGTTTAGTGATGACTAAGTGTGTGACATTAATCTGAGCTTTCTATGTGTCTTAGCTTACTTTATCTTCACAAAAATTATATGAAGTAATTATTTTACTATTATTATTTTTATTAATAGTGTTATCCCCATTTATAGATGAAAAAATGAGGCATAGGGAGGTTACATTTAATCCTAACCAGGTGGTTGTTCTTTTGCCCTGTACAAACTCTTTCCAAGGTAGCTTCAATTCTGAACCCTTGACCGGGTTCCCAGAAAATGATGTTTTCATTCCAAAAGTTAAGAATAGGCGGTGGGACCTCCCCTACCCCATGTACATGCACAGACACACACACAGACACGTATACCCACCTACCAGTTGGTCTCAATTCTTTGCCAAAGTCCATAGGACATACTCAAAAAAATCTATAAAGTGAGGTTAAAAAATAAGAGTACCACTCCTTCATCTCACAGGAAGTCATAAGCTAGAACTACCCTTCAGGTGTCCTGTAGTCACTAATTTTTCCCTTTGAAAGGCCAAGCAAAGGCCCTGGGGCTACTTATAATATACTATTAACCAGCTGGACTTTGCTGGTAATGAGTAGAGTACAAAAAGCCTTCTTCTGATGGCCCTTAGAAACTTTCCTCTCACCTCCATACAATCCTACTGAAAAATTTCTCATCTGTGCGAGTGAATGAAGCCTGTAGTTCCTTCAAAGCAAGGGAAATAGAGGCTGTGCCATCTGTACATTTTACCAAGATCACACCTTTCCATAGCTTGCCCCATTTCAAGCCATAAGCGTACCTGCCCTCTCAATAAGCCCATTTCTCTTTTCCTCAAGTCATCCTATTTAGTTTAATTTATCTTGAATTAAAATCGCCTGGAAACTAAACAGAGGGAAGTATCTCAGAAGATAAGGTGTACACACCTAGCATATATTCTTTGTCAAGGTACTTGTTGCTCATGTTCAATAGAATGTTTTAGTTTTTCTGAAAGTATAAAAAGTAAAATATCCCCCTTTCCTTAATCTAGTCTGTGTCCCTGAAGGAATTATGAGGCTCTCTGAAGAGACAGCTGCGTGTTTGCCCTTCTGTCCCAGTCCCTGGCCAGTCCAGGCCTTCAGAGTTGCTCATCTGCCTCCATCACCCAGTTGTCTTGCTTGATTTTCAGAGATTTTTACAGTTAGGTTCTACTGAATCTAAATGATCAAAACCTCTCCTAACAGGTTCTCTTCCTCTTTCTTTTTTCTGAAACCCTATTAACTGCCTCTTACATTTGCTTACATTTACTAGAAGACATGTAGAGTGTTTTTAAGGTGTGGTTTTATTTAACATCTTAGCTAAAGGTGTACCTCAAAAATAATATACCCTCACTAGAAAGGACAGGATGGTAAGAATTTGGGTGGAAGGACTATCAGTTAAGAGCAGTTTTATTTCTCTTTCAAATGTGATCCCAATACCAGAGCAAGAATATAGTTATATAAGGATTCATTTATTTGCTAATTTAGTAATGGGGAAAAAATGATAACAGATCACTCAAGATAGTACTGAACTTACTTAGAAACAATTTTTCTTGAGAAAAAGAGACTGCCAGTGCGGCTGGGAGAAATGAAAGCCTTTGTCTAGTTTCTTCTCTTGGGAAGAAATAAGGGCAGGAAATGCAGACTCCATTTATTTTCATGATAAAGGTGAGTGTCTGACTGCTGGAGAGCAAGAAAGAATCACAATGGTAGTCAAAGGAACTGGCAGTGTCTACGTTTTATGGGTGAAAGGAGCTAAAAATGAGGTTTTTCTGTTTGTGTTGTTTTAAGAAGTGAATGAGAAAGAAATTAATATTGGCGCACATCTGCTTCAGAAGGTTTCAGATGACTTCCAGCAATTTATGCCAATAAGATATGCAAAATCTACAAAGATGAGTTTTAAAATGCTAAGAAAATCTTGATCAGTTCAAACAATTTTCAAAATTAAGGAACATAATAATTAGCATATGCTTGTGCTTTACAATTATAGGACTTTCTGTACATATTAGTTGATTTAATCTATTATGACAAAAAATTAATCAGTAAGTGATAAGTACAAAATGAATGCTGTTCAAAAGTTAGAAACACAGCCCGGACCTTCAACATACTGTTTGATAATCTGTCTATTAAATGTAAATAACATTTATGAACCCCGAGAATACATTTAGGAATTATCATACCATCATTAACTTAACCAGAATATCTCCAAGTCCAACTGTCCTTTGAAATCAACAGAATTGAATGTGGCGAATTTGAAGCTAGTTTCAAAATCTCAAATTACTTCTATCAAGAGAGCAATCTGAGAGTAGTGAAGTAGAGTTAGTATTCCACATCAACCAGAAATTTAAAATGATACCAGCCAGCCCAGTTCCCTGAGCCATTTTCGTGCATAATCCACTGGATGTACCAATGCTTTCATATTAAACCAGAGTGGCCTGAGTCTGTCTGCTTTTCCATGAAATCTAACTTGCCATTTTAGTAGCTGTCTGCTCAGCTTGTGCCTCTGTATGTTTTAAAGGTAGTTTTTCTTTCTTAAATTAAATGTACTAATGCTTCAGATTACCTGAATTATCCCTCCCCATAAAGAAGGGTGATATTTGAACATTATATAGGAAGAGAGGTGAAATTATGATAATAAAATTCATCTATATGGGAATCAAGACCCAGCACTTTGCAGGATTTTAAAGCAAAAGCATTTCAGACACACTTTGGTAAAGAAAGGAAGTTTTCATAACTCCGTCTGCTAAATTTACGCAAATTTACCAAAGCATTCTTAATTTTCAAAAGAATGGTTGCCCAGTCTACTGGCATGCCATACATTGAGGGAGTGTCCTCTTTTCCCAGGAATTTTCACCAGGATGGTCTTTTCCCCATTCTCCCTTAGTAAATCTGACAACCAGCTATCATTTTATACCTTGCATATATCAGAAGGAAACAGTCTTCTTTGAAGGCTTGTTATGAGTTTCAAAGAAAAAAAGTTTCCTAAACAGCTGAAATCTGATAATGATATCATGAATTGACATCTGAAAAAGAGTGCATTTAGAAAAGCATATCTAATAAATGAATTCAAATTATTCTTTTAATTAAAAGACATCCTTAGGCATGGCACAGATTAAAATTTAGCTTCAGAGTTGTGGCTCATGGCATGAAGAAAGACAACATTTTCAAGTTGTCAAATTTACCTATCCATAGGTCAAAACCTCTCTATTTTACTCTCTGGATCAAATTATTTGAATCCTGTGGCTTGCTATGTGTTGCTAAGGCATGAAATGGGAAATAAGTGTTCAGGTTTTACCAGTTATCAAAGTAATTACCAAAAAGGGGGAGCAGGGAATAACAGAAACAGCAGGCAGAATGAATATTACTCCAGTATATCAATTTCCTCTTTGAAAAGGAACTGAGCAAAGGAAGACTCCTCCAGAGGTTTTTGGACATTACCTGTGGAATACGAGGTGGCATTTTTTCTACTTTTTTTTTTTCCCCAAAAAGGAAGTGGATGTTATGAGTACAACTGCATCCCTACCTAACTATTTACCCTCCCTTTTCTCTAAGCCTCTATCTCTACTAACCAAATTCCAGGGATTATTGGAAACTGCATCAACTCTGCAAGCTCTGGACAGGTCTTTGCCCAGTGACCTGGCAGCAGAGATATAAGAGCAGCCTGCCAGGTAGTGATCTAACAACTGAACCTTTAGAAAAAGGACCTTGAAGTAACCGTGTCCACATCGCCTGTTTTCAGAGCGCAAACTGAACCAAGTACAGAGAGACCCCTCATTGCCTTGGGTTAGGTGACCATCGCCCTCTGGGGGTCAAACAGAATTCAGGCTAGTTCCTTTCAGGCCACCATCCAGAATAGTCACAGAAGCTTTTCTTCTGCTTCAGACCAGACTGTACAAAAATCACTCTGAAATAATCAAGCTTTATATAAGAAATCTTTAGGAAAAGTATATTCCATCACCTGTTTTGGTAGTGAGTAAACCTATCAGCCCTTTATGAATTTGCATAAAATTCTGTAAAACATCACCAATGTTTATGGAATATTTGCAAAAACATGTTGCCCCTTAAAACTTTTTATTTATTTTGAATTTTACTATTATCTCTTTCCTGACACCCACTCTTATATCTCAAAAGCATAAACATCATCATTCAATATTGGTCTTCAGGCAATATTGATTCTTGTTCTTAGAATACAAACTAATGTTCACACATGGTTTCTCAAAAGAAAATATATAGGTAGTAGGCTCACTATTACCCACATTTTAAATTTAGAAAATTGTTAGACGGTTTAAAAATAGGCACAAATTCATAGACTCACTATGATTGTTGTTCGGTTGCATTACAATAAACCTTTGTTGCGGCGGGGCAGGGGGCAGGACGGGGAGAGGTCCTGAAACCTGGCACTTGGGCATTACAGACCACAAAGGACATGGAGTTCAGCCCCTTTTACTGGGAAGAAAACTGAGGCCTTGAGGGAAAGTGGATGATTTGTGAAGGATGGACAGAATCCAGAGCAGCTGACATGCAGCCAGTGCTCTTTCCCCTGCCAGCCTCACGGTGCCAAGGAAAATAGCACAGATGGGGTGAGCCTCCTCTGCAAGTCACCCTTGTAGGAGCCAAATGCACAGGAGATGAGGCTGACCCGCACGCCCAAAGCAGCTCTGGGGCACTGCTAATAATAGCCTCACATGACTGTCCAGTAAGAGCCAGACAATATGGAAACTGCAATCTTGTTAACCTGCCCAAAATAATGGAGAAAAAGGGTTGCACAGGTAATATTCTTAAATTCAGTTTAGCATTTATGGAAAGGAAAATACATGAAAAGTTACTATCTTAAATCTTTCTCTAAGTTCTGTTTTAAAGGAACCGAATGATTTGGTCTTTCTTGATAGTCTGAGGATAGCTAGAGCTTTCCCACCCAGGAATGACTGGGTAGGAATGTTACTGAGACTATAATACTGAAGAACCCCAAATTGAGACTTGATCCCAAATACACTGATTAATTTCAATGTTTTACTTATTCACATTTTTACCCCTCCTCCCCAAAAATATCTTGAATGCCTACCATACACCAGGCATTGGGAATGTGAAGATAAATAAGACAATTAAAAATAGGAAGCTATAAGTTTGATGGTAGGATACAGTTGGCCACTTCTGATTCTGAATCCCTTTCAGATGATTGCTCTTGCCCATAGGAAAGCTCAGTAAGGATAACTGAGACCCACCTTCATAAGCTAATTTCCTAGTGACAATGATTATCTTCGTACACTTTGAATTTCCCAATGCTGCTGTGTAACCCCATCTGAACTTTATGTAGTAGACTCAGAATCACCTGGACAGCTCATAAAGTGCACAGCATCTCATGCTTGAAGCAAGACAGGGTCCAGACCTTTGCAGTGTCACATTTCCCTGGTGGTTCAAATGCCACAAGGCTCGAAAACTACCACTGCTATGAGTTATTTCCATGAAGCAGCAGGAATTTCACATAGCATCCTGAATGGATCCTCCATTAAAGACAAATCCCAAAGTGGATGCAGTCCTCCGGCCCCTCCAAAATAAATCTAAGAAGACAGCGTGCCAGGCTTCCTACACACGTGGCACCTCTACCATTCATGGTGCAGAGCACACTTCTGCACCAGGGAACTAAACCTTTCAGATAGTGAGATCTGATCAGCTGTACCCTTTGGAACTCACCGTGAGCTCAGAATTTCCCACAAATAGCTAATTCTTCCATCACCTAACAAAGCAAAGATTTTCCTCCGGTGACACAGAAGTCCCTTTTGAAGTAGAAACCAATAATGAGGAGATAATAATAATAACTCTTCTGTTTTTGCATCTATATGTACAACATTAAACTTACACCATAGCTCTAGATCTTTAAGAAGCACTATTCTCTGAAAGAAAATATGAAAAACCTCTTTAATTGTGGAGAAATAAATATTCTATTGATAAAACTTCTCTTCTTTCACTCCTCTTTCTTCTTTAAACACAAGTGATGTTCATAAGTCTTTGTCATAACATCCATCATGCTCTCCTTTTATTAAAAAGGTGCCAATTTTTAAAAAATTGTTAATAGAAGTTTTGTATAAAGGATATTCCAGCTCTCAGCATATTTCACCTGATGCAGTCCCTGGTAATAACAACTACTTTCTGGAAGGAGTCTTCACTTAGTGAGTGTGAAGAAATAAATGATCAGCAAGAGGCCGGTAACAGGCCTGGGTCTGAGGCGGAGCAGTGAGGAGGTCTGGGGGAGCACCTGGGAACCTAGTTCCTTAGTGGCTGGGAGTGGTAGAATTTGCCATTTGTGTTTCTTTCTGCTACACTGGTGTTTTTTTCTCCCCAGCTGAAGACTTGAATAAATATTTTGATTTTCTGTTATTGCCGACGATTACTGCATCTTCTTATTTAACTTATGTCTTCTTTCCAAGCGAGAATATCCAGGTTTCGGTTGGATCTATTTTAAGGTGAATTGATTAACCAGCATAATAATACATTCATATGTTTCTTTTTAATTATTATTATTATTATTTTAGTCTAAAATAGTTACAGAACACATGGAGTAGAATCCCTAGTAAACCCCGCTGTCTCTCGGATGTGTGTGTGTTCCGTTCTTCCCTGGTAGGGGAACCTGCCCCCAGACTACAGAATCAGCCTGATCGATATTGGCCTGGTGATCGAGTACCTGATGGGAGGGGCTTATCGCTGCAACTACACGCGCAAGCGCTTCCGGACGCTCTACCACAATCTCTTTGGCCCAAAGAGGGTGAGGCTGGCTGCAATTCCATTTTCTCGATTCCGGGGAGGTCTAGGGTGCAGTAGATTTGGAGTGTGGCTGCTTCCTTGTCTGAGAGGGGGAAATCAGATGAGAAGGCAGCTGTTCTGCCTCTTCTTCCCTCTGCCATCAAATCTGTTTAAAAAAGAAAAAGAAAAAAAAAAAGTACTGAGTGTTACATTCTTTCTTTTCCTCACTAGATCCAATTCAAATCAGAAACTGGCATTGAAAGTGAACCTTTTTTAGCTTTTATACATGCTGTGAATTGAGATGACATGCTCAACTTCTAAATAAGTCTTTTGGTACATTAAAAAAGTAGTTTTTTCATTTTAAAAAGTAAACAATGATCAGAGAATAGTAATATATTCAAATAATCAGACGGTAAAGAATCCGTCTGCAATGTGGGAGACCTGAACTTGATCCCTGGGTTGAGAAGATCCCCTGGAGGGGGGCATGGCAACCCACTCCAGTATTCTTGCCTGGAGAATCCTCATGGACAGAGGAGCCTGGCGGGCTACAGTCCATGGGGTCACAAAGCGTCGGATACAACTGAGTGATTAAGCACAGCACACAACACAATCTTATCTACTTTATCGGTGTTCAAGATTTTTGGTCTTGAGATCTATCTATACCTTTAAAATTATTGAGGACTCCCCCCAGTGCTTTTTATCTATATGAGTTCTATTTAGCTTTATAATTGGCTGAGATGCCTTCTCTTCCATCTTGGTCTGCACCTGTTTTGCACATTCCCAGTGTGACCAGTGGTGCTGCTATGTGTGCTTATACTTTCCATGCCACTGAGTGCCCTTTGACCTCAACAAATGTCCCTCTGGCCCCATTCACCCTTGCTCTACTGGTCAGCAGCAAAGAGAGATAGCCAGCATGAATCATCTCAACATATAGTATTTCTGAATGATACCCCAAGTCTCCATATTACAGCAGACTCTCAGAGGTTTGAGGAACACCTCATCATTTGATTGAATGTCTCATTGTTCACTCAAGTGCTTGATGTCTAGAAGATGTCAACCAAGCAAGATGGTTTTAGAAAGATGGAAAAAATCTTGGTCTATAAAAGAGATTATAAGCCTGCAGGGTCTACCCTTTAGGCAATCTCATTATACCTCTCTAGTTTCCTAATTTTCTATAATTCACCAAAGTCACTAAATTTGTATTTCTCTTAGAATTTCCATAAAGAGCTCCCCCCGTGGTGTTTTATTTAGTGAAATGAATAAATGCTATATGATAAAATAGATTTGTTCCATTACCTGTTTAAGATACTTTAGGATTCTTTTCTTACTTCTATAAAGAAAGATCTAACTTTGTCCATAAAATTTTTTTAACAGCCCAAAGCCTTGAAACTGTTGGGAATGGAGGTAAGTGTTTGTTCAAATTATTAGTGTCAATTGTTTATTCTCTTTATTACATGTTTTAAATATATATATAAGTTCATTCCAGTGGTAGGACTTAGTACATGATTCTGAAATAAGGAAGTGACATTTTTCCCAGTGACAAGGGGGTGAGGTCACAGTAGCTTTGAAAATTCTATCATGAGGTTATATTAGCATTGCAAACAAAAGTAAATCATATTTGAAATACTAACTTGAAAACCAAGAAAGCATATAGGTTCCAGTAAGTGAAATCTACTCATGGGTAGATTACAAATGGCAACAGACCCAAAGGCCAGAAATTCTTCACAAATGCATCTAATGAAGTATGCGGAAACTCGAGATAGAGTATCTGTCTCCCATCTTCTGTTCATGTGGTTATTATCCTGTATCCAATTGCAAGTATAGGATGTCCTTGTCCTTTTAGCAGGAAGGGTAATGCTGTCCATCACGAGGTACAAATGACCCTACCTGTAGAGGAAAAGAATAGATGAAAGTTTTGTTTTATTTTTTTTTAAGTCCATTGAAAAAGACTTGTTAATTAAAGTCTAACACTGACATGTTCTCATAGGACTGTGCTTCTGCATTTACTATAGCTTGTTTTAAAGTTAGGCATGCATGAGCTTATGAGTTCTTTTAGAACAGACGCTAGGATCGTTCATTTCTTTCTGTATCTATCCCAGGGCTGGGCTAGTAGTAGATACACAGGAACTATTTACTGAATTGATTGGATTCATCCCTAACTTCATCTCTATGTTTTTTCCCTAAAATTACAGGATGATGTTCCCTTGAGGCGAGGAAGAAAGACAACCAAGAAGCGTGAAGAAGAGGTGGACATTGACTTGGATGACCCTGAGATCAACCACTTCCCTTTCCCTTTTCATGAGCTGATGGTGTGGGCCGTCCTGATGAAGCGGCAGAAGATGGCCCTGTTCTTCTGGCAGCACGGCGAGGAGGCCATGGCCAAGGCCCTGGTGGCCTGCAAGCTCTGCAAAGCCATGGCCCACGAGGCTTCTGAGAATGACATGGTAGACGACATCTCTCAGGAGCTAAACCACAACTCCAGGTTGGACAGTCCAGCAAATGGGGTGGTCAGGGGAAGAGAAGGGAAGATGGGCCCCAAATACTGGTTGTCTGAGCTACCCAGTACTCTAAGAGGAGGCAGTATGAACCCAATGGTGCACACAGAAGATGGACACAGACAGTTAACATCTATGGTACACAGTGCTAGATACAGAGGTACACACAGATGCATAGATTTCGTTTCACCCTCTCAACTGCCCCAAGAGGTACGTCCCCTTAAAATACATACCTTACACCTACAGAAAATGAGACTGAGAATTTATGTAACTCGTCCAAGATCACACACTTGTGGTTGACAAGGCTTAACTGAACTGAGGTCTGTTGCATTTAAGAAGATACACCGTACTCTGATTTGTGAATCTGCCTTACCCATCTGTAAATTTGGAGCCCTGAGTGCAGGGATCGTGACTAATTTGACTTACACCCCCATTTCTAAACTCCATATCTGGCACACAGTAGACGCTTAATGGTGTTGGCTGGGTGAATGAGTGAGTAGACTAGACCCCATAAGGAACGACCAAGCCACACATGGCTTGGTCACTGGGTTGCCCCTTTCAGCATCTAGGTCTCCAAGATCGCCAAAAGACAGCTCCTCATGTTCTCTTTCAGGGACTTTGGCCAGCTGGCCGTGGAGCTCCTGGACCAGTCCTACAAGCAGGATGAGCAGCTGGCCATGAAACTGCTGACGTATGAACTGAAGAACTGGAGCAATGCCACGTGCCTGCAGCTTGCGGTAGCTGCCAAACACCGTGACTTCATCGCACACACGTGCAGCCAGATGTTGCTCACAGACATGTGGATGGGTCGGCTCCGGATGCGCAAGAACTCAGGCCTCAAGGTCAGTGCTCCCAGAAGGCTCTGTCGGCTCTGAGGCCCAGGGGTTGGTGGGAGTTTCCCAAGCCAAATCTGCAGTGGTAGTAGGCGTCCTCTTAACTCAGGAGGGGACTTCTAAGCCCCAACTATGCATCAGAATCTTCTGTATAATGGGGCTTTTGTAAAATATGGAAACGAGGGCCAACCCCAAATTCTGCTAAATCAGAACATCTAGGCAGGACTTCCTGCCAGTCCAGTGGTTAGGACTCCGTGCTTCCACTGCAGGGGGCACAGGTTTGATCCCTTGTCGGAAAACTAAGATCCCACCTGCCATGTGGCCAGATCAAGAGGGGAAAACCAAAAAAAAGAGCCTCTAGAGATGGTATGCATAGACAGTAATACTTCTCAGAAGACCCAAAGGTGACAGTCATGCACCGGTACTATAGAAGGTATCATTTGCTCTGTCACAAGCCATGGAGACACTCACCTAGACAACCTTTTACCTCCATGCAAGCCTGAACACCTTGGCCCTCCCTTGGCACCATGTCATAAAGAGACACTGGCTCCTATCAGCTAAACTTAAGAAATTTTTTAAATGAAATAAAAATGAGATAGATTTATATGTAAAGATGTTGCCAGATAATCCTGATCTATTCTTCAGTGAAGAAAAACAAGCTGAGAACCAATATATAGCCTGAGACCTGTTGTTTGTTAAAGTGCATGTACATGTATAGTTCTATCCATATAACTTCATATCTTCAAAAAACAAAAAGGATACACAGTAAACTTTTTGTAGTGCTTATCGCTGGGGTTGAAAATACAAGAAATAGGATAAGGCTTTTGATTTTTTTATGTTTTCTTCTGTGTTTTACAAGAAAAACATTAAACTGAAAAGTTTTTTAAAAGACAAAATGGGGAAAGGAAGACATTGAAGAATGTTTAAAAATGTTTTACTTGTTTAGTTTGTAGCTGTTGCAACTGAAACCAGCCAGGCTTACAGTTACCTAGAACAACCTGATCTAGAGGACCCTGAGGTCAGTCCAAATCAAAAGGGCCACCAAACCAGAGCAATCTGCTGAGGCCACCCTGATAGAACCAGCACCTCTCCCCCACTTCACTCTGTCTGTGGGATCTTGGCCCAGAGTCACAGAAGGGTTCCATGAAGTGGGTCATGGGCATTCCAGCACCACACCACAAACAATGCCAAAACTGGCTCTCAGCTCTGAGGACAGGGTGTCGTGTCCCCTGAAGGCTGCCAGGCCTGCCATCTGAGCCTTCCCAGGCTTGCCAGGCACCCTGAGGCCGGGTCACCACTTTCCACTTTCCCTTAGCTGCTCTCAGGTCCCTGGGCACTGAAGCACAGGCTGTCCTTGCCTTCCTACTTGAGGATCATTTTTACTTGCCCTTCATGACCTCTCTTAGCCCGTCATGTTGGTGCACTTTCTTCAAGGAGGGTTGAACTCAGAAGCTTGTACATAAACGATTTTGGGATTGAGGGAAGAGATGGGAGAAGATTTAGGGAGCACAAATCAGGTGTCAGAAACTTGGTCCCAGGAAACAATAAGGTTCTGGATCTCTCATGTGGTTGGTAGTGAAACACAGTGCTGGGCCTCCTGGGGCATGGTGCAGGGGGCTTCTCATAGTGATACAGAGCCCGTGTATGTATGTATGTATGTGTGGGTGGGTGTGTGTTTCTGCTGGTTAATACGAAATGCTGAGGGATGCTAAAATGAATAACATGTTTTCTTACACAGATTTTCTTGAGGTCAATTTAGGACAGTATTTTTTACAGAGATAACCAGATGATGCATAATCAATTCCACTTGGCATATTAGTAAATAAATGCCAGTGGACATACACATGAATTGGTTTCACAAAGCTACTGACTGGGAATCTGAATTTTTCCCTATATTTGCCTTGGGTAGGGTCTTTTTCCTCAGTTTCCTCTGTGCAAAGTAGGTGTTAATTAGGTAAGATGTATTTGAGTAAGATGCTTTGTTTTGCCAAAATCAGACTGAGCGACTGTCCGTGTTAACAATTAACAGCTCCCAGTCACGTGGGCAGAAGGAAGTCTCTTAGCATGAATGTGCTTAGTTATTCAGATATGCAGGTCCTCACTCTGGGCACACCCAACACCCCTATACCCACGCATGCACACAAACACAGACCCCACACCCCAGGTGTTCTAATTCTAAGCAACCACCCTTATCTTAATCCTTTAAATGTGATTATTATTATTATCATTATTATTACTTTAGGTAATTCTGGGAATTCTACTTCCTCCTTCAATTCTCAGCTTGGAGTTCAAGAACAAAGATGACATGCCCTATATGACTCAGGCCCAGGAAATCCACCTCCAAGAGAAGGAGCAAGAAGAACCAGAGAAGCCCACGAAGGAAAAAGACGAAGAGGACATGGAACTGACAGTAAGAAAACACTGTGCAGTTATTATAGGAGGGGAGAACCACTAACCCACCTCTCCTGTGGGTATGACTTAAGATTTAGTAACTCTGAGGTCACCTTCCCACCAGTTACTTCCATTTAAATATCGAGACCAGGGTATTATAAAAGTGTCTTCTCGAGGACTTTCTTGCTAGTTCAGTGACAGGTTCAATCCCTGATTAGGGAACTAAGATCCCACATGCTGTGTGCTACGCAACCTCCCCGCCCCCCCCAAGAAAAAGTGTCCTCTCTATGCACAAATAACTAACGGGACTAATTCTAATCCTTTGGCCAGGATAAGTGGCGCTCAACAACCCAGTGAAATTGAAAAGCAAGACACTCTGAATTTTCCAACTGGGCAATACTTTATAAACAACCAGGTGATGTGACAGTCTTAGCACCTGAAGAGAAAAGGGAATCTGATTTGGCAGCAGTCAGCTCCACTGAGCCGAAACTGTTGTGCTGATCAGAAGCTAAGCCTTTAGCTATCTTCGAGGTCAGGCTCATAAATGCAGGACTAATTGAATTTTGAGGTTTGTATGGAAGGCTTTTATTAGCTCTTCCTGGTATAATTATAGAGCATGGATCCTTTGTTCTGTAGGGGGATTGGGGGCAGCTGGGCATGGGACAGCTTCCCACAACTCTAACTGGAGAGCAGTGTGACTGCCACTGGATTGTATTCAAAGTCTAAAAATATCACAGGCTGTTAAAGGGACAAACAAGGCTTCAGAGCTTTGGTGACATAAGGCAACAACTCCTTAGAACTTCCTGGATATCCCCCAGCCTCCCTATCACTCTGACCAGTGACCGTGATGAGCCAGGAATTGTTTGGGTAGAAAATAAAAACTGGTTTTGCTCAGGTGTCAAAAGGCCTTTGCATTATTATCCTAATGAGAACACCCTGTGAATTGTTTTTCCTCCAGATAAATGCCATTTCCTTCCAGCAGTTTCTTCTTAAAGATCTCTTCGCAGGCACATTCCCAGCCCCAAGTACAACAGTGAATAAGCATCGGGCCACAGCTTTTCACTCACTGAGTTGAAGTCCAATGTTTGCTTTCAGTTTTAGGATCCTTCTATAAATTAGTGGAGGCATCTGCTTCCCTCTATGTTAGGATCAAATGACTGTCTTCCCTAAAGATCTGACCTTAATTTTGGTCTGATTGCCTTCAAGTATAGGAAATCATATTTTAATCATTAGCAGAAACATTGGTGGTAGTAATATCGAATCTTTATTAAATACTTCAGCAGAATCCTGCCCCATCACCTACTCACAGTAGGACCTCAGGCACAGTTTCTTAACCTCTAATAGGAGAATAATAACATTATTATTATTATTAATAGCTCACAGGTACATGTAAACAATGTGAAAAGCTTACATGTAACTAATATTTACTTGTGCCTATCATGAGATAAATGTTTGTTAATGTTGTTATAATGGTGTTAAATGCTTTACTTACACTTACTCATGGAATCCTCAAAGCAAGTTCACAAGGTAGGTACTATTGTTGTACCATTTTACAGATGAGGAAGCTGAGATTCAGGATAGGTTAAGTGGCCCAAGGTTATCCACCTAATTAGTTCCAAGTTAGTTTGACATGGCCTTGACTTTGGCGTACATCCTAGGAGGAAACTAGGAAACTAGGAAACTAGGAAGGTAGTCAGAAGCTAAAGCAGTATTCTTTCTGGATGGGTCTCAAGGAGGAAAACAAAGAGGCAGCTTTCCTCTCCTGCTCCATTCAGAGTGTTGAGGATCTGATGTTTCAAGAAGCCACAATGAAAGGTGCATCTCTGGACTGAAAGCAAATTTTGCTTCCCAGAGAATAGCCCCTGCTGTTGCTTACTGAGAACCCAAGGAGAAGACACCACAGTAGCATTAATGCCTAAGCTGATTCTCCACAGGCTAAAACAGCAGGGAGAATGAAAGGAAGGCAGGGACTAATGGGCTGGCAAAATCAGAGTTGGACAGCACCTTTTTTTAATGTGGTGCTTCTTTAGACCCTAATGACAAGTTCTGTTACTGCTGGACCACTGGTCTCAGCTTACTCTGAACAGAATTGGAAAATGCAACTTGTTGACAACTCTGCTCCCTTCATAGGACTGATATCTGAGCTTCTGTGTTAAACCAATATATCCTCTCTTGGAATAGAACATTTTCCCTTGGCCCTTCCAAAGTTGTACATGAAATATCAGCCTCAGTTTGCTTCAGTTTAGTAGCCTTCAATAGCTTAGTTCACCTCAAAGGATCTTTCCCAGACTTGACATCTGTGTCCAGCCAGCAAAGATTCTGAAATCCGTGTTGTGCAGTCTTGTCTGTATTCGACCCTGTTGCAATCTGCTTCAAGAAATGTAGCCAAAGGAAATGTTTGACTCCTGGAAAAAGAAATCAACAAAATCAGCACGTTAAGCTGCTTAGGCTGGAATTAATGAAATGCCAAAAGTGCTTTACTTAAACCATCAAGGAAAAGCCTCTTAGAAATGCACTCACTTTGAAATATTTTTTAATATTTAAGGCAAAATAGATTGTTCTGTTTTTCTTTTTGTTTTACCTGCCTTGCCAGGTAAGTGTCTTGAATTTTGCCTAATAAAGTCTCAATACATCCAGAGACCAAGGGCATTGTTGTAACTGTTGAAAAAGCCACGGTCCCTCAAGTTTACCCCAAGATGCTATTCTCTGAGATGCCTAAAACCCTCCAGGCTGCCTTTACTCTCATCTAAGTGTCTACCAAAATGTATTTTGATCCTGTATTTTTGAGCATATAAATAAACAGAAGTAGGATAGTTGTGTTACATAGACTATAAATTATAGAAGGCAAATATCATGTACTTTTAGAGTTTCTTGAGGTTAATGATCGATATTTGTAGAACCCTATTGCTGTCTAGTATCTATCATGAAGATTGATTCAGCTCACTGATCAAAATAAATACCTAGATAGGCCATAGTATGGAGTCTTACTTATTCATTAGTTCAAGGTACTTTTCCAGCCAGAGGGTCAATAAAGGAATGGAAATTACCCTCTCCTGTAATTCTCTGGTTACAGGTAAATCATTTGTGATTGTTACATATTTAAGTAAAGTGAATATTTGAGGTAGTGACAGAAATAGTTGAAACTAATAGTTCATATTGTGGGTAAGGTGGTTTGAAGCCAGAACCACCTATTGGTTGTCTCTGTTACCAACTTTAGGGTAAATTATTTTGGTGATTAGATCTTCAACTATAAACCCTTATTCCTAGTACTTTTTCTCCTCCCAAGCCCTTGTCAGTCTCTGAGTAGTTGTAAGATTCTACCCTGTTCTCATACTTAATAAAAATTTCCTTTGCCAAACATTGTAGAACTAACCTTGCTTAGAACAGCATAGAAAGAATTAAAGCCAAGAAATTATGGTGTAAAAGACCCCTAATATCACACTTTTTTCTGGTGAGAGATCCCAACTAAATCATTTCAGTCAAGAGAATCTGAGAAAGTCTTAGTTCACTTTAAAGACCAGCTAGTATTTACTGGGGCTTCCCTGAAGGCTCAGTGGTAAAGAATCTGCCTGCCAATGCAAGAGATGCAGATTCGATCCCCAGGTAAAGAAGATCCCCTGCAGAAGGGAGTAACCACCCACTCCAGTATTTTTGCCTGGGAAATCCCAGGGACAGAGGAACCTGGCAGGCTACAGTCCACGGGGTCGCAAAAAAGTCAGACATGTCTTAGCAACTAAACAACAACAATATTTACTGAGCACTTATTAAATGCCAGATGCTGATTGATTTGTAGACCAACCCTCTATCAGGTGCTATTACTACCCTTATTTAACAGTTAGAGAAACTAAATCTCAGAGAGGTTAAAATAATTTGCCCAATGTGCCGCAGATGCTAAGTGTCCAGATTAGGACCACTCCTCTTTCTGAATGTCTGCCTGTTTTCAAGTTCTGCCTTTTTTGTGACGTTTAATCACTGTTGTTCCTGCTGCTGTCAATAGTGAGAAGGAGATAATTGATTTAAGGAAATCTGCAACAACTTAAAAATGAGGTCCTTCTCAAGTCAGGCCTGACTTCTAGTCCCGCCTGGTTGACTCTCCCATGCAGAGGAATGTAGTGTGCCCAGGAATCACCAAACTAAGGCTTCGCAGGGTTTGAAATCAGGAAACCAAGGCTTATGCCTAAAAGTTGAGTAGATGCTCATAACCTAAGCTCAGGCACTTCAGATAACTAAACCTCTTGAATATCCATAGCCTTTGGACAAATAAGGCATTACTAGTCTAAGGTATCCTTAAAAGCCATTAGCATGAGTAGAGAACCCAAACCTGCCTGTCTCATGATAAAGCGAAAAAAGGGGTTGGGAAGAATGAGAGGTTCCTGGTCTTTCCAGGTTATGCTCTTTCTGTCTCTCAAAACTTTGGGTATCTTCCAACACCTCATCTTCCAGAGGTTCCAGGGAGGAAGAGACGAGGACAATCAAGAAATATTCCTAAGGCCTTCCATCCCAGGCAAAGGATATACAGATTCCATGTATAATGCAGACACACACCTAGAGAAACACAATCTCCAAACCTCTGAGGACCCTGAACAAAGCTCCCAGGTTCTGGGAACACACTTGCCCGTCTGTACAATGAGCATGTTGAACTGCCTGCTCTCCAGAACCCTGCTGTGATGCTATGGGTCCTCTTCCACCGTAGGCGATGTTGGGAAGGAACAACGGGGAGTCCTCCAGGAAGAAGGATGAAGAAGAAGTTCAGAGCAGACACCGGTTAATCCCCCTGGGCAGAAAAATCTATGAATTCTACAATGCACCCATTGTGAAGTTCTGGTTCTACACTGTAAGCATCTTTCCTTTTCTCGTTTTTAATGGATGGCCACAAAGAGCCAGCATCAGTTGCTCATGCACCTGGGTGGTTTCTTCTGCGAGTCATAATATAAGGACCACACAGGCAGGAATAACAGTCCTAAGACCTTGCTTTTTCCTATAGCTTTGCAAGATTTGTGGAGCGTGTGAGGCAGCTTCCACAGTTTCTACATTTCTCCTCCTTGCAGAAAATAAAGGAAATGGTAAAAGAGCTAACAGAAATAGAAATGAGATGAATATGAGTCAAGTCTAGAAGGGAAATAGAGGTCCTTTTACAAAATGCTTCCATGTTCTGGATGGATGAGTGCTGGATCACAGTTGGCTATTTTAGATGTCAATCCTGGTTTGAGGGGGACCGTTGGTGGGCTGAGCAGAGTGTTAGAAGGAAAACCACTAAAGATGGGGATCCGAAGTGTGTGATTACTCCCAATATAATACGTCATCAAACAACCTTTATTGCTCTGATGCAAGCAACATGCAAACAAAACAGCAAAAAACATGTAAAGAAACCTACAATCACAGCAAATACTGTCCAGTCAGCGTACCCTGCAAGTATTTTCTGCCCACAAAATGAAAGATTATCCTTGAAATAGCCTCCTGATAGGGGAGAAATGGCCTGACTGCTGGTTTTCTGCCTCTGTTTTTCATGGTATTTTAAGCTTAAGGTAAGTTTCGACCCACGCCGCTTCTGCTGCTCTCCAGCCGCTGCGGAGTGGTGCCGGATGAAAAGCAGTGCATCTGCTCTCTTGGCCTTTCTCACAACCAGCTACACACCAGCCGCTTGAGTCAGCAGCAGGATAATCCGAGTCTGAGGCTGAGATGACGCAGATGACTAGATGAGGTCCTTTTTGCGTGGTCCTGTGTGCTGACACTCAGTGATGACTTTAAGCCAGGCTTTCCCAACCTCATCACTATTGACATTTGGGGCAGAATAATTCTTTGTTAAGGAGGGCTGCCCTGTGCATTGTAACATGCAGAGCAGCATCCTAGCCTTTGTCCACTAGGTGCCAGGAGCAGTCTCCAGCCCTAAATGTGATAAACACACTGTCTGAGACATTGCCAGACATCTCCTCTTGGGGTAAACCGCACATGTTGAAAATCACTGCTTTAAAGCATAGCCTTAAAAGAGGATGAGAAATTCTCAAAATATAAATAAAGTAAAAAGAAGTAAAAAATTTAATTTTTTAACATTAAAAAAAGAAAAATATTCTCCCCCCCCCAAAAAAAAAACTAAGGGATGCAAAAATCATTTCTATTTATATATTACATGCTGATATTTGTTGTTTTCTGACAACTAGTGACAAGCATGGACTTTGGAGTCAGACAGTCTAAGTAGAAATCCTGTCTGGGCCTCTTTATTATTGTGTGACCTTAAGCAATTTACTTTAACACTCTGTTCCCAATTTTCTTAAGATCAGGATAATAATAGTACCTGCTTTATAAGGATTGGTAAAGATTAAATGTGTTAAAATATGTAAAGCACTTAGAACAGTGCCTGGAACACATTAAGCATAATTAAATGTAACTTATTATTCCTAGGCTAGACCAATTGCGGAGCAACAGTGCTTTATTCATCTGTCCACTCAACAATGATAGACTATCATTTATTGAACACCTACTATGAGGCACTCTGCTAGGTGCTCTATATATACTTTTCCTAAACTAACAGTTTTATCAAGATAATATTTTTTATTGTATTTTATGCCCAGGTCTGCCCTTTCTCTTATATTAGACTGCTCTAATTGTGTCAGCCTAGGTCAGAATTTGGCAAACCACAGCTCATGGGTCAAATCCAGCCCACTGCCCATTATGGCCTGTGAGCTAAGAGTGTTTTTTACATTTTTAAAGAGTTGAAATAAAACCAATTGAAGATGAATTTGTCACACATGAAATTCACATGTAATTCATATGTCCATGGATAAAGTTTTACAGGGACACAACCCAACCCATTCATTTACCTATAATCTGGCTGCTTTTATGCTCCAACTGTTGAGCTGGTCACTTGCAATAGAGACCATTTGACCCACAAAAACCTTAAACTATCTTAACTATCTGGTCCTTTAAAGAAATGTTTACAGATTCCTTTTCTAGAGCATAAAAGAAGCCAATAGAAGTAGTAGTTTCAGGAATTATCTATCACCTGTATAAATAGAGTATGTGATTCTTTTATCCTTCTAAGTCATCTTTTTTTTTCTTGTGTCCTGTGTTAATTTTACTTCCTTGATTTTTCTAGTTCCCTTCACGCAGCTGAGGCAGTTTGTTAGCCACGAATATTTTTAGATCACAAATGCCCTGGCAATGGTTCTGAGCCTTAGGCATATACTGGAATCACCTGGAGTGCTAAAAAAAAAAAAAAAAAACCAACCTGGGTTCTATTTAATCTATATTTTAAAAGATTCGTGGGTTTTTTTTCCTGGAGATTCTAATATTGTTGGGCCGGGGCACAGCCTAGACATCAGGATATTTCAAAGCTCCCAAGTGGTTGTAATGAGTAGCCAGGGATAAGAACCATTACTCTGGACAAAGAGCTGAGTTTTCAGCCTGGTATTTCTAAAACTTCCATGATGATAAAGGATTGTGTTAGAAATGCAAATTCCTGACCCTGTAATAGCCCCACTAAATGAATCTCCAGGGAGGAGCCTGAGAGGCTATTTTAAGTTCTCAGGTGAGCCTTGTAGTCTGGGAAACATAGGGCACACTGCTTTCCTTGTACCATATACTGCAGGTTGTGGGGCTACCTCTTTGAGAAGGAGGGGAGGACATGTGTCCAGCTCCTTTCTTCATGGCTGACTGGATTACCCTCCACATACCCCTTAGACCGATGCTCCAGTCATGTCCAATTGTGTTTCCACAACGATTTCCAGAAATCCACGTGCACTGACAAAGCCCAGGCCTCAAGGAAGTAAATGGAGATGTGGAGTGTGTCAATCTTTAAAATCCCCAGAGATGCTGACCAGTCAAATGCAGCTTTAAATCAAAGGGCCCATTTGCTTTTGTTTCTTGTCTGTAAGAGTAGTTCCCACCCCAATTTCCAAAAGTATCTACATTCCCAAGGTTCTGAAAGGTAAGGCACACCTCACTTCCACATAACGTGAGTTCCCTGTCTTAGCAAGTTTCCAGAGAGCAGGTTGAGTCCTCTTCTGTTCCAGCTGGCTCCCAGACTGGCTTGTGTGAGAGCCTGTTCCTAGGGCCCAGTTGGAGAGGACACCAGTTCAAGGTACCAGTGGTGCCAGGTCAGAGGGCACCACTGTGCTCTGGGCTTTTCCAGCAGGAGCAGACTCCTTCATCTGCCAACAGTGTGCAGCCCTTCCACACTCTTGTGGCAGTAGGAAAAGGCCCAGAAAGAAGTGAGGAATGGCCAAGCCCCACCAGGGACCCCCAGGCAGCTTCAGCAGGCTTTGGTCGCTTACTTTTCGTACTTTAGGAGTCATGCATCTTGGTTAATGGAAATTTTATAAAAATACATAAGGAAATAAACAGATTCTAAAAGGATTCCCACTAACCTAAGAATCATAAGGTTATGTTTCTTTTCAAAATTATGGAATTCTACCCACAGCCTGTTAAAACTTATAGGATATATACAAGTATGTATATATATGAATATATATTCACACATACACCCACAACCATTAAACCATGTCCTGTTAGGGTAATGTGCAGCAAGGCCCCATGAATGTTAGCAAGTTCTAAGATTAGGTTGTTTCTAAGACAGAAGCCAGTCCTCTATTGTACCATTGAAACATGTTTAAAGCCCTATTTTTGGAAGTCCATATTTTGAGAGTTGTCCCCAAATAGTACATTGTAGCTTGATAATGGAAAGGAAAGCATTGTAGAGTAGTTATGATTTTAAAAATAGACAGGAGCTAAAAGAGAAGGTCCTGGAAGAAGCATAAGCAATGAGGTCAATTTAAAAAAGAAAAAAGAACAGAGGTATGAATAATGAACAGGGGTAAAAAGGAAAGACTGAGGTAAGCAGAGGTAGAAGAATAGAAGTTTCTTGAAAATAGAGGTGTATAATAATTTTAGCCACCATTCACTGGGCTGTGTCAGGAGAGAGATGCATATTCCGGTCTCCCTGTCCTTCCAAAAGCTCTGCAGGGTCAGTTGCAAATATCTCCATTTCACAGGAGGCCCAGGCAGGCAGAGTGATTTGCACAAAAAGATACAGCTGAGTGGAGGATTTTTAAATCCAAGTGTCACTGACTTTTCATCTACATTCCTTCCACCAAACACTAGTCCTTCTGCCAAACAAGTACACTGCACCTGTATTTACAGGACAGAGGCAGATTAAAGGAGTTATTTAAGTACTAAAATGAAGAGATTCTGGAAGAATTGTGTGTGTGTCACTGGGCCTACTTGTGATGAGACAAGATAATGGTTTGGAAAGTTTTGCAACGAAGTAAGTAAAATGACAAAACCTTGGCGGTTGACAAGGCCCACCAGAAGCAGTGGGATTTGATCCAACAAGGAGAAAGAAGCAACTGAAAAGAGAAGGGTTTCAGGTCAGAAGGAGGCTGAGAGTATATTTTAGCATTTAACCATTAAAGTCCTTTCCTTGTGTTTTGTAAAATACAGAACTCACAGGGACTAGAGAGTGGATGCCAAAATATAATGGTAAACAGGAACCATATAAAACAAATTACACCTTGAACAGCATCCTATACCGTTGGATATAGGTTGAGTAGACAAGATTCTTTTCAGGTGAGGTTTTCATAGTGTGCTAATGATCTCAATGTGGGTGGGGTAGGAACTAAGGCATGGTTATAAAGAGTGGTCCTTGGGCGGGGTGGGTGTACAGGAGCGAATCTCGCAAGAGAAGGAGCTCTGCTGAGTCTTCAGCATCTGTTCAGCTGCCCTCTCACTTTATTACGTGATCTCCAACGTGTATATGCATATGCCAGCCCTTCGAGAGATGAGAAATTAAATAGCTGTGTCTATAAATCCTTCAACATAACAAGGTCTCAGAAAATGTCTGTAAGTCTTATTCAGGATCTGTGTATTCATTTGTTTTTAAAAAGGAAAGGGAAGGAGAGGAAAGAAAAAGGATGAAAAAGAAGGGGAGACAAAAGAAAAAAGGGGGGAAGGAAAAAACAGAAAACAGAGAAAGGGGGAAGGAAAAAAGAAAATGGGAAGAAAAAAGGAAACGGGAGGAGGAAAAGAGGAAGGGAAAAAAGGAAAGGCGGAAGAGAAAAAAAGGAGGGGAAGGAAAGAAGAAAGGAGGTCCATTAGGAAAGAAAGCAGTGTTTTCGAGCTGTGCAGGGCTGCCCGAACCCCTGTGTCCCCAGCCAGGCTGCATGTTTTTCCACCACCTAAGCAGCTTTCAGGGCTTCAGAATCAGCCTGTACCTCCAGAATTCTCAAGGTCTCAGTCCTTTCGCCCGCACCATTTCCTATTCTTTGCTAAGCTCCAAAGAGTGCAGATTTGAATTACTCAGTTCTAATCACAGCCCCTGAGGCCCCTAAAGCTAGCAAGTACAATACTCAACTTGAAGCCTCACCTAGAAAAGGCTTAGCTTCTTTGCCACTGCCCACCCTAGAATGAATTTTGTCCTCAGCCGCTTCTGTAAGAGCCTCGTCAGCCCTCCTACTCTCCGCTCACTAGACATAACTCAGTCCTCCAGTGACAGTCACCAAACCTGAACCCTGAGGAGTATTCCTGGGACACACTGCCACTCAGCCTGTTCCATCAGGGTTCCACCTCCAGTGTTAGTGCCTCGTGAGAATAAATCTCACTCCAAGTCGCAGTCAGCCTCGCGGACTCATTCTTTCCTATAAATTGCTTGTCTTCTCTTGCTTTGTTTCAAAGAAGGAGAAACCAGGAAGTACTATCCTAGCTTGGATAGGGCAGGAAAGTTGCACCAGGGATGAAGTAAAACCCTCCCAGGGTACTGCCAAGCAAGCACATTAGGATAGAAGGGGGAAAAAAAAGTAAACCCAGAAGAGAATTAAAGTGGGGCTCCAAGGAAGTCCAGGCTATTTTTATGTTGTTTTCACCAATATACAAGTGTAGCATGTGTCTGCCTTTCCTTCTTATAGACATTTAATCTACCTGGCATTCTTTAGGCAGAAATTCACTGTGCTGTCCTGGTTCAAGGACCCAAGCCTCATATCTACGCAAGAGCAGTCCCTGAGAGAGGAGGTTCCCTTTTTAGCCAAGAAGACTCCAGAAATGGGGTAATTGCAAAACAAAATGGTGCATCATGACACATTGGTACAAGCAGAATGTGGGGACCCGAGACATGCAAGGTTCAAAAGGAAGATTGAATATCAGTTATTTCAAATATTGTAGTCTTTTTAAATTCTTTCAATGGTTTAGGGCCTAGGAGTTCGTTTCACCGTGAATAACCGTCCTGCTTGCTGACCTTGTCGTGTCCTGCTGCACAGTGCCCTTGCCCTAGGGCAGGGCTCCCAGGTCTTCGCAGCCAGAGCACTGTATTCTGTTTCCTTACAGCTGGCGTACATCGGATACTTGATGCTGTTCAACTATATCGTGCTAGTGAAGATGGAGCGCTGGCCTTCTACCCAGGAATGGATCGTCATTTCCTATATTTTCACCCTGGGAATAGAAAAGATGAGAGAGGTAACCACTTTCCTAAAAGAAAACAGAGGAGAAAGACAGTGGTTAGTTACCTCTGTGAATGGAGCGGGGAGTAAGGAAGGTTGGGGTCCAAATTAAGCCAGAAACGATTTCTCTAATGCTGCCACAGAAATAAGGGACGTGGTTTCGACTACTGCAGACAAACCTGGGAGGCTTCAGTGTATGTTTATAAGATTGTCACTTCACGTAAGCTTGAGATCTAATCTATATTTTCTAGAGCATCACTCTTGCCCCAAGAAACTTCCAGTTTTCTTCAACACTGTTTACACCTCTCTTTCCTCATCTTGATAAATGTGACTTTTAAATTTTTTTCTACTTAAACTGTTTTTAATCTTTGAATTTTCCACTTTTAATTCCCATTGCAGCCCCTTACTTGGGGTCTTTCGGGACCCAGTCTACCAATACCTATGATTCTGCAAATGCATTTCAGCAGCTCCAGGAAGAACTATGCCTTTATTAATTTATTCCCTGGCCTATTCCTTCTCAACATTTATTATCCCCTTGCTGGGCAATAGCCTCTCTACCAGCCCTCGGCAAAATGAGCATATTTCTTGTCCTTCAGGTTGAGGGTATGGGTCTCTCTCTTCTCCCTCACCGCATCACATTAAAGAAGCCATCAAAATGCCCCCCTCTTGTGACACTTGAATTCAAGGCTAACCTTGGGCCAGCAGATTCAGAGCCTTTATACTAAATGCAGTCAAGCAGTCGTCCACCAGAGGGCTCTGCAACCCCGTCCAACAGGCTCCCAGAGCTGGTTCCCAAGTCCACAGGGATGGCAGGCTTGTGCAATGAGATTCCTCTGCATTTCCCCCTGAAACTAGTCAGCTGGCGAGGCTTTTTCTGGAAGAATTACTCCCTGTCAAGTCCACTGCATTCTCAAGAGCTCTACTTGCTGTACTATAGTCAGTGGGAAAATATATTGGGCTCCACAGAAAAAATAATTCCTACAAACCCACAAATTCACACTTGCCTTCATTACTGCTGCTTGCTGCTAAATTGCTTCAGTTATTCCGACTCTTTGCGACCCCATGGACTGTAACCCGCCAGGCTCCTCTGTCCATGGGATTCTCCAGGCAAGAATATACTGGAGTGGGTTGCTATGCCTCCTTCAGGGGATCTTCCCAACCCAGGGATCGAACCCATATCTGTTATGTCTCCTGAATTGGCAGGTGGGTTCTTTACCACTAGCGCCACCTGGGAAATCCCTGCTTTCATTACTAAGTCAGGTTAAAAGGGCCTTACTATCAGGGCTAAAATGTTCTCCTCCAAGAAAAAGTAGGATCATTTTTTAAAATATGTGTAAATGGTTAAGAGCCCTTCCCTTGGGTTTTTAAACTACCTTGGGATATTTAAATTCTAGCCATCACATCCCTATTTTGAGAGTCCCATTTTATAAGGAACAGGATTTTTATTGTTGTTAATGGATGCCTGTCTGCTCTCAGGCTTTCCCATCCATAATGCCTTCCACTTCCTGACCAGTGTTGTGTATTCCCCATTTGTAGACTGAAAACAGTAATAAATTCGCTGTGGTCTTTGTGTAGCTCTCTGAGAACTGAGGCTGCTACTGCTAAGGGCTCTGTTGCTGTGAAGAGCCAGCTCGCTGGCTTTGTGATTTAAAGCCTTAGATGCATATTCCTTCCCCATGATAAGCAGAAAAGGGAAAGGCTAGAGCAGGGAGACTGGAATCTCTCCAGGGACTAGACTAGAAGAAGACAGGGAGCAGTCTGTACTCCACGGACTGTTCTGGAAGAAGCTGCCAAGCCGGCGGGCTGCCAGGAATCTCCAGGCTGGCTATCCATTTCTCCTGAGGCGGCATATAACAGCAGGGAGGGCAGAGCCTGGAGCCCGGGGTCAGCAGGGGGTCAACCAAGAGCCCTTGTTTCCAAGGCAGCTGTGGGACGGGAGGCACTGACCACCTAAGTATCTGACCTTTTCCTCTCCGGCCCCGTGAGGTTGCCCCTCGCCCCACATGCCTGAATCCACTAAAGAAATCCTCGGGCGCCAAGGGTCCCGCCTTGAGCCGCCTCACAGTCAGCACGGGCCCTGCAGACCTCAGACGCAAGAGCCTGGAAACAGGGAAAATCTGTAGGCTTCTGTGCCTCCAGGGACCTACAAGGAGGGCTTTGTGGTTTCACATTCTGCCAACCCCTTCCCGGCAACACATTCTTCTGCACGGAGTCAGCCCAGCGAGCCGGGTGATCCTGTAACAGCACGTAACTGCTGCTCCGTGCGGGTGCTCATCCTCCTGCTGGGGCCTCCTCCGGCCACTTGTAAGGTAGATGACGCGGCTGTGAGGGCGTCCCTCTCCACAGCTGAGGGAACTAAGACTCGGGGATTGAGCAAATTCTCTGCATCCCACAGCTACGAAAGAGAGCTGGGTCTTAAACCAGACTGACCCGGCCTTAGGCCCACCCTGCCCGTGGTTACACACTGGGACGCTCCCTGGATCCCAGGGATCCTAAGAGAGGCCTCACCTTATGCACTCTGCTTTTATCTGTTTCTACGTTGAGATTTCACAAAGATACTTTCACTGTTTTTAAAAAAATATTTTGCTACAAACCTTAGAGTATGGACCAACGGTTAGAGAAACTCTTAATTTAAGACATTCCCAAACCCCTTAGGACACCTACGGGAGCACACACACTGATTTTTGTCTCGTTAGGATGGATGGGGAGCCATCAGGACAACAACTGCAACAGGAATTCCTCAAGGGCAGGACAGTGACTCCAACCTGTGGTCAGCAGCCTGACTGGGAACTTTTAGAAATGTAAATCCTCAGGCATATTAAAGCAGAAACTCCAAGGGTGGGGCTTAGGCAACTGCTTTCACCAGCCCTCCAGGTGATTCCAATGCATACTGAGGGCTAGGGGGTTAGGAATGAGGTACTAGAAGAATGAAGCTACCAGGTAGCTCCTGGTATCTTGTTCAGCCTTTCAAGCTCCAGTCTTGACTTACTAAGACCACCCTTCCTTACACTTCAGGCCAAGGCAAGCTACTAAAGTCATTGTGAAGATTCAGATCAATAGCTGCAGATTAAACCTGTCCCATCTTTGCACTCCCTTCTTTGAGAGATCCTGAACTGGGAAAGGGGTGGGTCATGGCTTGAAGAGGTGGAAATCTCAGAGGTAAACACAAATGATTCATAAAGGTAGCCCTGCTACGTAGCTTCACGAGGTTCCTCACACCCTGTGGTACAGAATGGGTGGCAATTCCTGCTATCCAGCTGTGCATTTCATAGAGTGTGGAGCAGCAAAAAGTCCCCTCTGGATTTAAGATAAGTCAGAATACCACCCAGCAGTTAAGATATACAAGGGAGTGGACAGTTACTATGGAGTATCTGTGCAACAATCAGTCAGGCAGTCAACAACTATTTCTTGAGTGTCTGTTATGTAGCAGGCCCTAGGGAACAAAGGGTCTGTCCTCAGAGTTTATAGATGAGAGGAGAGATCAAAGAATATTGAGAGGAATGCATGGATAGATGATAGCTAGTTAGCTAGACCAGCATATATGTACACCCATACATAAACATGTATGAGGAAGGTTTTCAATGAGTGAAAAAAATCTTCAAAAAATAAATAGGATAATTGACTTGGGGATGTGGAGACCACTGCAAGGAAGGTGGTCAAGAAAGTTCTAGGAGGGGGAAATATGAGTGGAGACCTTGAGTATAAGCAGTCACCGCACATGTAAAAATCAGTGAGAAGAAAATGCCCAACAGAAGGAACAAGTGCAAATGTCCTGAATATAGAATGGATTTGTTATCTGAAGACAGAACAGGAAGAATATGGTGGGATGTTAAATGAGGCCACCATAAGGAATTTGGATCTTTCTGTATTTGTAATGGAAACCGTCAAAAGGCTTAAGTGTTCAGTTATCACAATTTGCTCTAGTTTTCGGAGAAGGCAATGGCAACCCACTCCAGTACTCTTGCCTGGAAAATCCCATGGATGGAAGAGCCTGGTAGGCTGCAGTCCATGGGGTCGCTAAGAGTCAGGCACGACTGAGCGACTTCACCTTCACTTTTCACTTTCATGCACTGGAGAAGGAAATGGCAGCCCACTCCAGTATTCTTGCCTGGAGAATCCCAGGGACAGAGGAGCCTGGTGGGCTGCCATCTATGGGGTCGCACAGAGTCAGACACGACTGAAGCGACTTAGAAGCAGCAGCTCTAGTTTTGCTGTTATTCATCCATCTCTTATGTCTCTCTTTTTCTTCTAAATTGAGGCTTAATTCACCTGTAAGAAAACGAACACCTCATAAGGGTACAGCTTGATGCATTTTTTTACCTACCTATACAACTGTGTAATCACCACCCAGATCATGCCTTAGGCTTTTAAAGGTCTTTCTGGGTGCTGCTCAGAGGCTGGCTAGGCAACAGTGATGGCCGGGATACCAGTTAGAAGGCTATTGCAGTCGTCTGGGCAATGGGATGGGGCTTCGGAGAGGGGGACAGCAGTGGAGGTAGTGAGAAGAGGTCCCCCTAGGTTGTATTTGGAAATAGAACTGATATGTTGATGCAGAGGACATGGGTGTGAAAGAGGGGAATGAAGGAATCCTCCTAAGTTAGTGGCCTGAGTAACTCAACATGGTGATACTGTTTACTGAGATGGAGAAGGACTTTGGAGATTTGCAGGGTATTAAAAATCAATAATTTTATACCAAAACTCTAATGTGTGTCTTAGGATTGTAAGGCATCCTAAAGGATCAAATTTACTCTTTATATACAACTGAGCTAAGCTTAGGTCATCCAGAGCCTCTTGAATAGATACAGGTAGACAAAAAAAAGCTACTAATGTCAGATCACAGACCAAGCACTTTCCAACTGGGCTGAAAATATAGACAGAAATCAAGCCTAACCTCACTCTCTCTCCTGACTTTTAGATTTTGATGTCAGAGCCAGGAAAGTTGCTACAAAAAGTGAAGGTGTGGTTGCAAGAGTACTGGAATGTCACAGACCTCATTGCCATCCTTCTGTTCTCTGTCGGAATGATTCTTCGTCTCCAAGACCAACCCTTCAGGAGTGATGGGAGGGTCATCTATTGTGTGAACATCATTTATTGGTACATTCGTCTATTAGACATCTTCGGCGTGAACAAGTATTTGGGCCCATATGTGATGATGATTGGAAAAATGGTAAGCAAGGTCCTCTGATTCCATGTTATAAGTTCTCAGAGGAGGAGTGCTTATCATAGGAAGAGGGAAATCATGCATTTGGGCCTGCCATCACTGGCTGAGATGGCCCTGGAGGTGTTTTATTTTTTAATTCCTTTCACGTGTTCAGAAGTTTGACTTCATCTCTATACATAACTGGATAATTCACTCTCACTCACTCAACTTACTGACAAATAAACATCTTCTATTTTGTGCCGGGCACCTGAGTGGGAATTGAGTTTATAAAGATCCTCATTCAGTGAGATAAATGATGAGAGCGAGTGGTGACTACCATAGCGTGTGAGACTGCTATAACAGAGATGTGTATAAAATGCCACAGGGACATAAAAGGTTGATCAGAGAAGGCTTCCTGTGGAGGTTACATTTTAGCTGGATATTGGAGAAGATATGGATATCCACTCTCAATGTTTAACAGATTTCTTTTTTCTTAATGAAGTTCTAGAAAAAATGTCTTCTCTGTACACAGATGGAAGAAAAGCCAGTTTATGTAAGATGAGATGAATTATGTTGCGTTTGAGTTGAACATTAACTTCTGTCAATATATCATGTGTTTTGTTACATTACTGGGAAATGATGTGTTAAAAACTAGGTTCCAGAATGGTATTCCTACTTATTCTTTAAAGAAAAGAAAAGAACCCCAAGTGCCAAGCTAATATGCTTCCCTACTTATGGCTTTGGACTTGTTCCAGTATCCCTGGACCATACATACGCTAGTTTCTAGACTTTCTCCATAAAGGCTGAGCACTCACAGGACAGCATTGGTGTGAATCTGAAACTGCACCAGTAAATCAGCTCCCTCTCCAAACTCAGAAGAGGAGGAATCAGAGCCTGATGCTCAGAAACTAGGTGCTTTTATCAGTTAAACCATACACCTCATACAAAGAGAGGGAGAATTTGAATCTAAAAGGAAAGGGTTATGAGACCTTGAGCAATTTATTTAACAACTCTTGGAGATGCAGTTTGCTCATTTCCAAGTAGTAATAATAAATGCAAATCTCATAAGGTTGCAGTGATAATTAGAAATAACACATGTTAAGTGGCCAACTGTATCTGATTCACAGTAGGAAGTTGATAAACTATATCTTTTATCATTGTTAAAGTACAATGGAAAAAACTGAGAATAGTTATTTGCTCCATTTCTAATCCTTTTGAACAAAAGCTTGGTGTTTTTAATACCAGCATTGTTTAGAGAGAACATCACAAAGCCCATTCTGTAGTGGAAAAACTTGAATTCAGTAGTGAAAGCAAAAGTCACTCAGTTGTGTCCAGCTCTTTGTAACTGCATTGACTATGTAGTCCGTGGAATTCTCTAGGCAAGCATACTGGAATGGGTAATCTTTCCTTTCTCCAGGGTATCTTCCCAATCCAGGGATCGAACCCAGGTCTGCCACATTGCAGGCAGATTCTTTACCAGCTGAGCCACAAGGGAAGGCCAAGAATACTGAAGCGGGCAGCTTATTTATTTTTTAACTGGAGGATCATTAATGAATTCAGTAAGCTTGAGTTAATTAACCTCCAATTTAAAAAAAAAAAAAAAAGCTTGAGTTACTTACCCAAAACTGAATCCCAGTTCGTTTGAGAGATTTTTGATTAGAAAACAAACCTGTATCTTATTATATAACATTACCTCTTATATCATTGTATTTTAGTATTGAATTTGAGATGGTGGTGAAAATTTCCGCATCTAAAAGCAGGATCTCCACCTAGTCTATGGGAGAGAGTTAGGAGACAGGATCTGTTAGTTTTTCACACAATTTATATATAACAATGTGTAGATGTATGAATTTTCTGGACAGAGGGGAAAAGGTTCTATGAGACTGTCAAATATATTTTCAAATGTACCCAATGAAAGTGAAGAACAGCTGCAAAATTAAGCCACGTTTTCTCGACCTTGACACTATTGCTCCTTCGGACTAGAGAATTCTTTGTTGGGGGTGGGGTGGGGTGGGCTGTCCTGTGCATCATAGGGTGTTTAGCAGCAACCTTGGCCTCTACCCTCTGGGTGTCAGTGATATGTGTGTGCATGAGCACATGTACTTGTGTGTATGCACACACACACATATAACAACAACAACATTTCCAGATATTGCTGTATGTTCGCTGCAGAGCAAGTTGCCTTCTGTTGAGAACCACTGTGTTATGCAAATACATTATCTGATGGGTTGTTTTTCCTAATTGATCATTACCTTATTTCAGTAAATAAAGTTAGGAAGGACTCAAACCAGGCGTATTACTTTTAAGAGGTTGGGTCACATTTAAATAATTGAAATAGGTAAAGTCAACTCTAATGCCCCACGTCTATTTTAAAATTCATCTCTGTCTTTTTAATAATGACATGATTATTTCCCCAGTTTTGATAAGAATGAAACCTTACCATGGAGTGGGCAAGAGAGATGTACTGCATTTTTCTACATTCCAACTTATTCTTAACTAGTTAGTGACATCATTCATAAGTAGAAAATGAGTATATTTGGGGACTTTGTTGTCTTTCTATGGCTTTTAAGATAATTAGTTCAGTAATTGAGCCATTGATCCAGAAGATAGGGAAACTATGCCTATAGAATTATCAGTGAGCCAGGTGGACTGCCAGAGTGGAAGCTTAACAAAATATGCCTAGATGTGATTATTCCAAAAGCCCCTATTTAATATTAAACAGTGAAGTAACTTACCTGGTCCAGGCACAACTGAAGGCAGCTAAGGTACTTAGACTCAATACTGGTTAAGTATGTTTCCAACTGATCTTCAGCTCTAGAATCACTTAATAGAATTCTAACCTCTTTTCCTTCGTATTCTACTTCTCAGTGGTTCTCTAAGCCTAGTACTAAGTTATACCACTTATGTAACATGGATAAAAACAACGTAGGTATCATTTACTATGCACCAAACACCATGTCAGACATGTCAATCATTACAACCCCATGAAATAGGCTTTAGTTTATTTATCTCACATTCGAACAGACTAAAACTGGGCAAGAAACAAAGGTTTCAAACTCCTCTCTCACTCCACATTGTGACCTTTTTTCAATTCTAATAATAATAATACATTAACTTTTACCAAGAACTACTCACATTGTTTCACACCTTATATCATTTAATCCTTAGGAAAAAAATATGCGTCATTACTGTTATGATTATTATCCCTAGTTTACAAATTAAAAGAAAACCAAGACCAAGCAACATGCCCAAGATCACCTAGTTGTTTTTGCTAGCAGAGCCAAGGCGAGAACTCAGGTATTCTGACACCTGAGGACACATGCTTAACCACTGCAGTATATGCTCTCCTCTAGAAGCTCCAGTACTTTGGCCACCTCATGCGAAGAGTTGACTCATTGGAAAAGACTCTGATGCTGGGAGGGATTAGGGGCAGGAGGAGAAGGGGACGACAGAGGATGAGATGGCTGGATGGCATCACTGACTTGATGGATGTGAGTCTGAATGAACTCCAGGAGTTGGTGATGGACAGGGAGGCCTGGCGTGCTGCAATTCATGGGGTCGCAAAGAGTTGGACGCTACTGAGCAACTGAACTGAACTGATACAACCCAACTGAAGGATGTTTAAAAGAATGAGAGACAATCAGCACTCTTCATATTGAACCAATTGGACAATTTTTGTTTAAAAGCAGAAGCCAGACCCAGTTCTGACAATATCTTGTTTCTGCAGTTCAGCAGATACCAGTATTTATACGAAGTTATGACGCCTTTGAAATATGTGAAGTTGAGTGTTTGGGAACAGTGTTTGTTTGATTGTTTTGACCCTTTGAATAGGTATTACGATCAAGCTGAATGGAAACAGTCCTGAGAAATTAGATTAGAACAGTTGCTGTATTTACTGGCTGAATTTTCTTGGATCAAACTAGGTCTTAAATCTCATAAGTAAACACCTTCCTTTCCCCACCCACCTTTTAATCAGTCTAAATAAATATAACAGAAAGGACCCCTTTGTGCTTTTTCATTAATAGAACTTTTTGTAAATAAATGATAAAAGAATTTTGCAAGATAAGAGAGAGAGGGGATAAGAAACGGACCCACGTTTCCTATAAAACTGCTGACTCTCATTTTAAGAGAGTTCTGAGGCTACTAAGTTGTGAAAAGAATAGCATATATTTTTAAGGACAGTGAACAGATATGAATGAACATCAAATTTTGATATATTTAATTTCAAAGTCAGACAGTACTTGAGAGATTTTGAAGTTGCCTTGCAAGTTGATTAACCTAAAATGTATCGAGCCCCTAGTGTCCTGAGGCCTACAGGAAGTCTGTAATGTTTTAATTCCAGTAACTGGCACCATGGAATGTATCCTTGCAAAATGAAATTTAAAACTAATTTAAAGCCTTCATTGCCACTGATAAAATTATCATCGGTCTTTCTTTGTGGATGGGCATTCCTTCAGGAAATTTGATATCCAAGAGAAGACAGTCTTTTCTAGTAGGTGGTTTTATGCAAGGGATAGAAACCAATCTCCTACTAACTTAAACCCAGGAGGGATGACTTGATTTACAGCAGGGCATGATGGAAACTACTGCACCCAGGCCCCGAACCACCATCACAACCCAGTCTCCTTCGCTGGAATACCTGCTTTATTCACTCTGATCTCTTTCCCTAGTGGGAAACAGCCTTAGACACTCTGAATTCACTTTATTACAGAGAGAGCAAGGGAGCTTCTCTCCCCAGTTCAGTTAAAAAAAATGCAAAGAAAGATTCTGGTTGGCCTGTCTTGTGTCACTGTTGTCAGACAGCAAGTTACCATGATTAACCCAGCCTGGAAAAGACACCTACCTTTAGGGCCAAAATGGGTGGGAAAAACAAAAAAAAAAACTGTTTCTGAAAGAAGGAGGCAATGGATTCTGGCCAGGCAAAATAATAGTTATTGCATCCTCATCTATTTTCGGTGATAACAGGAAAGTAATTTGGCATATGAGAAACAGATCCCAGATAACATGTATCATGAAAACAAGCAAAAAAGAAAGAAAGAGGAACAAGAGATAGCATTGTACTTGAATGGAGTCAAGTACAAGTCAAGAATTTTATGAACCTGTCAAGATGAAAATCCAGCATTTCAACAGCAAGCACAGAAATAGGCCATTAGGCTACCTGATTCTAATTCCTACAAAAAAAAAAAAAAAAAAAACCAGCCTCTGTAACTGATAGGATACAATGCAGAAGAAAAAGCAGAAAGAGTGGTTCTCTAAGAGACTGGTTTGTGGTAGAAAACTGTGCAATGAGGTGGGGCCACAAGAGTAAGGCAGTTTAAGATGGATATTTGGGTTATCTGAGTCTTGTTTACAAATAATTATTCTCTTGGGCTTTTCAGCTCTTGATAAGCCTTTCAGAATTTGGAGAATTTACAGCATGGCAATAGTTGTCAAAATAGTTCAACTATCCCAGTTCCAGCTTTGCTAAGAAGAAAGAGACCCAGCAAGGACATTTGTCTTTCCCAGGAGCAGAAAAAAACGTTAGTACTACATTCATAGGCTCAAGCTTCTGTGTCATATGACTCTCGTGCCTAGTCATGACTAGGTCCCACAGAAAACAATGGAAGATGAAGGGGTCCTCTTGTACCTGTGCTTTTTCTTTTTAAATGATTTTCTTAGTAACTGTTAAGAGTTGTTGGACATTGGTTTTAGTAGACCAAGTGGTTACCTGATCACAGCTCCCTGTCTCAACATCCCTTATCAGCAGTCTCAAAAGTGAACCAAGTTTTCCATCAGTGTCAGCATCACAGGAATACTCAGTCATTCTGGTTTTCATTTGTTTCTCCCTCTGCTTCCTCCTGCTTCCAGATGATAGACATGATGTACTTTGTCATCATCATGCTGGTGGTGCTCATGAGTTTTGGGGTCGCCAGGCAAGCCATTCTCTTTCCCAATGAGGAGCCATCATGGAAACTGGCCAAGAACATCTTCTACATGCCCTATTGGATGATTTATGGGGAAGTGTTTGCGGACCAGATAGACCGTAAGCAAGTTTATGATTCTCATACACCAAAGTCAGGTATTTAACTTTAATTGGGTCATATCTTTTCCAAGTTCATTTGTTTGTTCTCAATAAATGGCTCAAGATAGAGGACTGATTCCTAGCTTGCAGGTAAAAAAAACAATTATAGAAGGTGAATATACAATTTTAGCAAAGTAGTCCTCGGATGTTTTTTCAGGTATGTCCTTCCTGTGACATCTGGTGTGCCAAATTTGACCAAGAATGGACCATTTTAGAGGATCTAAATTCCTTGGGGATTCAAAATCCTGGGGCCATGTGTTGAATATTTCAATATTAAAAGTATATTATATCATTACTCCCCATCCCTATTCTAGCCTTTAAAAAATAAATTCCTTGGGTTTGACTTCAGGACAAATAAACAATTCTCAATTTCGCCATCAGAATTCAAGAGTGAGGGCAAACAGCTGCGTGGTGTTTTCCTTGCACTGGAAACTATTCTCCAGTTCCTTTTCCCACTGTCTTAAATTATGTGCTATTGAGACTCAAAAGAAGCTAGTATTCATTGCCTGGAAGTATGGAAAGTGCCTTAGGTTATAAACGGAGTTGCTTGCTTATAAATGCCAAAAAAAAAAAAAAAAAAAGCATATCATGAAGTGACTCATTGTAGGGAGTGAGTGCCAGCAGGCCCCTGATGCTTCATGCCCTAATAGATGCTGATTCTCTGTAATAAACACCCTTCTTGTACTGAGTTTGAAGATAGCTGTATCCTATGAGTCTGTTCCAGCATTTTATTTGGACCAAATGTCAGGGCACACCAAGCATTGGGAAATTATTTGGGAAGAACGCTTCAGAAAAGAAATATCTTTCATTGTGGAGGAGTTGAATCCCAGGAGCAACCATTTCTCATTTTCCCTGAGGAGTTTAGCTCTAGAAATAACATCCTTCCACCATTGTTGAATTAACATTTTTCTAACATTTTTTTGCTGACAGGCCAGCCATCTGAGCTCTGGACTGTGGACACGGATTAGAGTTATATATCTAGACAGTATAGCTTATTAATAACAGGAGCAAAAACTAGTCGGCATCCCCCAACACCCACCCCTGCCAGTTTTAGGTAGGACTAAGACTAGGGAAATAAGGGCGAATGACCGCAAAGCGTGAGTCCTACAGGCCTGTGAAGAGTCTGTGTACAACAGCCGCAGAACGCACTAGTCTGTCATTTTCCCTGATGAGTTTTGAACAAATACTCTTTTCTTCTCAAAATGAGTTATCTGAGGCAAGAAGGGTTTTTTTGAAACACCTAATTGGAACAAATACCCATTTCATGAGACTTAGACAACTCACTGAGCAAAAATTCTAACTCCATCTCCCAGTTGGAATATCTTTGACAATGTGCAGCCTTCACCAAGACAGCTTTCTAGGGACAGGGGGGAAAACGCTTTTGAATTCATTCTTTCAAATGGTCCCTGAAGGCAACATGATACTTGAAAGCCCACCTGTGATCATTCTTCTCAGCAATTAACTGCACTATTTTTCCCCAACAATTTGCTTTTCCACTCCCATTATTTTGCTTTTCCTATCTCTCCTTTCTTCCCCTATGAGATTAAGCCCCCATAGGTCTGTAGACAATGTGACATTTGGGGATGGGAGAAAGAGGGAGGTGTAGGTGTGCTTTATGAGTGGGATTCTGTCCGTCCATCTACAAGTGGCCATTTATTGATGTTGTACTATGAACGCAGCCTAGTGCAACAAACACCACCATTTGGCTGAATCAGAGGATCTACTATTGTTATTTTAAAGAAGGGCTGATTGTAGTTTAGAACTTGCAAAAACCCTGGCGGTGGAAGTGTGGTGTTTTGTGTGAGTGAAGTATGGAAACAGATGTGCCACGTTGTTGAGTAGACCTGCGATGCCCTGTGTGTGAGAATAAATTTCTGCCCCATATCCTACATACCCCAGTGTGTAGCCAACCCAGCCTTGGATGGATGCACCCTTCATGACTCCCTTCCCCCAACCACTGACCTTCCGTTTTGGTGTTCTGAAATTGGCTGCAGAAGTAGCCACTGTTCTAAGCTAAATCAGCCAGTTTATTGTCTAGAGTGCTAAACAGTATTTGTCCTTTCTCAAATGGGTATAGAAGGCTGCCCCCAAATCTGTCATTAAATTTGGCCTGTGTCGTTGAATATCCCTGTCTTCTAAATGATTTGATTTCCATGTTGTGGCACTGAGTGGGCCCAAGGGAGATTGGGTGACAGCCCCGCCCTGTCATTCACAACTGCCCAGGAGACTCGGTACCAAGCTGTTTGAGAAAGGTACAACTCGTTTATGCTACCCTGCGGTGTCTTGCCTCTTTTCTGTGCCGTGTCCAGGTTGGTTTGTGAAGCATGTGTTCAGGCTAATTGGATCTCATATCCACCTAGACTGCCAGGGTCCATCAGCCCCATCCTGTGGACGTGCCGTGGGGGCGCCTCTCCAAGCCCTGCTCATTCTTGCGCACCTTCTCAGAGGGACTCATTTGTAACATAATGCACGCGCTCCATATCTAACTCTTTGTTTTTAGCTGCAAAAGTGCTGAAGCCATTTCATATTGCAGAAATAATCTTTCTTAATTGGAATGAATATATTATATGTGGTTGTATAATGGGGGCCGCGGGGTGGCGGGGAGGTTATTAACATCTGTCCCACACCTCAGAAGGGAGGACAACTTTAAATGCCCTCACTTCTGGGAAACAGTGTTAACCAACTATAGATTTTTAAAATACATTTCATTTTTTTTCTTGTAGTGTGTCCTAAACCCAGAGAATATCAATAAGGCCAAAAAAGCTAGAGTGAAACTTCTAAGGTTACTTTCCAAATGTGCTCAAAGACTAAAAGGAAAAAGAGGAAAAAAACAAAAACAAAAAAGAGTGTAAATTTTCACCTCTGAGCCAGGTTGGATGAACACAAATGATAGTCCAGCCTTAATCTCAATTTATCTTTAGTGTAGCAGCTGAAACATTTGCTTTGGTGTTGAGAGCAGAAGTGAGTGTTAAAACATGATTGGAAACAGCAGATAATAAAACTCAGGAAAGGAGAGTGACAATCTGCTCTGTCTAGACAGCTTTGCCAAACACCCTGATTAACTGTTGGGGGTTGAACTTGCCGTCATTGTCTGATTGGTTGGTTCCTGGTTGTTGTTTTTTTGCATAGCCCCAAAGCATCTCAGGTGTCTATGTTATATATACTAGCTCTCTAAGACCCAATCTAAGGGCTACCATGAGGGAATTTGGTTGCTAAAAGTGTTACTACTGAATGATGGCATCCTTCTGGGCCTCTCATCAAATGAACCCTGTTGCATGGCTTCTGAGAGCTGGTCAGGATCCCACTGGAGCCTGAGGGGAAAAAAGCCACTTAAGAGAAGAGGAGGTACAGAATAAATTTTCAGCACATTCATTCCAAGGCTGGGCAAAGCTAAAATTAGACCGATTCTAGCCATCTGAGAAATCCAGTTCTACGTTTTGGTGTGTGAGGTGCTTGGAGATACACCTTTCTTGGCAGAGAAAATGGGGTGTCTCTGGCTTCCTCAAGTCTCTGAATGAATGAGACTTCCCTTTATTTACAGGGCATCCTTGTGTTGCCTTCTGTACACTCAGATTCTCCAGGCTATACCAGGGCAGGGGGAAAATGAATCATGCTCTTGAATGCATTAAATCAGCATCTAAATTTAGTCCTTCTTTCTGTCTCTCTGAGTATTTTCACAAGTTTGGTTGGTAATGTGAAAGCAGGATGTCCAAAACTTACTTTCTACCATGACAACTTATTATTTGGTCGTTTCTAGTCACCAGGGACGGGGGAGCCTAGTGGGCTGCCGTCTATGGGGTCACACAGAGTCGGACACGACTGAAGTGACTTAGCAGCAGCAGTCACCCTAAATTAACTATCCAACCTACTTAGTGCATAGATCACATTTTTTTTCTTTTATTGCCTAAGGCCTTTCCATCTGAAATTAATAGCTTATCTGGAGTAAGAGGGATTTTTGTGCTGTCGTTTTGATTTGGTTTTGCTCATTTATTTATTTACTATTAAAAACAAACAAACCTCTGTAGGCTTGTGGTCTATGTGATGTTGACTGGACTTAAAGTGTTGCTTTTGTCATGGAACAAGGAGCGTGTACATGTATGTACAGTTCAAACATTCTCCTGTATTACTTTTCTGTCTCAAATTATTTGTTGCTCATTTCAGGTGTAGAAATTAGGATAGCACAAGGCCAGTCTCTAAAATATGCCTGCTGTGGTGAGGCTTAGAACAGCAAGAACAGAGAGGGTGGCTGTGGTTAAAAGCTTCACTCCAGTTCTGGAAACTCAGGGCTCTGCATCTGTTTGGTATTCCGGACTGACCTTCACTAATGAATTCAGAGCACACTAATGCCTGACAGCTATAGCATGGGGAGTGTTGCCTGACCAGAGAAATATTTCGGAAAAGACAAACTTGAGCCAAAGCCAACATTTGGGAAAGGGGGCAATTGTTTTGCTGGGTTTTGTTTTTGCAAATTGCTAAGGAAGTAAGCCAATATGAGGCACCACCCCTGTTTTCTGTCCCTGAAAGTCATCTTATACTCCAGAGACTCCCCACCCAACGTGTTTACTAATACAAACTGAGGCTCAGCAGCCTTACAAACAGCAGAACTACCTGCAGATAGGCCATTGTGATGCAATTTGGTTCACATTATGACCAGCATTTGTTCCACTGTCATCAGACTGATTTTAGCCTTTGCTCACAGCTCAGGCTCCATTTTTAATTTGTTCGTTCTTCATCCAATGGAATCCATTGAATCCATTCAGAGGATATTTATTTTATTCCTACTGTGAACTGAACATCTAGATCCAGCGATGCATGTGACAGAGACATTGTCCTCAAGGAGTTTGCAGTCCAGGAAAGGCAGACGGACGTGGTCAATATACGTGGAGATGGAGCCCCAGACAGCAAGTAGCCAGTTCTTCCTGAAGGGAAAGGAGGGGCACAATAGAGGAACCCTGGCAGAGTGGGAAGGTTGAACTGAGCCCTGAAATATTGCTATTTGCTAGGCAGATGGGAGCAGGGGGGTGTGAAGGAGAAGAATGACATTCCAAACTGAGACTTAGCATGGAAAGTTCCAGGCTCAGCAGGTAGTTTAATATGGCTGACTGCAGGGTGAGAGGCAGGAGGCAGGAAACAGGACAGATGGGTCTGAAAAGAGACAGGAGCGTAGATTTTAGAGGAGTTGTCCCTCATGCTCAGGGTAGTACCATGCTCTGATACAAGTTTTAGTTGAAGCCATCAAGCAAAAAAGGGGCCATAAAAGGGATGGAGATGGGACCTGGGAGGACCTTAGGTAATAAAGTAGCAGTTGGGATGGAGAAGATAGGCAGCAGGGAACTTCAGAAAGGTAAGTTCAGAAGCACCAGGACACAGTCAGATGGTGCAGAAGGTGGTAGTGCAGGAAGTGGATGGAATTTAAGATGGAGGAGTTGAAGTTCACTCCAAGCATTCCAGCTTAGTCTAACCAGTGCTGTCACATCCTGAGATAGAGGACCTCTGGGGGGAAGGGGATCTGTTTACTTGGGGTTAGATGGAGCTTGAAGTTTCCATGGCAATGTGAGGAAAATCATGAAGAAGACTCTTGTATGTAGAACTCTGGAGCTAAGTAGAAAGAGCTGGATTGGAGATACAGATTTGGGGATCAAGAATATACTGACCTGTCAAAGCCACGGAAGCGAGTAAACTTTCCAAGCAGCACAGGTAGAGAAGGCCAGAGCATGAACGCTGAGAATGGGGGAGTCAGTGCAAGAGAAGAGCACAGTTAAGTGGGTGTTTAAAAGTCCATTCAATTAGACATTTAGGAAATCACTGGTGACTTTGGCTAGAGAATTTTCATTTCAGAGAATGGTACACTGGTACTAAGGCGGGACATTTAGGATAACAATAAAGTCCAAGAGTGGCTATAAGAGTGGGTTCCAGGATACACTGGAATTGAGGTCCTGCACAGTGAAGCTAGCTTCTTCTGTGTTTGTCACTACAGGTATTGAAGTGTCCCTACTAATGCCACAAGATGGAGTAGACAGGAAGATTTTGAGCAGGATAACCTGAAACTCAAGGGAGAAAGGGCTTTTTGCACAAGAATGAAAAACAATGGTTTAGAAGAGGCAAAGTATCAGTGAGAATGCAGACAAGACTTACAGGAACCTTACTGGCAGATGAGCAGAAATGTGTGATTTCCATTTGAGAAGGTTACAGGGAGGTGGTGTCTTCCTGCACAAGAATTTTAGCTAAGGCAAGAAAATGTGGTATAAGAAAGCATAGGAGTCTGTGTTCAGTGGTAAGGGTTTTCCAGAAAGCTCTGGGAAAAGGGAGAAATGGGGAAATTCAATGGGCAGAAAGCCCAACATCGTATGGGACAATAGCATAAGGCAGGATAGTTAAGCGGAAGAGTTTGCATTGCAAAAAATAGAGATCGTGGGTAAGACCTGGTTGTGAGAATAATTTTTTCAGATTGAGGCAGCTGGAGACTAGAGCCTGGTAGCATAAGAGGCAGATGAGGATGATGAGATCTAGTCTCAAGAGTGACCATTGCTCAAGTTTCCAAGATTGTTGGAGACAAATTATTCTGGTGCCCAAGGAGTGGGTATGGCTCCTAGGCCACAGATGCAGATGCTGCTAGAAAATTCAACTATATTTTTATTATAATTCTGCTTCTTTCTATTTTACATACCTACCCTCTTACACTAGGGGGAAATTATGACCTCAGGGTCACCCCTCTTTACTTTCCTTGAGGTAGATTAATGTTGGGGTGGGTCAGGCTGTAGTTTTGAGTCACCGTCTACACATGTCCACACAGTTTGCTGCTAAAATATCCATTATACTCATCACTATGCAAATCTAGTTGACTTTTGAGGTCTTCCCACAGTCTCAAATCCTAGACCCTTTCTCCCCCTGGGACTCTGCTACCGCAACTGAGCTGCCAGGAAGACCATGCAGCCTGAACCTACAAAGCACTTGCAAACTGGCATCTACTCTGAAACAGCCTCACATGTGTGCATAGACACACATTTCTCTCCTTTCCCTTCCAGTCTCGCTCCTGCCAGAACACTTTCACCTGTTCCCTAGATTCTCCTTTCTGTTGCCCATTCTGTTATATACATACACATTACGTATACATATTGTAAAAGGGCAAGGCAACCTACTCCAGTATTCTTGCCTAGAGAATCCCATGGACAGAGTATCCTGACAGGCTACAGTCCATAGGGTTGCAAAGAGTCAGACATGACTGAAGCAACTCAGCATGCATACATATACATACACATATACTACAAATGCTTTAAAGTGCAGAGAGCTTCTACATCTGAACCACAAAAGCAGCCAGAGGCTTGAAGGCTGTCTCTGGGTTGTGCCTTGCAACCGCTCCGTCCCTGATTCAGAGCCAATACCTGCTTGCAAGACAAGCAGGAAAAATGAGTGAGTATTTTGGAATGCTATCCCCCACATTGATTTAACCATCTTGTAAGGAAAAACAGGATGCCCCAAAGAAAAACAAACTTATTGGTGCCAGGCATGCTAGCTGTAATCTCTGTGTTTCAAAGGGAGGATTGTGTGTGAAGGGATCATGATAATCATAATAATTTATATGTCATAATAAATCATCTCACAATATTGCTGTGGGATTTCCCAAGCTCTCAGCATGGTAGTAGGTCTTACAAGTTCTTCTAGACTAGCCCTGTCCTAGAATCTTCTGTGATAGTGGAACTGATATAGACCTGCACTATTCATCACATGTGGCTAGTGGGCCCTTGAAATGTGACCAGTGTGAAGGAAGTTTTAGTTTAAAGGGCTGTGTGTTGCTAATTGCTACCCTACTGGACAGCACAGTTCTAGTATATGAAAGTCCTTTGGAACACCAGCTCATGAGAGCCAGGAATACATCTGCCTTCTTTCCTGCTGTAACGTCAGCATCTCAAACTGTGTCTGGGACAAAAAAAAAGCTCAGAAAATAGTTGATGCATGAAATAAACCCCTTAATGTGAGAACTAGAAAGAGAGTAAGGTTGTTCTCTGCTTTACAGTTTTTAAAAGAAGATTTCAGTGATACATAATGAAATTTGAATTGTTTTCAATTGAGAGAATGAAAAAGAGTTACATTTATTTAAAAAGAATGTAAAATTTGGGTGAATTAAATGTAGTGATCATGGATTCGTATTTCAAACACACACACACAGAAAGTGAACTCAGCTGGGATCCTAGAGTTGTTAACTTCCTGCAATATAGCTGAATTTGTATTCAAGAAGAGAATTACAGCCACATTTAAGAAATATTTATTGAACAAGTCATCATTCTAGATTCTGTGCAGAGATAGAATGTTGGATAGCAGAAGAGAGGACGGAGGGAGCAAGACCAGAAGAAAGGGAGGAAGGGCAGGAAGGTGGTCAGGCCGTTTGTTGATGAGGGCCCCTGAGGAAGGAAGACAGAGCTGTGCGAGCCTAGTGGTGGGACTGGGTGAGACCGGAGCAGAAACCCCTGCCAACTCTGCCCTGTGCCACACTGCAGGTGGTTGCCATGCATCCCGTAACAACGGCCCTTTCCACAGGCGCAGTGTTCTGACCAAACACACCCAGGCAGATGGCTGATTTCTACTCAAAGCAGAGCAAAGCACATCCTGTCTGATAACGTGGCAAGATTTTAACTGATGTTTATTAACAACAACTGAAAAATAGACTGACCTCCACACAGGTTAACTATTAGCAGACAGTCCCAGCAAGATTCACATGTTAATTGTTTTTTCTCAAATGTGACAAGATAAACCTGCAGCCTCAGTAAGGAAGGGGGAAGGGGGGAAGAAAGGTGCTCAAGATTTTTTACAAGATACTGTCCAGTGGAGCGTATAGCTTCCTGCCGTTAGATTTCAGACTCTGTCTGGCAAGTGACGTTTGACTGAATTGCTTGGCATTCAGCTAGACATTTGGTATCTAGAATATCAGGCCTGAAGTTAAGATGAGGACATGCTTCGCAGAAGACCCCAATATCTTAAGGTCGGATGCAGAATTTTGAGTCTTTGCCATGATGACATACTCAGTTCAAGTAGATAACATCCACTGATAAGTTAAAACTGGAGGGGGCTATTTCTTAATCTGGGTCATCATTATGTGATAGCAGGATGTCATTGTCACAGTGTAATATAAAAAGGAATAAAGCAGACACCCTGCTATCACATTTTCCAGATTCTAGTTAGAATAGGTTCGTTCATTCAGTGAGATTTGCTGAGCGACTCTGTGTGCCAGACACTGTGCTAGGAACTGGGGATTAAAAAGAGACATACATTATTGCCTTGGCTTTGAAAAATGTCTAATGGGGATGACTGACAAGTAAACAAATCAATGCATATTTCCATAGAGATGATGTTTAAGGACTTGGCTCAAAGGAAAGAAAATACTTTCATTTGAGGGTGGGCAGGAGTGAGCGGGACATGGTGAAGCAGAGAAAAACAAGGGAGGGCAGAGTACAGGCAGAGAAATTCTCCTGGAGGTAACAGTTAAGCCGGATCATAAAGGGTATTAAGAGTTTCCCAGACAGATCCTAAGAGGGCATTCTAGACAGAGGGACCATTATGTACACAGCTCGAGAGAGAGGACAAGGCATACATGAAGACCGCAGAGCAGTGAGCCTCCCTCCCTGGACAGGTCAGTCAGGGTTAGTGCCCCCACAGGTGCTCCCAAGCCGCCTCTACCTGCCCCGGGTTAATGTATGCACCACACTGGTTTCTTCTTCTTTCTTATGTGTATCTCCCCACTGGACTATATGCATTTTGAGAGGGTGAAAGCCACGATTTGTGTGCATCTTTTCCACCATATTTGAGTGAGTGAATGGAGAAGAGGTTAGAAAGGCAGGTTGTGAGGCCTTTGTATGTTAGGCCAAGAAATTTGAATCTTTTCTTATGGGAAATGCACAGTTTACCTTGTGTGGAGCTCATTTCTAAGTTAAAGCTCCAGTTTATGGAATTTGCACGTTGTGAATGTCAAGTGGTGATATTGTGGTTGGAAAATACACAACCCTGATGCCCATTTCAGGGAAGTTAGATGAGCCATAGAAAAACCTTTTGTTCCAAAATGTGTTTTAAAAAAGAAGTAGCAAGTTTTGAAGAGTCAAAACATCATCCCCTGAATAGATTAAATCTACTGACTCTTCTCCTCTTGGTGTAAAATATTTGAATCTTTCATCTTAACTGCCCTCCACCCAAAGTAGCTGAAATCAGCATTCAGGGGAGGAAAGTTAAAATGGGGGCAGGTAATGAAACTGGTGGCTCCAGAGGGAAAGGCAGACTTTGAGCAGACAGAGAGCTTCGTGAGGCGACTCTGTGCCTGGAGGGCAGAGAAAGTGAGATGGGTGTGGGGACATTCAGAAAGAGAGGTGGTGGCAAAAACAGCTATGCCTACCTTGCAGTTTTGCCAAGGGCCCTGGCAGATGCCCGGCTTGCCTCCAAAAACAGTCTTCTATGCTGTCTGCAATAAATTGCTGATGCCTGAATTTAAATATCAGGACTGCTTGAAGTTCTAAACAGCTTCAGGCTCCCCTAGTTCAGGCTGCAGATGCTGGAGTTCCCCACTCTAGCTTCTCCATTTCAGTCAGGTTTCTTCTCATCTACAACCTGGCTCTCCCTGTGAGAGGATTAACAGGTACAAAAGAGAGGAAGGAAGAGAGAGAAAAGGAGTATGCATTCAGGTACCACCCTCTCTCATCTTCTCCTTTAGTTCATCCTTCGTTTATCTTCAGGTCCATTAAAAGTCTACTTCCCAGGAAACTCAAGGTTCAGAAAGCCCCAGGAAAGTCAACAGAAGCTAGAATAGCCTCAGAGAAGTTTTCTTGTGACCACAGAATCTCCCACCGTTAAGCCTACCCCACTGGTTCTCAACCAGGAACAATTTCACCGCCACCCCCACTCTTACCCCAGGGGACATTTAGCACTGCTTAGAAGTGTCTTTGTGTATCACAACTCAAAAGATGCTACTGGCATCTAGTGGTAGAGGCCAGGGATGCTACTACACAGGACAGCCTCCTAACCAAAAGAATCATCCAACCTAAAATGTCAGTAGTGCTGAGGCTGAGAAAACCTTGTCTATCAGAATCCAAACTTCATTTTTTTATTGTTGCTTCTCGAAGAAAAATGGCACAAGGTAGCTAGTTGCCACCAACATCTGCAAAGTCCTCAAGGACAGATCTGAGAAGATCCCGGGTCCTTACAACCTGATGCCAGGAACATAGTGTTTTAGGCCCCCATCTGCCATCCCTTACAGAGTTTCTCAACATCTCTCCGCGCTCTGCTCACTCATTTGATCTTCAGACCAAAGACCAAGTTGGGACATCATGCAATTACGGTGTCAGAGTAGTCAACATGATAAGCCACTTTTAGAAAGGCCCCGTCTCCTGTTCTTGGGGACCAGTTTTGAATGGAATAAATCTAGCTACCACTGCAATGAAGTATGAGGAAAACCCAGAAGCCTTACCTGTGGTTCACAATTTACTAAATATTTTGCTGATCCAGGTAGAGACTAACAAACTTCAAAACTTCCCAAGTTTGTATCTGAGAGATGCTAGTGGTTTTTTAATAGGAAAGCAACATCCTGCGTGACTAGAGAAAGTTGCCTGAGTGACCTTGGAAGTCCTGTGAAACTGTCCTGTCCAACCAGTCCAGCTCATCATCTGGGATGAAGCAGGAAGGAGAAGCACACTCCCCGTGAGCAGACTCAGTAGGTACAGCTACTGGCCGACTTAACACCATGGGACCAGATCCAAAGCCATTTTAAAATATTTGCTGCAGCCAGTGATTCTCTCCTGAGTAGACCACAGGATCTAGCTTTACAAAATCACAGTCCTTGAAGCAAAGGAATGGAGTCTGTGGCATGCCCTTTTTAATATTCTGAACAAAGGCTTTATAAATAAAATGCCACTGTGAATTGAGTGGTTACAGTACTGCTCCAGGAAAGCCAGTTGCTGACAAGTACTTCAAAGTCAAGGATGTCACCTGAGGAACATAGCGTTCAACAGCCAGAGGAACTGTGTGTGGTGTATGCGGTTCTATCATATAGCGAGTACTTGAATATACAGGGCGGGGACACCTCCATCAAACAGGCCAGGCACTAAAAGACGAGATTCTTTTCAGTGAATTTAAGATTATACAACCTGTCAGGAGTCTACACGAGATAACCAAGTGTCGAACATGTCACTGCTCTTTGAAAAATGTACAGCAACTGCACTTAAGCAGATTGTACCAAATATAAGGATGCCTGAGTTCTTTATTAGCTGTCAAGTGTATTACAAAGGCTGTGTCATGAAATTCATGGGTTTCTTCTGGCATTTCTAGGCAAAGGGAAGTCAATTAACATTTGCTGAGATCCTGTTACGATGGCTGGCACTGGACCAGGCTCAGGATATTCTGAAACCTGCTGAATGCTGATATACTGTCAGTGTACAAAAAGAGTAGAGATTAAGTAAATTCCTTACAGGGCACAGCCAGGTTGGTGGAGGCAGAATAGGAACCCAAGCCTGTCTAACTTCTAAGTCAGTGCTCTCATCTCTACATTGTAACAGAAGGCTGCTTCCATCTGATTCCACAGCTCTCCTTTCTCCTCCACACCTCACTCCACTGACTGGACCATAGTTATGCATTTATTTACCTAGAAACTACTTATCAAGTGCCCTACTTGGCCCTGGAGAGAAAATGGTGCACTAGAGAGGTTTTATCTTTCCCTTAATGGGAATTATGTTCTCCTGAGGGCAGGTGAGAGGTAGACAGTAAACAAATAAATACTTTGGGAATAGTAATAGGTTCCATAAAGAGAAGGTCATGGAGTCATTGGGGTAAGGATTCAATTTTGCATAGAATGGGAAAGACCTTGAAGAGATGTTTGTACTGAAATATGAATGATGAAAACCCAGGTGGCAAGAACTGGGGAAAGAACATTCCAAACAGAGGGAGCAGAAACGACAAAAGCCATGATGTGGCAGGAATGATCTAGTTGTGTTTAACTAGAATCAGAAAGAATGCCTGTGTGACTGGAGTTTAAGATGCAAAGCAGCTCAAGTTTGTATAATACATTTTGGTGGAAATCCTGGATTTGAATGTGTGATTTAATTCTAGCTTATTGTTCAGTTGCTAAGTCATGTCCGACCTTTTGCAACCCCATGAACTGGAGCATGCTAGGCTTCTTTTTCTATCACTATCTCCCTGAGTTTGCTGAAACTCATGTCCATTGAGTCACTAATGCCATCCAACCATGTCATCCTCTGTCGACCTGTTCTCCTCCTGCTCTCAATCTTTCCCAGCATCAGGATCTTTTCCAGTGAGTCTGTTCTTTGCATCAGGTAGCCAAAGTGTTGGAGCTTCAGCTTCAGCATCAGTCCTTCCAATGAATATTCAGGACTGATTTCCTTTAGGACTGACTGGCTGGATCTCCTTGCAGTCCAAGGGACTCTCAAGAGTCTTCTCCAACACCCCAGTTCCAAAGCATCAATTCTTCGGCGCTCACTCTTCTTTATGGTCCACCTCTCACATCCACACATGACAACTGGAAAAACCATAGCTTTAACTATACAGACCTTTGTCAGCAAAGTGATATCTCTGCTTTTTAAAATGCTGTCTAGGATTGACATTTATCTGTTCTTCCAAGGAACAAGCATCTTTTAATTTCATGGCTGCAGTCACTGTCTGCATTGATTTCGGAGCCCAAGAAAATGAAATCTGATACTGTCCACATTTTCCCCATCTATTTGCCATGAAGTGATAGGACCGGATGCCATCATCTTCATTTTTTGAATGCTGAGTTTTAAATCAGCTTTTTCACTCTCCTCTTTCACTGTCAAAAGGCTCCTTAGTTCCTCTTCACTTTCTGCCATTAAAGTGGTATCATCTGCATGTCTGAGATTTGTTATTTCTTCCAGCAATCTTGATTCCAGCTTGTGATTCATCTAGCCTGGCATTTCACATGATGTACTCTCCATATAAGTTAAATAAGCAGAGTGACAATATACAGCTTTGATGTACTCTTTTTCCTATTTGGAACCAGTCTGTTCCATATCCAATTCTAACTGTTGCTTCTTATCCTGCATACAGGTTTCTAAGGAAGCAGGTAAGGTAGTCTGGTATTCCCATTCTCTTTAAGAATATTCCATAGTTTGTTGTGATCCATGCAGTCAAAGGCTTTAGCATAGTCAAGGAAGCTGAAGTAGATTTTTTTTTTTTTTTTTTGGGAATTCCCTTGCTTTTTCTATGATCCAGCAAAAGTTGGCAATTTGATCTCTGGTTCCTCTGCCTTTTCTAAATCCAGCTTGTACATCTGGAAATTCTAGGTTAGGGACTGGATTTAACAACAGATCAACAACTCTGTAATCATTCATTCAGAAACCAGCCCACCATCATATGCTGATAGGAGAGTAGAGAATCTTCCAGAAACCAACGGCTTCCAGAATCATGAAGGGAGCAGCCCTTTGGCCTCACTGAAGGGTTCCCTCAACACTGGGATGGTAGTACTGTGGGTGCTTTCAAAAAACAACCATCGTGAATGAATTAGACACGCACATGGAAAACTCACTCTACCTCCCAAGAGGAAATTTACCTGTCTCTGTGAGTGTGTCAGATAGCCTCCGTCATCAAAACTGTGAACATCTTAGTAACGTAAACAAGGATACACACTTGTAAATGAGACATGCTCACAGATGAGTCAGAAAATTACAAATTGGGAAGAGGCAGATAAAAAATGTTAGCCGTGAGAAACCAGCACCATGCACTGCGTATAGCACAGTCAAGGGGAAAACATCTTCCAGAAGAGTTTGCTTTGGGGAGTTACCATTGGCCCCATAGGAGTTCACAGTGTACAGAGTGCCTGGTGTGCATGCAGAGCTCAGTTACGGATGACTTGAGGCACTGTAGCAGGGACAGCCCATGACGGGACCAAGAGCTGGATACTCTGAATCCCAGTTCTGTCACCTCCAATAGCTCTGTGACCTTGAGCAAGTTGGTGACCCTCTCTGTGCTTCAGTATTCTTAGCAAATTTAGGACAGTAAGGAAGTTTTGCCTTGGTGTACCTCTCCCACAGCAACACTAGTAAGAAAAAGAGCAGTCTTTCCCGCATCGATATAATAAACCTAGGAAATACAGGAGTTCATGCATATTAGTGTTTATGATGAAGCCAACATCTGCATCTGTGTCAGAGTGTGATGTGTTCAAAGAAAACATTAATGAATAATGGCCCTAGTGATGTGCAGATGTGCCAAATTAATGAAATTTGGGGAAGGAATGAAACAAAATTTGCACTTTAAAGGGCACAATATCAAGGACTTCTCAGAGATAAGGTGGTATTGGTGTTAAGCAAGGCAAGGGTGAAGTGGAAACGCTTATAGAATTGAGTCATATACAGTGGATGTTCACCAAGCTGTTGCTTAAACCTCCAGTCCCTTGCAGCAGGGAAGCCAGCTCCAAATAGGTGCAGGAGCCTTGAGCCATCCAAACAGCAAGGTGCTTTCCAGCATCCTCTATTCCACTGTGTTCTTTTCAAACAAAATCCATTGAAACAGTTATGTCAAAACAAGCTGTCTCAAATAGCATTCCTCTCACTTGAGTGGCGCAGTGGTAAAGAACCTGCCTGCCACTGCTGGAAGCACAGGAGACACGGGTTTGACCCCTGGGTCAGGACGATCCCCTGGAGTAGGAAATTGCCACCCACTCCAGTGTTCTTGGCTGGAAAATCGCATGGACAGAGGAGCCCGATGGGCTATAGCCCATGGGGTCACAAAGAGTCAGACATAACTGAGCGACTGAGCAGGCACACACACTCTGTTTACAGCAATGCAGAACCAAGGTTCTGTCACTGCTGATCATCATGAAAACCAACAATCTTCTTTGCCCTATTATGTCTGCCTTCCAGCCAGCCTGAAAGTCATTGTGGATAGATAATGTAATTTCTCATCCGTTCATAGATTCAGCAGATGTTTAGAACCTACTGTGTTCCAAGCACTATGGTGGGTGCTGGGGTATAGTAATGAGTAAAACCTGAGTAGGGGCATCAGATATCAAACACAGATATCTCACAAACACTTAACCTTAAGCTCTGATAAGTGTGTGTTCAAGAAATAGAAGTGATATGAGAACATCAAACAAGGAGACTCAGGGAAAAGCTTTCTGAGGAAGTGACTTTTTGAGTTAAGCTATGCAGAGTAAGTAGGAGTTTGCCAGGCAATGAGCAGGAGAACCCAGAAGTAGTCTTTGCCAAGTCCCTGAGTCAGAAAGGAGGTAACTCTTGCCAGTAACTGGGAGAAAACCAACATGATAGAAAGATAGTATACAAGGGAATATATAGTTTGAAAAAAGCTGAATAGCAAATGAGGGTCAAGTTGTCTAGGACCTTCTAGGCCAGTGTAGGGATGAGTGTTTTCTTAGATTTAATGGAAAATTTTTGAAAGGCTTGTTGCAGAATTTAGCTATTGTAGTGGTTGTGTTATATATATGTGTGTTTGTGTGTGTATGTGTGTGTGCATACTTTTGTAAGTGTGTTTATGTGTCTGTGATGTGAATTGCATGATTTGATCAATCAGCATCAATCCAGCTGTTACCATGGGGACTATTGAAGGCCCCACAAGCACCAGATCATGCTGAATAGGAGCACAAACCTGAATTCCAGGCAAAGTTTCGCCCTCATAAGCTGGCTATGAACCCTGCCTCTAGCTGAGCAATGAATTGATTGGTCTTAAACTATATCAGTGGTGATTTGACTTGGTACTTGGTCTCTGTGTTTTGGAAATTTTATCTTGTAACTCAAGGAGTGTTTCTGCCTACCCTCCTTGCTTGGGGGGCACCACTGGTATTTAATATGTGGGGTTCAGGGAGGGCCCATGTCCTGCAATGTACAGGACACTCACACAGTCAAGCATTGTTCTCTCTCCCACACAGCTCTCTAGTGTTTCTTGCAGGCATTCATCTAGGTGAAAAACCTGGATATGATTATCTGAGCATAGCTCCATTTTACATTTAAAAACACAATATTTTTGCATGTTTTTAATAAGCAGTAATTTTTTCCAGGAATGAAACCACCATGAAAATTGATGGCAGTGGTATTTTGTTTGCTTTGGACATTTCCCAAGGGTTGTTCACCCTTTTGGAAAATCAGCTCATCAGTGACAATGCTGCCGATTGTTCTTGAGTCTTCTATTCAGTCTACATTTGTGTCGGTCATTCATGCAGATTCGTCACATAGGTGTGGAGGTATCTTCACTTAGGTATCTGCCCACTTCACTGTGGCTTGTGGAATAGTCAGACCTGAGCATTTATATATCAAAATATTTATTATGTTATAAATCGCTTTCCTTTTATTCTCCCTGTATTTTTAAAATTAGAACACGATATTGATTTTTCTATAATTATGCATGCAGGTAAATTATACCATTGATAAATTTTATTTCAGAACAGTAAAGGAAAAATACAAATATTATAAAAAAGAGTTGTTGGATCTGATAAGATTGATAGCAATGAACAAGCCTTTTTGGTGCTTCAAAATACTGTGATTTTAAGAATCTATCGATCTACTATCTTTGGATAGTCTCTTGGTAACTTTAATATGTAGAGAATTCTATGTAAAACTTTATTTTGTTAAATAGCCCAGAGAGTTATCAAGGTTGACACCACTTGAGAAGTCACACCACATGAGAAGTCACGTGGGTGTCATTTATCCTGAACATAATACGACAAGACAGACATTCGACCTTTGTGGTAGTTGTTCAGTCGCTAAGTTTCATCTGACTCTTTGCGACCCTGTGGACTGCAGCCTGCCAGGCTTCCCTGTCCTTCACTATCTCCCTGAGTTTGCTCAAACTCATGTCCATTGAGTCAAGTGATGCCATCCAACCATCTCATCCTCTGTCATCTCCTTCCCCTCCTGCCCCCAATCTTTCCCAGCATCAGGATCTTTTCCAGTGAGTCTGTTCTCCGCATCAGGTAGTATTGGACCTTCAGCTTCAGCATCAGTCCTTCCAATGAATATTCAGGACTGATTTCCTTTAGGATTAACTGGTTGGATATCCTTGCAGTCCAAGGGATTTTCAAGAGTCTTCTCCAATGCCCCTGTTCAAAAGCATCAATTCTTTGGCTCTCAGCCTTCTTTATGGTCCAACTCTCACATCCGTATATGACTACTGGAAAAAACATAGCTTTGAAGCCTTTGTGGAATTCGTCCCCAAATTCTTTAACTCCAGTCTAATCAGGAGGGGAGAAATATATGACAAAATCAAATTGAGTGATATACTTCAAAGCACCTGACCAGTATTCCTCAAAAGTGTCAAGGTCATTAAAAAAACAAGAGAAAAAAAGTAAAAAAAAAACAAAAAAAAAACAAGAGGACTGAGAAACTATCACAAACCAGGAGACTAAGGAGATTCGATGACCAGATGCAACGTAGCATCCTGGATGGGACCCTGAAAGAGAAAAAAGACATTCGCAGAAAATTGGTCAAATATTGACCCAAGCCTGGAGTTTAGTTAACAGTAACATCCCAATGTACATTTCTTCATTTCATCAAAAGCACAGTAGTTGTGTAAGACTTATACTAGAGGAGACTAGGTCAAGGGTATACAGAAATTCTCTATACTATTTTGGCAACTTTTCTATAAATCTAAAATTATTCAACTTTTTTTGTCCCTTTAAAAAACATAGGAAGACATTAGGAGTCCCACATTTAAAAAATATAGTTTTTCTAAAGATATAAAAATGCTCATCATATGAAAAGATATAATTAAAACAGAAGAAATGTCATATCTTTCTTGGACCCTTATACTCTAGGGTCAATATATGAAGAAAACAAAGACTATATGGAAACCATTGTCAGCTGATACGAAACATCTTGTCCTTAGTGAATAAACAAATGCCAAGAGACATGGTAGAAATGGAGGGAATAGAGTGGTCATGTCAATCAGATGAATTGAGACCAAGCTTTGAAGAAGGAAAAGGGCCTTGCAGGCAAGACAGAAAGGCTGATTGATAAAAGCAGACTATTCTTGGGAAAAGTTTGTGTCAAGTAGTAATGAGATATGAGGGTAATAAAAATAATAATAGTCAAAACTGGAATAGCACTGTCTGTAATCAGGCACTGTCATCGTTTGCAAGTGCCCACTCAGTTATTCCCCATAAACAGTCTATGAGGTAGGATTGTTGTTGTCGTTGTTTAGTTGCTAAGTTGTATGCAACTCTTTGCAACCCCATGGACTACAGCCTGCCTGGCTCCTCTGTCCGTGGGATATCCCAGGCAAGAATACTGGAGTGGGTTGTCATTTCTTTCTCCAGGGCATCTTTCCAACCCAGGGATCAAGCCTGAGTTTCCAGCACTGCAGGCAGATTCTTTACCACCAAGCCACCTGGAAAGCCCTGAGATAGGATTATTGCCCTTATTTCTAAGGGATAAGGAAACTGAGTCACAGAGAATATTATGTACATGTTAGATTGAACTATGAAACTGCCATTTTTGTAGGTCAAAATTGTTTACTCTCAGAAATTTCATGTGGTTCGACCTAATAAGTAAATTGCCTAAAGTCCGTGGCTGTTTTGACAGGCAGAGCTAGACTTTGAACCCTGGCAGCTGGCTCAAGAGTCTGGGCTAAAAGCCTTGTGGCTAGAGGGCCTCTTACAGACATGGCCAACACTTACTGAATGCATACTGTGCACCCAGCGCTATCTAAAGTTTTACACGTATCAACAAGTCATTTATCTTTGCATCAACACTCTTGAGGTAAGTATGATAATCACCCAATTTATAGTTGAAGAAACAGAGACTCAGAGATATTTAAGTGACCTGCCAAAGCTTACACAGCCAATAAACGGCAGTGCTGGGATTTGAACTCAGGCTGACTGGCCCTGGGGCCTGGACCCAGTGCTCCCTGCCTCTCTTGTATTTGCAGATGTGATGTGACAGAATCTGAACTGAGATAAGCTTTCACTGCATTTCAGTACTCTGGAGAGGAAAGGCTTTTCCTGTCAAACCTCAGTACAGATCCTCAGGACTTTGCATTGGAAGGATACATGAGAAAGGGACATTGCATTTTCTGGACAGCTCAAAATGAATGATGTTGTTATTCTGATGGAGTAGAAAACTGACCTCATAATTACTTCAAAAATAAGTGAATAAAAGACAGATGAAAGATAATGGAGCAAAAGGAGAGAAAAAGAATGTGAAAGACTAGAAGATGCATTATAGAAGGTATTTTAGATGTTTCTATGCTGGAGATATTTGGAATCAAGTATTTTATTTGTAACTGGTTAGCTTGTTCCAGAGAAAGCAATGGCACCCCACTCCAGTACTCTTGCCTGGAAAATCCCATGGACAGAGGAGCCTGGTGGGCTGCAGTCCATAGGGTCATTAAGAGTCGGACACGACTGAGCGACTTCACTTTCACTTTTCACTTTCATGCATTGGAGAAGGAAATGGCAACCCACTCCAGTATTCTTGCCTGGAGAAACCCAGGGACGGGGGAGCCTGGTGGGCTGCTGTCTATGGGGTCTCACAGAGTCGGACACGACTGAAGCGACTTAGCAGCAGCAACAGCTTGTTCCTACTCTTAAATGATTGACTGACCATTCAGTGGACATTTGGTGCTTGGATCTACTCTGTTGAACAATCAGTGGTCATGTCAGAATTGCCCAATACTCCATCTATTTAATTTGCACCCAGAATCTCTTAGGCAAAGAAGAAAAACCTAGCCACTGTTGCTATCCAGCAAATTAACTTTTTAAAGTGTCATTTAATAACATCTAAAACTCTTCTAATCTTAACTATCATGTGAATCAAATTAGAAAAGTCTGAATTATAGAATATTTTAAAATGCAGTTTTATTTTTACATGTACAATATCTTAGGCTAGCTAGCTATGGATTGTTTAGCAAGAAGATTCTACACAAGTAAAGAGTCCAAGAATATAAAGTAATTTCAATCTTGAGTATAAAATAATTCAGATCACTAGATCTACAAAAATATGAAAGCCTCTTTATCTCTTTAACTCTCAAAATAGAGCAAATTAAGGCCCATGAACCATTGTTTGTGGATCAATATTCTGGGTCAGTTCTGTGGAAATTTAATTTAGACTAGAGCCAGGCCCAAACAGGCATAAGTATAAAAAAATATTAACTAATTCATATGAATATTTAATTATTTAAATTAAATAATTTAATTTAACTGCAGTGGCCGCAGTAACTATATCACTGGCACCACTCTGTCCACTTGGGCCTGTACCTGCCATAACAATGGCAATTCTTTTGCATTCAGAAGCACATAAACATGACTGTGAACATCTGTTGATCTCAGATGCTGACATACAGGCTTCCACCAGTTAGTAAAGCCAGATCCCTTCATTGGATATTCCTCAACTTGACATCACTGGTTCCTGCTGTAATCTGGAACCAGCTGGAGCAGTGCATATCCATGGCAACCATCAGTATAACCAATTCCTTCACTCACCTAGTAACATGAAATAATAGACTATCCTTTATAACACAGAGCAGCTAACAAGATTTGGCTTTGTTCCTTGATTATACATTATTTTGGGTTGGCCCTCAGCCTCTTCTCAGCAGAAATCCTACTGCAAACCCAACACTGCTGTGTTAAATGAAGCTATCAGTCATGGTGGATGCAAATAGCTATACCTAAGAAAGCTGCTTATTCTTGGGCCCATTTACACACTTTGGTGAAATGGAGAGATCTCTGTTTCCATGGGTAAAAAGCAGACTATTTACACAGTTAACTGGGATAAATGAGACCTATGGAAGGCTTAAATTGAGTCTTTAAGCCTGTGGGTTGAAGCTAAATGATGCTTTCGGGCCTGGAATTATTCATACCCCTTCCAAAGAATATTAGTTTACTCATTTTCAAAGGTACCATTGAACAATAAATAAAATAAAACCTGGGTTTTCCATTTCTTTCATTATATTTGTGGTGATAAATATACATTTTTCCATTCACACTGAATGTATTATCCACACAGATGTGGTTCTAAAATAAGCATGTTGGCCTAAAATCACGTCTGGTTCAATTTACTCTGAAAAGTTTTTATAACATGAAGAGTATTATTTATGAACATCACCATTTGAGAGCCACTGACCCAGACAAAAGAACGAAACAAAGACAGTATAAATACAGATGTCTGGGCATAAAAACCTTCATGACTCTAATGTAACTCTCAACTCCATCACCATGAAAAATAACACAATGTTGTAGTTAAGAGGATGAAATCTTAGGTTTGAATCCAGGCTCTGAGGTCTCTTACTAGCTGTGTGTCTTTGGGCAATTCACTTGCCTATTTGTTGCCTTGGTTTACTCACCTGTAAAATGGACATAAAAGAATCTACCTAACGTGGACTAAATTGTGTCCCCTCCGAAATTTATAGGTTGAATCCCTAAGCCCCATTGTGATTGCACTGGGGCCTGGAAGGTAATCAGATTTAGATGAGATCACAAGGGTGGGACCCTCGTGATGGGATTAGTGCCCTTCTAAGGAGAGACTGAAAGGATCTTTCTTCTCTCTCTGCCTTCTGAGCACATAGTGAGAAGGTAGCCATTTGAAGCCAGGCTGTCACTGGGGAACCAGATAAGCTGGCTATTTGATCTTGGACTTACTAACCTCTGGAATTGTGAGAGGTATCTGTTATTTAAACCACCCAGTTTATGGTATTTTGTTTTATGGCTGTTTGAGCTAAAACACCACCTTATTCTTTTTTTCACATTTTTATGAGCTGAAAATTATAAAACATGCAAAATAATGCCTGAAATATAGCAAGTGTTTTCTGAACTGGTTTTCAAATGAAATTTTTTTAAAAAAATAAATGAATGGGTGGGAAGTTCTAAAGTGTTCCTTTCAGGGTTTCTACCATTTTGTCTTATAAACAGCCTCCATAATCTTAATAATCTTTTTAAAAAATTGTTTATTACCATGACAAGTGAGCTAATATATATGAAGGTATCTGACATGGAGTCTGATACACCCATCTCTAGGGTTTTCGTAACCACAGTTGTCTGCTATAAAAATGCTTGTTTTATTAATACTTGAGTTTGAGACTTGTTTCATCAGACCCACATCAACCTGTTCTTTGAAAAGCTGTAGTGAAAATCCGGGCCATCTGCCTTATGTTGGTTCAAGTAGACATGTCCTATTGTGCCCTCAAGGAACAATGATCTCACTCAATCCACTGGACGTTGGTTTTATATAGTCTTCAGTAGAATTGCATCTTACACTGGGATTTGGTTGTAGCTAGGGGAGAAGGCAATGGCACCCCACTCCAGTACTCTTGCCTGGGAAATCCCATGGACAGAGGAGCCTGGTGGGCTGCAGTCCATGGGGTCACTAAGAGTTGGACACGATTGAGCGACTTCACTTTCACTTTTCACTTTCATGCACTGGAGAAGGAAATGGCAACCCACTCCAGTATTCTTGCCTGGAGAATCCCAGGGATGGGGGAGCCTGACCGGCTGCTGTCTATGGGGTCGCAGAGAGTGGGACACGACTGAAGTGACTTAGCAGCAGCAGGTGGTACATTAAATGCATATAGGAGACTGTTCCTTTGTATCTTGTTAACTAACTTAGCAGTCAAGCTGGATTTTACCCCATAACTTTCTTTAGCTTTCCCTCCTCTTCTCTCCACTCTCCCTCCAGGTGGGGGCGGGGGTGTGCACACATATATGCTTATCATTGAGCAAACAGCCCAGAGTCTGCACATTAACCATTCTCTTTTTATGAAATAGTTGTATAAAATACAGAGAAAGAAAGAACATTCGGTTACAAACTTCCCAAGGTTGCAACCCACAAGCTGGTCCACCAGAACCCAGAGAACATCCTTTGTTTCACAATTAGGCAAGAGATATAGTAGAAAAAGCCCAACTTGTTTCCTTTCTGTGTAGGACTCAGAAACTAGCCATTTTATATTGCTTTGTGGTTTAGTTTTCAGATTTTCCCACAGGTCTATTCAGATTAATTTGGCCAAAGGAAATGCCTCCTCTGAGATACTGCATGAAGCATACGCTTAGAAAAATTGGGAAGGCCTTTGAAAAGAATATCATATGTTTTTCACATGTCATTAGCTTGTACTTTGTGTGATAACAAAGTGAAGCCATCTAATTTTCAAATACTTGAATCAACATCGTCAACTCAGTTAATCACTTGTGGGAAAAAAACAGCATCTTTGGTGTGTGTGGGGGGGTTTTGTCTAGGTACAGGAGATAAATAGAGATTTTATATAAACCATCTATTTCATTTAAAAAGAGGTAGCAACCTTCCTATTTTCATGAAGAAAAGAAATGAGAAACCCACCGTTTCTTTGCATATGCCTTGTGATAGATAGACAGACTTTTGAACAAAACTGTCTAGAAGTTTTTCAGACTAACTGTGACTACAGCTTTTGGTTAGGTTTCCTGCCCCAAGAAAGGTTAAGATACTTAAGAAACAGAGGGTCCTTGCCTGTCCCTAAGCTTACTGTTCATTGACACAGCAGGTACAGCGAATAGTTTGCACTAAGAGCAACTACTGAGGGGTTTAAGCAGCGATGAGAAAAGCTTGGATTGTGTTCTGAAGTCATTATAATAAGAATCTCTCCCGAGACTCATACTGTGAGGACTTCTATCCATAAAAGTTGATTGTGCTCAAATCAGCTTTCCCTCAGCAGGCTGCTTGTTTGGCCAATAAAGGCAGAATAACTGTTGACGTGGTTAGGATTGAAAGAGTGAGCCCGGGCACCTGTTCTCATTAGCGCTCCATCTCTTTATGGTGGTGAACACAGAGGGAGTCTGAGAGCTACCGTTGCAGACTGTGAAGGACCAGGGTTTAGCTCCCTTTAGTCCAGCACCTGGGGACAGAGGGTTGGCCCCTATTTCATTTAAGGGCATGCATGCTAAGTCAATTTAGTTGTTTCTGACTCTTTGCAACCCTATGGACTGTAGCTCACCAGGCTCCTCTGTCCATGGGATTCTCTAGGCAAGAATACTGGAGCGGGTTGCCATGCCCTTCTCCATGAGATCTTCCAACCCAGGGATCAAACCTCTGTCTCTTGTGTCTTCTGCACTGGCAGTCGGGTTCTTTACCACTGGCACCACTTAGAAAGTCCTCACTTAAGGGCTTTGAGGGTCTCGGGAGAAACAGAAGTAATGAAGAAACGGCTTACTGAATAAATGAAAAAACTGTCAGGCAGTAGCCAGAATAGATGAGGGAGGATTACTCAGCTGCTTTAGTAAAACCAATAAGAATTAACAATAAATAGCAATACCTTATCATGACCTGATTGGATCCTGGGAGATCTTCCATAGACCCAAATAGGACATTCATCCTCCCTCCAACCATTAGTGTTCTTCTTTATTCTCTGCTCCTTTCTATATTATATTATCAGACTCAGTTCTGGTTCTTAGAACACAGCAGGAGTGCTTATGGCCGAGGGCCTTTGCCTTAGCCCTGCCTGCAGCTTCAGACACCCTCTCCCCAGACTGCTTCTTGGCCAACTCCCTGATCCAAGACTGGAGTCTGCTCCCATTTCACCTTCTCGTTACCATTCCTAGGCACCCACATGCCTTCTTGATCCTTCTGGCCCTGCCTTACTTCTACAGCACTTATCCCCTTCTACAGTGCCACTTAGCTTACTTATTTATAATGCTATTATTTATTTTCTGCCTACCTACCACCTCTCTCAATGCAAGCTGAAGAAGGGCAGGGACCTTTGATGCTTCATTCACTGGTTTAACCCAAGCACTTAGAACAGTATCTGGCACATCGTAGGGGATTCATAAATACTTGTGGAATGAGTGATGAGATCTAGGCATGTACCATCATCATTATTAATATTATTTCTATTAATAGTATGATTTTATCACCCTCAGACATTTTATTAATCATTGACTTACTCGATAGTGTATAGATGGCAAATATCAGACCTGGGACTCCAACTGAGCTCACTGAGATTAGTAGCTTATGTCTAGTAACTTCAAAGAATGCTTAAATAAGATGGGTCACTGATAGATAGATTCCAAAACAGGAAACATACAAGGATGTTATTGAAAATATTCAAACCACAATTCAGAGCAAAGTGCCTTTCCCATCTTGCTCCTTTCTATGCACCCCCCCCCAACCCTGCTTCTCCACTTGATCAACATCCAACTTTCTTATTTTTAACAGGTAAACTTTTCAAGGTAAAAGTGTTTGTTTTCACTGATGTGTGCCAGTGTTGCTCTGGGAAAGAAAAAAGTTGTTAGCCCACTATACAAGGGTCTACTGTCATCCAACTCTTCTGTTATAATAATGATAATGTTTCTATTCTGCCTCAGCTGGACTCCTAGTCACATGACAGCAAGTGATGGGCGCTGGAATCTGAGCCCACCCATAGCAGTTGAGGTTTAAGTAGAACATGAACTAACTATGATCCAGAGTCTTTGTTTGAGGAGCGGGAGTTGAAGTGTGAGATGCTCACATTTTATTAACTGCAGTAAACAGACAAGCAGGCAGAAGGGCCTTCAAGTGAAAAGGGAGAGAGCAGAGTCCGGGATCCAGATGGCAGTATAGGGAGGACAGGCCCACTCTCAGACAGAGCCAGGAGCATGAGGTCTGAGTACAAATGGATTTCTTCTGTTATCTGTCACTTCCCAGGGGATTTGTAAATAATGTCAGCAGGAGCTTGTGTTTGCTTGCAAATGCATTCCTGAATGGTAGGGGCCACATTGATTGTTTCCCTTAATGTCCTGTAACTCTGGGGGTGCAATCTGATGGGAGTCGGCAGGAGCCATGGATCATTTCTGTGGAGCTGGTCCAGCCTAGTATTCCTGATGAAATACACAGAGATAGCAAAGCCTGGCCTGAAAGATCAGTGACCAGTCCTTCTCAGCCCAAAGAGCCCTGATGCCAGGTTGCTGGTTTCTTTTCATGAGACACTCCCTCTGGAAGAAGGCCCTGGCTCTTCCCTCTTCATATGGCCAGTAGGACAGATGTGTGGGGTTCTGAAAAATTATGCAGGCCTTCTTTAAACAAGAACAAGAAGCATATTCCTTACTGTGAGGCATGGTGGCTCGGTGGAATGGACCCACCTGGGGAACCTTCCACAGTCAAGGTAATGAGGAGGGAGTCCCACTCCCTGCGCATGGGCTGGAAGGGACACCTGCTTCTGTCCTCAAAGCTCTGGACAGGGTGTCCGTGAAGCATGAGGAATTGGGATGAGAATGTCACAGCCAAGAGTTACAGTGGAGGTGGACGTAGCACAAATTTTGGGAGAGTAAATCGTATATTTGACTTTTTTCTCTGAATGTTTTTGGTTTCGGTTTGATGAAGAAAGAAGCTTGTCTAATCCTATTTTGCTTAGGCAGATATCCAAGAGAGTGAGAAGAGCCCTCAGTAAAATTGAAACTTAAGTGCTTTATATTTCCATCCTTCCAACCCCTCCCTGAGCCCCTTTCCTCGCTCTCGCTGGGGCTCCTCCTAATTACCATGAGCCCCCAGCACACTGGATCTGGGCCTGCTCTGATGAAACTACCAGCCTGAGAAGCTGTTTCTCCCTGAGGGGTTTATCGCTGTGTCCTCAACTAGAGAAACGTTGCTCGCAAGAAAACAAAACCCACTCAGATTAAATAAAGATTGACTGTAAGTGTCTAAGAGGAAACCTCAAGAACATTCAAAGACAGGAAGCAAAGCATGACGTAAGCTGACTGGAAATGAAGCTGGAAGTGGTTTTGGGAAGCCAGAATCTGAAGACATGGCCACTCGACTGCTTTTCTGTCTACTTATTTCCAGGCTCAATCCATCAGTCATCTCTCCTCCTCTCTTCCTGTCTGGCTCTTGCTTCTCTTTTCTTCCTCCCTTTCTTACCCTTTCCTCTCAGATGGCTTGCTTTACTTTTAAATGACTCAACTTGGTCTGACTGTATGATCTCCAGTTAATTAAGATCCCCTGGAGAAGGAAATGGCAATCCACTCCAGTCCTCTTGCCTGGAAAATCCCATGGACAGAGGAGCCCAGTAGGCTACAGTCCATGGGGTCGCAAAGAGTCAGACATGACTGAGCGACTTGACTTCATCTTCTAACTAAAGTCTCTGCACCTCAGTTTAATTTTTAAAATTTATTTTTAATTGGAGAATAACTGCTTTACAATGCTGTGTTAGTTTCTGCTGTACAGCAACGTGAACCACCGATATATATACATATATACCTTCCCTCTTGAGTCTCCCTCCCACCTCACCCCACATCCCAGCCCCCTAGGTCGCCACAGAGCACCCAGCTGATCTCCCTGTTCAGTTTAATTTCTAAAAACCAAGTCTGATTAGCCATTGGTCATTCAGTGAATTGGCTCCTTGCCCCTTGGATGATGGTGGGACCTGCTCCCTGGGCAATGATGGGATGTGGCCTGAATTAAGGGAGGAGGGTGAAGAAATTAGGAAAAGGCTTTGTCAACCCAAGAGACCTAGGGCTACCTCTTCTAGCTGTGAGCAGGGCCAGGGGAGTGGAACGTGTATATCAGGCGTCTTTGACATTATCTATTGACAACAGTTGTTGATATTATCTATTGATAATGCTGTAGGACAAACCACTCCAGAAGGCAGTGGCATAAAGCTGTAGGCATTTATTGAGCTCAGTAGCCTGTGGGTTGCCTGGATGATTCTTCTGTCTTGACTAGGCTTGGGAATGTGCCAAGGGGTCAGCTGGCTGGCAGCTGATCCAAATACAACCTCAGCTCAAACAACAGAAGTAACTAGGACCAGAGGGTCATGTGTTTTATTCTCCAGCAGACTGGCTCAGGCATGTTCCTTGTGGTGATGACTGAAGTGGAAGAATGGAAACAAAAACACTCAAGGGTGTTTTCAAGTTCTGTATGGGTCACATTTGCTGACATCCCTGTGGCCAAAGAAACTCACATGTTGAAACTCAGGGGCAAGGAACCAAGGGGCAAGGAAATAGAACTTGCCTGTTTAGTCAGAGAAATAAAACTATCAAATCACATGGCAAGGGAGGTTGGATACAGTGGGAGAGAAATTGGAGCTATTAATGCAATCAGTTTGCTGCATCATGACAACAGACCCACTGACATGTAAACAGCAAGTCTAGGTACACGTCCTTTCCCAGCAAGTTTTGTACAGGATCTTTTGATAGTAATTCCTGACTGCAAATAATGAATTTTGAATCCTTCTTAAATAACAGCAAGTAAATGACAGGTGTCTCTAAAGTAAAGAATAAATTTAAAAATAGCTAGAACACAGAACGAAGATAACGGAGGGCGTTGGATGTTCCCTACCTCCCCCCTCCCCTGCCTGTAATTCACACACAACATACCTTAGCTTGCTTTCTAATTCACTGGATTAAAAAACAAAAGCTTATTATTTTAATTGTGCTTCCTTAATAGCTGAAAGCTGAGCATGTGTAACCCTAACCCTCTCAAATTAGAGGCTGTGTCATCAGTGACTTCTTTTCCCTCCTAGTGGTGTCTGGGTTCTATATCCATGCAATGGGACCTAGTTGTTTGTTTGCTTTTCTGATAGGAATGAAAAGGATATAGCTTTTGTAAGTGGCCTTTTATAAGTTAGCTCCTGAGATAGATAATCCAGTCTGGGGCTTATTCTGGTCTTCTGTTTCTTTTCTTAGATTCGTAGAGTAAGAAAATGTCTGGACTAGATGGGGCTTAGAAATCATCCAGCATTTCCCAACCTTTAGTTAGTCCCATAAACCATTCACTGCGTTGTAACATCTGTCCACTCTGTAATATTTTGAATTAAATTAACTCAATTTCAAAACCTAAATTAATTTATTTTAAAAAATTTATATCATGACCATAAGTTGAAACCTCACTGTGATTTGATGTAATAGAAAATGACCATAAAATAAACAGAATGAAAACACCACCTTGTTATGAAATTCTGTCCAGCAAGTCTTTACTAAAAGACTTGGGCCTTCAGCCCGGCAAGTCTTTACTAAAAAGGAAGCTTAGCAAATGTGAAGGAAGCATTAAAGAAATATTATCCTCAAACTGATGCATTCTCTCTGATGGAGTCTGGAAGATGTAGACAGGCTTGAAAAAGTCATGACTATCTCACTGTCCAGTTCAGCACTACTTAATGCCCTGTTCCTGTACCCTACAGTCATCTTGGACTTTCTGAGTTGTGTGGACATCACACTGGAGAGGATGTCAATAGTCCAAGTGCCTCCATTCACAGATGAAGGAGCCCAGGCCGCCTCTTACGCCTTTCTCATGGTTGCCTTTGTACCAACTTGCCTATCGTATAGGCTAGGGGAAGGGGAAAGAAATGAACCACAAAAGAAGTAAAACACAGAGCTGGTGGGTAGTGATTTCAACTCTACGAAGCTGTGCTTACCTGGTTTTCAATTATATTTTCTTTTCCTGGTCTCCTTTCCTAGAGGACATTGGCTGTAGCCTATTGAAAGAAACAGAAAAACCCCCTTTCTTCCATAAAGAAGACTTCTGCCTGGATTTACTGCTATCTAGAACTCTTAGATCAGGAACCTTCTAGACTGCCCATGGAATTCTCTAAGCCAGAATACTGGAGGGGTATTACTAGCCTTTCCCTTCTCCAGGGGATCTTCCCAACCCCGGGATTGAACCCAGATCTCCCTCTTTACCAGCTGAGCAGATTCTTTACCAACTGAGCCACAAGGGAAGCCCAAGAATACTGGAGTGGGTAGCCTGTCCCTTCTCCAGAGGATCTTCCTGACCCAGGAATTGAACCAGGGTCTCCTGCATTGCAGGTGGGTTCTTTACCAACTGAGCTATCAGGGAAGCCCTTCTAGATAGATATAGCTATACAAAAGGAGGCATCTCTAGTTCTCCTGCCCAGAAAAGCATTGTGTCAGAAAAAAACAGGCCAAAAAAGCAGGGCTATGTAAGTCTTAATTCCTTGGAGTAAGCCATAGGAGCTGTGCTAATGGCATTCTAAATCCTCCATGTCAAACTGTGGATTTTCAAAATAAGGTGGAGAAATCTTCTTTGTCTCCTTATCTTTCCAAGATGGAATTTTAGTTGAAAATCCTTTCTTAAAAAAAAAAAAAATCGGATAAATGTAGTCATACCTTCAACTAAGCTCTTTATTCCATTGCCTATGATTTGGAATAAGCTATAATGCAAAAAAGCAAAATGGCTATCTGAGGAGGCCTTGCAAATAACTGTGAAAAGAAGAGAGGTAGAAAGCAAAGGAGAAAAGGAAAGATAAATCCGTTTGATTGCAGAGTTCCAAAGAATAGCAAGGAAAGATAAGAGAGCCTTCCTCAGTGATTAGTGAAAAGAAATAGAGAAAAATAATAGAATGAGAGAGACTAGAGATCTCTTCAAGAAAATTAGAGATACCAAGGGAACATTTCATATAAAGGTAGACTCGATAAGGGACAGAAATGGTATGGCTCTAACATAAGCAGAAGATATTAAAAAGAGGTGGCAAGAATACACTGAAGAACTGTACAAAAAGATCTTCATGACTCACCTGGAGCCAGACATCCTGGAATGTGAAGTCAAGTGGGCCTTAGGAAGCATCACTACGAACAAAGCTAGTGGAAGTGATGAGCTATTTCAAATCCTAAAAGATGATGCTGTGAAAGTGCTGCATTCAACATGTCAGCAAATTTGGAAAACTCAGCAGTGCCCACAGGACTGGAAAAGGTCAGTTTTCACTCCAATCCCAAAGAAAGGCAATGCCAAAGAATGCTCAAACTATTGCACAATTGCACTCATCTCAGATGCTAGTAAAGTAATACTCAAAATTCTCCAAGCCAGGCTTCAGCAATACATGAACCGTGAACTTCCAGATGTTCAACCTGGTTTTAGAAAGGGCAGAAGAACCAGAGATCAAATTGCCAACATCCGCTAGGTCATCGAAAAAGCAAGAAAGTTCCAGAAAAACATCTATTTCTGCTTTATTGACTATGGCAAAGCTTTTGACTGTGTGCATCACAACAAACTGTGGAAAATTCTGAAAGAGATGGGAATACCAGACCACCTGACCTGCCTCTTGAGAAACCTATATGTAGGTCAGAAATCAACTGTTAGAACTGGACATGGAACAACAGACTGGTTCCAAATAGGAAAAGGAGTACATCAAGGCTGTGTATTGTCACCCTGCTTATTTAACTTACATACAGAGTACATCATGAGAAACACTGGGCTGGAAGAAGCACAAGAATCAAGATTGCCAGGAGAAATATCAATAACCACAGATGTGCAGATGATACCACCCTTATGGCAGAAAGTGAAGAAGAACTGAAGAGCCTCTTGATGAAAGTAAAAGAGGAGAGTGAAAAGTTGGCTTAAAGCTCAACATTCAGAAAACGAAGATCATAGCTTCTGGTCCCATCACTTAGTAGATGGGGAAACAGTGGAAACAGTGGCTGACTTTATTTTGGGGGGCTGCAAAATCACTGCAGATGGTGACTGCAGCCATGAAATTAAAAGATGCTTACTTCTTGGAAGGAAAGTTTTGACTAACCTAGACAGCATAATAAAAAGCAGAGACATTACTTTTGCCAACAAAGGTCCGTCTAGTCAAGGTTATGGTTTTGCCAATAGTCATGTATGGATGTGAGAGTTGGACTAGAAAGAAAACTGAGCACTGAAGAATTGATGCTTTTGAACTGTGGTGTTGGAGAAGACTCTTGAGAGTCCCTTGGACTGCAAGGAGGTCCAACCAGTCCATTCTAAAGGAGATCCGTCCTGGGTGTTCATTGGAAGGACTGATGTTGAAGCTGAAACTCCAATACTTTGGCCTCCTGATGCAAAGAACTGACTCATTGGAAAAGACCCTGGTGCTGGGAAAAATTAAGGGCAGACAGAGAAGGGCACAACAGAGGATAAGATGGTTGGATGGCATCACCGACTCAATGGACATGAGTTTGGGTAGACTCCGGGAGTTGGCAATGGACAGGGAGGCTTGGCATCCTGCAGTCCATGGGGTCACAAAGAGTCAGACATGACTGAGCGACTGAACTGAACTGAACTGAACTGATTGAGGCATTTCTTCAGCCATGTATGAAAGAGACTATCTTCTTGAAATATCCTTTTTCTTTATATTTTTAAACATGATATTCATTTTATCAAATACTGGTGTTTCATTTCGAATTTCTCATGCTTTTTTGAAATCAATATGATGTATGTATTAAGTAAATAAATGCTTCTTTCCTCCATGCCTTACAGAGTAAAATCAAAAGAGCAAGTGTCCATCTTTGAGACAAGGATACCAGCACCTGATACCTATTATATGAATCAGATTTTTTTCTTCACACTTTGCATTTTAGTGTTCCATACATGTGCTACCTGATCTGAACAGCTTGGGCTATTATTTGTGTTAATGAAAGCAAGAAACATTCAGATGTCTATCAGTCTGTCTTTACATTTGTTCACAGTTGAGATTCCTCTCAACCCCATGTTGGTTCTTTCTCCAAAAGCAGAGATAAGAGACTAGTTGAGCAAGTTTTCATGGATATCCTGACCCTGTTCTTACTGACTTTGAAATACTGACAGAGGTACTAAGGCTTTCTGAGCCTCACTCCTTCACCTTTAAATGGGGCAGTAAAATTGATCATGTTAGAGTATTATAAAGATCAAAACAGGTGATGTAAGTAAAGCTTATAGCACAGGACCTTTCCCTGAAGCTTGTGACAGGTGATCACTAGCTTTATTACGTTGGAAAGGCCATTTGAAATAGTGAGGAATACATACAGGCTTTGAGGTCAGAGAGGAGGAGGACCCATTTCTGCTTCATTCGTAATTGCATCTCCAGAACCAATTCCCACTGGCACAGAGGAGGAACTCATTATTTTTTTGGATGAATAAATGAATGGTTCTGGCATTATCCCTTATTAGCTGTGTGATCCTGGGTAAGGCATTTCATTGCTCAGGGCATGTTTCCACAGCTGGAAGGGTAATACCTCTGTTACGGATGTGCCAGGAAGCTTTAAGTGTAATGGCTGATGTGAAGTGCCCAGCACAGAGGCCAGCACGTGCTATGCTTTCCACAGGTGTTTATTCCAAATTTCTACTGCCCTTCACTTTTGATGATCCCAAATAATGAACTAAGATCAGCAGTTCCTACAGAAGCATCCATTTTAAAAGTTGTCTTTCAAAATGGACAGCAGTCAGTGTCAAGTAGCCCAGGACATATGTAGGTGGCCTTTCATCAAAAATGTCAGGGTCTGAGAATAGCAGGATGTCTAATTTGACCCTTTTGTGTTCCTGGGCAACTTCAAAGTAATATAGTTTGGGCAAAGGCCAAGCCAAGTGGGCAAAAGGAGGATCCTGAAAAGAGGCATGGAAATTGTCTTTGACCAAGACCTCATTTTCTCATTTTTTAGGGAACTATGAGGAAGGTCCCATTTCTTGTGTCAGTGTCAGTTGATTGGTGTGCTTTTGGGAGTTTTGCCTTAAAAAGGATCCCAAGGCTTCCACCTGACAGAAGAGTACCATGATGATTAGCAACATCTGCCGTGAGTTTAAGATGGGGTGTTATGGCTGCTGTGCCATGAGATTTATACAATAGCATTCAGAAGGGAGACTTGCTATAGACTTTACCAATGTCAGGCATGACCCTTTGCAAGTTAATAGCAAAAACAAATAACCAAATATCCATGTTTTTCCCCTCTTTTAGCTTTTTGCTCTTAATAGGAACCATCTCATATTAGCAGGTCATGGTGGCCCTTAAGATCTTGAAGTAAATAGGAAAACAGATACTGACCCAGTGAAATTGATCACTATAACCCTTACAGAAATGCCTGGTATTGCCAGTTAAATGTACAGTATGTGATATTCCTGCCCGCATTCTTTTGGCAAATATTTATTGATCATCTTCTATATGCCAGGCAATGTTATGGCTGCTATAGTGAACTAAACAGACAAAAGCACTTTTCCCCATGCCTTTCATTCTAGTGAGGGATGCTGTTGACTTTTATTTTGGCTGTTATAAAAATTTGTCTATGATTTAAAAAAAAAAAAAAAAAAAAAGACCTTCCAGCCACTCCAGAACATGTGGAGAAAAGGGAGGACTTTCTTACTCTCACCTGCATAATCTGGTCGGTTATGACTACACAACCTCTCATTCTGGAGTCCAGTCATCCATTTCACTTCCTATCAATGCACTTTCAGCTTTCTGCCTTGTGATATGCCAATGTGATCCACATAGATAAACCATAGAGAACCTGAATTCTCAGATGTTTCATCCCTTCTAATTTGGCCATAATTTGGCATAGATGTAAGTGCCCCACTCTGTATCTGTACCTTCACCCTAGGCCTTCTGTGGCCTAATCTATCTATGATCAGTTTCTAGAACAGGGTTTTATTCACTTTGGGAGTAACTGGAAGCTTTGGCCAAAGTTTTGCAAGTGTGTTTACCCTACTGACGTGATAATAAGTAAAATCTGTACCATTAGTTTGAGTCAGAGGCCCCAGTTGGACAGTTGAGCTTTGACCAGTGTAGACCTCTCATGCTTTCTATACTTGCTAGAGAAAAACAGCAACAGAGCCTTTGGCTCCTCAGTTCAGTTCAGTTCAGTCGCTCAGTCATGTCCGACTCTCTGTGACCCCATGAATCATAGCACACCAGGCCTCCCTGTCCATCACCAACTCCCAGAGTTCACTCAGACTCACGTCCATCAAGTCACTGATTCCATCCAACCATCTCATCCTCTGTTGTCCCCTTCTCCTCCTGCCCCCAATCCCTCCCAGCATCAGAGTCTTTTCCAATGAGTCAACTCTTCCCATGAGGTGGCCAAAGCACTGGAGTTTCAGCTTCAGCATCATTCCTTCCAAAGAAATCCCAGGGCTGATCTCCTTCAGAATGGACTGGTTGGATCTCCTTGCAGTCCAAGGGACTCTCAAGAGTCTTCTCCAACACCACAGTTCAAAAGCATCAATTCTTCAGCGCTCAGCTTTCTTCACAGTCCAACTCTCACATCCATACATGACCACTGGAAAAACCATAGCCTTGACTAGATGGACCTTTGTTGGCAAAGTAATGTCTCTGCTTTTGAATATGCTATCTAGGTTGGTCATAACTTTCCTTCCAAGGAGTAAGCATCTTTTAATTTCATGGCTGCAGTCACCATCTGCAGTGATTTTGGAGCCCAAAAAAATAAAGCCTGTCACTGATTCCACTGTTTTCCCATCTATTTCCCATGAAGTGATGGGACCGGATGCCATGATCTTTGTTTTCTGAATGTTGAGCTTTAAGCCAACTTTTTCACTCTCCTCTTTCACTTTCATCAAGAGGCTCTTTAGTTCCTCTTCACTTTCTGCCATAAGGGTGGTGTCATCTGCATATCTGAGGTTATTGATATTTCTCCTGGCAATCTTGATTCTTGTGCTTCATCCAGCCCAGTGTTTCTCATGATGTACTCTGCATCTAAGTTAAATAAGCAGGGTAATAATATACAGCCTTGACGTACTCCTTTTCCTATTTGGAACCAGTCTGTTGTTCCATAAAACCCCAAACTTGTGACTCAACCTTGATGTCAGGTCAGATTTCACATTCCCAGTTGCCCCTTCCAGTCTCTTCATGCTACTCCAAGGCCCCAATGCAGCCTCCCAGGCGTGGCATACACAAAATGTCAACATCTTTAATTATTGTGGACAGGGAACAGGGAAGCAAGTGTGATTTTATTAGCCAGGACTCACTGCAAGTGATAGAAACCCAATTCAAACTGACTTAAGGAAAAAAGGAATTTTATGGTTCATATAACTGAAGAATTCTGGTTTTAGGCATGACTGAATTGTGAATCTGTTTCTCTTCTCTATGATGGAGTCACTCCTGGGCAGGCTCTCTTCCCTTGGTAGACTTATACTGCAATGTAAAAAGAGAACTTCTCTTTAATATGAGTCCCAGCAAAAATCTCAAGCCTTATGCTCATTGGTTCTTATTGGTCAGGCTAGGATCACATCCTTGAACCAATCACTGCCATCAGGGGATAAAATACATGGATAAATCTCCTTGAGATGGAACTGCAGCTCATTTCACCTAAACTTCTGGACTGTGAGTAGGAGAGGGACAGTTCCACAAAGGGAAACCAGGATGCCATTACCAGAGGAAGGGGAAATGTTTACCAGGCAGGTGGAACCATCCTCTAGAGCAATGGTCCCCAGCCTCTGGGATCTAATGCCTGTTGATCTGGGGTGGGGCTGATGTAATAATAATAGAAATACAGTGTACAATAGATGTAATGTGCTTGAATCATGCAAAAACCATCCCCTACCCCAGTCTGTGGGAAAATTGTCTTCCACAAAACCAGTCCGTGGTGTCAAAAGGTTGGGGACTGCTGCACTGGAGACACTCTGCACTGTCACCAGCAAAGAGGAAGGTGACAACTTGTCATTTCTTGCAAAAGGGTTGGGAGAAAAACCACTCATGTCAGGTTCTAAGCAGGAAGGAGGAGGTGCAGTGGGAGCTACCAGCTCACATATTCCCGAACATCCGCCCATGTGCCATCTTGGGTTTATGTGCCCTGGGAATATGAACCCCAGATACTGGTTGGGACCATTTTACAGTCCAGATAACTTATTCTCCATCCTAAAATCTGCTGCTTGTCCTGCCTTAAGGCACCTCATTCATCTTCATCCATGGTAGACATCTGTAAGTTTGAGTCATAGCACCTTCTAGTACAGATAAATACTCTGAGCAAGGACATGGCTAGGAGCCATTACAAAGCAATGTTTGGCACTAACTGCTGCATATAATGTTTACTGCCTCTTTGCTGATTTTACCAAATGAAGACTGTTTCTTACTGATTCATTTTTATTATCATTATCACTGTCACAAAGATCATCTAACTCATTTATACTGCACTTGTTGTTGTAGAAGCTAGATGATGGTCCTTAAGGCTGATCCTGACTAGCAGCCTGCTTGGTGTCACTCAGGCTAGAGGGGCTATGGCAGTTCTGCTTCTTCAGAGCCCCTAGCAGTGTTCCTATCACCCAATAAATGTGAAGTCTGTTCCCTTTCTGTGCCACCTACTGAACTGTAAGTTCCTTAGCAACAGGGACTGTCTCTTTAACCCCCCAGCATCTCTTGTATGCAACATATTATAACCACTCAACGAATGTTTGTAGAATAAGTGCTATGCTTAGTGATTGCAAAATAAAGAGCATTAAGACATAGTCCCTAACCTTGAGAAGCTTCAAGTCTATTAATTACAAAAATAATCAGTGATGACACCAACTAATGTTAATCACTGTTGGTGTTAAAGTGCTGTGTGCTAGATACTAAGGTAAGTGCTCTCCAACACTATCTCATTTAAAGATCTTGACGATCTCTCCCATATATACTACTACCCTTTTACAGATGAGAAGGCTGAAGTTCATGGAGTAAGCTAACAGCATCATTTGAAAATGGTGGAATCAGGATTTGAATCCAGATACGCTGAATTAAAATGCCATGTTTCTAACCACTGAAGTAATACTACCATTCTATAAAGGCAGGATGGAAAAAATTGGGAGAAGGTGGAATAAATCAATATTCACAGGATCGTCAGAGAGTTTCCAGAGCCAATTATGATGACATCAAAGCAAAGCAAATCTTATATAAAGATGATGAGTTCGTCCAACTTTGTAACTAGTAGGGAAACCAAGCAGAGATCCAGAGACATGTTAATGACACTATCTGAAGACTCATGGAAATGTGCACAGGCCACCTGAAACTAGGAAGCACCTACTGTTCTCACTGGTTTTTTCCTCTAGGCTAGAAGAAAGTTTTTTTTTTTTCTCTACTGGAGGAAGTGTCTGCATCTTCACTAAATACGGGGTCAGTGGGACTTCCCTGGCAGTCCAGTAGTTAAGACTCCAAGCTTCCAATGCAAGGCATGCAGGTTCCATCCCTGGTTGAAGAACTAAGATCCCGCATGTTGTGTGGCCAAAAATGAATACATAAATATGAGGTCAAAAGATGGATGAGTCCTGCCCGTCACAAGTTTATTTTACATTCTCCCAGAATGTAAAGGGAAATTGCAAGATGACATTAAATAGAGATAGGGATCGTACTTGTGAAAACTATGTACACTTTGCCCCTTACCCCAAGCCGTTCTTTCTGCTTCTCTTTGTCGGCTTCCACATAGAGATCTGAGCAGAAGCCAAAGCAAAGGGTAGCCCTGGTCTGAAAGCCCCAAAAGAGGTCAAGCCGGGAGGAAGCAGGTAGGATGGGTAGGGATCCTAAGCTTTGCTGAGGAGAGAAAAGCAAAGTGAGCTAGTCCATGAGGCCTACAGCCCAGTGGGTATCAGGCATCTTGTTGAGCATGAGAAGCTTTCTTGCCAGGCGACAGGTAGGATTTCTGGAAACGACCTAAGGAAAAAGGTACCAGCAACTGCTTAGAGCTAGAACTGTCCAAGATGAGTAGGCTTGCAGAGCTGTGGCAGATGTTAGTGCTCAGCAACCAAACTGTGTTTAATGATCTCCTTTAGTCACTCAACAGTTTTCACATGTGGATGTGTGTGAACGTGCTGTGTGTATAGACTGAGCTGGGTGATGGGAAACCATGAAGAGATATGTTGCCAGTGGGAATCCTATGTCGGACACAAAGACCAGTAAATTGGCAACAGTGATACAGTACTGAGAAGCCCCCACCACCCCTACCCCTACCCCACCCCTGCCAAAGGGGCAAACAAATGGACCTCTGGGATTATAAGGAAGACAGAATTACTACAGAAAAAATTATTCATGACATTTGGTAAAGGAAGACTTTGTTCAAGGGGGCTACTGCAATGAAATTCTGTACTAGAAGAGAGAGACTGGGTTTGACTCTGAATGAAAAATAAAAGGGAAGTTTATAGCCAGGCGCAAGGTGTGGGTCAGTGGATGGAAGATCACTAAGAGGAAACATCAGGAGTAAGGGGGCTTCTGGCTTACCTGACCTAATGTATTTTTACTGAAGACAGGCCAGGCTGATTACACTTCAGATGGAGCACAGTGGAGGATGAGGAATGTGATCAAACATTGATGGTGATCAGATACTGAGGATGGGGATTCTGGCTAAATGTACTTAGCAGAATTCTTGCTAAAATTGGGCAAATGCAGAGACAAATGTGGAAGTGCACAGATTGAGGCCACAGAAGAGCCTGAGTCGAGTTAGGTCAAGTAGAGGATCTTTGTCAATACCTATCCCAGTCCTGGTTGAAAAGGAGCAGAAAGTTAGCCAAAAGCTAAGTGAGCACTTAAGAATGACTAGGATTCACCCAGGTGAAGCATGGGAGTAGGAGCAAGGTGTCAGAGGGGCTTTTTGGAAGCATGACTAAAAATCAGGAAGTAAGAGAGAGCATGACATTTCTGGGAACTTCAAAAACTTGGTCTAGTTTGTGCTCAGAGGGAGAGGTAGAAAGTGGCAAGAGATGGTACCAAGCTAACTGCCCTCGGAGTCTGGGCTTCATCCTGGAGTCAGTGAGGGCCTCTATCACTGGGTTTTCATTCCAGAGGAAGAAATTATCAGGACCCCTTACTGAGCTGTCTTGGGTCGGTAGCGACACAACTGCCAACAACAAAATAGATGCCAGCTCTTTGAGAACACCCGATTCCATCCACACCTGATTCTCTTGCAGGCACATCCAAAGGAAGCACTTTGGCCATCTTTTCCTGGCCATTAAAACAGAGTCTTGGTGACCTGATATTATTAAAACCCTCATAAGTTGAGAAGATGTATTTTGGACCTGAGAGCATATCAAAAATCACAGAATTTTTCCAGCCTAATTTTAATTTAGTAGACTCACGTTAGTGGCACCTGAGAATTACTTGGGGAAATCTTTGAAAGAAATATTGATGCCAGGGCCACCTTCAAAGATTCTGATTCAGTTATCTGGGGTGGAGCTGGGTCTTGGCAGTTTTTAAAGATCCCTAGTGCTGTCAGGACTGAGAACAGCTGCAGAGCACAGAACCTAGCCACCTGAACTCCTGAGAAGGAAATGGACTCCCCTTCCATCCTCCAAGTCCTCCAGCCAAGATTCTCGGTCAACTTTGCACACTTTCCCAGCAGATCTCCAGAAGCTGCCTCTGTCAACTGCTATGACTGCTTCACACCCCACTCCTCTTTCACAAGTAGATGCAAGAGGACCCTGTTCTAAAGCAGGCATAAGACAGCTGGAACAAGAAAGCGACCTCACCTACCCTGGGCACTCACAGCCATCAGCACCGTCTCACTTCCCGGGTTGTGTTGTCTGTGCAGCACTGAGGAGCTTTGTCAAGGATTTGTTTTCCCCTGGATTCACCCGGAAACTCCAAACAGGCCTCATTAGCACATTACTCACGCTCACCCAAGTCCCACACATCACTTTCCTCCTCACCCCCACCTCCAGATTTTTCCTTTTTCTCTACTTGCTCGTTTATTCAGTGCAGTTGGGTTTTGTTCCCTGTGCCCCAAGAAGCACATTTTTGGAATGGAAATGCTGCTGGAAAAAAAAGCAGGTGGCTACAGGCTCCAGGGTCCCAGCCCATCGCCCCTCGTCGTCCTCCCCGTGAAATGCCGTCCATCAGGAGCACTGAGTGACAGTCCTCCTAAATACTTCCCAAGGTGCTGCCCTGTTTCACTCCTTCCACACTGAGACAGCAAATCATTAACTCAGAGCCCCTGGGTTGTTTCTTGCAGCAATTAACAGCTGCCCTGGTGTTAATTCGCAATCGATAGTCTCTCGATGTTGCTGCTCTTACAGCTGTCGGCTCCTGAGGCCCACAGCACATTTTGAAAGTAACATGATGGGGCAATGAGACTGCCCCTCCTGAGCTTCTGGAAAGCCCTCACCAGGATTCCTGGGGAGATCCGGTGCCCCAGGGACTCAGCCAGCCAGCAGGGGGCCCCACCCGCCTCTTTCAGATGACAAACTCAGGAGACTGGCAGAACTGAGTTCCCTCTGCAGTGGCAGCCCTAGGGATATTCATGAAGCTTTTGTTTGTTTATTTAGGCTTTTCTGGAAGTCTTTTCTGTTTGTTTTGATATGGCTGTGTTTTTCCTTCATCTAAAAAAAAAAAACAAAAACAAAAAACTTCTCATTCAAATCAGTCTATGATTTTAACCCCAGAGCCACACAATTTCTCACATCTTGCCTGTGTTGCTTCCTCCAGCTCCCTGTGGACAGAATGAGACTCGAGAGGATGGTAAAATAATCCAACTGCCTCCCTGCAAGACAGGAGCCTGGATCGTGCCGGCCATCATGGCCTGCTACCTTCTAGTGGCAAACATCCTGCTGGTCAACCTCCTCATCGCTGTCTTTAAGTAAGAGAGTCTTTCTTCAGAACCCGTGGAATGGAGTAGGGAGACTGAGGCAGGAGGGGAGCATGATGTTGCGGAAAGCAAAGGTGTTTCTCACTTGATTCTCTCTGGTCTCTTTTTCAGCAATACATTTTTTGAGGTAAAATCAATATCCAATCAAGTGTGGAAGTTCCAGAGGTATCAGCTCATCATGACTTTCCATGAAAGGCCCGTTCTGCCCCCACCTCTGATCATATTCAGCCACATGACCATGATATTCCAGCACCTGTGTTGCCGATGGAGGAAGCACGAGAGTGACCCAGATGAAAGGGACTATGGCCTGAGTAAGCTTTGAGTGACAACCCCCGGCAGCTACAGAGCAGGAATCCCCACTGCTTCTATAAGCGATCATGCAGGACTACTGGGCACCTGGTTCCTCCTGCTTCCTGCCCACAGCTCTGATGACTTGGGAGGGATAGGGGGGTATGCTAGATGAAAAATGGTGCTGGAAAGAAGACAGGAGAGGCTGCAACTGAGCATTCTTAACCTCTCTGCTTTCTCAGTGAGATAAAACCAGACTCAAAAAAAAAAAAAAAAAAAAAACCAGACTCCAGCAGGGCTGTCTTAGCACCTTCATAGGTTCTAACCTTACTTGCCAGACATCCCACCACAAGATATATCAACCACGTTAATATGCTCCCAATACTACTGTATATATGATTTAAGCATCTTGACATGCAGAGTTGTAGGTGACTAAGTCTGACTTTCTATGATTGTTTTTGGATCTATAGTGTTTTTAGGCCTTAAACATTTCCCAAGCCTTAGGGGTTGTTCCTATATGACTTCATGAGGAAACCAACAGTTTTTTCCATAATCCAAGGATAAAAAAGACTTTCCGCCAACCGCCTTCTAGCCCAGTATTTCTAAAAAGAGGTTCAATTGGGGGAATAATTCTTTATTACATAGAATTGTTCCACACATTGTAGAAGATTTAGCACATCCAGCCTCCACTCATTGAATACTAACAGCTCCTGCAAGTTCCTAAATGTCCCCTGGGTACACCCACTGTTAAGAACAGTGGGATCCAGCCCCATATAAGCAACCTCCTGTGGTTTCTCAGAGTGTCAAATAGACCACCTACACTAAATCCACTGAATCAGAGCCTTTAGGATTATGGCCCAAGAATTACCTCCAGGTGATTAGTAGTGCAACTAAAGTTTGAAACCAAAGCCACTTAATAATCAACTGTTTCTTTGGTCTGAAGCTTTTAACAACTTCTTTGACATAGCAATGCCTGACCTCTTTCGAGACATTAAAATTGGAAAGTTGGAGAGGGATTAAGAATTCCAAAATTCATTGTTCCCATTTGAAATACCCATTTAGGCAAGTAGAAGGCTCAGGGGAGAAAAGGTTCAGATTTCTCCTGGGCTCTTTCTACCACTGTATCAGTTACTAATTTGTTTACTTGCTATAAACAGAATACCAGATAAACAATAATACAAATATATAAGGTTTTACTTTACTCACCCAACATAAAGTGAAAAGGTAAATAGCCCAGAGCTCAATAATGACTCACTAAAGTGAAAGACCCCACACCTATTTTTAGACTCAGCTATTCCCTGTCACATTGTCTTGACTCAATAGCGAAATAGCTGCTGTACTTCCAGTCATCACATGTTGACGTTCAAGGCATAAAGAAGTATGAAGATGAAAAAAAGTAGAATCAACCACATACCTGTAGTTTATCAGGAAACCAAAATCTCTTTCCAATACCTTTGAAAGAAAAAGGCGGTGTAGGTGGGGTGGGGATTGAAATGTCAACCCTTTCCTGCAGCAGAGTTTTTTTTTTTTTTTGTACCTTGAGCCAAACTGTGTTTCTTGGTTGCTGCTAACTTCAAGGAATGCTGGAAATATTTGGCTTTCCAGTCTCAATAGTTGGAAGAGGGAGGGGAAATTGGGTTACAAAGGACTTTTAGTAAGGCAAATGAACAATGTGTATCTGCCACACTCCTCAGCCCAGGAGTTTTTAATAAACCTTTTTCTACAGAGCTTCCCTTTCCTTTATTTAGCTACATTGTTATCCTTACAACATATATTATTCTAACCAGTCTCTGCAGTAAACCAGGTATACTTAGGTGAGATTCAGAGGTCCATAATGGATCTAACACCCAGAAAGAGGACAATGCCACAAGTCAGCTGACCAGGTTTGGATTTAGTTTGAGTATCAGTGAAGAATCGAGGCACCATTCCCTAACCTGATTTGAGTTCGGAATGTCGTTAGGCCCACGGATCAGGCTCATTGCTTTTACTTCTCTGCCTCATATCTCTCATCTTTTCCACAGAGCTCTTCATAACTGATGATGAGCTCAAGAAAGTACATGATTTTGAAGAGCAGTGCATAGAGGAATATTTCAGAGAAAAGGATGATCGATTCAACTCGTCCAACGATGAGAGGATACGGGTGACTTCAGAAAGGTGTGTTCTCTGGGCGCATGTCTCCTGGGGGTGTTTTATTCCATGGCATGCCTTATCAATTGGTTTTGTTTACAGGACCACAAAGGAAACAGAGATCCCTCCCCCCCTTTTTGCTTATTTTTATTGTACAAGAAATCATTGAGCTTATGAGAGAACAGAACATTGTCTGAAATGTCTGTAGATCAAAATCCCAGACCTGTAAGTCCTAGATTTCTCCAGCAGGCAGTAGAAGTCGCCTTCTTGGACACTGGAGATTGTTGAGTCCAGGACAGGGCAAGAGTTGTTGGCTCAGATCAGAAATTAGAAAGTTCAGACCTAGACACAAACCAAGAGAGGCCCAGCCCAACTCAAGGCTCTCATCAAGTTTGTGTTTCACGTAGATCACTAAGCATCTTCTCCAAAGGTCAAGATGGTCCTCGGGCCTGGCTTATATGGGTGCTCAATGCCTTCTGAATAAACAACAGCAAGAGACTTGTGAATTAGAATAATTGTTGAGGGTGTTTTTTTTTTTTTCAAATTTTTTTCAATTCTTACAGAACAAGGTAAAAGCAAAGAAATAAAAGCAGATTTTTTTCTACTTACTTATTATACACTTTTAGATCTCACTGACCAAATAGGTTTATAGACCAGCAGGGCTGTGAGAAAAAAAATCTCAAAGAGAAGAGAAGAGAATACTTATTTAATAAATCTAACTTTATGCAAATAAATTTACGTTTTTCTGATTTTCCTCATTTTGCTGTAGTCTAATACAAACTTCATTCCAGGCTGGCATATTCTAGCATTTGGAGCACTGCTTTTCTGAAGAACACCCCAAGTATTATAAAACATTAGTGTAACTTTAAATTTTAAGCACTTGCAATATAAAGATGGCAGGAGTTACTTATAAATAGTGAGGAAAAGGATGATGCATTGATGACACCGGTTGATATATGACTCAGACTTTTAAGATTTGAGTCAGTCACGTCTAGTTTTCATGAAATGACATTTTGTCTGCTTAGCCACTTCATACATTTTCTCTAATGGCTCTGCAGAAAAGACACAAATAGCATTTTTCTATCCCTGGCCCATCATTTATTTAAGGAATGCAGTCTAGATAAGTGGTTATATACACACATGCCATTTAGTGATTGTATCCATAGGTACTAGCCAATATTAACGAAATTTAAAGCCGTGCACAGATTTTATACACATCTGTCATTACAAACTAGAACATTTTATGACGATATGATGTGAAGCAATTTTCTAGCAAACAGAGGAAGAAGCTGCAAATCTGAAGACCTCTCTCATGCTAAGGCCTTGAAAAAGTTATTTATTAATGGATGTATTAGCCATGTAGTTCCCATAAAATTGTGCCATGTGGACACATTGTCCATTACTCAGGCATATTTGCAAAGCGCATGTCCAGGACCCTTTGCAATGGCTTTTTGGATTCAGAAAACTGCAGACCTGGGAGGAAAGAAAGGTAGAGGGAGGAATATTAAGATGCAAAGAAGTCCTTGTCTCTCTGGGGAACTAGCATGAGAGGTGCAGACACCAGGGCGTGCAAACTGTGGCCTGTCTCAAAGCCCCTTTGAATGGGAACATGGAGCTAGAGCACCTCCACCTGAGGCTCTCACCCCACATTTACAGATGCTTCCAGAGACTTCTTCCCCAAGGCCCTCTTCCTCTCTGGGGAGTTGCCGAGCCCCACCCTTCAGGAAGGTGACCAAGATGAACAATTCCCAGAAATCAGGACAGAGTGCAGGGCAGCCCTCCCTGCGACCTAGGCGTTAGCTGACCTTCTGGAGTAATGGGGCCCAGAGGGCCAGGGTGAGTTCACAGCTAAGCCCAGGTGCCGGAGAAGTGACTCTAAGCCCAGGCCTCATTCTGCTTCTGTAGCTTCTGTCTGTGTTTATTTGAAGTTCTGCTTTAGGTGGTGATGGTGGTAGTTTTGCATCTGCAAAGGTACCAAAAGTAATGTCTTTAAACACTAGAATTATACTCAGTACAATAGAAGCACCATGAGGGGCATCGGGGAACAGAGATCAACCAAGGGAGGGAGGGGATCCACATTACCCATTTCACTCATTCTCCAGGACATGTCCTTTCTAAGTGGAGCGGCAGGTGAAATCGGCTGTCCTGTTTGACATGAGCTAGCTGGCTAGCTAGGTGAATAGATAGATGGGTAGAGAGATGATAGGTAAATATGCATAAACTCACATTTGAATACATATGTTAAATTTATATAAGTTAACTATTCACATTTTATACTATATATTTTATAATTTTCTCCTCTTATTAGATAACCTCAATACAGAGATTTGAAATCAGAAAACTTGAGAGCTGGGTCTTTGCTCTGTTTCTTCCCTTGCTACTACCTTTAAAATTCAGTTAATTTATTCAAGTTTTACTTGCATGAATCTCTTTAGAAATAAAAATGTACTTCTAAAATTGTCTATTTAAATGGATCATTATTAAATTATATTTTTGTCACCAAATAGTATGTATAGGAAGGACCCAATACAATATTCAGGAGATCATTAACACCTTGGAGGAACTGATTCTGAGAAACCCTTGTCTTTGCCATTTTTATATAGTAACGACCATGATGTATCTAAAGCAATACAGTTCCAAAATATAGTGAGCTAATTGATTGTAACCAATGCTGTTACTTATTTGGGACAATATCTAGCTAGTAATAATTATATTAAAATAGCCAAAATTTTAAGCTGTTAAGCAACATTGGTAACTACCTTCTTTTTTTAATATAAATGTATTTATTTTAATTGGAGGCTAATTACTTTACAATATTGTATTGGTTTGGCCATACATCAACATGAATCTGCCACAGGTATACACGTGTTCCCCATCCTGAACCCCCCTCCCTCCTCCCTCCCTGTACCATCCCTCTGGGTCATCCCAGTGCACCAGCCCCAAGCATCCAGTATCATGCATCGAACTTGGACTGGCGATTCATTTCTTATATGATATTATACATGTTTCAATGCCATTCTCCCAAATCATCCCACCCTCTCCCTCTCCCACAGAGTCCAAAAGACTGTTTTATACATCTGTGTCTCTTTTGCTGACTCGCATACAGGGTTATCGTTACCATCTTTCTAAATCCCATATATATGCGTTAGTATACTGTATTGGTGTTTTTCTTTCTGGCTTACTTCACCCTGTAACTACCTTCTTTTCTGAGGATGTTTTTACCCTGGCTTACAATAACCAATCCTTGGAGTTTGTGCCATCAAATTCTGTGCTCATCATCCTTTAACTAGTGGGTTCTGTTTCAATACGTGCATAGTGGGGCTTTGACTGTGTACCAGGCAATAAGGCAGAGCTCTGTCCTCAAAAAGCACAGTCTCACTGAGTTCTAGTGTACACCCAAGGCAGGAACAGCCAGAAACATCTAACTCACAGTTGTCAAACCTTAGAAAGCCTTAAAATCATCTGGAAAGCTTGTTACAAGACTGGTTTCTGGGCATCCACCTACATCCTTGGTTTCTGATTCACCGAGTCTATGGGGGGGCCTGAGAACTTGCATTTCCCAGTAATGCTGATGGTAATACTGCTAGTCCTGAACCACACTTTGGGGAACACTAATGGAATATAATGGACAAGCTTAAAGTCCCAAGTAGGATAGGACAGTGCAGAATTATTCACTGTGGAACATACATCAATAAAATTCAGTACCTTACATTTGGAACAGTTCTGGAGGTCATTAGCACAGATTGTGTGTGTGTGAAAGTCACTCATTCATGTCCGACTTTTTACGACCCCATGGACTATACAGTCCATGGAATTCTCCAGGCCAGAATGCTAGAGTGGGTAGTCTTTCCCTTCTCCAGGGGATCTTCCCAACCCAAGGATCAAACCCAGGTCTCCCATATTGCAGGAGGATTCTTTACCAGCTGAGCCAGAAGGGAAGCCCAAGAACAGACTACTTGTACCCAAAGCAGTGTTTCTCCTACACATCTGACCAGCAGCAATTTAACAAGCATGTGCTGAGCAGGGCCTGGGGTTGGAGTAGGGATAGAAGGACGTTGCTTTGAAAGACGTTCAGTGGACGTTCCAGTTACACTCAGCCTCTATTTGAGCACCTTCTGAAGGAGGAGAAGCTGCCTTAGATACCAGCCTCCTGAATAAATACAGAAAAAATTACATTCTACTCTCTCTGAAAGAATGTTTCACATATGGTAATATCACCATCATCTCCTATTTGCTTTATTTTTTCTAAACTAAATATCCCCAAATCCTTTAACCACTTAGCAGGTGTACAGCAGATCTTCCACTACCCTGCCCACTTTCTCAATATGCACTTTGAATTTTCAACATCACCCTTTAAATGTGGTATCTAAATGGAACCTAATTCTGTGTTAGAGTTAGAGCCTAGACTCAATGCCTTTATTCATTCACTTACTGTTTTTGATCATCTACTATGCTGCTGCTGCTGCTGCTGCTGCTGCTGCTAAGTTGCTTCAGTCGGGTCTGTGTGACCCCATAGACAGCAGCCCACCAGGCTCCCCTGTCCCTGGGATTCTCCAGGCAAGAACCCTGGAGAGGGTTGCCATTTCCTTCTCCAGTGCATGAAAGTGAAAAGTGAAAGTGAAGTCACTGAGTCGTGTCCAACTCTCAGCGACCCCATGGACTGCAGCCTTCCAGGCTCCTCCATCCATGGGATTTTCCAGGCAAGAGTAGCGGAGTGGGGAGCCATTGCCTTCTCCGGATCATCTACTGTATGCTAACCTAATACTTACAGAGTGCAATAGGAGAAGAACATGTAACAAGGGAAAAGTGAAAGTGAAGTAGCTCAGTCGTGTCCGACTCTTTGTGACCCCATGGACTGTGGCCTACCAGGCTCCTCTGTCCATGAAATTTTCCAGGCAATAGTACTGGAGTGGATTGCCATTTCCTTCTCCAGGGGATCTTCTCGACCCAGGGATCGAAGCCAGGTCTCCTTCATTGTAGACAGATGCTTTACCATCTGAGCCACCAGGGAAGTCCCTTCTGTAACAAGGGAAAGAACATAGTAAAATGGAAAGATTTTAATACTAATTCTGCAGTAACTAGCTGTGTGACCTTGAACAAGTTACTTAACTCCTCTGAACCTATGTCCCAATCAGTAAAATGGGGACATACCTGTGGTATTAATACCTAACTAAAATTTTAAAAGTTATTGAGATAACATACATGAGATATTATGTTTTAACTGGTAGTTATTATTTTTGGATCTACACATTTTATTTGCTGTGGGATTGCATTACCATCATAGCAGCCAAGTCATATCTTTGGTTCAGAGTGAGCCTATAATTAATTAAAACCAAGCCTTTTTCACATGAGATATTTCAAATATCTTCCAGCTTCTTCGGAAATGTTTGTTTCTAACCTAAAATCAAGACTTAGCATTCATTGCTATGAAATTTGTCTTTAATTCCACTTACATTTCTCCGGTCAACCTAGTGTATCAACCCATTTACTAAAATCACAATGTACTTTCTGAAAAATATTGTGCATCTATGTTTCTTTGTTAATCTAGATTATCAAAAGAGAGACAAGATTAATACTGAACCACCTGTTAATTAATCCTGTCTCTTTAAAATACCCAGAAGATAGCATCAGCTTAATTATTTACGACTAAGCTGTTCTATGGGCTTCCCAGATGGCTCAGTGGTAAAGAATCCACCTGCCAATGCAGGAGACTCAGGACACACAGGTTCAGTCCCTAGGTTGGGGAGATCCCCTGGAGAAGGAAATGGCCACCTGTTCCAGTATTCTTGCCTGGGAAATCCCATGGACAGAGGATCCTGGTGGGCTACAGTCCATGGGGTTGCAAAAGAGTCGTACATGACTTAGTGACTAAACAACAACAAGCCAGTCTATAATGCTGCCTAGAATTGATGTCACACTCCCATAATTCATAGAATCAGGAAGTTGAGTACTGAGAGTTGAGTACTGAGAAAACATTTCCTATCTGCCGTCTCCTGGCATTTCTTTTTATTTCCCTTTGGCTCTTAAGGGTCACCTAGATTTTCTGGTGATCACAGATGAAAGTTCTTTTCTGGTCCCTTTAACTCATTTAAAGCAGGTTTTGCAAACTGGTCACTCGTGGGCAACACCTGCCCACAGAGGGCTGTTGTATTGAGCTGACAGTGATTGTTAAAATTCACTCTGAAAGCCTTTGGCCTGGACATGCTCTCTTCTGCCACAGAACCTTCCACTGTCTCTTATGCTTTGCCTGCTTCACGTACTTAGTTGATCTGCCCTCCCATAGGGATTTGGTCCTCAGACCCCTAACTTACAGCTTCTAGTTTATCCTCACCATCACCCTAGCTGTTGGGCTCTACTTTTCAGAAGTTTCAGTTTGAATTTTCTCCTTGACAATAACAATTTAGGCAAGCTGGAATATACATCATTCCTTGTTATCATCTTTTAATCTAATATTATCTTTCCCAAACCAATAGGCTCTATAGCCCCCTTTTTCCACTTTACCTAGATCCAAAAAGTATTAGACAATGACTATTAATAGTATTTTCCAGTTACAATGTTTCATAACAAAGAGAGAATAATTTAGAATATATGAAATTTATAAATAATCCCCAAATAGTGTAAGTCATAAAAGAGGAGCTTCAGTCACTTGCCACTGTATCTTTTTTTAAAGCTGATCTTTGCTATCTCCACTGATAGATCCAAGTTTAACTTTTCTCCCCTCTTTTGGTCCCAGAGTTAATTAGAAGGATAACTGGCCCAAAGGGAAGGGTCCTTGTCGTCATTTAGTCACTAAGTCATGTCTGACTCTTGGCAACCCCATGGTCTGTGGCCTGCCAGGCTCCTCTGTCCATGGGATTCTCCAGGCAGGAATACTAGAGTGGGTTGCCATTTCCTTCTCCAGGGGATCTTCCAGACCCAGGAATCAAACCCAGGTCTCCTGCATTGCAGGCAGATTCTTTACCTAGTGAACTATGAGGAAAGCCCATAGGAAAGGGGTAGGTGACCCTAAAGTTCACAAATTAAGTATCAGTCTATGGATAAGCAAGAGTTCACTTTAGCTGCTCTGCATCATTGTCTTTGATCTGAAAACCTGTATCAGTATACCCCTTGTCCCCAGAAGAGCCCCCACAGCTGGGCTCATGTGATCTGAAGTTGTCTCTGCTCTTCATCCTACACCCATCCAACTGCTAGCACTCCAGGGAATATTTGAAATTTAGAACAGGCATGACCAACCTGTTGTCTTTTTCCTTTTACCATATTTCCTTTAATTACATTTTGAGGTTATCAGAAAAAAAAAAAAGAATTTTCTAGAAGGTAAACACACACAATACAATAATCCTTCAGTTCAGTCCAGTCGCTCAGTCGTGTCCAATTCTTTGCGACGCCATGAATTACAGCACACCAGGTCTCCCTGTCCATCACCAACTCCCAGAGTTCACTCAGACTCACGTCTATCGAGTCAGTGGTGCCATCCAGCCATCTCATCCTCTGTCGTTCCCTTCTCCTCCTGCCCTCAATCCCTCCCAGCATCAGAATCTTTTCCAATGAGTCAACTCTTTGCATGAGGTGGCCAAAGTACTGGAGTTTCAGCTTTAGCATCATTCCTTCCAAAGAACACACAGAACTGATCTCCTTCAGAATGGACTGGTTGGATCTCCTTGCAGTCCAAGGGACTCTCAAGAGTCTTCTCCAACACCACAGTTCAAAAGCATCAATTCTTTGACGCTCAGCTTTCTTCACAGTCCAACTCTCACATCCATACATGACTACTGGAAAAACCATAGCCTTGACTAGATGGACCTTTGTTGGCAAAGTAATGTCTCTGCTTTTCAATATGCTATCTAGGTTGGTCATAACTTTTCTTCCAAGGAGTAAGCATGGATTTCATGGCTGCAGTCACCATCTGCAGTGATTTTGGAGCCCCCCAAAATAGTCTGACACTGTTTCCACTGTTTCCCCATCTATTTCCCATGAAGTGATGGGACCAGATGCCATGATCTTCGTTTTCTGAGTGTTGAGCTTTAAGCCAACGTTTTCACTCTCCACTTTCACTTTCATCAAGAAGCTTTTTAGTTCCTCTTCACTTTCTGCCATAAGGGTGGTGTCATCTGCATATCTGAGGTTATTGATATTTCTCCCAGCAATCTTGATTCCAGCTTGTGCTTCTTCCAGCCCAGTATTTCTCATGATGTACTCTGCATATAAGTTAAATAAGCAGGCTGATAATATACAGCCTTGATGTACTCCTTTTTCTATTTGGACTCAAATTCAGACTTAAATTGAAGAAAGTAGGGAAAACCACTAGACCATTCAGGTATGACCTAAATCAAATCCCTTATGATTATACAGTGAAAGTGAGAAATAGATTTAAGGGACTAGATCTGATAGAGTGCCTGATGAACTATGGACGGAGGTTCATGACATTGTACAGGAGACAGGGATCAAGTCCATCCCCATGGAAAAGAAATGTAAAAAAGCAAAAAGGCTGTCTGAGGAGGCCTTACAAATAGCTGTGAAAAGAAGAGAAGTGAAAAGCAAAGGAGAAAAGGGAAGATATAAGCATCTGAATGCAGAGTTCCAAAGTATAACAAGAAGAGATAAGAAAGCCTTCCTCAGTGATCAATACAAAGAAATAGAGGAAAACAACAGAATGGGAAAGACTAGAGATCTCTTCAAGAAAATTAGAAATACCAAGGGAACATTTCATGCAAAGATGTGCTCGATAAAGGACAGAAATGGTATGAACCTAACAGAAGCAGAAGATATTAAGAAGAGGTGGCAAGAATACAGTAATCCTTAACATATTGCATGTTGAAGTTGAAATTTTCTGTGCTGCCAGAATCTTCTTTTGAATGCCCTTTTCCTTATCACTTTGGCTGTTAGAGGCTGGTTGTCTTACGACCTGGATTTCTTTTTTTAACCAGCCTATTGAGTCCCCTTTGATGGGCTTCTGGCTGTTGCTTTCTTGGCCTCCTGGGAACAAGAACCACCTCATACCTTTCCAGGTTTCTGTTGGGTGCCTATTGTGATTGTCTCTTGAATTATTCTGAAATAAGTCACACAAGATCTGGAAATTTGAAAGAAGGAAAGAAAAATAAAGTGTTCCTCCCATACAACATCTTTCTTTCCAAATTCCTTTTTCTTTTCTTACTTAGTCACTGCCATATGTATCTCCTTGAGGATTCCTTTTGATCCATAAAATCTTATCATTCTTATCTCCATATGATCTCCTAAGTTATTTGACCAGAGTCAACTCCTGGAAACTACCCCTATAAGCCAAAACTCTTGATTTGTTTCTCATACCTATTTATATCTGTAACACATGCCCATTGACAAATTAACTTTTCGAGAATTCTTTTTAAAGTTTAAGGGAAGAACTCTATGTATGGAACAAGCGTATGTAAGTTTGACTCTAGGAACTTTCATATTTTTTATAACTCCTACATTAAACCCCTATCACTTATATCAGTGACCTAACTGACGTACAGTCAAGTGGTTAAACACATCCAGGATTCTGAAAGAAAACAGATCAAACAGTCTTTTTTTTTTTTAATTCAAGTCTTACATTCCAAACCACCTCAGAGCCCACAGGACAGTTAAGATTTGGTGAAGAACAGCTCCTTGACCTTGTTCTAGAATGCTTTTCTCCACTAGCTCTACCCTCTGGAGCCATGCTTCTTTATCTTTGCTCTTGAGGCTCCCACTGTGCACCTCCTTGCTTTCCCGGAGGACCCCCTTCTTCCTTGTACCTCCTCTCTTCCTCCCATTCTTTAGGATCCTTAGTGTCTGGGTTCTGTTTATTCCCCACAACTAAGTCCTTACTCTTTCATTGCCTCTTGGTGCCTTAGCTCAGCCTTTCACCTGCTAGTTTTCTCTGCAGTGTTGGATTCTGGAACTAAAGTGAGGTAGGGTGCGCAGGGGGGTCCCCACAGTGCAGGGAGATATCTTCCCATGCTCAAACCAATAACCACATGCAGTTGTACTCAGAGAACATCTTTATCTCTTTCCATACCAACCTTGTATACACCAGACTCCAAGAAAGGACAGGAGAGGGAGGAAGAAAATTATCTTGCCTTTTGTAACTCTGCCAACACTAGAAAGCTAGGTGGACTCAGTACCTAAGTATCCCAAACAAAAATCCTCATTTTACAGAAATGTACCATCTGTCCCACTCCTGCATTTAATGAAGTAGTATTTTTATCTACTTACCGAAAGCGTATTCCATTGCAAAAACGAACTGTAATACTTGCAAATTCCCTAGGATAGATGATGAAAAAGTCAATTGTAAGTCTCTAAGACACACAAAATTATTATTGTAAGTAATTTGTTTCTTGGGCTACATGTATACCACAAAACAAGTGAAATAGGAAAAAGCTGAATTTTCTTTCTGAATCATCTGCACTAGCTGGATGAGTAGCATTGGGTTTGCCAGATACAGAATTGCTCAGTGTACAAGTCTTTTGGAAATATACCTGAGCATTGTGGCAGAGTGTGCCAAGACCCTAGAGGTGCCAAACTGGCTATGGAGCAGCAGAAAGGAGCAAAAAGGAAAAAAAAAAAAAGTCTCTGAAGCAGGGCTCTTGAGAGCAGTCCGGAAACTTAGACTGATGAAGGGAAACTGAGAGATAAAAGAGCAGAGTGAGTTGTTGGGGTGCGGGCGAGGGTGTTGCAAAGGTGAGAGACTCACATATTCCCACTCTGGCCAGCAGAAGAAGTAGGCTTTTATACGTGTGTGTGTGTGTGTTTTAAAGCTATAGGTCCCTCAGAGAGAGAAACCACATGCCTCTTACATCTCCTTCTGGCATTGAAATATATATTCTTCACTGATAGAGGTGCTGCTATTGTTAACACACCACCACCACCATCACAACAATTGGCGGGACCTAGCTCTAATTCCTATCATCTTTTGTAAAGCATGCAGCCATGTTCCTTTTAAGGGTCCATGGTCAAGTAATTTGCTGTGCATATTGGAAGAATTGGGAAAGTATCTTTATCCTCTCAAAAAAAAAGTTGTGAATAGATCTTATTTAGATTCTCCAAGATTTGCCTTTTGACATTTAAAAGTGAAAGTTTAAGCTCAAACCAAAACTTGGCTTTGGTTTGTCCTTTCCAAGTTAATTTGAACAAGTGAAAAATATGGCACAATTTTATTTTAAATATGTGGTCTCTGTCTTTATAAGTAAATGGCCTAGCAACCCATTAAACAATTGAAATCAAGTTCGTCACAGTGATTTGTTCAGTGAGCCTTTCTTGACATCTGGCAGGTATTGGGCTGGCAACATGGAAATGCAAAGAGGAATATGAGACAGATCACACCCTTAAGAATGGGGACTATAGAAATAACTGGGATAGAAAGCACCTGGATCAGCTACCTGGAAAGACAGAGAGGCGTAGGATGATTTATTGATAGCCACTCTAGAGTTTACCACAAATTATGTAATCTTGGCTAAATTTCTTGATATTTGTTTATCCTTTATTAATGAAAGGATCGGGTTAAATAAGGTCAACCCCAGGTGACTCAGTAACAGGACCATATCAGTTCCTTTGGAGGCACTACTTTCTAAAAGGATTGTTGTGAATAAGAACAATAACAAAAGATTATTATGTATATACAAAATAAATATAATCCCAGTCCATAAAATACAAATTTTGCATGTACACTACGGTAAGAATAGCTACATTCTACAATTCTCCTGCAAAACTGGATAAAGTCATCCAAATTTTTCCATCTCATTTTGCTGGTGACTGTTAAGCCAACATCCTATCCTTATTTAGGTCACTGAACCCTGCCCCAAGCCACAGTGAAGCCAGGAGGGTAGGAAAGAGTGGGACTTTGGCCCCGTTCCACTTCAAGACTTCCTTGCCTTAATGTTTAGTTGTTGGGACTGAGCATTAGGTTTCCCCGAGGGAAGGGGGATTATTAGCCAGAAACTGCTGGATTCAATCAACTCTCAAGCCTTTTCTAGCTTAGAAAGATTGGAGTTCTGTGATTCCCAGGGACAGGGTCACAGCCATCCTCTCCTTTCCACCCCTTCTCACTACCCACACCCCCTCAGTTCCCCCAGTGGGACAGTGATGGCGCCAAGTTGGGGCACAGTTCTAAGCCCCTCTGTCCCTGCTCCACAGCCTCGTGCAGAGAAACTACCCAGAGTGACTCTGGTTCTCTCTTCCCGCCCAGGGTGGAGAATATGTCCATGCGGCTGGAGGAAGTTAACGAGCGGGAGCACTGCATGAAGGCCTCACTCCAGACCGTGGACATCCGGCTGGCGCAGCTCGAGGACCTCATCGGGCGCATGGCCACAGCCCTGGAGCGCCTGACGGGTCTAGAGCGGGCTGAGTCCAACAAAATCCGCTCGCGGACCTCCTCGGACTGCACAGATGCAGCCTACATTGTCCGCCAGAGCAGCTTCAACAGCCAGGAGGGGAACACCTTCAAGCTCCAAGAGAGTATAGACCCTGCAGGTGAGGAGACCTTGTCCCCAACTTCTCCAACCTTAATGCCCCGTATGCGAAGCCATTCTTTCTATTCAGTCAATATGAAAGACAAAGGTGGGATAGAAAAGTTGGAGAGTCTTTTTAAAGAAAGGTCCCTGAGCCTACACCGAGCTACTAGTTCCCACTCCGTAGCAAAAGAATCCAAAGCTCCTGCAGCCCCTGCAAACACCTTGGCCATTGTTCCCGACTCCAGAAGACCATCTTCATGTATAGACATCTATGTCTCTGCCATGGATGAGCTCCACTGTGATATAGACCCACTGGACAATTCCATGAATATCCTTGGGCTGGGAGAACCAAGCTTTTCGGCTCCAGTACCTTCCGCAGCTCCTTCAAGTAGTGCCTACGTGACTCTTGCACCCACAGACAGACTGCCAAGCCGGAGCATTGATTTTGAGGACATCACCTCCATGGACACTAGGTCTTTTTCTTCAGACTATACCCACATCCCAGAATGCCAAAACCCATGGGACACTGACCCTCCAATGTACCACACCATTGAGCGTTCCAAAAGTAGCCGCTACCTAGCCACCACCCCATTTCTTCTAGAAGAAGCCTCTGTTGTGAAATCACATAGCTTTATGTTTTCTCCTTCGAGGAGCTGTTATGCCAACTTTGGGGTGCCCATGAAAACAGCAGAATATACAAGTATTACAGACTGTATTGACACAAGATGTGTCAATGCTCCTCAAGTGATTGCTGACAGAACCACCTTCCTGGGAGGTCTTGAAGGGAAAGTGGAGGAATCGTTGTGCTGCCATCCCGAGCGAGAGGCAGAACTGAGTCACCCCAGCTCTGACGGTGAGGAGAATGATGCCAAGGGCCGGAGAGCCACCATCACAATGCCCCCCCAGGAGGGTGATAATTCAGACAGAACCCTGTCCAACAACATCGCAGTTCCCAAGATAGAGCGCGCCAACAGCTACTCAGCAGAGGAGCCAAGCACACCATATGCCCACACCAGGAAGAGCTTCTCCATCAGTGACAAACTCGACAGGCAGCGGAACACAGCAAGCCTGAGAAATCCCTTCCAGAGGAGTAAGTCCTCCAAGCCAGAGGGCCGAGGGGACAGTCTGTCCATGAGGAGACTCTCCAGAATGTCTGCTTTTCACAGCTTTGAAAGCAAGCACAACTAAACCTTCTAATAAGCTTTGCAGGAGGCTCAAGAATCCAGCCCTCAAATTCTCCCTGAAATTCACCTGTTCCTGTTTCTTGAAACTCACCTGCTTTATTCTTAGCTGAGCAAACAAGTCATTCCTTGGGAGTTGTTAACTAAAATGTGATCAAGAAAACATTTGATCTGGCCCAGTGCAAAACACAGGGGATTTAAGTCATGTTCACACTCGATGGGTAGGGAGGGGAAAGAGGGAAAAGAAGGGTTGAGATGAATGTGTAGAACTAGTCATTTCAGAAAGCCATGAGCTCTGGGAATGAATGGGGCATCAAGCATGCTCCATGCCAGGAGACATCTTTCCATTTCTGACCATTATCAAGAGTTTTAGGATGCAGGGCTAAATTGCAAAATAAAATAAAGTAGCCAGCATACAAATGAGATATTCTAAACTTCAATTCTGTTTTCTTTTCACATTGGCTCCATCACTGGTGACTGATGAAGAGCATCCTTTTTATTCAGTATAAGCCGGCAGCAAGCAGTTCTACCTAACGTCCCACATCCTTCTCATGCCAACACTTCTGTAATTGATCATTATAAAGAAAAAACAAGGTAACAGTCATAGTTCACCTGTCTCTTATATATTCATTTCTGGTGCCACAACTTTTATCTCTTTTGAAGAAAATAAAGGGAAAAGAAATGCCTTTTTGTATTGCAATCAAAATGAAAGAAGAGTTGATGTTAAAACCAATTGTCAAGTGGTTTATTATATACAGTGGGCATTCAAGTATAGCCAAGTAAGCTCAGGATGAATGTAATTAAATAATTTTATATTTTTTAATTTATTTTATATCTCACCTATCATCAATGAAGCCACTCACTGAATATATAATAGTGAACTTTAAAAAAAAAATAGTAGGCAGAACTCACCTAAAACTGCCGTATGAGATACTGCTATATTCTCACCATCTATGTTATGTGTGATGCTGCTGTGTGACCATCATCATGTGTATGAATCCACCATGTCTTCTGAACACCTCCAGGATGTAACTGCCAATTTTCCACACCACCTGTCACATGACCATTTTGTATATGAATATCTGGTTACATGTGGATATTTTCATACCTAGACTTTTGCCATTTAATCTGAGCTCAGCATAAATTTAATTGGAGTTTTTCAAGGGCTGGTATCTTTTTTATGGAAATGTTCCAAAGCACTTTTTAGGGAAGTTTCAAAACCATAAATAACCTTAGAATTGACTGAGAGTTTGGTATCAACCCAAGCCATCAGTAGCAGGCGTACCATGAGTATTTTTCTTATACACAGAGCTATAAAAAAGATGGAATAGACTAAAGTAGAAAGCAAATAAACATATAAAGAGTCTTGTGGAATATGCTGCTTATATGCATTTACACAGAGAGACATGTTAATATATAGTTTATAAACAGACATATAGAGCTTTCTTAAAAGGCTTGGACTTTTCTATCATCTTGAGATATAACCAGGATTTTTTAATATCCAAGGAGTTCCATGGAAAGAGTTAATTATATTAAATTTTGACATGTTGAAATTATAAATTTTTAAAATCCCTATGACCTTAGCTTTTCCTTGTACAAAACTAGAGTTGCCAACATGACTCACTGCCTTCCCTCTGCCTCTTTTTTCTGCGGAAGCACTTGCTATCATGACATCTCATTTAGTCTGGTTTCTCCTGCACAAAGAGATTATTTCAAGCACAATCAGAATAGATGTACGGTTCTAAACCAGATAGTATTAAGGACTCTCAAATATAGGCATACGCTTCTAGATCAGAATCTGGATTTAAAGTGGCATAAAGAAATCTTTATCAACTCTTTGGATTCCTATTTGGATTACTGATTTTAAGAATAAAAATCTTTAAGGAAAAAGACTTAATACTTCCTGGTTATTTTGTTTTGCTATAGTTTTGAATTCCAGATTTCTCATTTTGTGAAATCAAGTGAATACATGGACAAAATCTCTAGCCTTTAAATATTTAAAACAAAAACCAAAATCTTCTGAACAAGCTTTTCAGGTGTAGAGACAATGATGTTGCTGCATATAAAGAATTAAACAATTCCATCTTCACTCCTTGGATTTAAGTGAGCAAGAAACAAGTCACCGGAGTCCCTCATATATAATTGCTCTAGAAACAATTATATTTTTACTGGCCATTTCCGCCTCAATAAACATGCATTTGGTCTAAGAATAGATTAGTTGCCCTAAAACTTCCTTGAGTCATGAATCTCCTTGAGAATCTAATGAAAGCTCTCGGCTCACCTCCCAGAAAAAAAAAAAGTATGTACATGTGAAGTTGCAATATAACCTTAAATGGTTCATGTACCCCTGGTTCCATATTGATTGATAATGAGGAAGAGGAACCATGTTCATTCATAATCAATGCAGCTGTAATAGGCACTTTACATTTCAAGACCATTTCTCTGTGATTCTCAGGAAGGCCAAGTCTCAGCACCAGAGTTTAAACCCAGATTTTGTTACTTTTGTTCCTTAGATTAGCTTTTGCTAGTTTGATGTATTTACATCCTAAACACTTTGATGATTTTAAATATGGAGCATACTTACGAAGCCAGAGGCTTCTCTAAATCTGTGGAGGAATCTAAGAAGGAGGTGAAAATATTATTCTTTGTTCACAGAGCAGGATATCACAGCACCTCCAGGGCCTCATTCTGGACCAGATTGAAAATAAGGGAAAGAAATTATGAGCATGAGTGTTTCCATTCATTGTGATTTCTGGAGAGAACCAAACCTAGGAAATAAAGTATTTAACAGCCTTGACCTTGTGACTACCTGGCCCTTTGATTGTGCATGAAAATGAAGTTCTTAAATCTTTTGTGAAGTGTGTGAAATATATAAGCCAAATTTAAGTGACTTTAAACACAACCTGGATAACTTTCATGAGCCATTTCTTTCCTGTGCATTTACATGTGTGTTATGTTTCCATCCATTTCTTTCCATTTCTGGGTGTTCTGCACACCAGTGTGGCATTGATTCTGTGGCCTTGTACAGTCAGCTTGTGTCCAAACCATTTATTCCGCCATGTCCCTGATCGAGGGGATATTAATTACCTTCTCTGTGAATTTAGCAGCCCATGAGCAGCAAGTTATTGAAGAATATAAATAAAGTCATAGAGCGCTCAAGGAAGTAATAGCTTTGGTTTAATCATATGCTACTAAGGTGCCAATTTTTATATACTACTATATGTAATGATTTGTTCTAAATTGCTCAGTCCTTTTGAAAAAAAATGTAAGGATGTTTAATGAAAATTACCTTGGGAATTCCTGATTAATCAACAAACTTTATATTTATACTTAGAAACTCTCTCTTGGGTAGATTTGAATGAAGCTGGAAAGCTTGGCTATAATTGGCAGGGCTAGTTTATTTCTCCAGCCAGAAGGTGTATTAGGGGTCAGAATGCAGCACTTTACAGAACTGGATTTTGTTTTTAAGTCTAAGCTTCCAGGTCTAGGATATTATGTAGCACTTTGAAAGTTCCCCCTTTAAAAAAAAAAAAAAATATATATATATATATATATATCAGAATTATCAAATAAGAAAAATGTACTTGTCAGAAACACAAAATGTGTTTCTTCTGAATGTTTCAAATGTATTCTAAAAGATGGTTTCTATAGATAATATTATGGTAGATAACTGGATAGTACATTTTTTCCACTTTCTAAGGCTATACAGTCTAATCTTTCTGAATGTTTGGGCTGTTTAACTTCTGTACTTATATATTATCCAGTCATCAATCAGGCTATATCTATAGGCTCTACTGTTCAATGTGTGTGGGGCAATGCTGTATCATAAAACACATGTAAACGTATATGTAACCGTATTTAACTCAGCACAGTTGTAGCATGTGGTTGCATTAATGAACGTTACAGGGTAACTTTATAACCATTTACAAATCTGTAACATTCAATAAAGAAGCACATGTTGCAAGGATTAATGATGTTCCCAACTCCATGTGATTTAGCATCCTTGTGAAATGGGTACTTCTGTCCCTGATCTGCTTTATGGTTTTCACATTCCCATAGACCACTGTAAAATATTTGTATGAGCTGATGTGCATCCTCTGACCAGCCCTGCAAGCTGTGGTAGGCAAGTTGTGATTCTGTGAAAGATGAACTGGCATGTTATGCAAAAACTATATGACAAATTGAAAAGAATATCTGAAGCTCCAGTTGAATTAGCTGTTTGTTTACATCTGCTAACCCAATGTGGAGGCAGTGTACAGTATTTTATAAGTATGTTCATGTAGTAACACTGATATGTTTGTTTCTAGATAAAGTGATGCTAGCGTGTAGGTGGTTTTATACTTGCTCTAAATACTGCATTATGGCTCACTATTCTTTAACAATATTAATGTGACTTAAATGAAGTAATCCCTCTCCAAATCCAGTCTTAATTTTTGTGGCGACAGATGCATGCACTGCTTTATGCATTTATTTTGACTTTTTAAAGGCACTTACTGTTTTACTATTGCCTGCTGTGATGCTTAAACCAGTTAGGAACTCACTCAAATTGTTGGGCTTCTTACACTGTTTGGGGATTATGTCCAATTTAAAAAAATTAAAAACAAAAAAGTAACCAAGGATTTTTTACTATTTTTTTAAGCTCTGAACAAATAATACGGAATAAAGTATTAACTGCAGGGCATATAGCTATGTAACCTGGAGATAGCTAGCCAACACCACTTGGGTTTACCAAGGTCTGGTGTTGGTGCATCTGTGATATATGAAGGACATATTTCTGAGTCTTTAGGGCCATTGGGTGCAAGTTGCTAAACCAGAGATGAGAGTGAGGAGTCCATTCAAGACAGTGTAGAAACCCACATATCAGTATGGATGAATCCAGTGGACAACATGTGACCACTCTCCTACCTTGGGGCTTTTCTCGCATTGTGTGTGAGCCTGGCCTGGGGGAGGGTGAGAGATGGGTGACTGCGTGTCTCACTGAGCACGGGATGACTCTGAAGAGTGTGCCCTTCAAGGAAGTCACCATTTCATTGTTAAAAGCCATTCAACATCTGAACAAGGGAGGATCAAATTTGCATAGTCTTATAAATGATGGCTCCTCAAAGAATAGAGAGAACTTTTCTGTCAGCCTGCATTGGCCTAGGCTTTCTTTTTACCTGTCAAACAGTCTCTTTCTCAGATTGGAGTCAATCAAAGGAGCAGTTGGTTCTGATTTTAAGGAAAACAGGATTTGTTTTTTTTTTTTTTGTAATTCATTTGAGAAGTTGGTTGCATTACCTTTTCTCTGATGAATTCCTTGCACTGATCACTGTTAATGAAATCAAGACATGACCATTTCTACATGTGTCTGAGAGGAATTCAGTGGCCAAGTAATCCAGGTGGCAGTAAGAGTGAGGTTAGTTTTCCCTTCCCTAACTGACCTGCTCTCCCAGCCCCATTAAACCTTCAAGCCATTGCCTGTTTACACAAAGTGTGTGCTGGGAAGTGAAAAGAACACGTATGGCTAGAAGGCCATAGGTTTTCTGAAGAGTGTCAGTGCCAACCTTGACCTAGGCCTTCCTCTGGAGCTGGGGGGCTGCTGAGGGCTGGGGGATGCAGAGAGAGGTTCAGCCTTGGGCCTGGATACACAGCCTTCTTCACCCCCTTAACTTTCTTCCTTGCTCTTGGCCCAGCACAAGGTTTTTTGTTTTGTATTGTTTTGTTTTCTGCCAGACCAGTTGACTTTATCTCCTATCACCTCCATACCCTCTGGACCCTGGCAGAGGAAACTGAACCAGCGGCTGCAAGCCTTCAGACTTTGTCCAGCCCTCATCTTCCCAGTGACTTAGCTTCCTCCCTGCAACTTCATCCCATGCTCCTAATTTCACTGGTGTTTGCATCAACCTCATCAATTCTTTGCCTGTCTGGATCCCAAAAGAATCAGTCACATCTTTACCCCAGCTTATCACATATCATCAGCAGCAGCCGTCTGCCTCTAGACTGTGGGGTTGCAAACACAAATACGTGAAAGGGCTGGATCCAGAACACAAATGTGTCAGTTGGGCTGGGAAAAACAACAGGAAGAAGTAGGGTTTATAGGGCTTGAGAGAGCACGTGTCTGCTACAAAGACATTCACATTCAGATTTGCAAACATTGTGCTAGCCAAACGTGTCTGCCAGCAGCTTTCAAACCTGGAGGCAATAGTTTGGGACCTCTGAGTCAGAGCCAACCAGGACCATGTTCCTGATTCCAACTTAGCGAATACATAAACAAAATACACTGAAAATGGAGGTGGGAGAGAAAGGAAGTCACCCTATTCAGGGTTCTTTCTGTTCTCCCAAATGATATGTGCATGTATATTTGCTAGCTGCATCATTCTGGACCTAAATGTGGGATCTTTGTGAGGGAGATTCAGAAAAAGAGTACCATAGCATTGTATCAAGGCTTATCTGCTTCCTGTCACTACAGTGTCTGACCTGAGTTTATATTGCTTCTCCTGCTGTTCAGAACAGTCCATGCAGTATACTGTACTCATTGCTGTTCCATAACACAGAACTTAGACTCTCATTTGTAAACGTTCTAACCATAGTTTATAATGGGGAAAGTTATTCAAATATCATTTTTAAATGAATTCCTATAAATAAAATAATTTTGCAATTGGGTTTCTTAAATATATATACATCTTTTCCTCCTTTGTGTATAGATAGACAGTGGTTTGCATATCTATCAACATTATAAATATATATAAATCCTTAGAGGAATTTTTCTTTTTTAAAGGTCTATTATTGGATTCACAATGCACTTTGAGCTTGTTTGTTTAGATATATAATTCAAAGCAGAAGTTGGCAGATACCACAGGAAAAACTTTCTGAAATTTCTGTAACAAATGTTTTGCAATAAAAAAAAAAAAAAAAACCTCAGTAGTTCAAAACATGACTTGGACTTCTTTGTGCATTTATTTGCCACCATGTGATTCCTACCATTCTCATGACAAGAATTGCTGGGGTGCAGAGAGATGGCTGCCTTGGGCTCTATAATTACTTGTAGAGCAGAGGCTGCAGCTGGTGGTCTGTGGGTCATATCCAGGCAGCAGAGAAGGAATGTTGTTGTCCAGCACAAATGTTTTAACTTCAAATAATAAAGGGAAAAAAACTGAAGAACACATATATGTACAATCTTTTATCTTTACAAAAAATTTGTTGAGTACCGGTTCTGTGCTCAATGGTGTGGCAAGGTGAAAAGCAGGCAGAGTCCCTGCCCCATGGTGTTTTGACTCTGACTGTAATAAGGTATGATCAGATATAATTTTGTAATTACCATTTCACTGCCTAAGAAATAGAGCGTGAAAAGTAAAGAGTCTAGAGGTTCAGAGGAGCGACAGTGCTCTGCAGCTCAGGACAAGGAAGGCCCTTTGGGGCAGATTACACCAGAATGTGTCCTGAAGAACAAGAAGGGTTTAGCTAGTCAACAGGAGGACGACATGCCATGTAAGAGGGACCTTAACTTTTTTAATTGACGTATAATTGCTGTACAATATTATATAAGTTGCAGGTGTACAATATAGTGATTCGCAATTTTTAAAGTTAAAGGGAATGTTAATTCGCTTAGCACCCAAATGTTACAGTGCTTTATCCTCATTAGAACCTCTAGGCAGCCCCAGCCTTGTGGACTTTGTCTCCAGTATGGACCCCAGTGTGGAGAATGAATGAGGCACTGCTCCAAAGAGTACCTTTATCTTTACCTTTCCCACTGGCTCTGTTTTCAGTTTTTTTGAAAATGGAATGGCTGGCATAGCTTTCTACAAGCAGCTTGTCTATGTTCATAAGTGTGCACATTTCTGTAACACATGCAATATTCAATCATGTGTCCTCAGATCTCCTGGAAAATCGGATCATCCATCATTTGCTGCCAAAATCTCAGATTTAGATCAACATGGAGCTTCCTTGAAGGACATATTAATGGAGGTAGAGAAAGATTAAATTTTCTAGAGATAATTTATCACATTTACTTGTTTATATTACCCAATTTAATTAAAAGCCTGAAGATAACTTACCCTAGAAAGGCCTGGGTTACCACACCCTTGTCTGTAGAAAGTTCTCAGTAATTATTTCCTTTCCGCCATGCCCAATCTCTGGTGGTTAACTTGGCCTCTGCCATACCATCCAGCACATTACTTTTTTATAGTATGAGCCATTTCCTAGAAGCCTTGGTCTTGGTCACAGTCATTATCTTACAGTATGTCATCAGATAGATATGATGACACAATACAGACACCATAGAAAGGCCTTCACTCAAAATCATCATCTATTGTCCCAATATTCTTTATCTCAAGCACTAAACAACTTTTTTTAAGACTGGGTGTATTAATCTGCTAGGAAATGCCTTAATAAAACAACACAAACTGGGTGACTTAAGCAACAGAAATGGATTGAATCTAGATCTGGAGGCTGGAAGTCCAAGACCGGTATTGGCAGAGTCGGTTCCTTATGAGGGCTGTGAGGGAGAATCTGTTCCCAGCCTCTCTCCTGCTGCTGGTGAGTTTCTGGCGATCTTTGGCATTCCTCAGTTTGTAGAAGCATCATCCTATCTCTGCTTTCATCTTCACATAATATCCTCCCTGTGGTTTATACTCAAATTTTCCCTTTTTATAAGGACACTGATAGGGGGCCCAACCTACCTGAATATGGCCTTATCTCAACTAATTGTGCCTGCAAAGACCTATTCCTTAATAAGGTCACAATCTGAGCTACTGGAGGTTAAAATTTCAACATACAAATATGGGGGTGGCAAAATTTAATGCTTAACACTGGGTGAATTTGTGAATAGGAGTGTGGTGGTCATCTATCTTTTTAATATCTTTTAAGGTAAAAAAATCAGAATTCAAGAATCAATTGGAAATATGTTGATCAATAGAAGAAAAATATGGATCAATTGTGCCACCACCTGGAGCCATTAAAAATGATTAAATCTTTGTATATTGACACTGGCTTCCCAGGTGGCACAATGGTGAAGAATTTGCCTGCAACTGCAGGAGATGAAGACCCTCAGCTTCAATCCCTGGGTCAGAAAGATCCTCTGGAGGAAGGCATGGAAACCCACTCCAGTATTCTTGTCTAGAAAATTCCACGGACAGAGAAGCCTGGCAGGCTACAGTCCATGGGGTCGCAAAGAGTCAGAGCATGCACTCACATATTGACATTAAAAAATGTCATCGGTATATTGTCTTTTTAAAAGGAAATACAAAGCATCATATAGAGTGTAATCCCAATTTTTATAAAAACTAAACCAAGTATACAGATACAGATATGTATACAGTATATACTGTATATAGATATATAGATACAGTATATAAATAGTAAAAAGACTAGAAGAATACAGAAAAAGGGAGAGAAAGCAATAAGTTTTGCAACAGAATTTTTTTTCAGAAATTCAAATACTGTTGAAGAGTAACCTAAAGTGGCCTAAGTAAAGTTGGTTCAAGTACCAATAGACATCAACCAAGAGGGTTTTCTTTGACTTCTTTCTGTCCTAGGCGCTGCAATAATCACAAGCTCTGTAATAGCAAGTCCTCTCCACTAAAAAATGATAAAGGTGGAAGAAAAGAAAAGTGTTGGCAATGATTTAACTATTAATGTCATGAAACTGTAATTTCAGGCACATATACAATCAGTGCCTTTCTAGCAGGTACTTTGTTCCTCTGGAAGAACTGAAAATTTTATTAAAAAGGCAAGACTGTCATGACTAAAAAGATAATTATATACTCCAGTTATTTAATTAGAGCTGCTGAAAAAAGTGGAATGAGCAGCCCAAGTTTAGCTCATCAATGCTAGAAGTGTTCATGTAGAAGAAGCATGGCCACCGGGAAGGCAATGTTTGGATGGTTTTACATTCAGGCAGGACATTGGGCTGTGTTATCTACTCTGAGAATCTGCATAGAACAGCATAGAGATGCTCTTAGAAGTAAGAGGTCAGAAAGAGTACTGTAGCTAGGCAGGGCCTAAAGGAATGTTCAGGACTGAGAAGACAGGAGGTGAGGGGAAGGCTGGGGTCCCAGGCAAAACAAACGTGTAGCCATGAGAACACATCAGACATGGGGAGAACTCTGGGCAGACAGCCTAACAGGGTGGAGGGGCCACGCTGGAGACTTGTGGGAAAGAAGAACTCTCCCTAATACTCAATCTTCTCAACACATCTGTGAAATTGGTGCTCTTCTTCTTCTTCCCCAGACAGGAAAAGATGACTCAGCAGTTTATACCTAAATGCCAGGTTTGAGTTTGGACTCCATTCTGTATTAAAAAGAAAGCGACTGAAGAATTCTGGGGAAAAGTGATGTGTAAAAACACGATATGGTCAAGAAGGGAGAGGTCCAGTCAGGGGAACTGCGGGATTAGGCAAAAGGAGGTTAAACCCCTTTGGATGAAAAGGCATTTTGAGGAAATTTCACAACTCTTCCTAATTCCAGAAATATTTCATGGGTACTGTTCGAGAAACACTCAACCAAGTGCTGGCACATTCTGTTTGAAATGTCACCCTCTTACTTCATTCCCTGGTGAATAACTAGTCATCCTTTCTAGAGGATTATTTTTTAGTGTGTGTCCAGCTGAGAATCCTTTGAGATACCTCCTTGCTGGCAGTTGTTTTGTACCATGTGGACAAGCTGTACCCTTTCCCTCAGCCACAAAGTTGGCTACATCTTTGGAATTTGGAATAGAGGCAGGGGTAGGGACAATCGTGGGCTATAACCATAATTTGCAGACTCAGGAATTGTCTACAGTCATCTTCCTACATGGGCTTCCCTGTAGCTCAGTTGGTAAAGAATCCACCTGCAATGCAGGAGAACCCAGTTCAATTCCTGGGTTGGGATGATCTTCTAGAGAGAAGAGCTAGGCCACCCACTCCAGTATTCTTGGGCTTCCCTGGTGGCTCAGCTGGCAAAGAATCTGCCTGCAGTGTGGGAGACCTGGGTTTGATCCCTGGGTTGGGAAGATCCCCTGGAGAAGGGAATGGCTACCCACTCCAGTATTCTGGCCTGGAGAATTCCATAGAGTGTACAGTCCATGGGGTCACAGAGTCGGACGTGACTGAGCTAATTTCACTTTCACTTTCTGTCTTACTTACTTGGTAAGCACAGCAATGCTTCCTCAAATAGGGTGTTATCTCTGCTTAAGAAAGAAAATTGAGCTCTCTTTTGCATCACTTTTGCCAAGGGACCCACTTTTTCTTTAAGACAGTGGGTGGAGGGGCCATGTGGGAAGGGCTGTGGGTGGAGAGATGGAATTTGTTGATAGAGATCTTTCTCAATGATATTTTCTCTCCGAGCTCAAACGTAATCCACACAAAGGAGCTGCTCCTAAATTATGTTTCTTTCTTAGGAATTTCAACCAGACTTGTCTGCTATTTAGGGTTTCTATGCTGACAGCAAAAGCTCCCTAGTGGTTCTATTTCATTCAACCAGTTTTACTGGGCCATTAGCTCAGTCTGCAGGGGCAGAAAATCAGGTCAGTCCTGTAAAGTATACGGACATTTCCAAAATTTCAATAACTGCTTCTTTTCCTAGTTTGTTCTCTCAGTTTCTCTGTTATGAGAGGTTTAGAGCCTGGACCAGATTAGTGATGCCTACCACTTGAGTTATTACCACCTATGGGATCTATTGAAAGCTAGGAACCCTCCTTAGGGAAAAAAAAGTTTAGATCTGGGAGACCATTTAAAGGGGCTCCTGGAAGCCACAAAAGCCACCCATAGTCACCAAGGGAAGACTGTCTGAATCCTAAGTTAAGAACCAAATATTTCTTCAGCTCTAAAGCTCTGAGACTCAATGGAGACTGTCAAGACAGAAAGTACAGGGTCATTTTGAAACATCGTCTGCAGAAAAAATCGAGTTGACGGCTGGCTACATGAGCCTTGATACAAGTGACAGGTGCTCACCTGCCCTCCCCCACAGCTGCTGAATAAAATACACTGAAGTCGGATCAGAAAGATCTGGAATGAAGTTGGTCAATCTATTCCCAGTGAAGGCAGTGTGAACCATTTGTGCGCCTTCAAGTCTCCCACAAAGCACAGATTCCACAGCCCTCCAACTGGAAGCTCTGCCTGCAAATAAGGGTTGATCACTAATCTCCTCAATTATCTGTCAAGATCAAGCTCCCTGCCTCCCTCTCATGAAGCACTGTGCACTGATGAGAAAGCCACCCCTATCTAAGCACCCAGCCTTTCTCATCATGACTTTATGGAGTTAACTAATGGTTTTAGTAACCATTGAGACATTCCTTGACTTAATCAATTATTATATAGGGCATTGCAAAATGCACCCTCCCTCCCTGCCTCCAGAAAGACTCAATCCAAAGGAGCAGTCCTACACTCACATTCACGTGAGGTGAGAACTAGATCTGATCAATCTGCCACTACCATGACTTCTTGAAGTCACATGGTGTCACTGTGGAACACTGGCCCTGCACAGTCTCAAATGTCTGGCCTGAATCAGACCACTTTGAGCCTCTTCCCCGAACAGGCTGCTGTGTCTGCTAAAAAGGCCTGTCCCTGTACAAGAGTGATAAGTGGAGCTGTGGACTTTGCTCTCCTTGGGTTCACACTTCAGGTCTCTGGTGCACATACACCAACCATCTCAGCACGTCCACCCAACCCTGGAGCGCTGATTCACAATGACTCTGGCATCTCCCACTCACGGACCCCATGACGGAAAACTCCGTTCCTTTCCCAGAGACCCACATTAGGGAAAAAGCGGTTTTTCCTTCAGAAAACGTGGATCTGATGAGCTCCCTTTCCCATGCACCCTTCTAGAGGAAGTCATGCTCATGTCCCAGAGATAAAGTGCCCTTCCAAGGGTATCTCCCCCAGTGACTCTAAGGTAATTACCCCCTTCCTTCTATGGGTCCCACCTTCAAAGTTTCCAAAGTTATTTCTGGCATCTCTACACAGAGAAGAACAAATGCACAGATTTAATCTCCAGTGGACCCTCCTATATGTTATCCATCTGCAAAGTACCTGCTATTGACAGTTACACGATATACCTAGGCTCCCTGGTTTTACAGCTATTCATGTCCTTTCTTCATAAGGTCATTTATACAACTTGTGGCTATATATAAGCTAGTCAGTTAATTAGCTAACCTTTTTCAAAACCTAATAATCTTCAGCCAGACCAGAGGACAGAACTGAAAAGCACTAGTATTAGTATTAGTATATAAAAGAATCCTAAGAGGCAACTCTACAGGGCAAATAGCTCTGGTTAAACTAAGTGTACTGAATTTATCAGCACAGACTACAGACACCATTATCATCATCAGAACTACCATTTATTAGGCATCTGGTGACTGCAGCCATGAAATTAAAAGACTCTTGCTCCTTGGGAAAAAAAGCCATGACCAACCGAGACAGCATTAAAAAGCAAACACATTTCTTTGCCAACAAAGGTCTATCTAGTGAAAGCTATGGTTTTTCCAGTAGTCATGTGTGGATGTGAGAGCTGGACTATAAAGAAAGCTGAGTGCCGAAGAATTGATGCTTTTGAACTGTGGTGTTGGAGAAGACTCTTGGCAGTCCCTTGGGCTGCAAGGAGACCAACCAGTCCATCCTAAAGGAAATCAATCCTGAATATTCACTGGAAGGACCAATGCTGAAGCTGAAGCTCCAAGACTTTGGCCACCTGATGCGAAGAACTGACTCATTGGAAAAGACCCTGATGCTGGGAAAGATTGAAGGCACGAGGAGAAGGGGACGACAGAGGATGAGATGGTTGGATGGCATCACAGACTTGATGGATGTGAAGTTGAGCAGGCTCCAGGAGTTGGTGATGGACAGGGAAGCCTGGCATACTGCAGGCCATGGAGTCACAAAAAGCTGAACATGACTGAGTGGCTGAAATGAACTGTTTGTTGTAATGCACTTTATGTACAGTATGTCTCACCTTCAAAACAGTTCTACAATGTGGATTTTCTAACTTCCAACTTAACAGATAGGAAAGTTGAGACTCAGCATGGTCAAAGATACTTCCATAGTCACACAGCTAGCAAGCAATGGAGCCCAAATTCAAACACAGATCTCTCAGACTCTAAAGCCTATGTTTTTCCCACTTCCTGCCTCTAAGAGAGTGTGCAAACCATGTATCTTCAGCTCTATACCTCTTAGGGTTCTCAGATGCCAAAGAGTAACTCTTCAGTTGGAACTCATTTGATGGAACTAACCAATGAATGCTGACAATGAATTATCTTCTCAAATCTCTGCCTTCCATATTTGTTTTTATAAAGTACTATAAAATAAGGTTTAGTCTTAGTATTTATCTTCTCCAAATTCTTTTGTGCCAAGAACATCTTAAAAAAAAAAAACCTGAATAAGGTTTTTAAGGCACTTTTTGTGTTAAATTTAGTCAATAAGTAAAACTGATAGGGGAGGGAGGACTGGAATCATAAATATCTATTTCCTGAGCTTGCTGTTAAGCTAAGCTGAAATGCTTAAATGTTTCCCACTTCTACATTACAAAAGAATGACCCCAGCATCCCATTACTTACCATTTTGACAACATGTAATCCATCTCATCCAACTCACCTGTTGGAAAGCAAATGGCTCCACTGAGCAAGCCAGAAGATGATAAATGGAGAGCAGAGTCTGTGCTGGCGGTGGCTCATCCATCATGTCTCCCAGGAAGTGAGACCCAGGGGAGCAGCTATGAGTGAGGAGACACCCCATGTTGCCACCAGGAAGGAAGAGGCCACCAACATGGAATCTCCATACCTGCTCAGCTTCAGGATCCAGCGTTGCCGGGTTGCTTCCCCTTGTACTCAGCACCTGAGTCCTCTAACCTCACTTCTCTGAGGCAGCCCCGCTTTCATCAAGAAGCACTCCAAGAGACAAACTTTTCATGTGGTATTTTTCAGTTCTCTATTTGCTCACTTTGGTAAAAGAGAAGAAGGTCAGTGTTCACCGAGTGCTGGCTCTGAGGCAGCCAGTCTGACACGTGTTCACATTGAACAGCTACCACAGCCCTAGAAAGTGGGCATTATTATTCCCTTTTAACAGAGAGATTATATCTCTTGCTCAAGGACACACAAATATCACATAACAGCATTGAGCAATAATCCCAGGTCTGCGCGGCTGGCTAGTCTGTTAACTCTTGACCCTCCTTCTAAGCATATCCCTCTTCTGTTCTTTAAGAACGTGTGTCACCAGGATACACATCAAATACTGTTTTGGCCTCTGGAGACTTGGAGCTGAAAGAGAAACTTACTAAGCTATCTACTTCCAATGGCTCTTCTCTGCTATAATGACTTATACTCCCTTGACTAAGCCACTCTATGCTGGCAATAATCTCATTCAAGAAAGCAAATCAGAACTCAAAAGAGTTGAGCAGCATAATGATTCGGGACCACGTTGAATCTGTGTTCATTTTTTAAGTAAATGTTTACAGCCTTCACAATTGTATTATTTTATCTTTAATTACTGCTGTATTATTATCTATTATTCTATCACAATCCTGGGTTGAGAATCCTGATTGAATTCAACCGATAATCAGGAAAGTAAAGCCCCAGTGAAGATAAGTGTTTTGCCCAGGTCACACCACTCCAGGCCTTGGTTCCTACCACTACAACCACAATATCCCACAATCAGTCCTGGGCCAGGACCAAGTCTTGTTCCTAATTCTTCCTGACTCCCCTCTCTGTGCCCTCTCTTCACCTTCTTGCTATCTTTTCATTGCTAAGTCTGTATCTTTTATGGACAGAGACTGTCTTTCTCCCCACCTCACTCCCACACCCAATGCCTCTCTTAATTGGCTATCTCAGAAAAACAGAATTCAGCCCACATTCTGAGGAAGACGGCTAGGCGCCACACCAGCTGTGCCGCAGATCAGTGGTTCTCAAATAGTTTGATCTCAGGCTGCTTTACACTCTTCGAAATTATTGAGGACCCCATAAAGCTCCAAAGCCAGCAAACAAACAAAAGCATTGTTTTATATTTGCAAACCTCTTTAATGTCTGGCTTAAGAGAAGACAGCGGGATTCTCAAATTTGCTTCTGCATTCGATTCATTGTGATGCCACCTATCATGTAGCCTCTGGAAAACTCCACCATACAATCATGAGAGTAAAAGGGGCAGATACTGTCTTAATAATACTATGAAAACAGTTCTGATTTCACAGACCCACTGAAATAGTCTCCAGGACCCCCAGATGTTCCAGGATCATATATTGAAAAATCAATGCATGGAGCAATGAACTTGGAGTTACAGGAATTCCAATCCTGGTGAGCGCTTAATAGTTACATGACCTAAATTCATGCAGAAGAGACTGGCCCATACAGTATATTAAAAAGTTTTTAAAGCCTTCCCAAAAGATAATTATGTAAGAAGGGAGCATGCCTAGGGATAGTACCTGAATACAGAGAATGACTCTAATGATGGGATATCAAGCAGGCAAGGAAACAGAAAGTGAAATGTGAAAACTGGTGGCAGTGGTATGGATCATCACTTCCTGATGTCTTTAGGTTCACATAACATATGTGCCTGCTTTCTGGAAAGCTTCTGGCTATAGCTGCATGTGTTCTACTTAGTCCAGTGATATGTGGGTCTTTCAATCCACACTGACTCATCTGAACCCACCTCTGCCTACAGCATAGAATAGGAAACCGTCTGAGGTTTGCCCTGCAGAAATGAGTCCCTTGACTGAATGATCCATCTAAGCTTGTTTGTCACTGGGCCTTCCTTTCTCCTCAGCCTGATGGACATCACCTGGGGAGCTCTTCTGCTCCCACCATCCCCATGCCATAGGCATGGATGGGGTCTGGGATGCATTTCAACGTATTCTCTCACTAGATAAGGAGCAGGAACTATTAATTTTACTTAGTTTTTTGGGAATTGGTTTTGTGGGTGTTTTAAATATTAGAGTGTGGTCTGCATTCCGACTTATGAAAATTATTTTTGGTGGCCTGGTGTACTCTGCTATTCCTTTTCATCTTTCACAGCCATGAAGGACCAAGAATGAGCTGTAAAATCATATTCCTACCACTGAGGAAGCAGGGTTTTGAGGACCTTCTGACTGTAATTTTAATTGAAACACACTGTCCAACACTCCCTGTCCCCTACAAGAAAAACACAAAGACCTGAGGAAGGATCGTGGGGCCCTTGCAGCCCTATCTCGCCCATCCTTTGAATTTCAATTGGAATTTAGGTGGAAACCCATGACTAAAATATTCAAGAAGAAAAAAAGGCGTTGGCGGTGGGAAATACAAATGCCATTACCTGCTGCCCTCAACTAGGCACTGTCAGATGGGAATTGTGGTTGGCAGGGAAGTACACACTCCATCTAAAGGGGACGGCTATCCATCACACTACAGAGTGGGCCCCACAGTGCCAAAAGTTTTCTCTCAGATCTCTCTTTCCAAGAGATTCTAGAAATCTGGGCTTTTTTTTTTTTTTCTTTCATGTGTGAAATCTTCCCACACAAGTGTTTTGAATAATGTGTTTTTTTCCCAGTTTTATTGAGATATAATTGACATACAGCAGTGTGTAAACCTAAGGTATACAGGATAATGATTTGACTTACATACATTATGAAATGATTATCACAGTGAACACCATCATCTCATATAGATACAAAATTAAAGAAATAGAAAAACATTTTTTTTTCTTGTGACAAAAGCTCAGGATTATACTCACTAACTTTCACATATAACTTATGACTGGATTAATTATTATCTTTATCATGTTGTACATTACATTCCTAGTACTTTTTTATAACCAAAAGCTTGTACCTTTTGACTGAATACCTTCATCCCAATTACCTTTTCCCTCTTTCACCCCCTGCCTCTAGTAACCACGTATCTGATATCTTTTTCTATGAGTTTGTTTCTTTGTTTTTGAAGTATGATTATAACGCATTGTTAGTTCCTAGTACACAACACAGTGTTCAGAATTTCTATATATTTCAAAAACGATCACCACAGTAAATGCAGTTACCATCTGTCACCATACAAAGATACTACGTAATTATTAATGATATTCCCCACCCTGTGTATTTCATCCCAAGACTCATTTACTTTGCAACTGGAAGTATATACTTCTTTTTTGAGTTTGTTTATTGACTTTAATTGGAGGATACTTACTTTACAATATTGTGATGTTTTGCCATACATCAGTAAGTTTGCACTTCTTGGTGGTGGTGGTTTAGTCTTCACCTATTTCTCTAGTACTTAAATGTTTACAAGTTTCTGAATAATTCACTTTTTGTATTTTTCAATAAAAATTCAACAATTTTTTTAAATGAATCAATTTCAATAAAAACATCTATGGGCTGCCTGTTTGTTCTATAGCCCCCAAATGTCATTTCTCGTGATGTAAGACTGTTTCTCCCAACCCAAAACACTGTGGCTCCTGTCTAACATTGCCTAGGGCTCAGTTTTTGTTTTTGTCTTCTACTAGGATGAAAATTTGCACTTTACACTGTCATAGAACACGTAGCAATGTAACTGATGTTTCACAATTTCAGGAGCTGATCTGGTGTACTTTTGACAGATCTGACATGTTTACACAAGAATAATCTTCTTCTGGAAAGTTTCCAAGATCACCAAGTAATTATGGCCCTGGGGTTCTCTCTTACTTCAGTGACCATTGTTGCATCCCCTTGGTCCCCCAGGTGCATTGCTGCCCAGCATGGTCAGTGTTTTTCTTGATAACCTTGGCACAGATGTGTTAAAGTAGAGATATCAATCAATCAATCCTGAATCACTGGGGAGAACTGAAAGGAAAAGCAGAGCAATAAACAGAGAAACAGAAAAACACTATAAAAACACTTCAATTTACCAAGTACAATTCTCTGTTCCCTTCTTTCATAGGAAAAAAAAAAGACTTTTATTCCTGCTGTTACTATTTATATAGCCATAAATGATACACAGTACTGTCTCATAGATTTTAATTTTTCATAAATGATATATCACTGTATTTGTCCTATAATCTTTTGTATTTAATATTATGTTTTTGAAAGCTTTTTTGTTATATAGGGACCTAATTCAGGTCCTCTCTCTTTTCTTCTTGGTGACCCTGACTAGAGGATTGTCAATTTTGTTTACTGTTTCAAAGAACTACCTCTTGGTTTTATTAATTTTTTCTATTGTTTTCTTAATCTCTATTTGTTTCTTTGCTGATCTTTACTATCTCCTTTCTTCTGCTGACTTTAGGTTTTGTCTTGTCTTTTTTCTAATTCTTTTAGGTGTTATAATAAGCTAGGTTTTTTATTTGAGATTTGTCTTGTTTTTTGAGGAAGGCCTGTATCGCTGTGAACTTCTATCTAAGAATTATCCTTGCGGCATCCCAGAGATTTTGTATGGGTGTTATGGATCTAATTCATTCCTCTTCATTGCTATATAGTTTTCTATCACTTATGTCACAGTTTAATTTAGCCATTCTCCTTTTGATAAACATTTAGGACTTTCTTGTTTTTATTCCCACTACTATGAATGATGTTGTACGCCTTCAACACTAAGTCTTTCTGGAAAGAGAATTGCTGAGTTGTACCCAATATACTTTCCTCTGTTTCAGATTTTGTCAAATTGTTTTTCAAAGTAGTTGCAACAGTTGACAGTTTCCAACTGTGTATGGGAGGCTCTTCTAAAAGGGTCTTGTTGTTAACTGTGTGATCCTGAAGGCTGTTAAGATCTGGTTAGTACATGAACACAGTGAAAAATATGCCCTTTTAGAAATGTGGAATATCTCTGAATACTGTGCTGTGCTGTGCTTAGTTGCTCAGTCGTGTCCGACTCTTTGTGACCCCATGGACGGTAGCCCACCAGGCTCCTCTGTCCATGAGGATTCTCCAGGTAAGAACACTGGAGTGGGTTACCATGCCCTCCTCCAGGGGATCTTCCCAATCCAGGGATCAAACCCAGGTCTCCTGCATTGCAGGAGGATTCTTTACCATCTGAGCCATCAGGGAAGCCCAAGAATATTGGAGTGCATAGCCTCTCTACTCAGTAGTAATATTCAAGATAGATTGTTAAGTACAAAAAGCAAGAAGGAAAAAAGTATGTATGGTATACTATAATTTATCTAAGAATTAGAAGGATATAAGTAGCTGTATGTACATTGCGTATACTTTTCAATGGAATGATAAAACAATTTTTAATATTAACTACAGATAGAAATAGGTAGAGGGAACAGGAAAAAGGCTAGACTTCTTTGAATATACCTTTGTTTTATAGATTTAATTTTGGGGCTATTTACTATCTTGCATAATTATAACAAAGTTAATATAGTATAAAAACAACCATAAAAATCAGAAGTAGAATAAAGCAAATCAATCTAAGTGTGTGTATAATTGGTGGCAGAACCACTCAGAGATGAACTAATCTAAATCACTTCATGATATAGAACTGAAAAAAAAAACCAACCTAATGTTAATAATTAAATTAGTGGTTGTGGTGTTGCTATTATTAGTTTTAGACTGGAAGAGGGTGAGAATAGAGCAATTTAGCAATTATATTGTATCATTAGAAATCATGCTTTTTAACTTGAGAGAAAGATATACACATATACATACTTTTCACCATATTTCCACTGATGCACCTCCTGAATTTGGGTAACACTTTGAGCCTGTGTTGAATGGGAGGCAGAGGAAACCATGTCTAAAGGGGTTTGACTCCTTCAAGATGAAAGATACTGTGAAATGTCCATTTCTATAATTTCTATATGTTGGACAATACCCAGACCATTAGAAAATACAAATTATAGTTCATATATATTCTTTATATAAAAATATATGTCCTTTTATAATATATATATATATACACACTCTTTATATAAAAATGGAGGCTCAGAGAACATCTCCAGAAACCGTTACCATGCTGAGGTTTGTGACTTTTCTACAAGGAGGGGATTTCTGATATATTGTGAACACAGCATTAAAGGGATGAAACAATTTCTTAAAAGAAGGACCAAAAAAAGCAGACAGCTCCCCTGCCTCTCATGGTGTCTCAATCTTTTCCATATTTAGTGAGTAAGAGTCAAAAATATCAAAACTCCTGGGAAATTCTCAGTAAAAGAATTTATTTTTGCTCAGCATAATTTCGTTCCATTTGTGGCTTTATCATGCAAGGCTCAGGATCCCTTATACTTGAGAGAGAGATTGGAAACAGGATGACCCATGATTGTCAATCAGCAGTCCAAAGATTCCTTTTCATTTGGTCATTTTCTAACACAGGTTTATGATATTAACAAAATGGGATCAAAAAGAATGTGAGTGTGGTCTTAAATAACAAACAATCCTTAAATGAAGAACACTAGGCTGTGATTTCATTAATGATAAAAGAGATCTTACATCATCTATAAGACTACATAGTGAAGGAAGCAAATTTATGATAAACAACGCCATGCAATGAGCAGGACAGTAATGTTAATTGCTCTTCATTTATTCTGCAAGCCAGACACAAGGCAAGGCTTGGAGAAAGTAATGATTTTTTTAAAACCTAAACCCTGACATAGAAGAGTCCATAAGGACAGAGAACTGGGTTCTGCTTGAATCATCCTTTAAGAAGACATTTTTCCTTCTTCCCAAGTAGCTTCTATATCTACTGTCCTGAAATATGGGCTAGGATCTTCCCTCATAGCTCAGTGGGTAAAGAATCTGCCTGAAAGGCAGGAGACCTGGGGTCCATTTCCTGGGTTGGGAAGATCCTATGGAGAAGGAAATGGCAACCCACTTCAGTATTCTTGCCTGGAGAATCCTATGGACAGAGGAGCCTGGCAGGCTACAGTCCATGGGCTCGCAAGGGCTGGACACGACTTAGCAACTAAACCACCACCACCACCACCAATATGGGCATATGTTAAAATCTTGGACCCAGAACCAGACTTGCAGTTACTGTGAATGCAGGATTCCAAGTCCCAGCTAAGAAGAAAATTCGGTGCCATAGAGCAGAAGCAGCCAGGTATTTTTAAGGCATAATACTTGCTCTAGGTGTTTGGCTGTGCTATTTTAAGTCCATTAGTAATGGCTGATTTAAAAGTTAGCACATCCAAACTGGAATAAACCTTGGGAATAATGACGTATCTGCTGGCTGTGGGCTAAACTGTGTCTGCCTACCAAGTTCGTATGGTGAAGCCCTACCTACATCCCCCGCCATATGACTGTATTTGGAGGTAGGGCCTGGAAGAGGTGATTAGGTTAAAAGAGGTGATAAAGTATGGTCCTAATCCAATAGGACTGTGATATGATATGAAGAGGCAAAGGGAGATCCCTCTCTCTCTGTCTCTCCCTGGCGCACAGTGAGGAAAGGCCATTTGAGAACAGTGAGAAGCTGAGCCATCTACAGCCAGGAAAAGGGACCTTAGCTGAAACCAAGTGACCAGCACCCAGAGCGTGGCCTTCTAGCCTCCAGAACTGTGAGAAATACAACTCTGTTGTTTAAACCATCCAATCTATGCTATTTTGTTAGGGCAGCCAGAGCTGACAAACACACTGCTACTTTTAAAAACTGCCATGCAGATGCTATAGGTAAATCATGTTTAATGAGCTCGGGTTTCTAATTTAGTATGCAATCATATAATTTGAGGATTTTTCAAGTTTAACAAAATTCTAAAAATGTCTAGTCCTGGGATACCTCGCATCATGTCACTGGTGGTATGTATGGACACTGTGTTAAGGACTCTGGTTAGGGTTGAGCTCAATGAGAAAAGAGAGCTGAGATCAATTAGGGCTACTACTGTCACCTCTCGACCCCTGGAGTGTGTCTGTGGGGGCACGGAGGGAAAACGGGGATGTGTGGATTACATTAACATACATCGGCCACCCCTGGTCAGAGCCAACAGCCCACTTCGGGGCAAAAGCCCCAGATTTACTCCTAAACTCTACCACTAGCTGGTCAGGGCCAGTAACCTTAGAAAGCAAAAATAAGTCACCTAAAATATTTAAGCCTGGGGTTATTCATCAGCAGTCAAGTGAGGATAGTAATTAATGGTACTTGCTCCAGCTCTCAGAGAAGCCAGGTGATGAGATCAAATAAGATGATGTTTGTGCAAAGGTTTTGTAAACCCCAAACACTATGCAATATCAGTTTGATTTAAAAAAATAATTAATCATCCCTTGTAGATAGATGGCTACTTATCTTTCACCAAAGTGGAACCACTGCTGGCTGTAATCCCCATGTGGGCATTCCAGTATAATTAGGAAATAAAATCAGCCAGAACCGTTTTTAAGCAATGTGGGTTTCTTTTCTAAAGCGGTGACTATTTTCAAAAGTTTCCACTTATTAATTATATGTATTTACATATCCCCTCTTATCCACAAAGCCTTGGAGGCAGTGTACAAACCGCATAAAAGTACATACAATACATGATACTAGAACCAAAGGGAAAGGGCACAAAACTGTCAGACAATATGGAAATTTAGAATCTGAGCTTCCCGGCAACCGAGGAAAAATAAAACAACAGAGTTATATAACTCTCATGTTGAGAAAGGAGAAAAAAGCTTTACATAAGAGTTGTAATGAAAAGAAACTTTCTTCACTGTACAGAAAGAAGATAGCCAATCTTTTTCCATCAGGCCCCATTTGCCCATGTAAATGTGGACACAGCTAACAGTCTCTCAAGAGAACTGCAAATATAAATGAGTCTGTGTCACCAAGAGTGAGGACGTGCCCCTGAGGCTGCACAGAACCCTGTTAAGAACATGGAACTGAGAATCTAAACCTGTTCAAGCCCCAGGTTTAGATTTTCTTGGCTGGGTGGCCACAGGGAAATATTTTAATTCTCTGAGTCTTGGTTCTCTGTCTAATAAGAAGGAATAATTATACCTACCTTTGAGAGTTGTGATGAGGAAAACACAAAATCTATTTGGCAAATGCTTAACTTGTAAAGCAGTAATGACATGTTTGTTTTTATTAATCCTCTTGTTTACAGCTCATGAATGTACCTAAAAGCAATGCACAGCATGTATTGAATGTCCACTAATCCCACATCTTCCTTCTTGGAGATTTAATGCGTCCATCAGCATGCTGCAGGCCTGAAAAGTCCCACAAATAAAATGCTGTTTAGCTGTTTCACTGCCTATTTCCAGAGTTAACTGAAATACAGATCCCACTTGTTTGTGTATGACTCCTAGTCCATAATCCATTTTGAGAGAACATTAAACTAACCCATGTTGGGGAGCAACATGGCCAGCATTCTTCCCCCAGTTTTCCTAGATATTTCTTCTTCACCTTCTCCATCCATGTAGTGCCTCTTCACTCAAAGGAGTTGAATGTTTTCACATGATCTCATATTTTATCTTCACTAGTCACATATGCTAGGAACCTAATACAAGCTGCGCGAATTACAATGCCCTTGGGATCCAGCTCTCCAAATTACCCCCAGTGAATTTCACCTCCTGTCTTTCACACACGTGTGTAATTCCCTCCCATACTGAATGAAGCCACTATCTGAACACATTCCTGGTTACCAGAACAGGTACGTGGTGGGGGGTGAGGGGAAAGTGAGGGGAGGGGGGGAAGAATTCCTGTCACTTGATGCGCAGAAACCAAGCATTCTGCTAAATGTCTTCCAGCGCACTGGACAGCACCTCCCCTCCAACAAAGAATTCCCTGGCTCAAAATGTCGGTAATGCAAGGTGGAGAGTGAGTGAAGTCGCTCAGTCATGTCCGACTCTTTGCGACCACCAGGCTCCTCCGGCCACGGGATTTTCCAGGCAAGAATCCTGGAGTGGGTTACCATTTCCTTCTCCAGGAGATCTTCCTGACCCAGGGATTGAACCCCGGTCTCTATCATTGTAGGCAGACACTTTACTGTCTGAGCCACCACGGAAGTCCTGGTGCACGGGCACCAGGGATGCCGAGGTTACAAAACCCTAAATTAACCCCTTCTTTAAAATATTTATATTTCCGACCTGCCTAGTCTTTCAGGGCCGACTGGCCCAGAAATCTATTAATACTGCCTTCTGTGATGCGTGAAATATTTCCTTCCCTCTGATCTTCTTTAGTTGGCCTAGTTTATGTACCTATGGTACTCCAGAGTGTCAAAAACAATCCATGGGGCTCTCATGGGTTAAATTCTCACCTTGCTGAGTCAGATTAAATCCATCAGTGCTGTGCGTTCCAGGCCACAGTCGCAGCTACATAGTTGTGTCGGAAGTCAGCCCCGTCCCTGCCAACTGCCCTGCTTCTCTCACGGCTGCCCACCCTGCATCTTCTCCGAGACGGTACAACAGGTCCTTCCAGGAGTGAAGGACCCATCCACAGCCAGTGCTGCAGATACAGCAGAGCCCTGCCGTGAGCTGGTTGCTTCCCGCCAGAGACCACCGACACACTGCCCAGGCCACAGTCCAGAGCCAGAAAATACCACCTCCTCACCATAGTTGGCGAAATGTCTTTCTCTGTATAATGCATGCAAGAACCAGCTAAATTGTGCCATAAGGTACCTTTCTTTCCTTTTCTGTGATTAAGTTCCCTTTTTCAGCTCCCACTGTGCTCAAGGGTAGAGCCTTAATCTCAGCAAGTTGGGGATTCCTAAAGAGTCCCAAGGACTTCCCTGGTGGCTCAGATGGTAAAGCGTCTGTCTACAGTGTGGGAGACCTGAGTTCAATCCCTGGGTTGGGAAGTTCCCTGGAGAAGGAAAAGCCAACCCACTCCAGTACTCTTGCCTAGAAAATCCCATGGACAGGGGAGCCTGGTGTCCATGAGGTCGCAAAGAGTTGTACACGACTGAGCGACTTCACTTCACTTTACTTCACTTCAAAGAGTCCCATTAGCTCGGAGCTCCCAGGATTTCAGGGGATGGAGTCAGTAGGTCCACTGTGTCATCATCTACCACAGTGACACCACAGAGGCTTCCCCACTCCCTACCGCCGTCCACCATGTTGCTCTAGTTGCTCTCCTGTTCACTGACTCTCTGTGACTCATCCATGCCACTTTCAGAAGCACAAGTCCAGGCTGCAGTTCTCACGTTACCCTGGGCCTCAAGAAACTCAGAGGATTTGACTGAGGACCTTCACATTCCATACTCTGCTGGGTACTTTCTTGGGCTCAACCTTCATGCCCTGTGCCTCAGTTTCTCAAAAGCACCTTGGGTACCATCATTTCTCTCCCAGACTTGGGCCAAGGTCAGGCAGGGCACAGAAATCCTTCCCAAAGACTCATCTCTCCCCGTATTTCTCTTCCCCACTCTAACTTCCAGTCTGAAAGAGTTTTTCCCTGTGTGCCTATTTTCATTTTTTTTTCCTTCTCATTATGTATTCTCTCTGCTCTGAGTTCCCTTATGACCCATGCTTTTGAAACTCCAAAGCTTAAGCTTTTCTTTCTTTTTTTTTTTTAACTCAAAGTACCATCTCTTCTTTTTGATTTTCAAAAGTCTGTTTAGACTCTTTGCTCTCTCTCTGCATTTTCACTGAGTCATTCATTCACCAAGAGACTAGAAGCAGAATGTTGTTAGCCTGAATTCAGGGAGGGGCTAGGGGCCTAAGGAAATGAGGGGGAAAACTTTGGTTAAACTTCAAAATAATATAATTATCCCATAATACTGAGTCTCTGGCCATTTGTGGGTCCACTTTAGTGGCCTGTCCATGATTTTGTATCCTATCTTGACAAAGTTTAAAGTTTCACTCCCTGGAAGAGCTGGGTATAGGGGTAATAGATTTCATCTCACTTTCTAAATTCAGTTGATTGATAGTGGCTGCATGGAATAGTGTTGAAAAGGATTTTTGAGATCTCTTGGGCTCAGTGGGCAAAAGTGGATTAGTCACATTTGCTATGGGTAAAGGAGGAGAGAAGTTATAGCCTCTGTGCCAAGAATTAGCCATCACCAGCTTACTCTTATCTCATCTAGAACTTCCCTTTTTCAGTTCATACAAGTAATATTGTTACAGGGCCTGATAGAAAGTCTAGGGTAAGAGGGTAGTCTCCAATAAAAAGGGTGATGTGCTAATAAAGGCAGGATGATCCCAGAACTGACTCCCCAAGTGGTACCCCTCAGAATGGGAATGGGCTATGACATATTTTCCTTCCTTCTCCCCAGCTTCCAGGCCTGCCCTCAGGGAGAGATGGAAGAATTAATGGGGTTTGTACCCTCTGGAATTAGTGAAGTGAAGTCGCTCAGTCATGTCCGACTCTTTGCGACCCCGTGGACTGTAGCCTACCAGGCTCCTCCGTCCATGGGATTCTCCAGGCAAGAATACTAGAATGGGTTGCCATTTCCTTCTCCAGGGAGTTAAGCATGGGATATTTTGATTACACAAACTAATTATTTATACCACAGGCAATAAGAGCCAATAAGGATGGGTTTTGAGTAAAAGAATAACAAGATAGGGCTTTAGCAAAATGAACTTAGCAGCCACAGAGAATGGATTGGAAGGGAGAGTTTAGAGGAAAAGTTGCCATAGTAGTCTAGACGAGAAGTCATCATGAAAGGGAATGAGTGAAGAGATAATGTTTAGACAACAGAGACAGCGGACCACCCTCACCTGGTTGCAAGCCAAGTCACAGGCCTTCCAGAAGCCCATGTTGCAAACTGTCTTGATAATACTTTGTGGCTCTAGGCTCCGCCTTTTCTTGCAGAGGAGCAAGGGACCTGCAAAAGTCAGAGTGCCTGAAAACAGAATGCTGCCAGCCTGGTCTGCTGTAGGGAGGCCTAGTTGGCTGGTTGGAGCCCTAAAAGGAGACAGAACGCTCCCAGCCCCTGCAGGCTCCAGGGCAGCAGGCGCCGGGCATGCCCAGTTCCCAGTGCCTGCATGGCCGTGGGCAGCTTCTGGTCTGGGCTGGCTCTAGGCCATCCTGAGAAAGGTCAGGCTGCACTGCGATGTGGCTATAGCTCTGGGCTAGGCATTTCTCCAAGGCTGGGAATAGTTCCTCCAAGGCACAAATCGGTCCCTTCCACTGAAACAAACTAAACCAGAAACAGAAGCGAAGCTGGGCACAGCACAAAGAGATGGCCAAGGAGGAATACACTCGGCTGGGACTGCTTTTTGACCTCTCCAATTGGGGGTAACTGGGGTGGAGGGACAGGGTTGGGGGGTGCTGTATATCCTGACATGGGAGTGGAAGATATCCCCATAGAGATAGTGGGAGTCACCCAGCAAGATAAGGCAGATCCTTTTCTGCTCCCCCAAGGTCCGGGGTCCCTAAATGCATTCCCCTCCCCTTCCACGTCTCCATGACATTGATTTGCCTTTTTCTCTGTTCCTGGCTAATCTTTCCTCCCCAGTTTACCCTTCTTGCTCTCTCTACTCTCCCCTTTTCTCAACCCTCTACCTAAACCCAGTCACAACAGAATGTACTTCTGTGTCAACCTAAAAGAACCCAGAGCAAAACATTTATGACCATCTCTTCCAGACCCTCAATCCCAGAGTGACCCTAGGGAGATGTCCCCGGAAGAATTACTCTGGCTGAATTATCCAGAGTTGCCTCCATCACCCATTCCTAAAACCCCACCCATGAATCAGGAAAACATGTGGGTTCTTGGGCCAGGGCTAACAGAACTTCAGCCTGGCTCTGTGGGTTTCTCGTACTGAGGACATGCAGGGTGCAGGGCTGGGCGGGTCAGCCTTCATGTGGCTGCAGCTCTCACTCTGAGACCCACCCCACCCCAGCACATCAGGACACGTCAACAGGCAAGGAGGTTACTAACCACATGAGGAAGCAGGACACATGCCCAGCAGACACAGCCGATTCCAAGTTCTGAGGGAGAGGAGAGACCATGGGAAGGAGCCTCAGAGGCAGAGAGAGAAAGTGCATTCCAGGAGGGGATGGAAAAGGAAAGGACCCCAAGCAGGGCATTCTGGGGACTGTGAGGAGGGCAGGACAGCATGGAAGGAAGGAAGAATTTGTGGTGGGGAGTGGGCGAGAGGAAAAGCTAGAGAGCTAAATTGGAATTAGTTTGCAGGGAGCCTTGAATGCCAAGAGTTTGGAATTTCTCCATTCGTATTAGTGAGATATGGAAGACCACGGAGCAAGAGGAACATTATCAAAACGATGTATAAGAAGGCATCAAACAGGGCCTTTCTTGTTGCAGCAGAATTGGCACTCACCCACAGCTGAAAACAACAGCTGTTAAACAACACATATTGTGAAACGTAAAGAAAACAATGGGGCCAGAGGCCACTCTTCCAGGGGCTGTGGTTCCAGTCTAATCCCCCCACTTTGAAGAGCTAGCTAAGCACTTCTGCTGGGGCAGGTGTAGAGATTGGAAGGGGTGGGGGAGGGGGGGTCCCAGTGGCTTTGCCTCTTCCATGCAGCGGGGATGCCTCTTCTTCCCTGCCCCATCCTGCTACCTGTGTCAGGAAGGGACTCCCACAGAGACCCAGGCACTTGGAAGAAGGGGAGGCAGCCATCCTTGGCCTGTTCAGGCAGCAGGGTGCTGTTCTCCATCCGAGCCAGGAGAAAAGAAATCCGGTGACAGCAGGTGGCGAGGGAAGGCAGCTGCCAGGCACCTGCACAGCCACCATTGGGCACCAAGTTCTCGGTGGGCTTCCTGGGGGTCACCAGGGTGCCTCAAAAAGTAGCTGGTCTTAGAGACACAGAAGGTCACATAATGCGTGGTTCCATATATGTGAAATACCTGGAACAGGCAAATTCACTGAAAGCAGATTAGTGGTTATCAGCAGCTAGAGAGAATGGGAAATAGGGAGTAACTGCTTAATGGGTTGGAGAAGGAAATGGCAACCCACTCCAGTATTCTTGCCTAGAAAATCCTGTGGTTAGAGGAGCCTGGTGGGCTGCTGTCCATAGGGCTGCACAGAGTTGGACATGACTGAAGCGACTTAGCATGCATGCGTGCATTGGGGAAGGAAGTGGCAACCCGCTCCTGTGTTCTTGCCTAGAGAATCCCAGGGATGGAGGAGCCTGGTGGGCCACCATCTGTGGGGTTGCACAGAGTTGGACACGACTGAAGCGACTTAGCAGCAGCAGCTTAATGGATACAGAGTCTCCTTTTGGGAGTGATTAAAAGTTCTGGAACTAGATAGTGGTGATGGTTGCACAACACTATGAATATATCAAATACCACTTATTTGTATACTTTAAAGTAATTAAATTGGTACATTTCATAGTGTACATTTCACAGTAGAGTGTGTGTGCGTGTGTGTGTGCTCAGTCATGTCAGACTCTTCCAGACTTCATGGACTGTATGTCCAGGCTCCTCTGTGCATGGGATTCTCTAGGCAAGAATACTGGAGTGGGTTGCCATTTCCTTCTCCAGGGGATCTCCCTGACCCATGGATCCAACCCGTGTCTCTTGCATCTGCATTGGCAGGTGGCTTTTTTACCAGTTAAGCCACCTGGGAAGCCCCTTCATGTAGTAGCAGTTCAGTTCAGTTGCTCTCAATCATGTCCGATTCTTTGCGATCCCATGGACTGCAGCACGCCAGGTTTCCCTGTCCATCACCAACTCCCAGAGCCTACTAACACTCATGTCCATCGAATCAGTGATGCCATCCAACCATCTCATCCTCTGTCGTCCCCTTCTCCTCCTGCCTTCAATCTTTCCCACCTTCAGGGTCTTTTCCAATGAGTCAACTCTTCACATGAGGTGGCGAAAGTATTGGAGTTTCAGCTTCAGCATCAGTCCTTCCAATGAACACCCAGGACTGATCTCCTTTAGGATGGACTGGTTGGATCTCCTTGCAGTCCAAGGGACTCTCAAGAGTCTTCTTCAACACCACAGTTCAAAAGCATCAATTCTTCGGTGCTCAGCTTTCTTTATGGTCCAACTGTCACATCCATACATGACCACTGGAAAAACCATAGCTTTGACTAGATGGACCTTTGTCAGCAAACTAATGTCTCTACTTTTTAATATGCTATCATGTAGTATATTTGACCTCAATAATTTTCTTTAAAAAATAGTAGCTGGGCTTCAGCCATCTTGTCAGTCTCTCACCCGGGGGCTCCCTGTGAGAAGAGGAGATCCAGAGACAGATGCTATAAAATGTACTGCTGGTATTGTGAGGGGTGGGACAGTGGTCTTCAGCATGGAGTCTGACCTCCTTTGCCAGAGGAGATCATGCTGAATCATCTGAAGAACTCACGGATGTGCCCTGTTGTAATCATCAGTGCTGTTTCCAAATGTTCAAATGTTAAGAGCACCCCTTCTGGGCACATGACAAGATTGTATTTCCTGCCCCCTTTTCTGGCTGAGGGGGGCCACATGACTAGTTCTGGCCAATGAAATGTAGGTATAAGTCATTCTCGGGCTCCTGATTCAGTCTTGGTATAAGGCCTTCTGCTAGCTCTTGTTCCTTCCCGAGACTCTGACAATGGTGGAAATGAGGGCTGTCCTGTGAGCCTGAGTCTGGGTGATCTGGTGAGCAGAGCTTCTGCTGACCTACACTGGACATGTAGCATGAAAGAGCAGTCAGCCTCTGCTGATCTAAATTACTCAAATTTGGGGATGATTTGTTACTACAGCACAACTTAGCCCAGTTTATAAGTCGTGATAAACTGAAATGACCAGGACACAGTGAGAGCTCTCTGAGTGATAAGGAGAGGGAAAGTCTGCCGAACTTGACTGAGAGCAGTGATTGGGACCTCGGGACTTTGCTTCCCAGCAGGAAGCAGACATTACCTTCAGATGGAGTTAATTTAGGAGAGTTTAATAGAACAGGACTATTTATTTACAAGTGGTGGGCAGGTTAAGCCTACCAGTAGTAGGGAGATGCTATCATCCTGAAGCCCATAGGTGAGAAGTTAGGTGTGGCTATAGAAAGGAGTTCCCAACAGGAGAGGTGTGGTCTATGGGAGAGAAACATAACCACTGCTGACCCTCTGGCCATCTGGGAGGCAGCCCAGGAGAATGAACACCCCAACCATATCTTCCTCCTGCCCTTAGGGTCCTTGCCAATGTTCCTTAACTGGCTGAACTCAGTGGGAAGCTAGAGGACAAGGAAGCCCTTTGATACATCCCTAAAGGTCTATCTCCTAGGACTCAGAGCATGATGGAGAAGGATTTGATCAAGAGGGGCAAATGGAGGCTCTCTAGGACCTCCCCCTCCTGAGTGAGACCATGCCATCAATTGTTCCCAGTGTTTTAGGAATAACATTTTCTTAATGGGTGATGTTCTAGATAGGGCGGGATGGAATGGGGATAAGAGGACCACCGAAAAAACAATTAGAGTAGTTCCTGCCTGATAATGAGTGGAAACGTAGAAGGAAGGGAGGATGCAGTAGGGTCTAGGAGAGGAGAGGACAAAGAGGAAGAAGCAACTGAGCAGGAGGGGGTAACCTGTTTTGGGTGTCACCGGTGACCACCCAGGAGCTCCTGGGGAAGCGTGGTGAGGATGAAGACTGTATTAGTTAGCGTCCTGGCAGGAAACAGATGGACACTCAAGAAAGTTGACAGTAAAAAAACTTTAGGAAGGGATTCTCTAAGGTGTAGGCAGGATGAAAGGAGCCGGAAAGAGATAATGAATCATCAGAGATGCACGACTGCTGGAAGCTGTTTCCATCCCTGAGCCTGAAGAAGCAAGAAAGAGGGCGGTGACCCTGGAGCCATGAAGGAGACCCTCCCACCAGGAGCTGCGCCTACAGAGGGACTCGGCCTCTGCCAGACCCTTCGTGAGGCTGCCACAGAGCGCCAGAGGCAGCCAGCACAGCATCCCACAGCTCTCACACCCTCCAGTCTCCTGCCATGCCTCCTCTGGGTGAATCAACCAGAAACCGCAGGGCGAGGCAGCCCAGGAGGGGCAGAAAATGGATCTGTGGAGTGAGGGGGACAAGTGGAAAAAACACCCACTTGGAGGAAGGAGGAAGTAAAAAGAGGCAAGGAGACAGTGAGGAAATGGCAGCTAGAGCAGCAGGCTATTTTCTCGGTAAAGAGGAAGAGGGATGAGAGAAGAATAGCGGTAGCAAGCAAGGGTGTTTTCTAAGCAAAAGCCACATGAGCTTTCTTTAGACTGAGATCCAGTTTACCTAAACCACACCACCAACATCATGGTGATCAGTTAATCCTGGCCCACATCACATTGGAAAGTTTCTGTAATTTCAGGTGCCCCAAAAGATACCCAGGATGAAGTGAAAGGGGCAACGTGGTCACAACATTGCAAGCTCCTGTTGGCTCTAACTATCCATCTTTCACACAAGAGAAAGGTGATCTTTTAGAATAGGAAGACCTTCAGTCATAGTAACACAAAGACTACCATATTACATTCCCTGGCTCCCTGGAGGCTGGCTGGATCTAGTTCAAATAATTTCTTTCCAGAGTTTCTGTTGCCAGGATTTGGAATAACAAACAGTGGTTGTGGTCAATCCAGGTGAAGTTGCTTCTGCTTTTCATCCGCTTTTCCTGGGCAATTTGAAGAAATAAGCATCTGACTTTCCAGCAACAGGCAAGTGCCAGCAACCTGTGCTGTGTTCATTTTAAAGGCTTAGCTGTCCTCTGCAACATCACTCATCAGGACAGTTAAAAAGGAAAGATTCTCTTCCTTGAAGTTGGAGTGCTATGCAGTAAGCATCTGAAAAGCCTGCAGAATCTAGATTGCTAATGGGTAGTTAACTAAAAGAGATAGCACAGACTGCTGTATTTGGCATGAAGTGAAAATGTGCAGAAAAGGGGAAAGTGATAAATGGTCTTAGACAGTTAGCTGAACAGGAAAATGAGGAATTGGGCTTCAGAATTCAACCTCCTCAGTGGTTCATCACCAAAGTCAGACACTTCAGGAGTTCAGCCAGGGAGGTTGTGCACAGAACAACCCTCCACCCTTGACTGAAAGCTCTCCTGTCAAAGGGGCAGGGACATTTGAACTCCAGTGTGCTTTTCTCCCAGCAAGCCATGCAACCTAGCATGCAGGTGTCTACTTAGAGGGAAAAGTGACTTTTTCTTTTCATGGAGATTCTATTCCCTCACCAAGCCATGTTCCTTGGAAACGGCACTGCTCAGAGATGGAGGGAAGGGTCTATTTCTGATTCTCACAGAGATGGTATATGTTTATAGCAACCCTGGCCAAATTCTTTCTAGCTGCTAATGATGTTTTTACTTTTCATGCCTTGCCGGAAAGAACATTGCATCATAATCAGAATATGAGTGCGAAAAATTCAGAAAAGATGCTAATAGTAATGACAACAATGACAATCCCTCATTTGGATTTAGCCCTTAACCTTTATTATAAAAGTACCTCCTGTATAGGATCTCATTTAAGCCTCAGGACAACACCCCCCATTTAACAATTACGGAACTCAGCCAAAGAGAGTCAGGACTGAAAACATCAGTTTGTTGATTTCAAATTCTCTGCTGTTTGCACAATATAAACAACAACAAAAAAATCTGCATATTTAGAGAGGCTTCTACATATTGAGTTCTTGGACAGCAAGCACCTATTGGGTACGTCTCCTGAGTAACAGAACAGCAATTTCCCCCTGGGATCTGCTGCCATTTCTCTGTCCACTTCCTTCAGCCCAGTGAGAGGCTTGTATTTCAGGTCTGGCTTTTCAGGGCACTGCCATAGTGATTGGTTCAGGAATGGCATGTGATCCAATCAGAGCCAATGAGAGACAAGGCTATATTTGCATCAGTTCCGTTCAGTCACTCAGTCATGTCCAACTCTTTGCAACCCCGTAGACTGCAGCACACCAGGCCTCCCTGTCCATCACCAACTGCTGGAGTTTACTCAAACTCATGTCCATTGAGTCAGTGATGCCATCCAACCATCTCATCATCCATCATCCCCTTCTCCTGCCCTCAATCTTTCCCAGCATCAGGGTCTTTTCCAATGAGTCAGCTTTTCATATCAGGTGGCCAAAGTATTGGAGTTTCAGCTTCAACATCAGTCCTTCCAATAAACACTCAGCACTGATCTCCTTTAGGATGGACTGGTTGGATCTCCTTGCAGTCCAAGGGACTCTCAAGAGTCTTCTCCAACACCACAGTTCAAAAGCATCAATTCTTTGGCACTCAGCTTTCTTTATAGTCCAACTCTCATATCCATACATGACTACTGGAAAAACCATATCCTTGACTAGACAGACCTTTGTTGGCAAAGTAATATCTCCACTTTTTAATATGCTGTCTAGGTTGGTCATAACTTTCCTTCCAAGGAGTAAGCATCTTTTAATTTCATGGCTGCAGTCACCATCTGCAGTGATTTTGGAGCCCCCCAAAATAAAGTCAGCCACTGTTTCCACTATTTCCCCATCTATTTGCCACGAAGTGGTGGGGCTGGATGCCATGATCTTAATTTTCTGAATGTTGAGTTTTAAGCCAACTTTTTCACTCTCCACTTTCACTTTCACCAAGAGGCTCTTTAGTTATTCTTCACTTTCTGCCATAAGGGTGGTGTCATTTGCATATCGGAGATTATTGATATTTCTCCCAGCTATCTTGATTCCAAACTTGTGCTTCTTCCATGTAACTTAAATAAGTTAAATAAGCAGGGTGGCAATATACAGCCTTGATGTACTCCTTTTCCTATTTGGAACCAGTCTGTTGTTCCATGTCCAGTTTTAACAGTTGATTCCTGACCTGCTTATAGGTTTCTCAGGAGGCATGTCAGGTGGTCTGGTATTCCCATCTCTTTCAGAATTTTCCACAGTTTATTGTGATCCACACAGTCAAAGGCTTTGGCATAGTCAATAAAGCAGAATTAGATATTTTTCTGGAACTCTCTTGCTTTTTGCATGATCCAGTGGATCTTGGCCATTTGATCTCTGGTTCCTCTGCCTTTTCTAAAACCAGCTTGAACACCTGGAAGTTCACGGTTCATGTATTGCTGAAGCCTGGCTTGGAGAATTTTGAGTATTACTTTACTAGCATGGGAGATGAGTGCAATTGTGTGATAGTTTGAGCATTCTTTGGCATTGCCTTTCTTTGGAATTGTAATAAAAATGGACCTTTTCCAGCCCTGTGGCCACTGCTGAGTTTTCCAAATTTGCTGGCATATTGAGTGCAGCATTTTCACAGCATCATCTTTTAGGATTTAAAATAGCTCACCTGGAATTCCATCACCCCTACTAGCTTTGTTCTTAGTGATGCTTCCTAATGCCCACTTGACTTCACATTCCAGGATGTCTGGCTCTAGGTGAGTGATCACACCATCGTGGATATATGGTCATAAAAATCTTTTTTGTATGGTTCCTCTGTGTATTCTTGCCAGCTCTTCTTAATACCTTCTGCTTCTGTTAGGTCCATACCATTTCTGTCCTTTATTGTGCCCATCTTTACATGAAATGTTCCCTTGGTATCTCTAATGTTCTTGAAGAGATCTCTAGTCTTTCCCATTCTATTGTTTTCCTCTATTTCTTTGCATTGATGGCTGAGGAAGGCTTTCTTATCTCTCCTTGCTATTCTTCGGAACTCTGCATTCAAATGGGTATATCTTTACTTTTCTCCTTTGCTTCTCATTTGTCTTCTTTTCACAGCTATTTGTAAGGCCTCCTCAGACAGCCATTTTGCTTTTTTGCATTTCTTTTTCTTGGGGATGATCCTGATTCCTGTCTCCTGTACAATGTCACGCACCTCATTCCATAGTTCATCAGGCACTCTATCTATCAGATCTAGTCCCTTAAATCTATTTCTCACTTTCACTGTATAATCATAAGGGATTTGATTTAGGTCATACCTGAATGGTCTAGTGGTTTTCCCCACTTTCTTCAATTTTAGTCTGAATTTGGCAATAAGCAGTTCATGATGGGAGCCACAGTCAGCTCCCAGTCTTGTTTTTGCTCACTGTATAGAGCTTCGCCATGTTTGGCTGCAAAGAATATAATCAATCTGATTTCAGTGTTGGCCATCAGGTGAATTCCATGTGTAGAGTCTTCGCTTGTGTTTTTGGAAGCAGGTGTTTGCTATGACCAGTGCTTCTCTTGGAAAACTCTATTAGTCTTTGCCCTGCTTCATTCTGTACTCTAAGGCCAAACAAATGTGCCTGTTACCCCAGGTGTTTCTTGACTTCCTACTTTTGCATTCCAGTCCCCTATAACGAAAAGGTCATTTTTGGGGGGTTTTAGTTCTAAAAGGTCTTGTAGGTCTTCATAGAACCATTCAACTTCAGCTTCTTCAGTGTTACTGGCATTTTGCATAGGCATTTGATTTAAGATAGTGGAGTGGGGAGACTTGAACTCATGGCAGAGATGCCAAGTTCAATATTTGGAGTGATTTTCCCTGCAAAGAAACTTAACAACTGGCAGAGCGACCCCATCACATCAGACAAAAGAGAGGGAAGCCTCATGGAACCAGGTAGGAAAGATGCAACTGGGCCATAAATCCAACTCTCATGCTTCCCCACCCCCTGGCACTGGGGCCCGCAGTCAGGAGGGAGCTCAAAACCTGGAGCTTCTCTGTGAGGAGTGATGGGCTCCTACCTCACGTTGGGCACTCCCGCTTTTAAGATATTTGCCTTAGTTGGGACGGGTAACACCCACCATTCCCCATTGGTCTTGGGCAGGGAAGAAGGTGTGCCTAGGGGTTTTGGCTGCAGTCTTGCCCGCACGTGGAATGTGGGGATAAACAGAGCCAGTGTGAGTGATAGCAGCCAGAAAGTGCCTGGGGGCAGGGTCCTAGTGACAGCGTCAGAGCCTGTAGATGAGTCCCGTGCCTAAGATACGTTTTATTTACTTGAGCCACTGTATTTTTTTATTGGGCTTGCCTGGTGCCTCAGGTCGTGCAGAATCTGCCTTTTGTATTATCTGTTACTTTCAACTAAAATAGCTTGGCTAGTTCAGGTAGTTTCTTCCTCTTTCGTCCATTAGCCATATGGGAATGCAGGCAGTGCCATTCACAGCGCTGGGGACCAACATAAAGGTTGAGTTGCCAAAGACTGAACTCCAGAAATTCCCTCAGTGCTGTTCTATGACTACTCACCAGCCCTCTCAGCAGCCTGTAAGAGCTGGAAAAATTCCTTTTGCCCAGATGCCGGCAGACTAGCCTAACCTACTGGTAATTGTGAGGCAATTGTGTGGTATAAGTAGGCTCGGTAGAGGTTGAGCTGGGCTCTAATTGTGCATGGATACCTGGGTCAGACTGATCCCTGATGGTGAAAGGTTGTCTCTCAGTGGTAATGAAGGCTACATACAGGGGAGTCTTCTCCCCCAGACAGAGGACATAAGCCATCTCCTTCAGCCTGACTGGACCACCAGAGGTCATGTACTCCCCACTGGATCAATAAAGGTTGCCAGGAGCAGGCCATTCATTGGTTGGTTTAAACAACCAGAATCTACCCTGGATCCAGAAACGGTCACATTGGTTACCCCTTGGGAAAGATAGATGCCAAAACTGGAATTGCGTCTAGAAGAAAGAATTAAGGACTAAACGTTGGGTGAGACCAAGAATGTCACTACTGATCATGACATTACTACTTGACCATGTGACACTGGGCTATCCCTCTAACTCTTCTCCATAGTGTCCTTGTCTGCAAATTGAAGACAGAGTGAAGGATATCAACAGTCCCTTTTCTACTCTAATGTGCTCTGACTCTGTTTGACTCCAAACACAAAACACATGCAGTATGATGTGGAAGGGAAAGTTGATAATGTAGGTAATTAATGCAAAATTGCTTCACTTTGGGGGGGAGAGCTGTTGATAAGACACAGGTGAGTCCTACCTTAAGAAAACCCCAAATCAGATCCACAAAATACAGAAACTTAGGTGAGACTACATATACTATGTTTGCTTTGCAAAGGGATTTACCGCAGTAAATCGTCTTTCCTGATTTCTATTTATTTCTAGATACTATGATGTCTTAAGTTTGAAGAAGTTGCTTTTACAACCTTTTGATGTTTCCTTGATTTTTTTTTTTTTTTGAGAAATTCTGCTGTTTCTCCACACTTGAGAGGGTATTTCAGGTGGTCTTGAGTGATGACTATGAGAGGGAGCAAAGACTGTGGGAAAACAAGCTTCAGATGGTGCAGCTTAGTTCGGCATCAGCATTAAATTTTGTTGTGCTTGGGTGTGCTGGGTCTTTGCGGCTGCTCGGGCTTCCCCCTGGCTGTGGTGAGGGGGCTCCTATGTATTTGCATAGGCTTCTGTTGTGGCAACTTCACTCTAGAGCACAGGCTCAGTTGTGGTGGTGTTGCAAGAAGGGGGTCCTCTTCCAGGGCCTGAGAGTGGGTTCTTGTCTAACAACGGGAAATGACTTGTCTGAGGAGACATACATGCTGACAAAACAAGAGATTTTATGGGGAAGGGGCCCCCCGGGGAAGAGAGCAGTAGGGAGAGGACTTCTCTGCCATATGACTTGCAGTCTCAGGTTTTACGGTGATGGAATTACTTTCCGAGTTTTCTTTGGCCAATCACTCTGACTTAGGGTCCTTCCTGGCAGCTCATGCCATTGCTCAGCCAAGCTGGATGCCAACGAGAAGGATTCTGGGGGGTGGTAGGGTCCTTTTGACCTTTCTTGAATTCTTCTAGTTGGTGGTGGCTTATTGATTCCATGTTCTTTACCAGGACCTGCTGTTGTAAAATAACTCATGCGAATGGTAGCTATGGCGCCCGGCCAGGGTGGGCAGTTTCAATCAGTGTGTTTCCTCCTAACAGTGGCGCAGGGGTTCAGTTGCTCCACGGCCTGTGGGATCTTTCCTGACCGGGGATTGAACTCATGTCTCCTACACTGGCAGGCTGATTCCTTACAACTGAGCCACCAGGGAAACATCTCCTCTCTTTTTAAAGATTTTTGTTTGTTTTTGATGTGGACCATTTTTAAAGTCTTTATTTATTACAATAGTGTTTATGTTTTATGTTTTGGTTTTTTGACCACAAGGCATATGAGAATCTTAGCTCCCTTACCAGGTTTGAACCTGGAACCCTTGCACTGGAAGGGGAAGTCTTAACCGTTGGACCACATTTGTTTTAAAAATGTCCCTTATTACTCCTGAACTCTATTAAGGATATTTATGTCCAAGCAATGGTTTTCTCCTTTTCCACTGTTCTTTGTTTTTCTTTAGGATGCGCTTCCCTGGTGGCTCAAATGGTAAAGAATCTGCCTGCAATGCAGGAACCCAGGTTTGATCTCTTGGTCAGGAAGATCCCCTGGAGAAGGGAATGGCAACCCACTCCAGTATTCTTGCCTGGAGAATCTCATGGACAGAGGAGCCTCGTGGGCTATAGTCCATGGGGTTGGAAAGGATTGGACAGGACTGATCAACTAACACTCTCACTTCCTTTCAAAGTCATACGAATGAGGGAGCACCATAGCAAGTATATCAACTGGTTCCACAGGCAAATTTTCATTTCAAAATCTAGCAACTTCTAAAAGCATGACGACAAATCAGTCTTACTCAAATCTAACTGTCAGCACTTCCTTCTCCCTGTGACAAAATTCCAGTGTCCTCTTGGTGCCCTCCTACCTTTGACCTGAAGTACTCTCTCTCTTGTGCCTTCCCTGATGCTGTTTGCCAGCGACAAGCAGGGCCATTGTGAGCAGGACCCGTGTTCTTCCATAACCCTCCCCTCCTCCCTTCTACCTCGAGACCCATCCTAGGTTTTCCAGACTACTGAAAACCACACAGTACAGCAGGTATGGCTCCTTCCAGCACAGAACTCTTTCCAGACCATCTAGCCCACCTAGCATGTCAAATCCTTAAAGCATAGGAAACTGCCAAAGAATAAACGATGTTTTATAGTGCCTCTGAGAAGAGAATGCTTCTCCCCCTGCAAAAGAGCCTATGGAGGAGTTAGTCCACAAAACAATGGGGAGTTGTAGAAATGGAGTGATCTACTAAAAAAACAAACCAACCCTTCCCCCCACAATTTTTAACAGGTTCCCACCTGTAAAGTTTCAGGGTGCATAAAATGATGATCTAGTCCTCAAATGTGCTTTTTGACATTCAGTGTTCTTAACATTGAGAAATTCTGCATACAGATATTAATGTGTGTCTTCCTCCTCCTACCCCCACAAAGTTCTGGCAATGTTAAGATCGAATTCATTTGGCAGTAATCAGCCAGAGTTGGGTCAGTGTTACCCCTTAAGATAGGACCCCTGATTCAGCCCAGGACTATGGTCCTGGCTGCCTGGTTTCTTGCCCTTCTCCAGCACTGATCAGTCTGACCAAACCCCACCCCCCTGGCAGATGTGTGAGATTGCAAATCCCAGTTTACAAGGCACTGCCCCCACCACCGCCACTGCTTCATAATCTCTTCTAGGCTTCACAATAGTCCTATGGAACAGGCAAAGTGAAGATACCTCCACCATCCCCCGCCATAATAATTTTAAAAAAATGTTTTCCCAAATTTATTACAAAATCATATTCTATGGCATATAGAAAGCAAATTCTAGGCAATGATAACCTGTTTACACAAACACTAGATTTAGCTTCCCCACCCCCTGACCAGGTCCAGGAAAAACAATTGTATCTACATTGTAGATACAGTGTATCCACAACATATTGGAAATACTTGGAAAGGATTTTTTGGTTTTTTGGCTTTAAAAAAACTGATTTACAATATGCAATATTAAGAAAAGACCCTAGTGCTGGGAAAGATTGAAGGCAAAAGGAGAAGCAGGTGTCAGAGGATGAGATGGTTAGATGGCACCACTGATGGATTTGAGCAATGTCCAGGAGACAGTGGAGGACAGGGAAGCCTGGGGTGTTGTAGTCCAAGGGGTCACAAAGAGTCGGACACAGTTTAGTGACTCAACAACAAGTTCAGCATAGTGATTTAATTTTTTAAGATTATACTGCAGTTAAAGTTATCGCTGTACAATATATCCTTGTTGCTTATTTGTTTTATACATAGTAGTTTGTATCTCTTGGAGAAGGCAATGGCACCCTACTCCAGTACTCCTGCCTGGAAAATCCCGTGGACGGAGGAGCCTGGTAGGCTGCAGTCCATGGGGTTGCTAAGAGTCGGACACGACTGAGCAACTTCACTTTCACTTTTCACTTTCATGCATTGGAGAAGGAAATGGCAACCCACTCCAGTGTTCTTGCCTGGAGAATCCCAGGGACGGGGGAGCCTGATGGGCTGCCGTCTATGGGGTCGCACAGAGTCGGACACGACTGAAGCGACTTAGCAGCAGCAGTTTGTATCTCTTAGTCCCCTACCCCAATCTTCTCCTCCCCTCTTCCCTCTACCCGCTGGTAACTGCTAGCTTGTTCTCTTTGTGTGTGAGGCTGTTTCTGTTTTGTTATATATATATATATTTGTTTGTTGTATTTCTTTAGATTCCATGTATAAGTGGTGACATAGACTATTTGTCCATATCTGACTTACCTTTCTAACCTTCTAGGTCCATCAATATTGTTGCAAATGGCAGGATTTCGTTCGTTCTTATGGCTCCTTTGTATGTATATGTGTATATCCACACTTGTATCCATTTATCAGTCAATAGACAGGTAGGTTGCTTCCATGTCTTAGCTATTATAAATGATGCTGCCATGAACACTGGGGTGCATCTGTTGATACCTTTCCAAGTGAGTGTTTTCCTTTTCTTTTGATATGTACCCAGGAATGAAATTGCTGGGTCATATGGTAGTTCTAGTTCTAGTTTTTTGAGGAACCTCAATACTGTTTTCCGTAGTGGCTGCACCAGTTTACATTTCCACCAACAGTGTACAAGGGTTCCCGTTTCTGTGCAACCTTTTGATCATAGCCATTTCGACAGGTGCAAGGTGGTATTTCATGATTTTGATTTGCATTTCTCTGTTGATTACTGATGTTGAGCATCTTTTCAGGTGCCTACCTGGTAAAAATTTTAAAATCCTGATGCCAGGATGCATCCCAAACCATGTAATTCAGACTCTGTAGGGGTGAACACCAGGAATCAATAGTTTCTTTAAATCCCCAGATGATTCAAATATGCTCTCCAGGCTGAGAACCACTGCCTTCGAGTCAGCCCTGAAACCAGCAGCACAGTGAAAGACGATAAGTTAAACATCTCCCAGTTCCTAACTCACTGCAGATGGTGACTGCAGCCATGAAATGAAAAGACGCTTCCTCCTTGGAAGAAAAGTTATGACCAACCTAGACAGTATATTCAAAAGCAGAGACATTACTTTGCCGACTAAGGTCCATCTAGTCAAGGCTATGGTTTTTCCTTTGGTCATGTATGGATGTGAGAGTTGGACTGTAAAGAAGGCTGAGCGCTGAAGAATTGATGCTTTTGAACTGTGGTGTTGGAGAAGACTTTTGAGGGTCCCTTGGACTGCAAGGAGATCCAACCAGTCCATTCTGAAGGAGATCAGCCCTGGGATTTCTTTGGAAGGAATGATGCGAAAGCTGAAACTCCAGTACTTTGGCCACCTCATGCGAAGAGTTGACTCATTGGAAAAGACTCTGATGCTGGGAGGGATTGGGGGCAGGAGGAGAAGGGGACGACAGAGGATGAGATGGCTGGATGGCATCACGGACTCGATGGACGTGAGTCTGAGTGAACTCCGGGTGATGGTGATGGACAGGGAGGCCTGGCGTGCTGCAATTCATGGGGTCGCAAAGAGTCGGACACGACTAAGCAACTGAACTGAACTATAGCAAAGATACTATTGTTACCAATTTTTAAAGCTAGATATTGTTTTGTTATTTTTATTTTTATTTGGCTATGCTGGGTCTTAGTTGTGGCATGTGGGATCTAGTTGCCTGAGCAGGGATGCAACCTGGGCCCCCTGCATTGGGAGTTTGGAGCCTTAACCCCTGACCCATCAAGGAAGTTCCAAATAAATAGTTCCTTATCTTTAAAGGCTTATGATTCCTAGGAAATTTGGAAAAGAGGTGCTGCTCTGTCTTAGAAAAGATTCCAAGCTTTACTAACTAGATGAATGGGCAGTCCTGCATCTGACAGATTCTAATTAAACTATAGTCTCTTGTAAGGTGGCCCATTACCCACGTAGCTCACATGCAGACGAGTGGCCAATCATACCTCTGAAAGTACCTGTAACAGAGGCTGTGAATAAGGCTCCTTAGCAGAAGGTCATTGAAATTATTTTATTATAAAATTATTTTATATTAAATTATTATGATTTTACTGCAGAGGGCTTTCACTAAAAGGGGCCAAAGAGGGCACTCTGAATGTTCCAAGTATTTACCAGGCAGAAGCACTTAAGCAAGAGGCACACCTTCAGCTGGGAATGCTCCAACCTGGGGCTGGACCAAGTATGTGTTCACCTATGGCCTTGGCCAGAGTCTAAATGCAGGCACTGGAGGTCAGCTCGGACAGCATAGGGGCATTTAAAGTGAGGCGGTGATTTAGTTCAAGGCATAACCTGTTCTGTTTAAAGCATTTTGAAGTGTTCCCCAGGCTCTGACTTTTGAGACTGACAATATTCCAAGAATCAGAGGCTAAATATTGGAGCCAGGGAAACTATTCCTACCACTCACTCAGAAATATTTGATCATTTCTTGCCCCAGGAGTGGAAAGGAGCTCTATGTTGGAACCAAGAAGTTCACTATTTGTTCAGTCATTATCTCTATATGATGTGAAGGTTGCAAAGCACTATTAATCACCAGAAGTATTATTAAGCAGCTGCTGGCTTAATGACTGTGCAAGATGACTAAAAGGGTTTGGTCTCTAATCCCAGTTGGTGCCTATTAAATATATACAGCAATTGATTGACTTACAAAAATGTATCAGGCTTCCCTGATAGCTCAGTTGGTAAAGAACCCACCTGCAATGCAGGAGTCCCCAGTTCGATTCCTGGGTTGGAGAAGGGATAGGCTACCCACTCCAGTATTCTTGGGCTTCCCTTGTGGTTCAGCTGGTAAAGACTCCACCTACAATGCGGGAGACCTGGGTTCGATCCCTGGGTTGGGTAGATCTGCTGGAGAAGGGAAAAGCTACCCACTCCAGTATTCTGGCCTGGAGAATTCCATGACAGTACTATGGGGTTGCAAAGAGTCAGACACGACTGAGTGACTTTCACTTCACTTCTGGTAAAAGTGCACTCAATAGCTACCACTGCACTCAATAGCTACCACTCACCCATAGGCTTTACTAAAATGAAAAATACTCTTAAGTTTCCTTTCTCTGTTGTCACATTATTACCACCACTTATAGCTTATAAACCCAGCATAGACTTATAAGCATATTACTGTAACTCTTGTTCAATATGAGGATTTCATCTCATTTTGAGATGTGCCTGACATATCAAACCACAGAGGATCATCTCTTATCATGTGCAGTGATGCAAAGCCAACTGTTTGCACCAAGGTGTCAGCATGACCAGCATAGAATCTCCCAGTATACTCTGAGTGGCTGGAGGATATCAGTACCAGGCAAGGCTCTGTGAGAAGGATTTTTTTTTAATTGAAGTATAATTGCTTTAACAGTGTTATATCAGTTTCAGGTGTATAGCATAGTAATTTGGGGGTATTTTTTAACAGATTACATGTTGTTATAGGTTATTATAATATATTAAGTATGATTCCCTGTACTATATAGTAAATCCTTGTTATTCATTGATGTTATGTGTAGTAGTTTGTGTCTGTTAATCCCACACTCCTAATTTGCCTCTCCCCTCCTCCCTCTCCCATTTGATAACCATAATTTTCTTTTCCCTGTCTGTGAATCTTATTCTGTTTTGCTGTATACATGCATTTGTATTATATTTTAGATTCCATATATAAATGCCATCATATAGTATTTGTCTTTCTCTGCCTGCCTTATTTCACAAAGCATAATTTTCTCTAGGTCTATCCACATTGCTGCAAATGACAGTATTTCACTCTTTATGACTGAGTAATATTCCACTATGTAAATACCACCTCCTTTCAATCCAGTTGTTTCTTGATGAGCACTTGGGTTGCGTCCATGCTTTTTTGGCTATTGTAAATAGTGCTGCTATGACCATCTGGGTACATCTATCCAAATCAGTGTTTTCATTTTTTTTTTTTTTTTTTTAGGATATAAACCCAGCAGTGGAATTGCTGGATCATAAGGCAGATCCATTTTTAGTTTTTTAAGAAACCTTCACTTTTCCAAAGTGGTTGTATGAATTTACATTCCCACCAACAAAGTAGAAGGATTCTCTTTTCTCACACCTTCTCCAGCATTATTTGTGGACTTTTTGATGGTGGCCATTCTGACTGGTGTGAGGTGATACCTCATTGTGCTTTTGATTTGAATTTCTCCAACAGTTATCATTACTGAGCCTCTTTCCATGTGCTTGTTGGCCATCTGCATGTTGTCTTTGGGAAAATGTCTGTTTAGGTCCTGTGCCTATTTTTTGATTGGGTTGTTTGTTTTGTTTTGTTTTGATATTGAGTTGTATGAGTTGTTTATAGGCAATAGTTTGGATATTAACCACTTGTCAGTTGCATCATTTGAAAATGTTTTCTCCCATTCCATAGGCTTTTTTTTTTTTTCATTTTGTTGATGGTTTCCTTTGCTGTGCAGAAGCTTTTACATTTGATTAAGTGGCATTGGCTTATTTTTGCTTTTACTTCTTTTGCATTGGGATGCAGGAAGGATTTATACAGGAAAAAAGGCCATGCTCCTTTATCCCCAGAGTCTTACTAAATCAATAGATTCACTTTGATCTGACCCTCAACCCAACCTGAACTGGAATGAGACTCAGACTAGGCTAATTAGGGAAACTTTTTAGTTGTAGGTTATAGAATCTCAATAGAAACTGACCTAAACAAAGAGATATTCATTACCTTAAGGTACAGTAGTGGCTGGATCTAAGCATCTCAAAGATGTTTATCCAGAACCAGTTGTTTTCTATTTCTCTACTCTGATTTCCTCCATATTTGCTTTATCTGGGCTTCCCTTGTGGCTCAGCTGGTAAAGAATCCACCTGCAATATTGGAGGCCTGAGTTCGATCCCTGGGTTGGGAAGATCCCCTGGAGGAAGGAAAGGATACCCACTCCAGTGTTCTGACCTAATTCCGTGGACTGTAATCCATGGGGTTGCAAAGAGTCAGACATGACTGAGCAACTTTCACTTTCACTTTGCTTATCTTCAAACAGGTGCTCTACAAGAGGTGACAATAATAACAATAATAACCAGAAGTTCCTGGGTCAGATTCAACCAGCTTGGCATCCTCAGATCATTCTTTCAAGAACCTGGGGCTAATTTCCATTGGCCTTGCCAGAGTTATGTACCATCTCTGAACCAGTAACTCTGACCAGGGAAATGCAGTTTCTTACCTGTCTGGGCCAGCCTTGGTCTTATGCCCATTCCTCATTCAAGGTACGGAGGTCAGCCCTGATCATCCAACATGGACTAATACTTCGGGGGGCCAAAAGATAGTTGGGATATTTTCCTAGAAGGTGAATGGAAGCTGAGTATCAAGAACAATAGCTCTGGGCTATAGTCTGCTTGCTCTGTTTGTGGATGCTGGATACCTCTTCCTCATTGTCACTGAATTTTTTGTGCTAATAGGCAATTTAATAATCAGTAGCTTTAAAATTAATAAATGAATGGATGACAGTATAAATATGAATCATTTAAATACCCTACAGGATTTAGTGCCTAAATGGATGATACAAAAGCAAAGATACAAAGATAAAAGAAGAGATCAGGAGAAGAGGCAAAGTCTGAACTGGGTGTTGAATGATTGATAGGTATAGCGAGGAGCAGGGTGGTGGGGGTGCATTCCAGGCAGGGACACAGCCACTGAGATCAGAAAAGCCCCACACCTCCAGGGACAGAGAGGCAACTTGCCAGGCTGAGCTTCACGTGGGGAAACGGTGGGGCATGGGGAAGGTAAGACGGGGCCGATTACAAGTCTGGAATGACCTTCTGCATAGTAGACACTGGGTGGAGTGAAAAGGGTGAGTTAGCATTGAAGGAAGGGAGGAAACATCCAGTTTGGGATAGGATGAGCTGGCAGTGTCAGCAGGAAGCATGAAGTGGGATGACAGTGCTGCTTTGGAAAGATAAGCCTCGTGGAGATGGGGAGGGTGAAGGGATTGTCAGGGGTGAAGAGGAAAGCAGGGCATTATCCAGACACTGTCATTCGGTAAAGGTGATGAGAGTCTGACCACTATCCTTTCAGACAGCTGTTTGCAGCTCAAAAGTCCATTCATCAACCTGCCCCACTCTTCCTCTTGCTCTCTTGCTGCCTCTCCTGCCTCCACTTCCTGAATGCATTATGAGATATTTGACTATATTCAAGAAATGTTTAAAATACATGAAGGCTCCATTGAGAGAGGGAGTAAAGACTACCATGAGAAAAGACCAAGCCTTGCTAAGGGACACACAAAGGACTGACAGGGATGACACAGAGGCCCAGATAGCCCAAAGAAGATATAGCTGATTGTCACCTGCTATTCTGCAAGCTAAGTTTGGATCTCAGCTTCACCATTCACTGGCTGGATGATCAGGGGCATGTTATCTCCCTTAACCTAAATATTTGTCATCTGTAAAATGGAGGTACTTGTACTTTCCTCAGAGATTTATTTTGAGAATTGTGTTAACAATGTTAAGTACAATGCCTGACTCAATAAATGTTATTATCATTATTATTAGCAACAGCTGCAGCAGTGATAGTATAGTTGCAGTTGTGAACAAAACAAGCAGTCTTGCTGGTGGAATTCATCTTGACATCCTCCCAAAGCTAAAAATTCCTACCTGAAAGGGAAGCCTTTGGAGATAGTTAAGCTCTTCTCCACCCGTCCTCAGACTGAGCTGAGACTACTGAACTGTTCTCTCCTGAAAGATACCAACCACTAGAGGGAGAGTGGATTTCTAGAAACCACAGCCCCTTAATCTCTCTGTCTTTCACACTGCAGATAGCCACATATTAGCAGTGTTGATACCAATTTACTGCAATCCAATTAGTGGTTTTTTTAATAGAATGGAATAAAATTGAAAATAGCGTTAACTACAGAAGATTCAGGTAGATATTGTTTCATAAAGTCCTTTGTTTTAGTTACATAACTATGTTTGTATGTATAAAATGTATTTCTCACTGTGAGTCATGATCAGCCATCAGTAGCGTAAGAAACACTGCCTTAAAGGATATTCAAGACAAAACTATCTTTCTTCTTTAATTTTCAGACAGACTGTTGTTCAGTTGCTCAGTTGTGCCAGACTCTTTGCAACCTCATGGACTGCAGTATGCCAGCCTTCCCTGTCCTCCACAATCTCACAGAATTTTCTCAAATTCATGTCCATTGAATCGGTGATGCCATCCAGCCATCTTGTCCTTTGTCATGTCATCCTCTTTTCCTCCTGCCTTCAGTCTTTCCCAGCATCAGGGTGTTTTCCAGTGAGTCAGTTCTTTGCATCAGGTGGCCAAAGTATTGGAGCTTCAGCTTCAGCATCATTCCTTCCAGTGGATATTCAGGATTGATTTCCTTTAGGACTGACTGATCAGATATCCTTGCTGTCCAAGGGGCTCTCAAGAGTCTTCTCCAGCACCACAGTTTGAAAGCATCAATTCTTTGGCACTCAACATTCTTTACAGTCCAGCTCTCACATCCATACATGACTACTGGAAAAACCATAGCCTTGACCAGACGGACCTTTGTCAGCAAAGTGATGTCTCTGCTCTTCAATATGCTGTCTAGGTTTGTCAGAGTTTTCTTCCAAGAAGCAAGGGTTTTTTAAATTTCACGGCTGCAGTCACTGTCCACAGTGATTTTGGACGCCAAGAAAAAATTCTGTCACTGTTTCTCTTTTTCCCCATCTGTTTGCCATGAAATGATGGGACCAGATTTTCACTCTTCTCTTTCACCTTCATCAAGAGTCTCTTTAGTTTCTCCACACTTTTTGAAAGTAGGGTGGCGTCATCTGCATGTCTGAGGTTACTGATATTTCTCTCAGCAATCTTCATTCCAGCTTGTGCTTCATCCAGCCCGGCATTTTGCATGATGTACTCTGCATGTAAGTTAAATAAGCAGGGTGACAACATACAGCCTTAACGTACTCCTTTCTCAGTTAGGAACCAGTCTGTTGTCCCATGTCCAGTTCTAACTGTAGCTTCTTGATCTGCAGACAGATTTCTTAGGAGGCATGTAAGGTGGTCTGGTATTCCCATTGCTTTAAGAATTTTCTGCAGATACCAAACAAGTTACATTCATGTGAGCCATTTTTCTGTATTAAAGAAGAATCAGATACAGGAATGCAGAACTAGATTTAACTAATGGTGCCTAATATTGTTAAAAACTTGTGTTATTTCTTGGATGTTCTTCCCCTGGTATAAACATCTCTCAAGGTATAACCAGGCCATCTTTTTTCACACGTGTGTAAATTATTTTCATAGCTCTTTTTCTAGGTGATGACATCAACTCCCAAGATTTTCAATGATTCCTTTAATGTGGCTGAATCCTAAATTACTTCTCTAGCTCTTAACTCCAGACATGTATTTCCAAATGATGGCTGAAGTTCTCTCCATAGCATGTCCCATACAACCCTCAAATCCAACCTATCCAAAAGTCCGTGTATCATCTTCCCTTTATTAAAAGAAGGTTGCTGTATTCCTTGTCTTAGTCTATTCAGGCTACTATAACAAAATACCACAGATTGGATAGTTTATAAATAACAGAAATATATTTCTCATAGCTCTAGATGCTGAAAGTTGAGGATCATGGTGTCAGCAGGATTGGGTGATGGCCCAATCCTGCTGGGCCCTCCAGGGTCTTCTAGGTCTCAGATTTCATGTTGTATCCTCACATGTATCCTTCTTATTGCCAAACTCAGACTTAAATTGAAGAAAGTGGGGAAAAATACTAGAGCATTCAGGTGTTACCTAAATCAAATCCCTTATGATTATACAGTGGAAGTGACAAATAGATTCAAGGGATTAGATATGATAGACAGAGTGCCTGAAGAACTATGGATGGAGGTTCATGACATTGTACAGGAGACAGTGATCAAGACCATCCTCAAGAAAAAGAAATGCAAAAAGGCAAAATGGTTGTCTGAGGAGGCCTTACAAATAGCTGTGAAAAGAAGAGAAGCAAAAGGCAAAGGAAAAAAGGAAAGATATACCCATTCGAATGCAGAGTTCCAAAGAATAGCAAGGAGAGATAAGAAAGCCTTCCTCAGCCATCAATGCAAAGAAATAGCGGAAAACAATAGAATGGGAAAGACTAGAGATCTCTTCAAGAAAATTAGAGATACCAAGGGAACATTTCTTGCAAAGATGGGCACAATAAAGGACAGAAATTATATGGACCTAACAGAAGCAGAAGATAGTAAGAAGAGGTGGCAAGAATACACAGATGAACCACACAAAAAAGATCTTTATGACCCAGATAACCATAATGGTGTGATCACTCACCTTGAGCCAGACATCCTGGAATGTGTAGTCAATTGGGCCTTAGGAAGCATCACTAAGAACAAAGCTAGTGGAGGTGATGGAATTCCAGTTGAGCTATTTCAAATCCTAAGAGATGATGCTGTGAAAGTGCTGCACTCAATATGTCAGCAAATTTGGAAAACTCAGCAGTGGCCACAGGGCTGGAAAATGTCCATTTTCATTCCAATCCCAAAGAAAGGCAATGCCAAAGAATGCTCAAACTACTGTACATTTGCACTCATCTCACACACTAGCAAAGTAATGCTCCAAATTCTCCAAGACAGGCTTCAACAGTACATGAACCATGAACTTCCAGATGTTCAAGCTGGATTTAGAGAAGGCAGAGGAACCAGAGATTAAATTGCCAACATCCACTGGATCATCATAAAAACAAGAGTATTCCACAAAAACATCTACGTTTGCTTTATTGACTGCGCCAAAACCTTTGACTGTGTGGATCACAACAAACTGTGGAAAATTCTGAAAGAGATGGGAATACCAGACCACCTGACCTGCCTCCTGAGAAATCTGTATGCAGGTAAAGAAGCAACAGTTAGAACTGGACATGGAACAGTAGACTGGTTCCAAATCAGGAAAGGCGTACATCAAGGCTGTATATTGTCACCCTGCTTATTTATCTTATATGCAGTGTACATCATGTGAAATGCAAGGCTGGATGAAGCACAAGCTGGAATCAAGATTGCTAGGAGAAATATCAATAACCTCAAATACGCAGATGACATGACCCTTATGGCAGAAAGTGGAGAACTAAAGAGCCTTTTGATGAAAGTGAAAGAGGAGAGTGAAAAAGTGTTCTTAAAACTCAACATTCAGAAAACTAAGATCATGACATCTGGTCCCATCACTTCATGGCAAATAGATGGGGAAACAATGGAAACAGTGAGAGGCTTTATTTTGGGGAGCTCCAAAATCACTGAAGATGGTGACTGCAGCCATGAAGTTAACAGACGCTTGCTCCTTGGAAGAAAAGCTATGACCAACCTAGACAGCACATTAAAAAGCAGAGACATTACTTTACCAACAAATGTCTGTCTAGTCAAAGCTATGGTTTTTCCAGTAGTCATTTATGGATGTGAGAGTTGGAATATAAAGTAAGCTGAACATCAAAGAATTGATGCTTTTGAACTGTGGTGTTGAAGAAGACTCTTGAGAGTCCCTTGGACTGCAAGGAGATCCAAGCAGTCCATCCTAAAGGACATTAGTCCTGAATATTCAGTGAACGGACTGATGCTGAAGCTGAAACTCCAATATTTTGGCCACCTAATGTGAAGAACTGACTCACTGGAAAAATCCTGATGCTAGGAAAGATTGAAGGTGAGAGGAAAAGGGGACAACAGAGGATGAGATGGTCTGATGGCATCACCGACATGAGCGACATGAGTTTAAGTAGGCTCTGGGAGCTGGAGATGGACAGGGAAGCCTGGCATGCTGCAGTCCATGGGGTCACAAAGAGTCGGACGTGACTGAGTGACTGTACTTAACTGAACTGAACTGAAATGACTTAATGAGAATACCAGACCATCTTACCTGTCTCCTGAGAAACCTGTTTGTGGGTCAAGAGGTGACAATCCGAACCCTGAATGGAACAAATGTTTGGTTGACAAAGGAGTATGACACGGCTGTCTGCTGTCACCCTGTTTGTTTATACACTGAGCAAGCTATACATCATGAGAAATGCTGCGCTGGGCTAAATGAGTTACAAGCTGGAATCAAGACAGCTGGGAGAAACATCAACAACCTCAGATAAGCAGATGATACCACTCCACTGGCAGAAGGTGAAGAGGAACTAAAGAGCCTCTTGATAAGGGTGAAGGAAGAGAGTGAGAGTCGGCTTGAAACTAAATATTAAAACACTAAGATCATGGAAGCCAGTCCCATTCCCAGTATTCCCAGTGTTAGTCATACAGTCGTGTCTGACTCTTTGTGACCCCATGGACTGTAGCCCGCTAGGCTCCTCTGTCCATGGAATTCTCTGGGCAAGAATACTGGAGTGGGTTGCCATTCCCTTCTCCAGATCTTCCCAACCTAGGAATCGAACCTGGGTTTCCTGCATTGCAAGCAGATTCTTTACAGCCTGAACCACTAGGGAAGCCCTCCGGCCCCATTACCTCATGGCAAATAGAAGGGGGAAAGGTGGAAGTAGTGACAGATTTCCCCTTCTTGGGCTCCAAAATCACTGCGGATGGTGACTGCAGCCGTGAAATCAGAAGACATTTGCTTCTTGGCAGGAAAGCTAATGACAAACCTAGACAATGTGTTGAAAAGCAGAGACATTACTCTGCCAACAAAGGTGCGTATAGCCAAGGCTGTGGTCTTCCCAGTGGTCATGAACAGTTGTGAGAGCCGAACCATAAAGACGGCAGAGTGCTGAAGAATTGATGCCTTCGAACTGTGGTGTCAGAGAACACTCTTGAGAGTCCCTTGGACAGCAAGGAGATCAAACTAGTCAATCTTAAGGGAAATCAACTCTGAATACTCGTTGGAAGGACTGGTGCTGAAGCTGAAACTCCGGTATTTTGGTCATCAGATGCGAACAGCTGACTCATTGGAAAAGTCCCTGATGCTGGGAAAGATTGAGGGCAGAAGAAGAGGGCATCAGAGGATGAATGGCTGGATGGCATTCTGATGCAATGGACATGAACTTGGACAAACTTAGGGAGATTACTACCTTCAGGAGGTACAGAGAGGCCTGCTGTGCTGCAGTCCATGGGGTTGCAAAGAGTCGGACATGACTGAGCGACTCAACAACATCTAACCACCTAAAACCCTTATACTGTCAATTTCCTCAGGACATTGAGTAAATTGGGGACCACTGTTGGAAACCTGAAAGAAATCCACACACTGGAGGCCTTTCCTTTCCCTACAGGAAAATGTCTTTTGCTGTATTTTTGTCCCTTGAATGCCTTAGAGGGAAAAAAGAAAGGAAGAAAGAAAGAAATCCAGGAGAGCTGGTGGCAGACTTGTTCCTTTCCAGTGTGGAAGCCGGAGCACTGACTCAGAGAAAGGACATCGCAGGCATTTTGTTCTTCCAAGAATTGTAATGCTTGGGATTTTTAATTTCGAGCAGTGAAAAGCAAATGATCAGGGCCAAAATCAGAGAGAACACAACGATTTCAACAATTTGGGGGTTATCTTCCCTGTTTTTTCCCCTCTGTGTCTGTATGGTTCCTCAAACAAAGTGGGTTGGAAAAGTTCAAGCTTAGTTCACAGTAGAGAACATTCTGTACTCTGCACAACAGGCTGGGCTGCTCTCTGTAAAACAAAATCAACAGCATGATCTCAGCCACCGCGGCGGCAGGCACCACGCCGCCAGCCCACAGCCCCAGCGATTGAATAGACCGGCTGTCAAAGGCGCCCCGTGGACAGGACACGAGGAAGGCCCAGTGGCATATGCATGCACCACACACACACACACACACACACACACACACATGACTTTCTGCCCAGTTGTTACTTCACACACACACATACAACTTTCTGCCCCATTGTTACTTCTTCTCCCCAGAGGGTCAAGGAAGTTGTTTGGATATTTCTTTTTGGAGAGTTATTACAGCTGAAACATTTCCAAGGAAACAGCCCCCAGATGTACACTTCTGCTCTGGCATTGATTGGAGCTTTTTAGCCTGTTAGGATGTTACTGTAATCAAAGGACAGCATCAACACATCACTGCCTCCCTACTAAGGGAAAGGGAGATGAGAAAAGAAAAGAGTCAAGTTGGTGTTTTCACCCTTCCTCCACCCCCTCAGCTTTTCAGTTTACTTCTGGATTCACAGCCTTTGCTGCTTTTGTCTAGAATGTAGCATGCATGTAATTCAGTAAATATTTGTTGAGTGCATGTTTGGTGCCAGGTTCATAGTAAAATAATACCTATAACAGGGTTATTCTTGTGAAGTGAAAACCTGGCCTTGAAGCCAGGCAGTGGAGGAGGAAAAGAGACTGAGGGCTTCCCTGGTGGCTCAGCTGGTAAAGAATCCACTTGTAATGTAGGAGACCTGGGTTCGATCCCTGGGTTGGGAAGATCCCCTGGAGAAGGGAAAAGCTACCCACTCCAGTATTCTGGCCTGGAGAATTCCATGGACTGTATAGTCCATGGGGTCGCAAAGAGTTGGACACGACTGAGCGAATTTCACTTCGCTTCACTTCACCAGTGGAAGGGGAGAGGGAAAGGAAGGGGGTTCTCCAGGAGGGTTGAGAGATTAAGGTACTACAAGGCCCCAGGCACAGGTGAGCGAGCTTCAGGAAGACAAAGCAGACATCTGGAATGGGGCTGCCAGCCCAGTGCTCCTTCCATGCTGAATTCAAGCTTGTTTGCTCTAAGAAGAAATAGCAAGAATACACAACTGCCCGCAGCAGGGAGTGAGTGGAATTGCTGCCCCAGGACTTCTTTAAAGTCACCCTTTCTGCAGCTGCTGCAGGACCCAGAGACTGGAGATAGGGTGGGGTTGGGGACAGGGCGTGTGGAGACATGGCAAGTGAAAAAGCAGAAGCTTTTTGCCTGGGGGGCTTGGAATCTTGGCTTACTGTGTGGCCTCAGATGAGGTTCTCAGACTCTGTGCCTGTGAGTCTCTCCAGCTGTGCCCTCCCACAGCTGTTAACTGGGATGAGAAACCCCTGTTTCTTAGGACTATTGACTATTGTTATTACTAATACATAGTAAGTTCTGTTCAGAGAGGGCTGTTAACCAGGGCATCAGTTAAGAATTCCCACCAGTGTGTCCTCTCAGATGTTTTCACGCCCACCTAGTTCACAGCTTACTGGCTTCCTGGGTGTCTGCTGTGCACCTTCACTCAGCATCAAGCTCTGTGCAAGGCAAGACGACAGGCGTCGGACCAACAAAAGACTGTCCTCAGGAAGCTCTCTGCCCTGACCAGGGAGGGGGTTACACAGGGCAGTGATCACCCTGGGGCTCAATGGATACTTCCTCACAGCCAATCTTCCTTTGTGTTCAGGCTCACTTTTTCTGGGTCCCAGACCACCTCTTTGGCTGTTCAGCCATCCTACAGAGAAAGCTCCTGCGGGGCGGGGATTGGTTGGGAACAACCCTGATGCAAGACATCTCGAGACTGCTCTTCCAGAATGTAAACACCCTTCCTCACTTAAGGACCAGAGCTCCTGCCAGGACTTTGAAAAACAAGTTACACAAGCACCTTTGGGGTGGTTGGTCATGCCACATCACAGGTGCTGCTACGTGGGGAGGTGGGGGAAGGGTGACCTCAAGGACTCAGGAACAGTGCACAAACGTGTAAATGCCAGACTCACTGGGCCAGGAGATCAGGAAAACACAAGCCCTTGGGCACCACAGTAAGACACCACCTGGGGAAGGTGTCAGTCATTCAGATCATTTCAGAGTTGCTTTCTGCCATCACTGAAACAATCCCAGGGCTCAGCAGAAGAATCATCTGCTATTAGAGCCAGGTCCCAGGCCAAGATGGCCCTTCCTTAGAACTGCTCACTGTGATATCTTGAATTTTCTCTCCCCTACAGAGATCACCTCCCTGGCTATACTGTTTTAAATTTTGGGAGCAGACTGCCTGTCACTAAAACACTTCGCTCTGTTGAACCTCCTTTGCCAAAGGCCACTGCCAATTCCAGCCAGTTGCAGGTAGAACTTCTCAAAAGGACAGAGTGAGCATGGGACAGCACAAGCAAAGCCCTAAGGATCTGAGGTAGACCAAGCTAACTGTTATAAATCCGGGGACTAGGCAGGTAACCAGAATCTCAGGGAAGAAATGAAGGGAAGTGGTTCCTAGTTCATACCCCCCAACACATGCTTGATGGAAGGAGAGCCTAAGAGTGATGCAGGTTGGCCATTTATTATATGCCAAGTGCCTTACATACATTCTCTCACTTAATTCCCATGATAATGCTGCGTGGCAAGTAGTGGTGTTATCCCAGTTTCAAAGGGCTTAAATAACTGGCCCAAGGTCATGCAGCCAAGTACATGGCAGACTTGCACTTGAAACCCTGTTTTGTCCAATCTAAAAGACCAGGTTCCTTTCATTATACTAATCTGCCTCCCTGACAAGAATCTTACTAGAATACCATTGGAATCATCTTGTACATTGATTTTTTTTTATTTTTTTTATTTTTTAAATTTTAAAATCTTTAATTCTTACGTGCATTCCCAAACATGACCCCCCCTCCCACCTCCCTCCCCACAACATCTCTCTGGGTCATCCCCATTGATTTTGGTTTCTCAGAGATGGATGTCTCAAAGTTGTGACACCAAGTCTCACTGTCCAACCTCAGATATTTTATTATACCTTATCTCAGTAGATACCGGTCAGCAGTAGTTATTGGACATGTACCAGCCATTGTGCTGTGCTCCCTGGGGAATAGAAAACTGTTATACGTGTGTGCTACCTTCAAGGAACTTATAGTCTGATAGGATATTAACATACAGTTTTTATTTATGTTATTATTCAAATAACTTCTGACTCTAAATGGCATAACACGACCAAGGTTTACTTCTTACTCATACCACATGCCCATTGTGAATCAGCTGGGTCCTCGCTCTTACTGCTTCTTCCCTTAAGGGGCTCATGTCAGTTCCGCTCACATTTCCTTGGCCAAAGCAAATTAAACAGTCACACATAACTTCAAAGTTTTGATAAATACAAACCTACAACGAGTCTGGAAATGGAGAAAGACCTGAAAACTCTGGTCAGTTCAGTTTAGTCTAGTCACTCAGTCGTGTCTGACTCTTTGAACCCCACGGACTGTAGCATGCCAGGCCTCCCTGTCCGTCACCAGCTCCTGGAGTTTACCCAAACTCATGTCCATTGAGTGATGCCATCCAATCATCTCATCCTCTGTCATCCCCTTCTCCTCCTGCCTTCAATCTTTCCCAACATCAGGGTCTTTTCAAATAAGTCAGTTCTTCATGTCACGTGGCCAAAGTATTGGAGTTTCAGTTTCAACATGAGCGCCGAAGAAATGATGCTTTTGAACTGTGGTGTTGGAAAAGACTCTTGAGAGTTCCTTGGACAGCAAGGAGATCCAACCAGTCCATCCTAAAGGAGATCAGTCCTGAGTTCATCAGAAGGACTGATGTTGAAGCTGAAAACTCTGGTAAACAGACCAATTAATGACCACATTCTGGGAAGAGGAACAGCCTTAATGCCTCATGCCCCAGATTACAAACAATGAAAGACGGAAAGATCTAGTGCCATTGAGTGGATGCATTCAAGACAGATGTCCTAAGGACTCAGGAGACAATCATGCCTGGACCCAAGACCTCATTGAAGTATCCTGAGAAAGTGAAGACCTGCACTGAGTCTTGAAGAGTGGGATGGACTTAGATGGACCTACAAGACCAGATCAGTTACATCCACCTTGACCTTCAATAAGGTGATGGTAATATACCACCAGTCACTCTCATGAACTACATAAGTGCTTTCAGGCCTGGAGAGACCACCCAAATGACTGCCTGAAGGTGAGAATGTGCACAGTGGGCTTGAGGGGAAAGGCCCATCATAGCTGGGCAGAGTATTCAAATCAGGGAGAAATGTTAGTTGGCCAGAGCATTACTTGAGAAGGAATAAAAGATCTTTAAGTGAGAAAGTCATGATTACAGTGGAACTTTGGGGATTTTAATCTGTTTTAAAATTAAAACAGATTCTTCTTTCATCCATTTCTTCTTTGATTTCACAAATGCTTTAAATATTTTGCATAGGAGAAACAAAGGTAGATAAGGCTTGATTCCCACCTGTAACTCTTCAGTGGAAGAAGAAATGTGCTTGGTTTTTTACCATTGCCTTCTAAGAGGGAAGCCACCAGGGAAGCCAAAACACAAAAACCAAAACAAAAAAACAAACACATTTCTTCTTCCACTGAAGAGTTACAGATGGGAATCGGGCTCAAACAGTAAAGCGTCTGTCTACAATGCGGGAGACCCAGGTCCGATCCCTGGGTCGGGAAGGTCCACTGGAGAAGGAAATGGCACCCCACTCCAGCACTCTTGCCTGGACAATCCCATGGACAGAGGAGCCTGGTAGGCTACAGTCCATGGGGTCACAAAGAGTCGGACACGACTGAGCGACTTTTCTTTTTCGCTTCTAAGAGGAGTTGATCTCAAAGAGATACTTCATTTGCTGAATAAGATCTAAAATTTCAAGAATTTGCGTTTATGGAGCAGAAAGGGCTAAAAGGGCCAGTTGACTAAATGGAATTGGGGTGGTGATAAGGAATCCAGGAGTAGGAGGAGTGTGGAAATGGAGGAGGCAGAGAAGATAAGACAGCTAGCAATGAGAGAAAAGCCTTTGGGTATGATGGAGAGTTTTAATGGGGGTTTTATGAAGTTTAGCCATATGGTGTTCAGTGTAAGCCCTCCACTTTTCTCCCTTGTGAGCATTTCAGTAAAATATATGTTACTCAAACTGCTTTGAGAGGTGACTTGAGAGGTCACATGGGGGCAATTGGGTAGCAATAAAGTGTTGATTGTGGCCTCAAACTGTACAGAGTGTGAGCCAGAACTTGTGAAGAGAGCACAGTCATGTTTATGTTAAATAGATATGTGCAATCACACTTCTGCGGGATAAAGTGGCAACTCTAGGCGTGGGAGAGTTTGTCAAGAAACACTTCATAAAGGAGATTAAAGGAGATCCTGAGGCCAGGTGTTGAAATATCAGAAAGTGTCCCAACCCATCTGGGTTAATGAAAAGCATTCCAGTCCGGGCACAGAGAGCAGCATGTAGGAAGGTGGTGGGGTGTGGAACAGCCTGCTTTATTGGGACTACTCCAAGCAAATATTGATGAGTAGGTTTATGAGGGATAGGGTCAAAGGGAGCAAGTCCAGTAGTCTAATCCATTTATCAGGGTCTGTGGCAATAAGGACATGTGTTTACCTTCAAAACTATTTATTCAGCATTTATTTACTCTCATATACTTTCCAGCTTTTATATTGTTGCAAAACTATTTTGTTTTGATTTGGCAAAAAAACTAGGAAACTAATGATGTCCTATTTTCTTACCTATTGGAAAGACAAAGAGTGGATCCAGAGATTAACTTTTCTAAGGATATCCCGACTTATTTATATTCACTGCTTGTGTACAGCATGTCAATATTTACCTGGCTGCTGAGCACCCCCTCCCCACGTGCAGTGAAGAGAAGAGCCAGGATTCTTCAGGTTCTGTGTCCCAGGAAGTGAAGGATTGCCTGAGACAGCAGCAAACAGAAGCAGATAGCTGATAACTATTAAAACACACTTCTTGATTTACAGTCACCTGTCAGGTAGCAGAATTTATCGCCGCTGATCAGAGCAGAAAGTACCCTGCGTGTGAGGTATGTGTGCGTGTGAGTGCCTGAATATATTTTAAGTATCCACCTGGGAACTCTCTAAATCAGCATTTATTTTAATAATCTCATACATTCATATGGCACCTTTCCCCATAAATGCTTCCAAAGCAGTTTGTAAATTTTATTTAGCTGGGGAATCATCACTGCTGGAGTAGAAGGAAAGAGATGCTTATCAGCTTCCTAATGAGAACCGTACTTTTGTTAAGAAGTACAGAGATCCAAGAATGTGTGTGTATTTAAATGACTTTGTATTTCATTAAAATAGTATTCAAATTTCCTCTGAATAATCCATTCAGATTCTACCTAGCTTTCCAGCTCACCTCTAGATTCAACTCTGCAGTTGATGCTAAATTTTGGTCCCCTGGAGCAAAGAACTGTCACTTTGTCCTGGATATAGCTCTTCCCTTAATACCCAGAAGAACAGAATTGGGCGGGAGACCTCTTGCACTCTCAGGGGTATACATCATGCATTTCTGGCCCATTAGGAGGCTGGGCAGTACCTGAGAGGCCAGTGAGCATCTGGGAGGAAATTAAAGGAACTTCAACTCATTCATTCAGTAAGTAATTATTTATTGGGCCATTACTATCTTCCAGAAACTAGTAGGGTGCTAGAGATACAACTAAGAGCACCAGAGACAGGGCCCCTGTCCTGGAAGCCAGCACTCTGGCAGGGGAGGTGATCATTAGTGAAATAATCACACAGATCATTGTAAGCTAAGAATCAATATAAGCACTACAGAGGATGGTTCTGAGAGTATAAGCAGGGAACTCACCGAGACTGGGGAGTCAGGGAAGGCTGCCTGAGAAAGTGAAGTTCAAGGCTTCAGCTGAAGGATGAGTAGGAGATAACAGAGAGAGAGGAAAACAGAAGAAGGGAGAGGGTGAAGGGAAGAGGGAGGGAGGGAAAGGAAGGAAGGAAAGGAGTCTGTGTGAGGTGTGTGTGTGTGACTGCCTCAGTTTCTTCATTTGTAAAATAATGATAGTAAGTTTTATAGTCTAATTTTGGAGTCCCCGAAAGCAGATCCTGAGATAAGGACTCTTGTGAATGTGATTTATTGGAAGTGTCCCCAGGGAAAACTGCTAGAGAAGTTGAAGAATGAGAACAGAAAGGGAAGGAGGTCAAGCAGGGTTGAGAAGGAAGCAAAACGCTGTGGAGGGGAGACCTGGAGATAAGACAGGTACCACAAGTAGCTGGGGCTCTGGTCCCCCTGTGGAGTTTCATTTCCAGTAAAGTCCTGGGCACTTCTGCTCTCTATGCTGGGGAGCAGAGCGGCTCCAGGAACTTGAGGACTGTCCACTAACACAGAGTCAGGGCGCTGACTGCTGGGAGCACAGCCCGTGGTGGTAAGGGTGCAGGAACATGAGGAAAGGATGTGAAGGGACACAGGCCGAGCACTGAAGGCCTTCACCACACAGGACACAGGGACGGCTTAAAGGAAGCAGTGCACATAAGGAACAGACTGCAGTGCCTGGCACGTATTCGTGCCCAATAAATACTCTCACTGTGATTCTTATTTATTGACTACACATTGATGTGGCCTGGAACAGGCTTCATCTGCTCAGCTATCTGTCTGTTCCGATCCTGCAGGAACCACTGTACCCACTTGCCACTCCCCACCACATCTCCTGAGACAAACACATGTATAAATATAGCAATATATATTTATATTTCCCAGGATTGTCACATTTTGCTGAGCTCATAACAGAACTGAACAAATAGCCCTGTCATCCCCGTAATAGATCCTATTATTCACTGAGGCCACATCTCTTCCATTCCTTCTGGACTCCTGGAGCTCAGAAATTCACGTGCCTGGCTACTTCTTAAATGTGATCTGTACCAGCCTGGTCAGTTCTCAGGCCTGTGTTTCCCAGACAAGTTGATAGAATTTTATAGACCAGAAGGACTTCCTCTATCTGCTCATCTTCTTTTTTTTTGCTCATCTTCTTGAGCGGTATATTGAACAATTATTTGCTCCTTCAAAAAGCATTTTAAATGAAAAGGAATAAGCTGAGGATATACTAACAAAAGTGAATCTCAGAACCATTATCCTGGGTGAAAAAAGTAGACACAAAAGAATGTATATGGTATGATTTCATATATTGGGAATTCTCAAACAGACGAAATTAATGTGTGGTGACAGAAAGCTGGTCAGGGACTGCCTGGGGCTAAGGCTAGGACAACTGTAGAAAAGTGTGAGGAAACTTTCAGGAGTTGAAGATGTTCCATGTCTTGGTTGTGGAGGAGTGTGTACATTTGTCAAAACTCAGAGTGGTATAATTAAAATGGGTGTGTTTTATTACATGTAAATTATACCTTAATAAAGTGTATTCAAAATCAGATAGGCATTTTATTGCCTGACCAGGAGATCAAAAGTAGATCCAAGACTTGTCTCAGGGAGTTCCATCCGGCCAGACACACAAGCCTCTGTATTGTTCTCCATCCCCACCCCTGATTTTCCCTTTGGCAAGAAGTTGGTCTTTATTATTTGCACCAATGGAGAGGAACAATGGCCCCGAGACTCTAAAAGGGGAATAATCCACGAATCATTTACATCTGGTGGCTCTGAAATGTGTTTTGTAGCCTGTCTGGTATTTGAATAGAGATGTGCCTGCTTTACATCCTGAGAATTCACTTCAGATGAAATAATGAAGTTAGCTATAGAGACCCGAACTGTTGGCAGCTTGGGAAGCCCTTCCCTTTCCCTGCCTGACCTCGCTTCTCTGTTCTCCTCAGTCCAAGGAGGGAACGCAGTGTTTCATTTCACCCAGGCCCAAACCTCCCTTCAGGCAGGTTCTTTCTCGGTTGGTGCCTCTGCCTTGTAAGATTTGGTGCCTCTGTGTTAACATGCAGTGTAACTAGAGGGACTTGAGACACTCAAGCCATTGAAAAAGAGACTTGAAAAAAGCTGTCTTGCAAGCTAAGTGGAATCAGCTACTTGCATGCAGATAATTGAGAACAGATTCTATAAAAATTGATTTCTTATATTTAGGATAGACTTTAACTAGCTCTGGCTCTGGGGAGTCTCTGCTGGCACCCCCACACCACCAGCCCTGCCATTCTCAAGGCTGGGTTCACTGCCCCCACTGTTTGTACCACCTCTAACACCCTGAACTTTGCCCTTCATGGCACTCATCACGTGGAGGGCAAATGCTTATTTGCTAATCTGTGACCTGGACCTGACTGAAAGCTCTTTGAAAGCAGGGTCTGCTGAGGCCACCAGTGTATCCCTAGCTGCTACAACAGTGCCAGGCTCATAGTAGGTGCTTAATAAATAGTCGTTGAGTTGTTATGATTCTGAACACATCACAACAGAGTTTATTTAAGGTTTTCAAAATCAACTGCACAAACAGGAAAACTCTGGTGCTTCCAAAAAGAACTCCACCCAGACAAGAGCTCCAGCAGGAAATACCAAAAAGTCAGTATCTAGCACCGAAATCACTGTGTGTGTTTCAGGGCAAACTCTCGTGAGCTGATCCCTGAGAGGCTGTGGAACAGTCTGGAAAGTCCAAAGCTTTAGAAACTCTACATAAGAATTCTCCATAGCGAATGACACTCTCCAAGTCGGGGGCAAGGTAGGGGGTGGGAGGGGAGGCTCCAAGGAAAACGCCCTGGGGCTCTGGAGAAACCCTGAACTTGGTGACAGTGGACAGGCTGGGCACATAGACTCTCAGAACCTCAGGAAATGACATTAGTGACACCTCCCACAGAGTCCCGTCTGTCAGGCCATAAGAGTGACAACACATTTTAGCTGCCTATATCGTCAGGAAAAACAACAAAATACACCTACGGCTTTAAGTTTGATACACAAGGAGAGAAAGAATGAGGAAATTCTAATGAAAATCATAAGTTACTCCTCATTTTTCACACATTGACTTGCCCAGTTCTTTCCTCCCCATGGCCTCCTGGGTGCTCACATTGGGCTCATTTATTCCGCATGAGTGAAGAGAGAGCACAGAGCGCTTCATTCATTCATTGTCACTAGGTATTATCCACATTAGAATTGGGAAAGAGACAGTTTAAATGAGCATATGATCTGAATCCCAGCTTTCCACAAATTCATCCTGGTGGGCACCTAGGCCTCAATATAAAAAGAACAAAATTAGTTCCTTGATTCATGGTGCCTCTTTCACTAAAATGCTAAGAAGCGACCTCTTGAACTTCACAGAGTTCAATGGCCTAGACCCATCAGGTAAATTACCTTGAATTTAGATAATGAATCATGCCAGTATTGGGGGAAAAGTGAAAAACTGCAGACTATCAGCAATCAGGTCAACTGCTAGAGAACATGTCACTGGTGCCTTTCATGATATCACCAGTGTTCCATTCATTAAACCATTTGTTCAACAAAGGAGATCTTCAAGTCTGGTTTGAATCCTCCTATTAGTGATATTGTTGTTGTTCAGTTACTAAGTCGTATCATACTCTTTGCAACCCTGTGAACTATACAGCACACCAGGCTTCCCTTCACTATCTCCTGGAGTTTGCTTATATCCATGTCCATTGAGTGGGTGATGCTATTGAACCATCTCATCCTTTACCACCCCTTTCTCCTTTTGCCTTCAGTCTTTCCCAGCATTGGGATCTTTTCCAGTGAGTCAGTTCTTCAAATTAGGTGGCCAAAGTATTTTAGCTCCAATAACTATTCAGGGTTAATTTCCTTTAGTATTGACTGGTTTGATCTCCTTGCTGTCCAAGGGACTCTCAAGAGTCTTCTCCAGCACAAGAGTTTGAAAGCCTCAGTTCTTCAACACTCAGTCTTCTTTATGGTCCAACTGTCACATCCATACATGACTACTGGAAAAACCATAGCTTTGACTATACAGAACTTTGTTGGCCAAGTGACATCTCTGCTTTTTAGTATACTGTCTAGGTTTGTCATAGCTTTTCTTCCAAGAAGCAAGGGTCTTTTAATTTCTTGGCTGCAGTCACTGTCCACAGTGATTTTGGAGCCCAAGAAAATAAAATCTCTCACTGCTTCCACTTTTTCTCCTTCTATTTGCCATGAAATGATGGGACTGGATGCCATGATCTTCATTTTTGGAATGTTGAATTTTAAGCCAGCTTCTTTACTCTCCTCTTTGACCCTCATCAAGAGACTCTTTAGTTCCACTTCACTTTCTTCCACTGGAGTAGTATCATCTACATATCTGAGGTTGTTGATATTTCTCCTGCAATCTTGATTCCAGCTTGTGATACATCCACCCTGGCATTTTGTGTGATGTACTCTGCATAGAAGTTAAGTAATCAGGGTGACAATATACAGCTTTGTCATACTTCTTTTATTAGTGATGCAACTTTCATGAAATTGGGTGTCCCTTCCTTTGTAGATTGCAGGTCACAGTAATTCCTACCTTGGAGATGTGCCATGAATATTAAATGAGTAGCTTTAATTATTAGTAATACTAGCAGCAATAGCTATGGCTCAGAGCAGACTACGTGCATGAGGAACTTAGAGTCATTTTGCTTCTCCCACTCTAAGAATGTTCTCCCCAGCCTTGAGGCCTTAAGTGGGTGTCATTGCCCTCATGTTCACATGCCACAGGTAGACATTAAAGAGAATCTTATACAAAGAAAGCTTTGCAAAGTGTTATGTTTCTAGTATGATGATAGTTCCATCAGACTAAGCCACCTGGCTGTTTCGGAGAAAGAAAAAGAGCTTGAATGAGTAGGAACTGGAAAACAGAGAAAACAGAGGATGAAGGTAAATACATAAGAAACCCAGTTTAAGCATCTCAGATCATATCTTTCCAGCACAAAGTTTTGATGTGCACAAAAGGTCCTCTAAATCTGTCCCTGCTAACCACAATTTAAGCACAGTGTTTTGTAAAGAATGTGTGCTGCCCATATATGCAGTAAATATTCTCTTGCCTCCATGGGATAAGCAAGAGTTCAGTTCAGTTGCTCAGTTGTGTCTGATAAGCAAGATGAGAGAACCAAACATGAATTACATGGTACCCTCCCCTAGGGCATCTGTCTGGTAAATGCTCGATGACTTAAAAAGAAAGTTTTCTATTTCAGTTCTAGTTTTCAAATTCCAGAGCACTTTACCTGTCCCCCTCTTAAGAAGCAGTTTCTCCAGAGTCTATAGTTGATCTCCCTTGCCAGAGAAGGCAAGGAATTGGAATGACCCCGTGCCTGGTCCACCTGCTTCACTGGGTGGACCACACAGCACTCAGTAGAGTGCCAAACACACAGCATATTTTCCTTCTTCCACCGCTCTACACACATACACACACACAGTACTAACTCTGTTTAGAACTGTCACACCTGTAAAGGCCTTATTTAGAAGGATGCAGAACTGACCGTAGTTATTTATGTCATCCTAGCAGTGATTGATGAGCTAGGCAAGGCATTTAGTTGGAACATCTGAACCCCTATCTTTTGCCAATTGTGTAACACCTAGTTCTCCAAAGAATGAGGACTACATTTCCCATCTCTTCAAACCTCATCACAGCCTCCCTCCAGACATATCTTTCTCTGGCTACCTGTAAATCATTGACTATTTGGAGCTGAAAGAGCCAATACAACACACAGCCTCCACCATACTTATTATGTAGTGAAATTCGGATAGTGAATCAGAAGGGGAATGCTCTACATCATACAGTCAGTTATGTGGTCATAAAGAGGACCTAGGTCCTTAACTTCTTGTCTTTCATGTGTTCATTTTCCAAGGAATTTAAATCCCAGTTTGGAAGCAAGAGTTTATTCGAAGAGATAACCAAGAGGGCAGCAAAAATAAGAAAGTAGTCCCTTCCTTACCTTTCCTGACTTTGAATTTTGAAGGCTACTGGGGAGGAGTTGTTCAATTATATGTAGCAAATGTACATGTACATGCACATTTCTTTGTGCATAACTATTGTTGTTGTTTAGTAGCTAAGTCATGTCCACCTCTTTGCGACCCCATGAACTGCAGCATGCCAGGCTTCCCTGTATTTCACTATCTTCCAGAGTTTGTTCAAACTCATGTCTGTTATGTCAGTGAGGCCATCCTCTGTCGCCCTTGTCTTTCTTGCCCTCAGTGTTTCCCAATACCAGAGTCTTTTCTAATGAGTTAGCTCTTCACATCAGATGGCCAAAGTATTGGAGTTTCAACTTCAGTCCTTCCAGTGAATGTTCAGGATTGACTGCATAAGTATATCCATCTATAGTGTTAAGCCCTAAGATATGTGTGTGTGTATATAGCATTGTTGTATGTTATTATATATAATATATATAGTATTATAGCATATATATGTTAGATTCAGTTGGCCTGGTCAGCTATTGAGGTTGGCTCCTGAAGAATTTTATTTGCATATAGAACCAGGTGCCTCATGGGAAAAATTTGACATAATGAAATGTGAGTCTCAAAGCTTCTGCTTGGTTGAAGAAGTCAGTTTGCCTTAAAAAAGGATGCCTAGGGGGCTATTCCTTAGAGTACTTCTGCCCTTTCTTCCTGCTGTGTTTTCCTGACTGTTCTCTCCTCTCTTTGTGATGTTATCTTATGGAGGACGCTGGGGAAAATAAGTCTGCAGCAAATGCATCAAATCAATAGCCATGGGCTATACCTCCTGCAGGGGAGGGAGTGGTGACTGTGGGAAAGCACTCTGGCACTCTTCAGTGTGGGCACACAAAGAAAGAAATGGGGTTTGTCCCATGCAAACTGGTTAAAGATTGAACCAAAGAAACCCTTTCTGTTTGTCCCTGGTCTTTTCAATGACATCAGCACCTCTACACCCAAATACTAGAACTCAGCTGTTGTTTCTTGAAGGAATCCTTTCCTCACCCAAGTTTGAAACCAATTGAGGAAAAGAGGAGTCAGGCAGGTGGAGATGAAGATGCTATCCTTATGGTTTGCTATAGGCTGACTTTGTGCCCCACAGATTCACATGTTGAAACTCTAATCCCCAACGTGATGGTATTTGGAGATGGTGCCTTTGGGAGGTAATTAGGTTATAAGGGTGGGAACCTCAGGGTGGGATTAGTGCCCTTATAAGAAGAGAAATGAGAGAGGTTGCTTCATCTCTCTGGTCTATGTTATGTGAAGATACAGAGAAAGGACAGCCATCTGCAAACTGCGAAGAGGGCCCTTGCGGCAACCTGACCATGCTGATGTCAGACCTTCCCAGCTTCCAGAAGTGTGAGAAATAAATGTTAGAATAAATGTCATGAGTCTATGATAATTTGTTATAGTAACCCAAAGTGACTAAGACTCAGAAAGGCTGGGTGGGAAGATGTGTGAAGTGTGCAGTAATAATGAGTTTTCTAATACCAAACCCCAGAACTAGGCAGACAACTCACCCAGTCACAGGCAGCACTGAATGAGTACAAGGCCCCAGCCAAGGCAAAGGCTGCTCTATATAGAGGACGCATGAGCAGTAGAGAATGGGGCTTTTGGCTGGCAGGCCCGTCCCAAGAAGAGGGAGAAACCGAGCCACATAATTCAATTCCTTGCCTCAAAGTCGTCATTCTGTTATGTCGCCTAACCTCTCCTGGGAGGGATGAGTAAAAGGTTATGGAAAGGCCAGGAATGTTGCTGTAATAAAAGGCTCTCCACATGGAAGGAACATTATGAGTCAGAAGTAAACATTCGCCAGCATGAGCCAAGACCCAAGCCAAGCTTCAGGTGACAGTGGAGGTCCCCAAGCATGGCTCAAATATGGTGCTCTACTTCCCAAGGCATCGTCTTTCCTAACTTTCTAGTTTCACTTTGTCCACAGTCCCTTGGGCTGCTCCTCTAGATTCTGAGCCATGGCCCTCCATCATGAGGGAAACCCAGGGGCTTGTTGTTTCTGTGCTTCACTTCGATGACTTGGCTGGAGGATAGAGAATGGACAAGGAGGAGCAGGTCAGATTGGTACACAGTACCTCTGCCTGCTAACCTTTTCCCTGTCTTCCCCAAAAGGACAGAACACAAGCAAAAGTACTCTAAAGTCATGGCTTTGCCTTAGCTAGGAGATCAGGAGTCTACCTAAGAGCAGTCTTTTGGATTTACAAAGCCCATTATTTCCTGGTAATTCTCACTCATGTATTCATTCAGCATTTTCATTGAACACCTAAAAGGTAGGAGGCACTAGGTCCTGGGGACACAGGCACAATCCAAGCTCCAGTGAGATTTCTGTTGATCCATTAGACAAGAATTTATGAGCATCTGTTATGCACCCTGTTGTGCCAGACAGTGAACGCCTGAGATTTACCCCCTCTAACCTGCTGAATGTAACTGTGGAAAGCGCAGACTTGGAAGTGTCCAAACTCATGGTTCCCTCTTGGGTGAGATTTCTTCAGATTGCATGAGAGTGGTGGAGGGTTTAGAAAAACAAAGTAAATGACTGATTCAACTAACTAAAATATCTCTCGTGGATGACTGAACAACTTCTGCAGCCCTTAGAATGGCTAGTGAGCATTACTCTTGAGTAGGTAAAGTGAAAGTCGCTCAGTTGTGTCCAACTCTTTGCAACCCCACGGACTATACATTCCATGGAATTCTCCAGGCCAGAATACTGGAGTGGATAGCCTTTCCCTTCTCCAGGGGATCTTCCCAACCCAGGGATCGAACCCAGGTCTCTCTATGTGGAGGCTTTAAAAATATTAAAGGCTTGAGAATCTGCATCCCATCCTTGATGGAGGTGTGAATGCTGGCCTGACTGTGGCTCTTAGATGAATTTGTACATTTTTAGATACCATAGATTTCTTTCTGTCTGAGCTGCTTCTGAGCATTTTGTACATTTTGATAAAATTTTAAAACAACACAGCAGGTAAAAGAATAAAGGCTTTTCTTTCCTTTAGTCTCAATATATCTGTGCTTGAAGGGAAGAAAGCCAAAAAGTTCATGTCTAAAAACTCAGGTGCTATTTGTAGCTTTCTAATGAGCAAAACTATGGGGGCCACTTATTCATTTTGTTACTACAAAACTTAGCATGAAGATAGGCACATAGTAGGTGTTCAGTAAGGGATTATTGAATGAATAAATCAATGTCCAGAGATGAATCTCCAGTATGTCCTGCTTTCTACAAGCACAGAGTGACTTTGGGACTGGCCAGTAGTAACTACCGTGTTTATACCCCACCTGGAACTAGAAGCAGAGAAGTTCTTATATGCTGACCCTTAAAAGGAAAAAAAATGAAGTAGAGAAAGAGGATGGACTCATTCAGAAGGAATGTTGAACCCTAGAAATAGAGAACTAGAGCACTTGAGAGGTGAGAGGACTGGGAATTTATACACCCAGTCTTGTCCTCCATATCACTCAAGCGCTATTAGGGGACAAGGGAGTATCCTCTCAGTCCAGATTCCTGATTCCTCAGAAACTGTGAGATAATAAATGTTTGTGGTTTTCATCCACTAAACTTTGGTGAAATTTGTTACATGGCATGGATAACTGATATAGTTATAACAACACTGGGAAGTCGGCAAAAGGTACAGATTATTTTTGAACCTAAGATACTGTTTCTTTCTTCCTTTTTGGGGGGGAGGGCATTTGGCCTAATATGTGGGATCTTTATTATTGATAGTTCCCCAACCAGGGATCAAATCTCTGCCCTCTGCATTAGATGCTCAGAGTCCTAACTACTGCAACTGCCAGAAAGTCCAGATATTGTGTTTCTTTAAAATGAGCTTTATTATACAAACTACAACTACTCTCCTGACCCACATTTGTCTAAGTGCCCCATAGCGTAACATTCTGTTGTTTTACCCTATAGTGAATATCCCCATTCCACCCCATTATGAATATCCAGACCAGGCTCCTGACTGTGTAAGCTAAAAACTAACAGCTTTCCAGTGGGAAATAGTCCCTTCCTTTTCTGCCTCCATCCAGCCTCAGTGTGGGGCCACCACTGATGATTGTTACGACCAGTACATCAGTTGATCACAATCTCACAATCATAATCAGAGAACCGTAATATTAGAAATAGCCCAGATGAGATTTATTTACTATAAATTTAATAAAAGTAAAAATTGTATGCCCAGTTAGAGAGGAAATCCTTAATAACTCTTCTCTCCCCTGCCAAAGAAAGCTCATAGAGCCAAGAGCCCACTGAGTTCTTTCATTTTTAACTTTATGTAATGAAAGTGTTCAACATAGAGACGTAGAACAATATAATAAGCCCATAACCCTTGCATCCATCTCTCATCTTCGACAGTTACCAACTCAAGGCCAATTTTATTGCATCTCCTGCCCTCTTACTTCGCTATTCACTTAACCCTCACCCTGACCCTTTGGGCTATTTTAAAACAGATTTCAGCCATCATATCATTTGTAAATACTTCAGTACATATCTCCAAAAGAGAAGTTGAGAACTTTTTTTATTTAACATAATCATGATACCATTCTTATGCCTAAATTTTTTTAAAGGAATTCCTCGATGTCATCAAATATCCAGTCACTGTCTTATTTCCCACCATTGTCTTATGTTTTGTTTTACAGTTGGTTTGCCCAAACAAGGTCTACACATTGCTTTGGTCGATACGCCTCTTAAATCTGGTTTAACTTAGTTCTCCCTCCGTCGCCACTCCCCACCTACTACGCCCTGGACTAGTGGTACATTTTGAGGCAATCTTTCCAACCCCAGTGAACTCGCTGTTCTCTGATTTCCGCTAGTGACTCATCTCTCCTGATCAACAAATAACAGCACACTGGACCTCCTTCTTTAAGATATAACTTTAAGAGATCTGCTTGAACTTGGGTCCATTTTAAAGTATCAAAATTTATCAAGGAGAGAGAGACTGATTCCACATCATCCTGGAGGAGATAGAAGTCAATTTCACACTACAGTTGATATAACACTTTTTAAAAACGCTCCTATTGGGGGATATTTCATGAAAGTCAATAAATATTTTGGTCCATTGATGCTGCCCTTGTCATAACTTTTAAATAATAAATATGAGATAAGAAAGTGTTTCAGCAGCAGTACACATCACTTATATCAGGTGGCCTTTCTTCTAAACCTCCTTAAGATTTTTCTTATTTTCTCTAAAGTGGGATAAAGCTAATAGCTTCACAGGAAAAATCTCACTGAGGCCTCTTTCCAAGTTTTTCCCAAGCGGAGGCGCATCTGTGGTGAGTTGGTGTGAAGTGAAAACACAGGGAGTGACTGATATCTGTGAATTTATTGGGGTCATGATGATGCTATTAACTACAGGGTTTTGACAGGAATGCTGTGAAATCTCCCAAGCCTGGTGTTGCTTAGGACCCAGGAGGAAGCCCACTCTCAGGGCCTGTTTACTTTTCAGACCTGTCTCCCTGGGCTTGCACTTCACCTCTGCACTTAATACCTGATCACTCAGAGCTGGGCACTGCATTCTTGGAGGTGTGAGCCTCATTACGGCTTTTCCTGTGGTGCATGCCTGGAATTTGTCCTGCCTTGGAACAGGCAGGAGTTGAAAGCAGATGGCACCTTTTCATGACTTGAGTCAATTAACAAGGGATTCCAATCCGGCCTGGAAGGCCTGGCTGCCAGAAGGGCCCTGGAGCAACAGCTGGAATAAAACTAATAAAAACAACTACAGAGCAATTTGTGAAAATGTCAAGGCCAGCACAAACACACTGACCCTCGTAAACCTTCATGTGAACTTGGAGGGGCTGGCCCAGCCTGCCTTCAGGATGGCAGAGTGGGTGGGGGCGGCTGCCTTCTTGCCAATGCTGGGGTCTTTCCAAGTCCCCTACTGCCTCGCTCCCCTGCCCACCCCTCTCCTGATATGGCTGCTCCAGTGGACCAGTCATCTGGGACATTCACTCTCTCTCAGTAGACCCTCTCCATATTGAACTCCATCTGCAATGAATGGAAGTGTCAGATGTATCAAAGGGGGCTAGAGCCGGTAATTCTAAGAGCCTGTTAAAAACAAAACAAAACAGCAGTTCCTCAAGCCCATACAGACATTCAGAACTTAAAAAAGTAAATGTTAGAATTCCAAACTTCTTTTCTCTCTCCCTCCCTCCCTCAAAATGGTTTGGGGTGTACTCACCACTGTTTACACAAAAGCAAATGCCTCTCTCAAGATAAATGGACTTTTTGTAAACCTACAGCTGTGTAAGCTACAAACAGTTACAGAGGTGATTAATTGATCAAGACAACAGCTTAGCTTATATAGACACAGGGCAAAAGGCAGCCCAGATCACAATTTCGCAACTACTGTAGGTATTGAACCAAATGACTGTTTCAGGACCCCTAAAGTCAGTTAAACTGAGGTGAGGAAAAATTAACCTATTATTGAGAAAGGGAAAATAATACCTGCTTTTATTTCTTATTAATTTGCAAATGTGGTTTTTAAAAATACTTTCATGAGGATAGTGCTTCTCCCTGGGACCAGAGGACAGTCTCCCAGAGGGAGCATGAAAAGGGCTGCTGGAGGGCTGGCAGTGTTGCCCCTATTTGGCCCAGCAGATGGTCACAGCAAAATTTGCTTTGTGATCAGTCACATAGTTGTATATACCTATTTTGTATGCTTTTCAGTGTATGAGAGTGCTTCACAATTTTATATATGTATATACAATATGTGTGTGTATATATATCTTGTTTTCAAGATTAATAGACAGTCCTAAATAATGCACAGTCCCTAAAATCAGTTTGCAAAAGTTTATTTTCCATAAGCTGCTATGGGAAAACCTGAATGAACTTTTCGGCCAACCCGATACTTTCTTTTTATAGGTACCTACAAGAACCCCCTATAACTTAAACTGTGTCCCTCAACTGCCTGTTTCTGAGTTACGTGGGATGATTGTTATAAAAGCAGAAAGTGGGATCCCACCCAGCTCAACTGACATAGACTTGGGAGAGGGGAGGCAGGAGGGAGATAAGTAGTTTCTTCGGAACCCAGTATCCAAGCCAGAAAACAGACGATTCGCGCCTCCCTCTGGTGCATCACCCACATCCAGACAGCTGTCTCATCTACTCTGTGACCCAGCCTCTCTGCTCTGCCTTTCCTCCCTGACCTCCTCGTATGTCTTCAGGTTCCATTCTTGCCCTCCACCACTCATCTTCTGTACCATTTCCAGGATATATTTCTAAAACACACACATGACTGTGATACGAGATCCCCTTTGCTAAAGGCCGCCTTCCTCCTCCACGCAGCCCAGCTCCTTGGCAGGGTCTACAGCTGTACCTCTCTACCCTCCTCTTCCCCAGGTATACCTGTGGTCCCTCCCACACCTCTGATCTGCTCTGCAGGTTACAGAGGTACCATGTTCTTTTGCACGTTCTTGTCTTGGCTAATTTTGTCTCCTTTTCCTAGAAGTTCTGTTGACTCCCTTCTCTAAGCACAGTCCTACTCAGATGTCTCCTTATCTGCCTTCCTTTCCTGATGCCTGAGACTCTATAAGCCCCTCCCTTGCCATGACAAGACCTCTAGAATGATGCATTTTGTCTGTTCTTTCTTACAGAGAACTTGTCTACACAGTTATAAACACCTAAAGAAAGACACTGCCTTGTTTCTTTTTGAATTCCTTAAACCTTGCATAGTTTGAGGCACAGAGTTGGTGCTCAAAAATGTTTCCCCCACTGAATTTAATTGACTCTAACAAAAACCCGGTAAAACCTATCACTTGCCTCCTCAGCCTTGGATCCTCTTACCTAAACTGTTCGCTTTTGGTTCCTTTCCAATCAGGGTGAACATTTGATCATTTCTGGCCTACACTGATGCTTCTCCTAATGCAGGTCTCTCTCCTAAGCCTCCCCTTATTGGCCAAGCTTGGGCTTGAGCAGCCAACACTGGTGCCAACAACTATAACAATTACACGCTTTTCCTGCCAAAAGCAGCCATGACCCAGGGTAAAATGAGCATGGTCACTGGAAAGTGTTCAGTCTTTGCCAGCTGATGGAACATTCTCTGGTCACCTTCTGAAGCAGCATGCAATAGATAGAATTACCCTCACCTGAGGCAGAGGTGTCTGGAAGGATACTTATCTCCCTCCAAACCAAGCCACCTTTTCTTCCAAATGTCTTTGCAGTCTAGACTTCTGCCTCCCTTCCCTGGAACTTGTCTTCTTAGAGGTTGATTTTCCAGCCTAAGATGGCAGAGTTATCTTGGAATGCTTTGAGTTCTGCAGGCAGTTGCACTGACTCAGGGGCTAAGTACAGCTTTTATTCACACTGCCTAGAGACACCCAGGACTGGAAACAGTGGGTCAAGCACTGGGTCCATAAAGTGTTATATTAAAATATTTGGATAGTGGACAACATCAAAAAGGACATTGGGTAAATCTCAAAATGTAATAGGAAGAATTTAGAGATCAACAAGTCCACGGTCCCATTTTACACGTAGGAAGCTGAGGCACACAGAGGGGGAATGGCTTGCCCATATCACATAGCTGATCAGTGCTGAGCCTCACTCCACTTGGGGCTCTTTCCATCATCCTTCCATACTTAAGTCTGAGGACTTTCTGGCAAAAACAAAGTGCAGGGTTTTCTAACACCTCTGCCCAATCCATCTTTCATCTGCTCAGTTGCTTTTATAGGGGTTGCATTTCAGATCCCTGATCTATTTATTTACAGTGCACGTGACCCCCAGCGGCTGCAGAATGTGGCCCCTCTCCTGTGCCCTTGCAGCATTTTCTCTTAAGCCATGGTTTCTAAACATGCACCAGACCACCTGCAGTGATTTTTTTTAAAATATAGAATTCTGATTCTCATATTAGTATTTTTTGTTTCAGTAGGAGAGGCTCAAGAATCTGGTTTGCCTTTATTTTTAACTCTTTCACTAATTCCCTTGTAAAGTAGAAATTCAGGACCACCCTGACAACTTTCCTTTTTAGGTCCTTTCCAACCTGGAGGTTCTGTGCTTAAATGTCACATGGAATCTCTCACTTCTGATTTACTGGCAATCATCCATAATTCCTAAAAATAGGAAAGGAAAAGAGAAAAAGGAAAGATACAATTGGAAGTATGGATTTGTTGTCCAGACTTTGAGCAATAAAACGAGCATCCAGAAGAGAATGTGAAAGTCGGTCAAGGTCACCCATGGCCTGCCTCTATCCGTAGGAGAGCCCAGGGGTTTTAACTCACTGACCACGAGGTGATGCTGTCCTGTAGAATAAGCAGCAAAAAGGAGACCTGTGACCCTGAATGACTCAACCATTGCCCTGCAAGGTGAAAGTCATAATGTCTGTGCACCATCTCTTCATCCATGACATGAGAGTGATAATGCTTGCCTCCATTTGACAGAGATGCTTATAAAAACACCGAAAGTATAAAAGTGTTAAGAGAAGACAGACTGTCTTTTTAAAATAACTCACACGCTATTCCCTCTTAAGTGGCTGTGTCAAGTAAAATTTCCATTTAGATCCAGCATGGAAATATGAAATATGAGAACACTGACATCTTAAACCACTGTTCATATAACTTGGGCTGCATAGGTGGCCTCTCTTAGTGTGGCTACTCCAGTTTATAATTTATTGAAATCAGTCTAACACCAAGATAAAACTTTATCAGGTCACTCTTTTAGTCTCCAGTCAAATCCAAAACCCCCTTTATAGAGCTTCAATATGGAAGGTACCTCCAAGGCAAAACTCATAAACCCTTCAACCACAAACTCTGGGCTAAGGAGCTAGAAACTAAGAACTGGCTGAAGACCACTGCTTACTGATCCGAAGAAGGTTCTCATTGCAGATCCCTGGCAGAACCTCTGCATTAACCATCTACTCCATCTTTGTCCCACCTCCCACTAATCTGATGAGGTGATGGGAAACACTTAGGCCTGACCAGTAAGTAGAATGCCTTAGATAGAATCGAAAGCTTAAGAAAGCCTTGAAGGACTTCTCTGGTAGCTCAGTGGTTAAGAATCCATACTTTCACTGCAGGGGGCACAGGTTTGATCCCTGCTTGGGGAATTAAGATCTTGTGTGCCATGTGGTGAGGTGAAAAAAATGAAAGCCTTGAATAAAGATTCCACTTAAATGTATGGAATTTCAGTGGCTACTGTCTTGTGGGATTTAAGCCTCTACAACGCTTAAGTTGTTTTGCAGTGTTCTTCCATCCATGTAATGCTCAAACTCAGAGATTACTGTGGTGTTCCCAGTGGTCTGTGGGATGCAAAAATTCTGACCCGTCTTCACATACATGTAGTGGGAAACTGCAGAGAGAACAAACGGGCAGAAATACAGAGGAAACAGAGAGATTAAGAAAAATGGAGCACCAGGACAGACCAGAGAGAGCAAAGTGGAGACACAGTGAAATAATAAGGTCATGCGTGAAGCTAGAGTAGCAAATGTGAAAAAAGATAAGAGAGAAAAAGAAAAGGCCAAAAGGTGAGAATAAGATATCTGCCTTTCAAGGAATCCACATGCCAGGTAGATAGAGATGAAGACCATTGTCTATTCCAAATTGTTTTGAGCTGAGGCAGTAGTAATAGAGATGGCAGTGATTGCAGTTTTATTGACTGCAAGGAGAGGAAAGTCATGTCAGCCTGAGTACTGACTGTAGAAACAAACTGACCTTCCTGGGCCAAGGGAGCCACAGGGAGATCAGGTCTTCTGGACTGGTGTACAGAGCAAAGCCTTGGGTTGTAAAATCAGACCACCCGTCCAGGTTCTCTGCAGAGCCTGTATCTCTGATAGAAGTCAGATCTGGGGGAAACACAGGTTTCCACTTCTCTGATTCAGCTCAGGCTGCCATAACAAAATACCACTGACTGGACTGCTTAAAAAACAGACATTTTTTCCTCACAGTTTTGGAGTCTGGGAAGTCCACTATCAAGGTGCCTTGCTGGCCGGTTTGATTCCTGCTGAAAGTCCTCTTACCAGTTCACAGGTGCCTGCCCTCTTGCTGTATCCTCACATGACAGAGAAAGCAATCATGCTTGTTGTTTCTCTTCTTACAAGGGCACTGATAACATTTGTGAGGGCTCCACCCATGACCTAATTAATTTACTCCCCAAGAATCTACCTGCAGTACAGGAGACCTGGGTTCCCTGGGTTGGGAAGATCCCCTGGAGAAGGGAAAGACTACCCACTCCAGTATTCAGGCACGGAGAGTTCCATGGACTGTACAGTCCATGGGGTCCCAAAGAGTCGGACATGACTGAGTGACTTTCAGTTTCACCCCCATCTCCAATACCATCACACTTGAGAGTAAGACTTCAACATGGGAATTTTGAGGGGACACAAACATTCATTCCATAGTACCATCAGTATTTGTTTTTCTTATGAAAAATTTTAAACTGCAGTGAAGTATAATATAAGCCACAGGGCTTCCCTCATAGCTCAGTTGGTAAAGAATCTGCCTGCAATGCAGGAGATCCCAGTTTGATTCCTGGGTAGGGAAGATCCGCTAGAGAAGGGATAGGCTACCCACTCCAGTATTCTTGGACTTCCCTTAGTAGCTCAGCTGGTAAAGAATCCGCCTGCAATGCAGGAGACCTGGGTTTGCTCCCTGGGTTGGGAAGATCCCCTGGAGAAGGAAAAGGCTACCAACTCCTGTATTCTGGACTGGAGAATTCTATGGACTGTATATAGTCCAACTGGTCACAAAGAGTCGGACACGACTGAGCGACTTTCACCCACTACCCATACTTAAAAATGTTAATACTTTCCTGTATTAGCTTTAAATCTTTAAATCTTTATTCTAAATGTTACATCTATGCTTAGAAACTTATTTGGACCCTTCTCTGATCTTGTTTCCTGAGAAGTAACCACAGTCGGGAAAATTGTGTTTACCCGTTTTATCTGTCTTTTCACATATTTTTTACTACATATATGATATGATGATATGATAAGTTGCTTCAGGTGTGTCCAACTCTTTCTGACCCTATGGACCATAGCCGGCCAGGCTCCTCTGTCCGTGGGATTTCCCAGGCAATAATACTGGAGTGGGTTGCCATTTCCTTCTTCAGGGGATCTTCCCCACCCAGGGATCAAGCCTGGATCTCTTAAGTCTCCTGTTCTGGGAAGCAGGTTCTTTACCACTAGCGCCACCTGGGAAGCCTTACTATATATATATATGCTGCTGCTGCTGCTAAGTCACTTCAGTCGTGTCCGACTCTGTGCGACCCCATAGATGGCAGCCCACCAGGCTCCCCTGTCCCTGGGATTCTCCAGGCAAGAATGCTGGAGTGGGTTGCCATTTCCTTCTCCAATGCATGAAAGTGAAAAGTGAAAGTGAAATCGCTCAGTCGTGTCCGATTCTCCGCGTTCCCATGGACTGCAGCCTACCAGGCTCCTCCGTCCATGGGATTTTCCAGGCAAGAGTACTAGAGTGAGGTGCCATTGCCTTCTCCAATATATATATGCATCCATAAACAATTGTTGGTATTGTTTGAGTGTGTTTTTAAGTTTTGCATAAAAGGTAATACATAGGATCCTAAAACTTGCTTTTAAAAATTTAAACATTATGCTTTTGAAAAGTAAAGAAAGTATTAGTCTCTCAGCTGTGTCAGACTCTTGGCGACCCTCTGGACTTTACCCTTCTAGCCTCCTCTGTTTGTGGAATTCTCCAGGCAAGAATATTGTAGTAAGTTGTCATTCCTTTCTCCAGGAGGTCTTCCTGACCCAGGATCAAACCTGAGTCTCCTGCAATGCAGGCAGATTCTTTACCATTTGAGCCACCAGGGAAGACCTGATGCTTTTGAGAGTCATTCATATTGTTACTTATGCTGCTACTGCTAAGTCGCTTCAGTCACGTCTGACTCTGTGCGACAGCAGGCTCTGCCTGGCTTCCACCAGGCTCCGCCGTCCCTGGGATTCTCCAGGCAAGAATACTGGAGTGGGTTGCCATTACCTTCTCCAATGCATGAAAGTAAAAACTGAAAGTGAAGTCACTCAGTCACGTCCGACTCTTAGCCACCGCATGGACTGCAGCCTACCAGGCTCCTCCATCCGTGGATTTGCCGGGTAAGAGTGCTGGAGTGGGGTGAATTTATTCTTGTAGTTGTTTTATACTATTCCCTTATCTGAATAGCCCTCAACTTATTTATTCATTCTCCTTTTGATAGACTTTTGGTTTTCTTTTTTTGCTGTTATAACACTGCTTTAAAAATCTTGTGAGAGCTTCTCTTGGATATATGCTTGGTGGTAGGGTACACATATATATATACAGCTTTCATAGACATTACCAAGTTATTCCTATAGCAGTCCTCCCAGTTTATGTTCACCAACAGTGTTTGAGGTTTCCTTTTCCTCCACACCCTCACTATTGTTGTTAACTTCTAATTTTCACTAATCTGATGGGTTTGAGATAATATCTCATTTTAATTTTAATTTGCATTTCTGTGATGACTAGTGAGAGTGAGCATCTGCCCCTTCAGGTCAGCCTCTTCTGTGAATTTCCTGTCTTTTCTTGTTTGTTTGTTTGTTTGTTTGTTTTCCTTTTCTTTGGTTAGTTGGTTTTTTTCCTGAAGTATTTAGGGAAGTTCTTTGTGTGTTGTCTCTAATGCAAAGTCTTTTCCCAAGATGTAATTTATATTTTAACTGGTTTTTTTTTTTTGGTTCTTTTATTACTTAGACTAGGTTTCTTTTTCTTAATATAGTTTCTTAATTTTTCATTTATGGTTGCTGTTTTTGTTTTGTTTAGGAAATTCTTCTTTATCCTAAATTGTAGTCTGCCATAATTTTTTTTTAAGTCTTGCTTTTTTTATTTAGAGGTTTAATTATGGATAATATATATATTTTAAGTATGATGGAATATAGAGATATATTTTTGGCTTCCTAGGTGGCAGTAGTGGTAAAGAACCTGCCAGCCAATGGAGATTAAGAGACACAGGTTTGATCCGTGGGCCGGGAAGATCCCCTGGAGGAGGAAATGGCAAACCACTCCAGTATTCTTGCCTGGAGAATCCCTATGGACAGAGGAGCCTGGCGGGCTACAATCCATAGGGTTGCAAAGAGTTGGACATGACTGCAGCAACTTAGCATCAGCAGTAGGGATATATTTTCATATTTCTCATATAAGATATCCAAATACCACAACACCATTGAATAGTTTATCATTTCCCTTATTGATTTGTAATGTGCCTTTATCTTATGTTTTCTTGTGTGTTTGTCTTTATGGGCTCTCCATTCTTTTCTATTAATCTCTGCTTTATTACTTCGCCAGTATCATACTGTTTTCATTAAATAGCTGTAGTAGATCTGCTAAAGCAAGTCTCCCCCATCCACCTTCTTTATTTTTTCAAAATTCTCTTAGCTTATTCTTGACTTCTTCATCATCCAAATTAATTTTCAGATCAGCTTGTTAATTTCTATGAAATTTCTTTGGGATTGCGTTAATAAAGAATTGCATTAGTTAGGAGTTGATCAGAAACACGCAACCACTGTGAATGACATAGAAGAGGGATTTATTATAGGGCTGCATCTGGTGTTGGACCTGTAGTCAACAAGGCTAGCAATAGGGAAGGAAGAAAGGTGGGGCAGAGCAGGGGCAATTAGGAAACCACAAGGGCAAACCTGTGTCTTTCTCTCACTGTCCCCAACCTCTGTGATGTAGTTGACCTTTCAGATAAGCTGCCATAGAACTGTCACACAGACCTGTCCAGCTGCTACTTCATGAGTTGCAACAGGGCCTAGCCCTCAACAGAACTTCAGAGCATAATAAATTACTGCTGCTTTATCGCCACCCTCCAATTCTCATGCTTATTCTAATCGAGGACCATTCAGTGAAGGGAAGCCAGGTGACAAAGTTCCCATCTAGCTGAACAGATACTGTTCAAAACTACCTCAGGAACATTATTTGGAATGGCTTGAAGTTATAGAATAATTTAGATTAATTGTCATCCTTAAAACATTTAGTCATTCCATGAAACCAATTTCTCTTTTATTCAGATCTTCCTTTATGTCCCTTGAACATTTTATGAATTTCTCCAGAAGAATCTTGCACATATTTTGAACCTTAAGTACCTTACAATTTTGTTTAATATTTTGAATGGAATCTTTTAGTGTTAAATATCTTAGCTGATTACTAATGGTTTATAAGTTTTGATTTCTGTAAATCTACCTGCTACTGTTCTGAACTATTATTAGTTTTAATCATTTGTGTACTTAGATTTTTCTGTTTAGATAGTCCTATCAACTGTAAGTGTTGAAAATTTTGCCTCTACCTTCCCAAACTGATGCTTCCCCTCCCCCCAAAAAATGTTTTTGTTTCTTTTTGTCTTACTGAATTAACTAGAACTTCCGACACTCTTGTCTTGTTTCTGGCTTTAATGAGGAAACCTGTAGAATTTCACCACTGAGTATCATATTTCTTATAGATTTTTGGAATGTACTTTATATTAATGTAAAACCTTTTCCTTCTATTTCTAATTTAAGTCTTTTATCATGAAGAAATTTTTAACTCTTTTCTTTTTATTTATTAAAACAATTATGTACATTTTCTCCTATGTTTTGATTGTGATAGCCAGCCTCCAAGATGGCCCTAGTAATCCTCATCTCCTGGTATTCCCAACTCTGTGTAATGCCCTTCCATCAGTGTGGGCTGGACCTAGTGATGTACATACTTCTTTTTTCTAAAATTACTGTTTATTTTTTTAACTTATTTTATGTTGAATTATAGATGATGAACAATATTATGATGGTTTCAGGCGGACAGCAAAGGGACTCATCTGTGCATATACATGACTCCATTCTCCTCCAGACTCCCCTCCCATCCAGGTTGCCATATAACATTTAGCAGAGTTGCATGTGCTGTACAGTAGGGAGTGATGTACATACTTCTAATGATAATGTGATTTCTAAAATTGGTTTAAAGTTTTTGTGTGTGTGATTTTAATAAATGGAGTAGTTTTCTGTCTTTTGCTGTTCTATAAAACATTGATACAGGAGAAATTTTCTGTTTCTTAAAGATTTAGTAAAAGCTGTTTGTAAAATTACCTGGGTTTAGTGTCATTTAACTGAAGATTTTTAAATTTCCAAGCCAATATCTTAAATAGTTACTGATAATTCTTCCTGATTTACTTTTTGGTGCGTTATGTTTTTCTAACACACTGTCCATTCCATTTAAGTTTTTAAACGTTGTCTTAACCTCGTTCATATTCGTTATCTGTGAAGTTTTAAATCTCTAGCATCCATTGCTGTGATCACAATATTGTTTTACATTACTCTTTTATCCCTTGATTAGTCTTTCCAGTGATTTGACTGTTTTATTACTCTTCAGGAAATCAGTTTGGGGCTTTGTTGAGAACCTCTGTTGTTCCTTGGTTTTCTATTTCACTTAATTTCAGGTTTATGATTATCGTTTTCTTGACTCTACTTCCTGTGGATTTGCTCTGTAATTTGCTATTTTCTCTTTACCTTCTCAAATATGATACTTAATTTGGGTCTTTCTTCATATCTAGTAAATGTGTTGAATGCCCCACTTCAAGCAAAAACCTGTCTCTTCACTGCTTCTGCCTGATTGTGGACCCAGAGCCTGCTGCTTCAGGGCTACTCCTTATTTGTTTCTGCTCCTTTGCTGATCAACAAATGTTTGTCTTGTCTTTGAGCATGGCTATGTAGTTTTATTTTCTCATTTTATTTTTTAATCTCTCAACGGTATCATTGGAGCAAAGATGCTGATTGAAGCATAAACTTTAAATACAATCTTGACAGAAGCCTCAAGCTAATTCTTGTATGGAGCCTCAAAACACAAAAGCCTTTGTCTACACGGAAAAGTTTAACTCTCATGGAAGGCACAGGGATGTCATTCCAAATGTTGATTCAAAATCTGTGTTTGGAAACCTGAAGCTCTTTTTTTTTTTTTTTTCCATCCCATATGCTCATTTAAAGAATTTTTTTTTAATGAAGTATACTTGATTTACAACGTTGTGCTAATTTCTGCTATACAGCAAAATGATTCAGTTATACATTTATATATATTCTTTTTTTCCATTGTGATTTATCATAGGATATTGATATAGTTCTTTGTGCTGTACAATAGGACTTTGCTGTTTATCCATCCTGTATATAATAGTTTGTATCTGCTAACCTCAAGCTCCCATTCCAACCCTCCCCCAGCCCCCTCCCCCCTCGGCAACCACAAGTCTGTTCCCTCTGACTGTGAGTCTGTTTCTGTTCTGTAGATAGGTTCATTTGTGTCATATTTTAGAGTCCACATTTAAATGGTACCATATGGTATTTGTCTTTCTCTTTCTGATTTACTTCATTTAGTATGATAATCTCTAGGATCACCCACGTTGGTGTGAATGGCAGTATTTCATTTTTGATGGCTGAGTAGTATTCCATTGTATATATATACATCTTCTTTGTCCATTCATCTATTGATGGACATTTAGGTTGTTTCCATGTCTTGGCTATTGTGAACAGTGCTACTATGGACATGGGCAAACATCTATCTTTTTGAATTAGAGTTTTGTCTGGATATGTGTCCCGAAGTGGGATTGCTGGATCGTACAGTGATTCTATGTTTAGTTTTCTGAGGAACCTCCATACTGTTTTCTTGTGGCTGTACCCATTTGCATTCCTACCAAAAGTATAAAAGGATTTCCTTTTCTCCACATCCTCTCCAGGATGTTTTATTTGTAGAGTTTTTAATGATTGGAGGCCAGCAACTTTGAGTGCTGTCCCACATATTCTCCCTAAATTTGGGTGTAGGGGTATGCATTTGCTTAGCCTGGCAGTAATTGTGTTCCTGACCAACAGTGGAAGTGAGAGCCATCACAGGGTTTACCCCAGTTGCCCCACTGTTTACTGATCCCTTTGTTTGGTAGAAAAATCCTCCCTTGAAATTCCCAGTCAAAGAGAGTTTACACACTGTTGGTAAGTCAACACATGTTTAAATTATTAAAACCCCAAAGATCAATTTACCCCTGAACTCATAAGGATATGCATCCTAGTTAGGAGTATGTGGTCATATGGCAGTGACGGAGGTGTGAACTATACATAAAGCCATTGAATAAATAACTCTACACCCAGTCTTCCTAGGGGGAAAATTTTACCATGACAATTTGGGTAAGAAAAAACTTACATTTTTATAGTAAAATACACATAGATATGTAGCATCAATACAAAGTTCCTATGAGTCATTATAATACAACCAGTCTTCAAAGAAATGACAAGAAATGGCTTTTCCTTTGAGCCAAGCTCTTAGGATCTCAGAAGTTCACTCTTCTGGTCGGTTAGGATGTTCCAGTAGAAAAGTTGGAGAAGAGTCATCGTAAGTGAATAAAGTAAAATATAAGGTGGAATGAACTGTCCATTCCTGACTCATTCATTCACTTCAGATTCTTATTTCCCTAACTTTTTAACCAAGGAGACCAGGACTTGAGGTAAGAGGAAGTGGTTAGGATGTTGTTTAAAGCCCAAGAGTTTAGTCTTCTTTACTAAACATTTCTAGTTAAACCTAAAACAGAAACAAAACCTATGTGCAAAGCAGTAAGGATACCGCAGAGTTAAATATTCTGCTCAAAAGTATGTCAGGGAGCAGTTGTTCCCTTTCTTTCTTTCATTCATACCAAAAAATTATTTGCTCTGTCCTAGGTCTGTATAGTCTCCCTTCGAGTGCCATATTTCCCACAGTATGAAACATATGACCTGACAATGAACCAGAATATCTGAAATTAATACTGTCCTAGAAAATATTTGATTCATTGGAATTGTACTACCAAAAAAAGCCAATGACTGAACAGTATACAGCCTTCCACAACATGGCAAGACATGAGAATGAAATCTCAAATGAGATCATTTTGTCACTGCACCTAACATGTACTAGATGGCCGATAAATGGTGGCTAGAATTCTCCCTATTCTGTTCTCTGCACCAGGTTCCTCTGGGAATTCCTCACTTCTTCCACCATTGTCTGCTCCCCAGTATTCTCAGGCTTATCTCATATAACAAGGGTTTCTACTGAAAGAGGGCCTGACCGTTATTCATTTATTCATTCAGTTTTTCGGAGAAGGCAATAGCACCCCACTCCAGTACTCTTGCCTGGAAAATCCCATGGGCGGAGGAGCCTGGTGGGCTGCAGTCCATGGGGTCGCTAAGAGTCAGACATGACTGAGCGACTTCACTTTCACTTGTCACTTTCATGCATTGAAGAAGGAAATGGCAACCCACTCCAGCGTTCTTGCCTGGAGAATCCTAGGGACGGGGGAGCCTGGTGGAGTCTATGGGGTCGCACAGAATCGGACACAACCGAAGCGACTTAGCAGCAGCAGCATTCAGTTTTTATGTTTTCCTTTCCATGTTAGCAACTTTTCACCATCCCAGCCTTTGAATAATTATACCACTTAATTTTTGATATAACTTTTCACTCAAAAACTCGCAAATAATGAACAAGAACTAATATTTCTTCATTGGGGTTTCAAGCAAAAAACCTAATCACCAATTTTCTTGACATTGGTTTATTGTAGGAAATATCATTTGGAACCAATTTACATTGTGAGCCATGTTTATATAAACCCCAGACATTTGATTTTGCGTACATGAGCCCAATGAAAGGACCAAAGAGGTTGCAGCATATATGGCCATTTGACCTGTTGAGTGCGTTCACTATTTCCATTTATTTTGAAGCAATCTCAGGTTTAACCTTGATTCTGCCATAGAGGTATTTTTCTGTGTTGTAATTTTATTTTTAATCCCACGTAAGTGAAAAAGTCACCAAAGTGTTGAAAAATTGAACAAGAAAGAAAGAAAAAGAATGATAATAATAAGCTTTTAATATATTCTCTTTTGTATAAATGGTATTGATTTAATTTTTGACTTGCTGCTTATTACTTATCTAAATTTGTTATCGTTCAATTGACATGTTATTCTTTACCTGTAGAGTCATTTGGTATCTTGGGATGGGATACAACACAATTTTTCCAGTTAAAATGAATAGTTGTGTGTTTTTTTTTTTTTTCCACATAATCACTTTTCACACAGCAGAATTTTCAGTAAAAATAAAAGTCATTGAGTAAGAGATGGGTATACTCTGTTCAGGGCACCCCACAAGGCATTGGCAATCCAGAGATGAATTGAACACAGACTGTGATTGCAGCCATGAAATTAAAAGACGCTTACTCCTTGGAAGGAAAGTTATGACCAACCCAGACAGCATATTAAAAAGCAGAGACATCACTTTGCCAAGAAAGGTCCGTCTAGTCAAGGCTATGGTTTTTCCAGTGGTCATGTATGGATGTGAGAGTTGGACTGTGAAGAAGGCTGAGCACCGAAGAATTGATGCTTTTGAACTGTGGTGTTGGAGAAGACTCTTGAGAGTCCCTTGGACTCAAGGAGATCCAACCAGTCCATTCTAAAGGAGATCAGTCCTGGGTGTTCTTTGGAAGGAATGCTGCTAAAGCTGAAACTCCAGTACTTTGGCCACCTCATGCGAAGAGTTGACTCATTGGAAAAGACTCTGATGCTGGGGGGGATTGGGGGCAGGAGGAGAAGGGGACAACAGAGGATGAGATGGCTGGATGGTATCACCAACTCGATGGACGTGAGTTTGCGTGAACTCCGGGAGTTGCTGATGGACAGGGAGGCCTGGTGTGCTGTGATTCATGGGGTCGCAGAGTTGGACATGACTGAGCGACTGAACTGACCTGAACTGTGCCTAAAATTCATAATCTGTTAAAAGACACTGATGAATCAACATACAACTTAGAAAGCAACAAGACGAATGCTATAGTAAAAATGCAGGGAGAAAAGTTTTGGTCAGCCAGAGTTCGAGGATGAACTTAAGAGAGCATATGAATTTGAGGTAGGAGATAGTTCAGGACTTTTACTTAGGCCTCCCTCCTTCAGCAAAACAAAAGTATCTTATTCCTTTAGAACTTTACAAATTAACTAGATTGTTAATCTGTAATAAAGTAATTTAAGGTGAGGAGTTAGTGGCTAATAATTACTCAGCTGTCTACTAGGCAATTCCTCTGGACTGTCCCGCAGACACTGTGAACTGTAAAATATATTTAAAAAATATTTATTTGGCTGCTCCAGGACTTAGTTGTATGAGGGATCTTTAGTTGCAGCATGAGGCATCTAGTTCCCTGACCAGGAATCAAACCTGGGCCCCCTACATTGCAAGTGTGGAGTTTTAGCCCTGGACCAAGGAAGTACCCTCAAACCTGATTCTTATTCTCACCTACAAATCTGTGTTTGCCACAGCTGTTGAACTCAGAAACCTAGGAGACATCCTTAGCCCCTCTGCCCTTCTCCACCAAATCTGATCCCCAACCCTTGTCGGTTTTTCATCCTAACTGTATCTCGGCATACTTCTCTCTATTCTTTTGCCACCATCCTATTCCAAGCTACTTTCATCTGTTCCCTGGATTCTCATTTCCCTTCCTCTAATCTCGGTTCTTTTGATTCATTCTTTAGACTGCAGACAGAGTTGTGTTTCTAAAATGCAAGTCTGTATCCCTTTCTTGGATAGAGCCCTGAATGACTTGCTATTGCACTTAGGATAAAGCCATATGGGTATTCACAGCCATTTAAGATCTGCTGCATGCTTGCCTTCCCAGGCTTAGCTCTCTCCGCTTCTGCCTTTCCAGGCTACGCTTCTTTCAGTTCCTTATATGTAGCCTGATCTCTTACCTCAGGACCTTTGTACTGCTATTGCTTCTTCCTCAAACATTCTTCCACCCATTTCCCCTCCTTGCTTGCCTAACTCCTACTTAGCTCTCAGTCCTTCCCTGATGCTCTTATAAGGCAAAAGGACCCCTATTATGTTTTCTTTGTAGCACTGTCTAATTCTCTTGTCACAGCATTAATTATACTGTATTACATTTGATTATCCCTCCCCCCAACCTCACTTCTAGTATATAGGATTGGGAAGACTGTAGTCATGCGTCTTCTGTTCACCATTATATCCACTGTGCCATTCTGAGTGAAAGCGAAAGTCACTCAGTCGTGTCCAACTCTTTGCGACCCCATGGGCTATACAGTCCATGGAATTCTCCAGGCCAGAATACTGGAGTGGGTAGCCTTCCCCTTCTCCAGGGGATCTTCCCAACCCAGGTCTCCTGCATTGCAGGCAAATTCTTTACCAGCTGAGCCACAAAAGAAGCCCAAGAACACTGGAGAGGGTAGCCTATCCCTTCTCTAACAGATCTTCCGGACCCAGGAATCGAACCAGGGTCTCCTGCATTGCAGGCAGATTCTTTACCAACTGAGTTATCAGGGAAGCCTTTCTGAGTAGCATGATGAAATCTTGTGCTGTCCTGCTCCATCCCACCTGCGTCATAAATTGTGCTTTGTCCAGAGCATCCTGCCGTCTTGGTTATTACGTGCGGTATCTCAGTGCATGTGTCCTTGTCACCCTTATTTTACTTAATAAGGGCCCCAAAGTACAAGTTATGCTGGCCATTCGGATATGCCAGAGAAGCCATAAAGTACTTCCTTTAAGTGAAAAGGTGAAAGTTAGAAATTTAATAAGGAAAGAAAAAAGTCGTATGCTGACGTTGCTAAGAGCTGTGGGTGAGAACGAATCTTCTATTCGTGAAATTGTGAAGGAGGAAAGAGAAGTTTGTACTAGTTTTGCTGTCACACTTCAAACTGCAAAAGTTACAGCCACAGTGCATGATATATGCTTACTTAGGATGGATAAAGCATTGAATTTGTATAATAAGATAGTTTGAGAGAAAGAGGCCACTTTCACTTGTGTTTTATTAGAGTATATTGTTATCGTTGTTATATTTTAGTTATTGTTAATCTCTTAGTGTGCCTAATTTATAAATTAAACTTTATCATAGGTATATATGTACAGGAAAATACATATAGGGTCTAGTACTAGCCATGGTTTCAGATATCTACTGCGGTCTTGGAATGTATCCCCTGCAGACAAAGGGGTGAGGACTGTATAGAGGATGTGTATCTGAAAGACTCTTTTCCCAGAGTGACCTCTTCTTGGTCCCTGAAGGGCTGTAATATTGATTCTAGGTTCCTGTGAGGCCCCTCTAATTCTCTGCACATCACCTGCCCACCTCCTTCAATGACATGGCACACTCTGTCCTTGCTATAATGTAGCCACCATACCAAAATCTGAGACCCTTCTCTAAACAGCTTCCCCATTCCCAAACTGTTGCTGGGTTATTCAGGGCCTGTGTGCAGACTGGTATCTGCCTCTTGGAGCATGTCCAGTAGCCCTGCATCTGGAAATTGGCCTACCAAGCCTCACAAAACTCCCAAGTGCTGTTGAATATCTGACTCACCATTTTTTCTGCACCAACAAGGCATAGAAAGGAGAGTGATAAAAGATAAATATAATGATAGACCAGATATGCAAACACAAAAGTGATTATGTAATAAACTCTATGACAGCTAACACATTCCCCAGTCAGATCTGTTTCCTCCTTGAAGGGGTGAGGCAGGGAAATTACATATCAAATCTCATACGGGTTAAGGTGACTCTCTGAGTTGAGAGCCAGAGAACTAGTTGGACAACTTTTCTGCTTTTGCTTTTGGAACTGTTAGGGACTGCTTGGGGGAAACCTTAGAAACTTGCTTATCAGTGCTGTAAGCAGTTTACGGTTGGGTTCCCAGGCAACTCTTCACTAAGTTCAAACTGATATAAATTTTGTGGAGAGCAATTTGGCAACACAGAGCAGTCCTGGCATTTTCCTCTTTGCTCTAAGCTCCGTTTTTGCCCTTCCATGCTCTGCTCTGCAGAACCAAATCCATATTTGCTGGGTCAGTGCAAAACAAAAATGCTAGACTGCTCAAAAAAAATTTCAAAAGAGTGACAGCATGGGGCCCTTCTAAGGGTGGGGCCCTTGGAACTTGTGCAGATGGAATGGCCGTGAAGCTGGCCTTGCTTCTCTGTGTCACATGGAGCTGGATTCTGCACATTTTTTCCAGACTTCTTTGCCATTTTGATTCAGATTAGGATCAGTCAATTGTGGGTATTGGTGCGGTGGGAGGGACAACCTGAAGGCAGGAAGGAAGAAAGCTTTTGTATCCCTCTCTGCTTCTGGACATAGTCAAGGCTATGGTTTTTCCTGTGGTCATGTATGGATGTGAGAGTTGGACTGTGAAGAAGGCTGAGCGCCGAAGAATTGATGCTTTTGAACTGTGGTATTGGAGAAGACTCTTGAGAGTCCTTTGGACTGCAAGGAGATCCAACCAGTCCATTCTGAAGCAGATCAAGCCTGGGATTTCTTTGGAAGGACTGATGCTAAAGCTGAAACTCCAGTACTTTGGCCACCTCATGCGAAGAGTTGATTCATTGGAAAAGACTCTGATGCTGGGGGGGATTGGGGGCAGAAGGAGAAGGGGACGAGAGAGGATGAGATGGCTGGATGGCATCACTGACTCGATGGACGTGAGTCTGAGTGAACTCCGGGAGTTGGTGATGGACAGGGAGGCCTGGCGTGCTACGATTCATGGGGTCGAAAAGAGTTGGACCCGACTGAGCGACTGAACTGAAGAGGGGAAAAAAAAAAGAGGCACAAAGCTAATAAGAAAAAGGAAGAAAAACTGTCTTTATTTAGTGGTGACATGATTGTATCTTTAAAAAGATAAAATCAACACATAGGATTAAAATAACTAGATATCATCTGGAAAAAATTTTAATTGGGTACACACTTCACAAATTATGAAGTACAAAGTAAAGTCGCTCAATTGTGTCTGACTCTTTGTGATCCCATGGACTGTAGCCTACCAGGCTCCTCCGTCCATGGAATTTTCCAGGCAAGAGTACTGGAGTGGGTTGCCATTTCCTTCTCCATCAGAAATTACACCCCCCAAAAATTTTAAATAGATCGCTAAATCACAAGAGGACTAGAAGAAGCCATGGGACAATTATATGAATGGAGAAAGACTTTCAAATTACAAAATATCTAAAAGTATAAAAAACTGATAAATATAACAATAACAAAAACACTTGTGCATGACAAAAACTCTAAGCAAAGATAAAAGGCAAATGACAAATTGGGAAAAAATATTTGTGATTCATATCACAAAGGTCTAATATAGAAAGATTCTAGAGGGGAAGAAAATTGATAATAGCTATGGGTTAAAAAAAGAAATATCCAGAGCTCTCAAACATATCGGAGAAGGCAATGGCACCCCACTCCAGTACTCTTGCCTGGAAAATCCCATCGACTGAGCAGCCTGGAAGGCTACAGTCCATGGGGTCTCTGAGGGTCAGACATGACTGAGCGACTTCACTTTCACTTTTCACTTTCTTGCATTGGAGAAGGAAATGGCAACCCACTCCAGTGTTCTTGCCTGGAGAATCTCATGGACGGGGGAGCCTGGTGGGCTGCTGTCTATGGGGTCGCATATGAAAAGGTTCTTAACCTCATCTCTAATGAGAGAATGAAAATTTAAAGCACCCTGAAATACCATTTTTATCAATCAAGTTGGCAAAGATCAAACACCTTTTTAACCACCTCACTGAGGAAGACACAGAGAAACAGGCACTTTGTTTTTTTCTTTTTAAATTTTTTATTTTGTACTTAAGAGCTGATTAACAATGTGATGGTTTCAGGTGAAGAGCGAAGGGACTCAGCAATGCATACATATGGATCCATTCTCCCTCAAACTTGTCCAGGCTGCCACGTAACACTGAGCAGAGTTCCATAGGGCCTTGTGGGTTATCCATTTTAAATATAGCAGTGTGTACAAGTCCATCCCAAACTCCCTAACTATCCATTCTTCCCATCCTTCCCTTGGCGATCATTCTCTAAGTCTGAGTCTGAGAAACAGGCACTTTTATACATTGCTAGTTTATACTTTTATTCATTGCTGTTTGGAGTTTGTACACATGCATGGTACACGGTACAAACTCTAGGGAAAGCAGTTTGATATCCATCAAGATTACAATGGCACGTAGCTTTTAACCCAGCATTACACTTTTAAGCACTTTGTCCTTGAAGTATATTGCTCCAGAGTAAAAGAAGTTTATTTAAAGTAGTCTTTTTCGAAATCCTAAAAGATCCAAAGTAATGTAAATGCTGAGCAGCAGGGGACTCGTTAAATAAATTAAGGTACATTGGTATTAGAATTCTATGGCAGCCCTTAGACAGGAGGAAACAGGAGGAAAAGACCCTGATGCTGGGAAAATTTGAGCGCAGGAGGAGAAGGGGACGACAGAGGATGAGATGGTTGGATGGCATCATCGACTCAATGGACATGAGTTTGAGCAAACTCTAGAAGATAGTGAAGGACAGGGAAGCCTGGCATGCTACAGTCCATGGTGTTGCAAAGAGTCGGACATGACTGAGTGAACAACAAAAAAAGACAGGAGGAAACTATATGTATTCATCTGTAATAGTGATCACGAAGAAATATATATATATGTATCTTCAGAGAAGGCAATGGCACCCCATTCCAGTACTCTTGCCTGAAAAATCCATGGATGGAGGAGCCTGGTAGGCTGCGGTCCATGGGGTCGCTAAGAGTCGGACACCACTGAGCGACTTCACTTTCGCTTTTCACTTTCATGCATTGGAGAAGGAAATGGCAACCCACTCCAGTGTTCTTGCCTGGAGAATCCCAGGGACGGCGGAGCCTGGTGGGCTGTTGTCTGTGGGGTCGCACAGAGTCGGACACAACTGAAGCGACTTAGCAGCAGCAGCAGCATGTACGTATCTTAATTTATTTATTTTAAAAAGTGTATTTGGCTGCACACGCAGCATGCAGGATCTAAATTCTACAACCAGGGATTGAATTCAGGCTGTGTCCTAACCACTGGAACCACCAGGGAGCTCCCCAAGATATGTTATTAACTTGGTAAAGCAAGATGCGTAACAGGAGCTTCCCTGACGACTCAGTGGTAAAGAATCTGCCTGCCAATGCAGGAGACACAGGTTTGATCCCTGATCTAGGAATATCCTATATGCCATGAAGCAGCTAAGCCCATGTGCCACGGCTATTGAGCCTAAGCTCCAGAGCCCATGCTCTGCAACAAGAGAAGACACCTCAGTGAGAAACCCACACACAGCAACTACAGAGTAGCCCCTCGCTCTCTGTAACTAGAGGAAAGCCCACACAGCAATGAAGACCCAGCACAGCCAAACATAAATAAAATAAAATTACTTTTTTAAAAAAGATGCATAACATTGCTATGATACTAACCATTTATATAAAAATGTGGGCAGTGTTTTTGTATTTCTTGGATATATATAAAATGTCTTGGGAAGGATTTACAAAAACATCTTAGTTGCTTCTGGAAAGCGTAATTAGGTATCTGAAGGTAGGGTTGGGGAAGAGATTTTTCATTATATATCCCTTTAAACTTTTAAAATTGAACCATGTGAATGTTTATTATTCAGAAGATAATTATTTTAAATAAGAAGGTAGAATATAAAATAATTTCAGCTAGAATTTTTAGCTGAAATTATTCAGCTGACTTGTTAACACACTGAAAAAAATTATAAAAACATATATATGGCCTAATCTCACTTTTTTTAATGTATAGTTGTTCATAAAAAAGGATAAGACCAATATATACTGAAATATTAACCATGGTTACCTCCAGGTTTGTGGTATATGATTGATTTTTATTGCTTTTCTTTGGGGTTATCTGTTTTTTTAAGCTCTTTTACAATGAAAACATATTCATTTTGTAACAAGAAATAAAAGTTATTAAGAAAGCCCCACAAATACATGGTTTACCATCTCAGCTGGGCAGCTGTTGCTATTTAATGATCCTGTTACTCATACCGAGTCAATTCATTCTTCCAACAGATAGAAACTGCCATGTGCTAGGCCCAGTGCAAGAAGATATAAATAAGGTGGCTTATTTCAAGGACAGGCGCTCCAAACCCTTGCCATGTTCCCCATGGCCTCTGCCACATTCCCCATCATCTCCTTTGCAGACTACCTTGTCTCTGCTCCACAAAGAAATCTGGCATGAACTCCCCAGGGCTTTCCTCTTTTCTGCCTCCAAACTTCTCCATGTTTCAGCCAGATTCACATTGTTCTTTCTGCCTCAAAGGAAGACAGAGCTTTCCATTTTCCTTCTAGGCTCTTGAGACCATGTTGCCCTCTGTACCTTGTTTTATCAGTGATGTCCTCCTTCATATATTGTAAATTTCTGCCTAACCTCTAACTTCTCCTCAATGAAACATATTAAAATATTTGCAATCTAGAATGTTGAGCATCTTTCCTTCCCTCTATATATCCCTACATCCTCTTTTCCCCTTAACCTCCCAAATTCTTGCAAAACTACCCCATAGTGTCTGATGTGTGTTTGCCTATAGTTCATAGCTCAGCTGATGTGAATTTGATTAATGTGTCTCTAATCTACTGAAACATTTCTTCCTAAATGTTTCTGTTAGGCTGCAAATAACAGAGCATCCAACTGTCAGTGGTCTATACTTTTAAAAGAGCTCTTCAGAAAAGAAAGCAGGGCAGGAGTGGAAGCAGGAAGACCAGCTGGAGACCACTAAAGTTATCCATTTGAGAGATGAAGGTGGTGGCAGTACAGGAGGCCAGAAGTGCCAGATTCTGGCTGTATTTGGAAAATACAGCTAACAGGAGTTCCTGATGGAAGAGCTGTGGGGTATAAATTAAAGAGAGGTATCAAGAATAACTCCTCGGTTTGGGGCCTGAGCAATCAGAGTCACAGGAATACGGTTCACCTAAGATGGGAAGGACTTTGAATTAAGGAAATAATTAATAGTTCAACTTTATTTCTATTGATGTATAGTTAATTTACAATTACTAACTATAACTAACTATAGTTAAAGTACACAGCAAAGTGATTCAGTTATACATATATATGTATTCTTTTTTGGATTATTTTCTAATATAGGTTATTATAAGATACTGAGTATAGTTCCCTAGGTTATATTCAGGAGTTCAATTTTCATATGTTAACTTTGAGATTCCTGTTAGATCTTCCACGTGCAGATGAGGAATGGATGGTCAGGTGTGACATTCAAGACTGAGGTCTGGACTGAAGATAAAACGTGGGAGTTGGAACTTCCTTGGTGGTCCAGTGGTTAAGACTGCCAGTGCCACAGTGTGGGTTTGATCCCTGCTCAGGGAACTAAGATCCTACATGCTAAGGCAACCAAAAGATTTTTTTAAAAATATCCTGCAGGTCACAGTGAAGATCAAAGATCCCATGTGCCACACTAAGACCAGGTGAAGCCAAATCAATAAATATATATTTTAAAAAATTAAGTTTGGGTGAAAAGACAAGACAGAAGGGAGTACCACATATTTTTGTGCTGAAGTGAATTATTTAGGAGAGAAGGACAATTGATTAGCAGGAGATGAGATAATTTCAGGAACAATCATTAAATAGTCAACAGGGGAGGAGACCATGGTGCCAAGGTCTTGCTTTAGATAAGAGCAGAGACACTACATACGTGAGACAGGAGGGAAGGCAGAGTCCAGGCAGAGAGGCAGGTAGGACGGAAAACATGGTGGGCAGAAGAGGAGGAGTTCTTGCGAAACTTTTATTTTTCTCAGTGAAATGAGAAGTAAAGCTTTCAGCTCAGAGTGAGGAAGGGGAGAGGTGTTGGATATTTGGGAAACAGGTGCAATGTAGTCATTTCAGAGTGTGGGAAAGTAAACCAATGAGGGAAATGCAGAGGGCGGTGTTGAGAGCCCACTGGAGATTCAGGCCCATAAATTGAGTGACAACAGCTAGCACTGTTATTTTTGTCTGGTGTGTCAAGCTGGACAGAACCAGGGTTTTGCCAGGCAGGTGGTCCCAGGTACAAGGAAGTGAGGAGTCTATACAAAGGGGTGATATAGTGATAGACTATGAAATCTAACGTAGGTAGGAAAGATGTGAGAATATCAGGGCTGTGATGAAGAGTGGGAAAGTAGATTGGAGGTTAAGAGCAGGGGCAAAGAAATGTTCAGATGGGGTTATTGGGGTTATTATTAAAGAAGCTGGAAGGGAAAGTGGTGTTGATCAGGGAACAGCATGTTTGAAATGAAAAGTTCAGCAGCGCTGCTGTTATTTGGTGATGCCAAGGTCCAGGGTACCCATATGACAGTTAGGGTGGAGAGGGATGTGGTTGGAGGGTTTCAACAAGGATACGGAATTGACTGAAAATGTTAGCAGGAATGCGGTGGGGGTAGAGGACTGTGTGTCAGGTGCTAGAATCTCCAGGGAATGGGGGCTGGGGTGGCTAAGACAAGAGAGATATGGCAGAACACAGCAACAAGCCAGCCGCGGTATAGTCTGATGGCAGGTACTTCAGAGGAGCTGGGGGCAGATGGGAGAAAGTCTTACTTGGGTAGTGATTCTCCAGGTGTGGGGAGACCTGCTGTGGTATGAAGTCTACTCCTTAGGGCCTCAGTAAGCTCCCTTCTCTCCTTCGCCTCTGAGAGGCCATCCACAGTGGGATTTATTCAGGGTGATGGAGTCAGAAGGAAACCAGGGAACTATTGCGACTTTCACTCCCTCTTATCTGCTGTCAAAATACCAAGACAACATCTGCGTAACATGTGTGCTGCTGAGGGGCAGGAAGCTGCTAACAGTGGCCGGCCCCACAGTGGTGAAGAGGCGGTTTTTAAATGGGGTGAACTTCGGGCAGGTGGCACCCAGAGCTCAACTCTCATGGCCTCCTCAGAACTCTGTTCATTCAGCTTCCTTAGGGGGAGAGGCAGAAAACAATGGCAACCCACTCCAGTACTCTTGCCTGGAAAATCCAATGGACGGAGGAGCCTGGTGGGCTGCCGTCCATGGGGTCACACAGAGTCGGACACGACTGGAGCCTGGCAGCAGCAGCAGGGGAGAGGTTGAATTCTTCCTCTGCTGGGAAGCAGGCTTAGGAAGGGAAGGTTTTGCCAGATTCCCTATGGAGAGGGTGTGTCCCTGCGAAAACAGGAATCTGCCTGAAAACCTCTGTCAGCAGGGAACTCTGGGCACCCTGTCCAGAAAGGGACAGCCTATGATGGCAAATAAGCCAGCTCTGCGGCATCCTGGATGCTGAATTCTTACACACTGTTAGTGCTCTCACTACCTGTCCCTGGACAGGTGGCCACTCATGGGGGTGGCCCAGAGCCCTGGCCAAAAAGGCAGCCAGGCAGGGCCCCCACAGGATGACATCTGGTGCCAAGTGGGGAGAGGAGGAAGGGAGGGAGGCAGGCCTCTTACACATTCCTGGGTGGGGAGCCCCAAGGGCCTTTCCAGGACACAGAAGTGCCCCAAGTGGACACAGGGCAGGGCAGGGCAACCGGAGCCACAGCCTGCGTCCAGGGAAGTCTCATGACTGCAGTGTTTTGCTGCAGGTTTCCCAGCTGCTCTGGGCGGGAGGCAGCGTGGGGTGGTGGGGGCGAGGAGGAGGAGGGTGGAGAGGAGGCGGGAAGTAAACACAAGACCACAGAGAGAGCCAGTTCCCTGCGTTCAGAGAACACCAGCCGCCTCCGGTCTCCGGTGGGTGGCTGTATGTGTGGAAATGAAACTGGGAGGGGACGGGAGAGAGGGAAGAGTAAGCAAGCGGTTCTCGGCTGTTATCCACCCATCTCGCCTTTCCTGACCCACCAGCCCACTCCTCTCTGGGATGAGGGGGTGGGAAGGAGCCGGTTCACGAAGCGCCCACCCCCAAGTACTCGTAGCTAGTTCAGCTGTCGGTGAATCAGTCTGAGCAGCTGTCACCTGCGCTCAGGAGGGGAGCAGGGGGCGGCCTTGGGAAGGGGGAGGATGGGTGAGTGGCAGATGCTGTACTGGCCCAGGCGTGGGTGCCGCCTGGGGCTGGGAAGAAGGGGGGTCTACCTTTCAACACCTACCCGCTGCTGACCCGGTCCCAAGGACACTGGGACATCTGGGGTGGGACGAGGGCATGGGGGCACAACTTAAGCGGAAACTGGAAGCGAAGGAGGGGGTGGAAGGAGGGGAGAGTCTGTCTACTGCGGCGGGAAGCGCTGGGGAGCAGGGCTGGCCGGGGCCGCGGGGCAGGCTGCTGCCCGCCGCCTGCCCGCGCGGGGTTATGCGAGGTAACGGCGAACCGGGAGGAGGAGGGAGGCTGCGGGGGCCGCGGGCCGGGGTGTCTGGCGCTCGTTGGACAAAGAGATGATGAAACGTGAGCGCTATATTTACCAAGGGGGTGGAGATCGGGCGGGGGGCGGGGAGTAAAAAGGACAAACTGTTCCACAACAACCGCAGGAAACACAGCCCATCTGACTCACCGGGAGGGCCGCGCCGACCCCCTCTCAGGCTTAGCCTGGAGGCAGGCACCGGGCTAGAGGGCGCGGAGGGTCCCCGAACTGACCTAACTGGGCGCTACAGCTATGGCTGGAGGATGGGTTGATTTATATAAATAAAGGCACTTTAGAGCCTAGGGCTGCGCGCATATGTGTGTGTGGCTTTTGTGGGGCAGGGGAGAGCGCAGAATGGCACGAATGTTTCCTAACCCTGTGGCCCGACCATTGCAGGAGAGGTTTGCCTGCAAACTCTTCAAGCTTGATTCCTGCAAAGTCATCTCCTCCCGCACAGCCGGGCCAGCCGGCCTGGCCTGCCCCGCCCCGCCCGCGGCCAACAGCACGCGCTTCCCCCGCTCTCCCGCCCGAGTCCAGCACTCCGCGCTCAGAGTTGGGGTGCGGTGCCGGCTATGTTTAGAAGCTGATGTCATCCGACACCCTACTCTGCAGTGTTCCCAGGGGGACCACAGGGCAGGTTTTCCTCTTCCTCACAGGCGTGGGTGATGGAGAAGGTACCTCCTCCTCCCAACCCCTCCCCCCAACACCTATCTTACCCCGGGGATTTTTTTTTTTTTTATGCAATCCCGCCAGAGTTACGAAACAGGGTGGTGGGGGCCGTACGCCCAAGCAGAGGGCACAAACCCTAGAGCTTGGGCCACGAAGGGCCAACCGGCGGCCCCCGCCCACTCCCACCCTCTCCCTACCGGGTGAAGGGGCTAATTTCAAGGTTAGTTCACGTGGGCGCGGGCGCCCGGAGCTTCTTGCACGAGTTTGGGGCGGGTTCCTCATCCCCCAATCTAGGGCAGTTTGTTCAACTGCAGTAAAGGGAGCTTGATGTTCCAGCAGGGAAGGGATTTCTGAGAACTAGGACTGTCCTCAGATGAACTCGCCTCCTCCGGCTGCTGCTGCGGCGGACGCCTGCGGAAGACTTTTTAAAAGGGCGATGCCAGGCCGGGGCGCGCGGCCCGCGAGTGGCTCTGCCGCCCGCCAGTCTGCGGCCCCAGCGGAGCACCCGCCCCCGAGCTCGGGTGATTCAGCGTGCACGGCGCAGGGCTCCTTAGAGCGCAGGGGGCTGTGAGCTAAACTTATCCTCCTGCATATGCATGAACGGGTGGCCTTTCTGCTTGGCAAAAGAGAGGCCTGGAGTTTTGCGGAAGGCTGCTAAGTGGAGCGAGAGCAAAGTAGGGCATCGTGCAATTTTTCGCTGGGCCGGATCCCCCCACCCCCTTACGTGTTAACTGTCATTATGGCCGCGGGCGTTTCACCAGATAGGGGTTTACCTGATTGCATTTCAAATCCGGGCACACCGCCATTGTTGGAAGCCCGATTCCTTCAGCTTCTCTTCCGTCTTCCCCAAACTCCCACCTTCCCCTAATTCCTCAGCTCTTACTAAAAGGAAGACTGTGCTTCTCCCACCGCACCTCCCCGCCCCCCGCCCGCCCCCAAGATACCCTCTGTGCTTTGATGGGATCGCTGAAGTCCAAGGGCCTGGGTCCTGAAAGCAGTTTTGGATCCAGCCCAGAGTGAGGTCCGACACGTGATCCCCTACCCCCAGTGGGCCATCTGTTCTCCTTCCTTCCCGCCTGGAGGCTGGCAGCTCTGCCCAGCACCGTCCACGCCTCCCAGCAGGAAAGAAGGAAAGAGCGAGAAAAGCCAGCGTTGGCGGAACCCACTACCTACAGAGTGCAATTTTAACCTAAACCTCTCTGAGCCTTGGGCATGGGTGAGACTGGGCAATATGTATATTAGACTAAACTCCAGGTGATTAGCTCCCGGGAATTGCTTTGGGCTCCTTTGCTTTGGATTAAAACCAACAGGGAATACGCCTGGGAATGGGCTGAATTTGCCTGGAAATAACTCACTTGGAGCTAGGGTGGGGAACTTGCCTAGGAAAAGGGGTGAGATTCCGTGACACCTCTCTGACCCCAGGCCACTTCCCACAAACTAGTTTGAAGAGAGAAAAAGAACACGAAATTAAGGAATAAAGGATTTAGGGGATCTTGGACGAATTTATATTTGTGCCTGCTCTCCAGTTAAATATTGATTTAAGGTATTCTGACCTTTACTGCCCTAAAGAACTGTATTTGTAAATGCACAGCAGATGAGATGGTGTTTAAAAAACCCAAGTATTAAGCTTTTTTGGTTGGGGAACGAGGGGGGCCCAGAGACTATGTAGATGTATTAGTCTAGTCTAAGAGGTTGCTTAAGGTCACACAGCCCCTCTCAGGCCCAGGAGGCCAGTTCTGTACCCCATGGTGACTTAAACACCTGCTGAAAATCAGCTCACTGTAGGTACTGCCTCTGAGGAGGGGTGATAATGATAATTACTTTAGGATGCACAGAAAATCAGACTTCTTGCTACAGGCATTGTTCTTGAGAACTCAGAAAATAAAGCCAAGACTTAGATAGGAATTAGGGAGGAAAATGCATACTTTAAAACGGTAAGCACAGCTCTAGTCTCTGAATGCTTGTGCTCCTCTCAGTTGGCTTGTGTAATTTTGAAATGTATGTTTACAAAGATTAACTTGGGGGAAAACAGAGTTCTTATATTTATGCGGCATAATGTATACTTTACTAGTAAATTATTCATTGTAATTAGGGATGATTCACATTAATCTGGGATAATGTATTTTGCCAGAATTTTAATTGGGACAGTTACATACTGGCAAAAAAGCATAAATTAGTTTTAATCATAAAACTATTATAATACACACCCTAGCACAGAAAGGAAACCCTATTGTTGAAAATGCAAGAAAAAATCCTGATGTAGGAATTACTACTTGTTGTGAGACATCTGTAACTATATCTGTATTTGTTTTTAACATGCCTCATTGAGGATAGATTTTTTCATTTCTCTATTTACCCTTGCCTGACTCATTAGCGGCCCCAGTCTATGGGGTCACACAGAGTAGGACACAACTGAAGCGACTTAGCAGTAGCAGCAACTCATTAGCAGAAACAAATATCTGCAGAGGGAGTAAGTGGAAAAGGAGAAAAAAGAGAAATCATTCTACAATTGTAGAATTATCGGGTTTTAAAAGATTGTAAATCAAGTAGCAGTTACGTTTGTAAATGTGTGCAAGAAATTCATGTGAATGAAATCTCGGTTGTATTTTATTACCTCTTGTGTAATTCTGAAATGAATGGGTTGGAAGGGTTTAGGGTTTATGTCCAGTCCAAACAAAATTAAAGGGAGGTGAAGAGAGCAAGAAGTAAATGTATACTTAAAAAAACCTATGATGATTGACTTATTCAAGTTCCTGGATACAGTCTTCAAGAAAAGATACAGACTTTGTTTTTTGGAATAACCCCACGTTAACTCTAGAACTGTCTGCTATGAAGGTACCTGGTGCAATGACAGTTACAGTGCAAATCTGAGAGAGTAACAGGCCTTGATCATAGTAGTCCTAGAGAGATCCTGCTGCTATTTGTGCTGGACCTTAAAGGGGCAAGCAAATATGGAATTTCTAAGTGGTTATGTAGCCTTGGGGACAGAGTCTGCTCCAGAAAAATCATGAAGTAGGCAAATTCCTTAGGGCTTCAGTGAATGCTTTTCTAAAATTAAGGGGATTGGAATACAAGAACTTTAAGATGACTTCACTTTACATGTACCGACCTTATGATGATGATGGTGGCGGTGATGATATTCTTCGTTGACCAGCACCCCCTTTCTAAACTTCCCTTTCCTGTGTAGTCACCTACTGCAATATCTTTCTGTACCATTTTAAAAGCAAAGTCAATGGAAACTACACTAGCCTTCAAACTAGAAGGGTAAATTTGAGACTCCTCCTTTAGAGACCAGAACCTTTCCCAAACCTTAACAAAGGCTAATAGCCAGTGGGGGTTATGGTTGGACCTCATTGCATCTACGTTACATAGAGGCAGGTACCTCTCACACCCACTTAGGAAAATAAATGTATTTTTAATCAATTCTGTGGACAGTACACCTGCTGCAAGAAACATTGACCTTAGATTCCTTTTTCAGCTATCAAGATGGATAACAACCCCATCATTCTTTCAGAGAGAGGCGCAAACCTAAGAAGTAGACTCTTAAGAGCCATACTAATTGTTGATCAAGTAATGCCAAAATATTCAATGGCTTTGGCTGGTTCCAGTTCTTAAGAATCTGTTAAGCAAAGTTAATATTTCACAAAACCAAAGAGTTCAGCTCTGAAGCCCAAACAGCAAGGAATCAGATTTATGTTTTCCATGGAGTTCTCTACCTGATAAGGTAGACAAGTCACTTCTTTGCATCTTAGTGTTCATATCTGTTAAGTGAGGGAAGGGATACATACACACCCTAACGTCCCTCAGGGGCTGTGGAAAGAAAATGAATTAAAAATGTTTTTGAAGTTTTAAAAGTTATACAGGGATTTTTGGCTTCATTTATTTGAGGAAGATAAAAATAGCATCAAAACAAAACGAAAACAGCTTACTTAGAATAACCTGCAGGAGGGAAGAAGAGAAATTAAAGACGCATCACAAAAGCAAAGATGAAGTGGTCAAAGTAAGTGCAGTCAGAACAAAAACAAGCTTTAAAACAGAACTTTTGTCAGCTCTGCATTTTCAAGATGAGTTAGTCATAATTATTGCATTGGGTGGAAGAATTATTAAAAATCTACCTAAAAGTATGCTGCTTCCCAAAACGGAAAAAAACGAATTGATGCTTTCTCATTTGTGTTTATTCTTGGGCAACTTGGCCTGATAATATTTAGTTCTTTTCTTTAATTATAGACTCACTTTGCATTTATTCATCACCCCTGCCCTCCCATACATATCTCTATTTTACTATCAGCAACACAAAGTGCAAGGATATATTCAGTTTCACTATAGCTCTTCCCGTTTACAAGTGTGGAGCGCTTGACTTCGGTACGCCCTTCTGATTGGCTAAGCCATTGTCAGTGACATCAACCAACTTACTTTTGATTGGAAGGCTGGTTGCTGGGACTGTAGCGTTTGCAGGAAGTCACTTAACTGTTTGCGAGCTGGAAAACCGAAACGGACGTTATCTTTTTGTCATAAGAAAGAACGCAGCTGAGTAGGAAGGTGTATCCTACAACTCCGCCAGCTGGAACGTGAGCCAGGAGGCCTGGACCGGCTAAGGGATTGAGGGGCACTCCCAAAGACGTCCGGCTGCTCCTTTCCAGCCTCCCGGCTGTTACCCTTTTAAATGTCAGCGTTCGAGGCTGTAGGGGTAGCACGAGGCATCGAAACGGAACAGTCGGATTGGCCGCGCGCCTCAGTTCTAGACGCACCTCTCCACCGAAAGGCCGTTCTGACTGGCAGCGGGAGAAAGTAAACAGAGTTGAATCACCCTCCCCACTGGCCAATTGGAGGGGGTTCGGATTGTGACGTGATGGGATTCTGCGAAATTGTTACTGTGCGAGAGAATGCCGGCACGGTGCGGACCGGCAAGAGCAGGGGCTCAGAAGCTGTCAGTGGACTGGGGGAAAAGTGTCTCTTAGACCTGGCGCTTCGTCCGGCGCTTGCCACCCGCGTCCAGGTGGTTGGGTGAAAGTCCTGGGGCTTTGGCTCGACGGAGAGGCAGCCGAGGGCGTGTACCTCTCAGGCAGTTTCCTCTCCCAGCGCCTCGGGGGCGTTTTCGGTCGAATAAACTTGCGACCGCCACGTGTGGCATCTTTCCAAGGGAGCGAGCTCGGAGTGGCGGGCGCGCCCGTCGGTGGGGATCGCGCCCGGCTCTGGGCATCGGCGGCGGCGAGAGGCGGCAGCGCGGCGGAGCCCGGGGCCGTGGATGCTGCGTGCGGAGGCGCTGCCGGTTACGTAAAGATGAGGGGCTGAGGTCGCCTCGCGCTCTGCGAGTCGGAAGCGCCCCGCGCCCCCGCCCCCTTGGCCACCGCGCGGCGCAGCGCTCGTAGTCCGAGGCCAGGGCACGGCGAGCCGAACCTCCGCAGCCACCGCCAAGTTTGGCCGCGCCGCCGGGGCTGCTGTCGCCCGCACCATGTCCGCAGCCGCCTACATGGACTTCGTGGCTGCCCAGTGTCTGGTTTCCATTTCGAACCGCGCTGCGGTGCCGGAGCATGGGGGCGCTCCGGACGCCGAGCGGCTGCGACTACCTGAGCGCGAGGTGACCAAGGAACACGGTGACCCGGGGGATACCTGGAAGGATTACTGCACGCTGGTCACCATCGCCAAGAGCTTGCTGGACCTGAACAAGTACCGACCCATCCAGACCCCCTCGGTGTGCAGCGAGAGCCCGGATGAGGATATGGGGTCCGACAGCGACGTGACCACCGAATCTGGGTCGAGTCCTTCCCACAGCCCGGAGGAGAGACAGGATCCTGGCGGCGCGCCCAGCCCGCTCTCCCTCCTCCACCCTGGAGTGGCTGCGAAGGGGAAACACGCCTCCGAAAAGAGGCACAAGTGCCCCTACAGTGGCTGTGGGAAAGTCTATGGAAAATCCTCCCATCTCAAAGCCCATTACAGAGTGCATACAGGTTAGCGGCGTCTCCCTCTCCAGCCCAACTCTGGGGTTAACCTTTGGCCAGGCAGTCTTCCTGGGTGTGGAGTATTCCATGTGTGGCCGAAAGGGTGCAAAATTTTGGATGAGTTGCTGTTTAATTCTTTAAAATGATTGAACCTGGTAGAAACGGAGAGCTCACTCTCTTTAATCGTCCCCAGCCTCTAGAAGCCATGGAGAGCCTTAACTTGGGGGACAGAAAGAGTGCTGAGGGCCAGCCCCTGTGCGTGGCTTCGTGGGGAGTGGTGCGGCCCCTCCCCTGTCCCGCCCCGCCCCCCTCCCCAGGACTCCCGCACCGGGCGACTATGGGGCCACCCAACCTTGGCAGACGCTAACGGGGGCTTGGGGGGACAGAGTCAAATGGTGTATGTTTTATTTTATTCTCTTGTGGGATTGCAGCGAAGTGGCCGAAAGCTGGGGAGAAGCGGCGCACTTTACATGGAACCTTTTAGGGATGACTAAGGGCTCGGTTAGCTGTATGCTTGCTACTTTTCAGGGCTTGCCAAGGTGGTTTTAAATATGGCCAAGAGTCCTCAGAGAGGTTTAAAATAACACTGCTTCAGGCAGCAGTGGAGTTTGATCAAGTGATGGTTAACTTTACAACTAGTTAGCCTTTTTAAGGAGATTTCAGAGCGGATTTTTCCCCACGTAATTTAGATCGCACCCTCCACCTTGAATAGAGCACTTAGCAAGGAGGTGTGGTCCTTGCCGGAGGTCAAGGCTGATAATGAAGGTTGGGGTGTTTTGGAGGCCCCGTGGAAGGGGGTCTCCCAGGGAGAGCAAAAGGCAGGTCTGATCGTCGATGCCTGTGGCTGGTAAGACATCTGCAGTATAAAATAGGCTTTGGAGACTTAAAGGAACGTTGGTCAGTCAATTCTGTTGGTTCTGTTTAACATATTCAGAAAAAGCTGGGAAGCTTTCATGGTTGACCATGCGCTCTCACCATGTTTAGTGTCAGGGTCCTTTATCACTGCTGTTCTGATAAGGAAGCACTGTGCCTAGTCCTCCTGAAACTCCTTTTCCATCTGTCCTATGACACCACGTTTAAGAGGAGGTTGTTGGAGTTCCTTGGAAAGTATTGCCGGTTTTTGGTGTAATTGTTAGTGCTTTTAAGATGAGGCCCTGGGCCTGTGGTTTCAAAATGATCATTGGTTGGTTTGATTTGGTTTTGCTTTTTTAAAAACGCTACGTAATTGCATCTCATATTTTATTTCCTTTGGAAAGTGCTTCTTGTGGAGGTGGCTGCTGGCACAGGAGTAAAGCTGAATTTCCTCCACCGTTAATGTAAAATCAGGTTCTGTTTGGGGTTGCCATCTAGGTTGCCAAAAAATAGCACATTTTACAGTTTGTATCTTGTGCTTGACTTGGGGGATGTGACCTTTAGCATGGCTCCCAGGGTGAAGTAGGGGTATACTAACCAGAGGGTGTTACTCACCAACAGCTGTTGGGCGGGCCTGGCTGTGTCAGCCATGTTCCCGGAGTTCAGCTCCCAGGGACACCCACTGCCACCTTGAGCAAAGGCACTTTCTCCTTCAGGGAGCTGCCCAGTGGTGCAGTTGAAGAGGCCTGCAAAGCTTCTTTGTGAGCTTCCTGAGTCTGCCCAACTCAGAAAGGCCTTCTGGACCATTCAGTTGAGTGATTTTTCTCAGGCATTTACAGAAATGGCTGCTTATGCGTGCGTGCATGCGTGCTGCTCTTTAATACTCCATAAGGCAGGTCAGCTCAGAAGAACCTTTTACACAGCCCAGAGTGGAAAACGAAGTGAAATATTAATGCCGTTTTAAATGCTACAGTAAGTCTTTTGAAACTAGTGATATGGTGGTTGCAGTTGTCTTATTTAAGTTTGGAGGCTCTGTGATAATACTAGGACATGGTCAGACAAAAACCACTGCCTCTGTAAAGACTGTCAGAAGTGTATTCCTGCTGGAGAAGATACTCTTTCTCCTGTGCAAAGGCTACTCTAAATGAAAGACTTGTAAAAGGTCTCATGCATTTGGAAGTTTCTGATTCAGCTTCCAGTGAGATTATTTTTGGTGTGGGGTAGCAGCTTCTTGATTTTTTAAACTACTGGCTGGTATTAAACCCAGAAGATGGCTAAGAAATAGCAATTGGAGTGTCTGTATTTTGTGGAGACTTTAAAAACTAAAATTCCAGCCACACCCCCCTGCTCTGTGTGGCCCAACCAGAATCCCTCTTGCTGCTGGCTCTCCTCCCCCTGAGCCCCATACAACTGCCACTTGTACAGAACCAGTGGCTTTAAAAGCTGAGCCACTTAAGCAAAATTGTGGTTTAGTTCAGTGCAGTTCCTTCTAGAGTAGCCTAAGAGAGAAGATCCTTTTGAGGTGGACTGAGCTGCATTCTGATTTGTCTTACTGTTTCCGAGTTGTGAGACCTTAACCTAGTTCCTTAAATTCAGAGTTTGTAAACTAGAGGTCTGCTGCTTAATTTGCTTTGCAAATTTTTTGGTTTGGTCAGCGCAGGGTTTATAAACATTTCGTTACTAACTTGGAAAAATAAGGATTTCCACACAAATCCAGATTTCTGGCTTCTCTGAAAAAATCGAACAATCTGGCAATTTGGGGCCTGAATTCCTGCCCAGCAGCAATTGGCTTGAACTGACCATTCTTTGTAAGGGGCATGTCCTTTATTTTAATCATTTACATGGTCTCTGTTGGCATTTAAGTTTGCAATCTCTTTTTCTGTTTGAGCCTCAGTTTCTTAATCCACAAGATAGGGAACTTCGGTTTTTGTGTAAAGATAATAGTTTGTGTGTGATAGGCAGAGCTTAAAATCAGCAAACATAGGAGAAACTTACTTTTAAGTAGTACTGTACTTTGTTTTCTGATACTATGTTCAGTTTGTTTTTCTTTACCCTCTAGATCAGATATCTTCTCATCTGATATACTTCTAAAGTTTAAGCAGTGAATCCATGTTAATCTGAAAAAAAGTAAAACAAATATGAGCTTTTCTATCTCCAGGCTCTTTGGAGAGTATTATTGTTTTGAATAAGTATTAGGCCCACTGGAGTACGTACTTTGCCTGAAAACATACTGAGCTTATTGAAAATGCAACCAGCTTTTATCTTGGCACATCCCACATCCACACCAACATGCTCCCCGCACCTCGGAGCATACACCCCAAATTGGGCCTCCACAAGCCCCCACCCAAACCCACTGATTCCCCAAGACTCTCCCACGTGCCCTCAATCTCTCTACAAGCACACATGAAAAAAGATTATCCCGAGTTCCCTGACTTTGTGGTCACCCAGCACACACGCACACCCATACACATGGGAGTAGCTTTTGGAGAAGTAAACAACTACATCCAAATTCCAGCTCAGAAGTCATCAGAACCAGCTGATGCAGAGTTATCCTAGGGTTGACATCCCAAGGATAGACACTCTAAGTCTATTTCCATGCCAGTTGCAATTTCACTATCTTCTTGGAGGGACTTAAATCAACTGTCCCTAAGTGGTGGCAATGGGTTGAGCCTAAGGGCACTGGTTACTGGATTCTGAAAACCAGAAAGCCCTAAATCCCAATTATCACACCCCACTTCTGCAGAAAAATAATTTTAGTAATTTTTTCAATAGGGTAGAAGGGACGTTCATGAAAAACAAAGAGAGATAAGAGATGCAAAGGGCTCAACAGTGGCTGCTTCTGTTTCTCTTTATCCTGTTTGAACGTTTCCCTGGGCTACTTAGAATATGTGGTGGAGGGGACGTGGGGAGTTCCCATCATGGAAGTTATCATCCAAACAGGAAATAATAGCTAAGACTTCTTTTACATTTTAAATCCAATTTTTGCCCTATGGGGGCAATTTTTTGGCCTCCCTAGGAATGTCCATCACTGGCTAGCTTTCACTCAGGTCTATTTCCTTCCCTAAGACCAAAGTTTTAAAATTTTGGTCATATAAAATGAGCCAGGCCTGCTCTGTGCCTCATGAACTCTTCTTCCTTAATTGCTCCAAAAAGCTTTGGAGTCAACTTTTTGGTTCAGGAGACTCTAGTACCATCAGAGGTATGAGATTGACCCACTTCTGTCACCCAGACGGCAGGGGTTCTGGGACAGGGCAGGGCCTTGAAGTGGCCTCTAGGCAGCCCATAAAATAACCCCTGCTCAGTCTTTCCCACTTACTCTTCTCTAGTAGAAGGGAGGCCTTGTTCCTTGATCCTTAAGGAAACATTCTCTCTCCCCTGTTCTTCTGTTCATAAGGCTCCCCAAAGTGATGTAGAATAGTATTTCATAGCCTGACATGCTTCATTAAGTGTAAATATACTTAATATCGTGGTGGTTTAGTTGCTTAGTCGTGTCTGACTCTTGTGACCCCCATGGACTATATCCTGCCAGGCTCCTCTGTCTGTGGGATTCTCCAAGCAAGAATACTGGAGTTGGCTGCCATTTCGTTCTCCAGGGGATCTTCCTGACCCAGGAATCAAACCTAGGTCTCCTGCATTGCAGGCAGATTCGTACTTAATATATGTCAGTGTAAATATACACTTAAGTCTGAGTGGGATCTGCACAGATAAATGTTTCCCTACCCTTTATTCCCACTTTTTCTCCCCTAAGGAGATTAGCCCTTTTTTCCCCCATAACTGCTCTCCCCCATGACGTTTTGATACCACAGATATACTGTAGAGCTGTTTATGTACTGTGCCCCTTTTGAAGGCCACAAACATTGAAAGAGCTAAGACTTTTTCCACCTGCCTAAGATCCAATTTTTGCCCGATGGGGGCAGTTTTAGCCCCATCTCCACCCCCAGTGAGACTGTCTAGGCACAAGCTTATGTATCCTGTCAGGAGAAAATAAGAGCAAAGGACTGCAGATGGGCTGTAGCTGTGGAGGATGATAGGATTTTAACGACTGCAAGGATGTCCTGTTGGGTTTGCTGAGTTTCAGGCAAACTAGAAACTCCCCTGATTCCAAGGGAAGATGGCCCATAGCTGCTTGAGTCCCAGCTCACTGCTGGACTCTCACCCTGGGGGCTGAAACCTGTGAGGGGACCTGAGAGCTCTTTATTCCTGGTCTCCGAGAGAGGAAGGACCAGTTGCTTCTTCCTCACTGCCCTCCACCCCGTGCCCATCCTTCATCACCCTCCATATAGCTGACCTAGCAAGACAGAGTGGAGTTGCCTTAGAAGAGCTGCTGTTACTGGCAGGATTACTGTATTACAACAGAAAATACAAGAGGAGTAGCATTACAGAGTAAAACCATTGTCTCCTGTGATTGTCCTCTCAAATCTTCTGTGAGTCGTGAGGAGAGGGGACGCACGTGGGGCCTCGGTCAGCGAGGGAGGTACCAGGGTACATTTCGCTCTGTTTTGATGGTAACACCTCATTACCTTCAGCAAAGATGTAACCTGAGGAAAATGAGTTCTTGGGACTCTGAATGTAAGGGTCAGATTTACATTCCTGGCCCAATTGTTGATGTTTATCCCAAGAACTAGTCATTCTGCAACGTCTGTGGGAAATTCCCAGATTGAACTTCCCAGGGAGAAACATCATATGACATATTGGGAAAGTGGCTGACAATGGTCTTCCTTAATAAGCTCATTGAGAAAAAAAGTGGGCGGGTGATTTCCCAGTATTCAATCATTCAGGAGCCCCTAAAACAACCTGATGTACCCTGGTTAAAGTCGGGTTTCTTGACCATCATTTTGATTTCTGCATGCCTTATGATCATGGGCATTCTTGATTCGTTTTTTTTTTTTTAAAGCTAGCTTTGTCATTTTTGTTAGTCTCGACTACCAAAAATTTTTTCCTTTTTTTTTTTCCTTTCCTCCCCTTGGCTGCTCTCAGGCTTGAAGAAAAAGCTTGCAGCATTCCAGGCCTCTGCTGCTCGAATCCTCCCCCACATCCGACCCTCCCACCTTTTCCTAATGTTTCTCCAGCAAGCCCAGCGCCCACTGAAGAACGTAAATTAGTGCCTAGTAATTGGTACAAAGGCACTTTCTGTTTCCATGCAACAGATGCAAAAAGGAGGGGCAAAGGGAAGGAAAAAACCTCACAGATGGTTAAAAAGGGAAAGAAATGGGATCCTCTGCAGTGGTCTTTGAGCAAACCTGTCTCTCGCTCCGCCCTGCTTTTTGTTGGGAAGTTAGTAACAGGCCTAAGCCCAACTCAGAGCCCTTGGTGGCAGTTGTTAGTGTCAAAAGAATAGAATTTGGAGGTTGGAAGTGACCTTGAGAGGTCATCGCATCCATCATTTTGTCTGTAAAATGTGAACACTTTTTACCCTTTCAGATAGACGGGGATCATTCCGTAGAAGCACTGGGGGCTGTGGAGGGTTTGGGAAAATAGCACCAAGGATCAAAGGCTGGCTGTCTGCCTTAGCAGGCTTCTGGAGTCTCAGCTTGCTCAGCAACACAGTGAGGGCACCAGACCCTCTGAAGGTGAAGTTGTCCAAAGCAGAGCTTAGCCAAAAGGAGATCTTCCTTCACTGAATTCTTGGCAGTTCTTAGACTTGAATTCCTTTCCCCCAAGGTCTCCTGAAGATTTCAATCTGTTTGGAGAAGGCAATGGCACCCCACTCCAGTACTCTTGCCTGAAAAATCCCATGGACAAAGGAGCCTGGTAGGCTGCAGTCCTTGGGATCGTGAAGAGTTGGACACACTGAGTGACTTCACTTTCACTTTTCACTTTCATGCATTGGAGAAGGAAATGGCAACCCACTCCAGTGTTCTTGCCTGGAGAATCCCAGGGACAGGGGAGCCTCATGGGAGGCCGGCTATGAGGTCCGCACAGAATCGGACACGACTGAAGCGACTTAGCAGCAGCAGCAGCAGCAGCAAATCTGGTAAACTTAAAAAAAAAAAAAAGCACACGAAACACAAAAAAAAACCCTGGATTTAAAGAGCTGCTTTGCATTAACCAGATTAACAATGGAGTGAAAGGGCAGAGGTGGAGTCAGCCCTTGGGACCTCTCCCCTTTTATTATGGGAGCAGCACTCTGAAACAGCCCAAGGCCAGTGCCTGTGAGATTTCCTACTCCTCCCTTCCTGGAGTCCTTCTGAAACGTTAATACCTTTTTGGTGCATTAAGGCCAAGAGTAAACATTTGTCTTATCCCAGCCTATAGCAGTACCCCCAGCAAATAACAGAACTAACATTATCATTCCTTGAGAATGCCTTGCCCACTAAGGGAGTGAGATGCATCCATTTTTTATGCGTGGAATCTTCCGTGGCATCTTTTCCATTTGTGCTTAAAACCCATGTTTATGATGGTGCACCTTCAGGCTTCCCTCGTAATATCAGCCTTTGGAGTTCGGAGGTGAGAACTGAACATCTGTATCTGAAATCTAGAGGTTCTGGAGCTGCAGAAACTAGTAAGTTCACCATCCTAAATCCAGGACCACTGGGCATTTGAATTTTTTTTTTTTTTAAACTGAAATTGATCAAAAATTCAAACAGCAGAATGGAATTCATCCCTGATTGAGTCCCCCTCTTGTTTTTTTTAAATTGAGGACTATATTTTAATAGATTAAAGAGATGGACGCTTAAGCCATACAAAATTACTGACAAGGATTTGAAAAGCAGGCAGCGGTATTTTGTATTAAACGAAGTATGAACATTTTTCCAAGGCGAGTCTCCGTTGTTTTAGAAGTGAGTCCCTCCCAGAGGACCTGACTTGAACCAAAGTGGGGACCAGTGAGGTAGGCAATAGACAGAAGCCCAGAAATTCTGCTTGAGAATTACAGATATTTCAGAACTGGAAGGAATCCTTTAGATCCTCTCTTTTCAAAGAGACGGAGATGGGGTGAGGTTTCACCCTCTCTCCCTTCCACGGAGCCAGCTTTGATGGGACGGTGGCAGTCAGAAACGCAGAGTAAGGCCTGTGAAGAGGAAACCAGCCCACCCTTAGGAGCTTGAACATGAGGGGTCTCCAAAGAGGTCTTTACCTTCAGCAAAAAGGCAGTAGGCAGAGCCAGTAGAACATGGGCTTTGGGGGTCCCTCACACACTTGTGTTTGAATCGTGCCTCTGCCACTTTCTAATTGTGAGAACTCTCTGAGCCTCAGTTTTCCCATCTGTAAAATGGAGTTCAGTAATTACATACTGAAGGAGTTTTTATAAGACTTAATTCAGTTGAGGTATTTAAAGCACTTAGGACAGTGTCTCCATATAGGAAGTATTACACTTAAAAATAACTTACCTGTGTTGCCCAGAAGTCTTTACAGTTCCCAGAATTTTTGTTTACAGTTCCACATTAATCCAGCAGCTTATTCATTTAAATAACACTTACTATTGAGTACGCTTACGTGGAAAGAACTGTGCTAGATGTCAATAGCAGGCACTGTGAATGTTGTGAATAATAATAATGATAGTAATAATTGTAAATTATTAATATTATAGTAATGCTATTAATAGTAATAATGATAACATCCAGCATATATTACATGCCAAGTTCCAAGCCAAATGGTTTACACACACTGTCACATTTCTACTCCCAGAAGTCCTGTGAGATAGGGTGGTACCCACTCCAGTATTCTTGCCTGGAGAATTCCATGGACGGAGGAGCCTGGTAGGCTACAGTCCATGGGGTCACAAAGAGTTGGACACAACTGAACGACTAACACATTTGTCATCTTATAGGAGGACACTGTAGTTAGTAAACTTGGCCCAAGGTTACTTTTAAGTTTTCCTTGGCTGTTTCTAGGTGTTTGGAATTGTGCCATGGTGGTTGTTGGCGAGGACCCCTTGGGATTTTGCCAGTGGGAAGAGACCCCGTGTTTTGCTCTCTTGGATTTGGCTGCAAAGCACCATTGTCTCTACTCTTGGGTTCTAGCTCTGACTTGTGGTTGGTTTTTATGAAGCTTGGTGAGGGATACCTGCAGAAATCATGGAGCTGGCCAAACCTATCCTATATTTTCCAATAGTATCCAGAACCTGCCTCCTTTCAATTGAAGAAGACCCCAGTTCTGGGCCCACAGCTGATTTAATCAAGCCTCTTGGTTGGAAGGGAAAGAACCCAAACGTGGACTGGCTTAGTAAAAGTGAGGACTTTGTTGGCTGCCGTTACCGACTCCTTTAGGGGTAGCCCTAGTGTCAGCGTCCCTGGATACAGAGTCAGCGACTGCCTCTCTCCCTGGCCCAGCCTTGCTCTCCTCTGCTTTGGGTTGCTTACATGTAGGCGGTCTCTGAATGGTGGTAAGATGGCTGCCAGCAGTTCAGTCTCCCTTCCTGCCGATTCAGCAAGCCCAGTGGCAAGACAGTTCCCCTTTGCTAATGATTCCAGCAAAAGTCCCCGGCTTCAAGCTGCATAACCGAGTTAGAACTTTGTGTCTGTCCCTGAACTTAGTCACTGTGGCACAGCTGGGTCACATCCAGCCTCTGGGCTGGGGCGTGGGGTTGCCTACCTGGAATTATGTAAACTCAGAGTGAGGAAGGGGTGGTTTCCAAAAGGAAATGCTAGGTGTGCTGTTCATTACCCCAAAGAGGCAATAGGTGCCAGACAGGCAGCACCAACAACTCTCCACTCTGTCCACCCGTTTATAACTACAGACAGGTATCCAAAAAGCAGAGTCTCACAAAACGGGAAACTGAGTCATGTGACAACGTTTTTCTCCCATATTTTTCTCCGCTTTGAAGAGGAAGAGCTCTGAACTCTTTCTGGAGTTCAACCTGTATAATATCTACCAGAGCATATACTAAGTGGTCTTTGTAGAAGACAGATTATCTCAACATGCGTTTCTTGTGGTCAGGCTCAGCCCCATAGGCCCTCCTCAGTGGATGTTCTAGAAGCCAGAACCCGAAGGCTCACGTGGAATACGGGTAGCCGCAGCAATGTGATCAGCAGCACCGTTCACTTGGTCTCAATTCCAGTCGTCTATTTCAGTGCCCAGAGGAATGAATTATGTTTGCCTGAATGTTTGTCACCTTGTGTGCTATTAGGTAGAGACCTTGTCTATACAAAGATGAGCTATTTATATGGTGGTTCCCACTGGGATTCAGAAGTCTATTCAGTGTATGTAATGCCCAATAAGAACACCATAATAAATCATAAGAGGCAAAAATTAGACCTTAAAAATAACTTACAAAAACACATAAAAATGACTTAAACCCCTACGCTGCCATAATTCTACAGTGCTTTTGTACCATTGCTGTTTTAATGAAAATAGGCAGAATGACAAACAGCTGTTTTCTCTCTTTGGTGTTGCAAATCACCCATGGCCAGCCACAAGATGCTTGTCTGCTGAGCATCACCCACTGAAGCAGGGGTTCCCAGTGTGAAAGAAACCACCAGCTGCTCCTCTGACCTGAGTCATTTCTTTCTCAACGCCCTGCTTGCTCTCAAACTTCAAAGCCCTGTCCAGGAATGCCTGCCCCAGGAGGGCTGGGGGAGTCAGGAGGGAGCTATTTGGTAAGAGCTGGACAGCTCAACCCTGTCGTTCTTCGTGGTCTCTGGTGACAAACACCAGACTGTATGAATTAGTGGCTCACTCTGTTAAAGCTGGAAAAGCTGTTTGATGGTGGCACACGTGGCATGCATGAGTAGGATCCGTGGTCATTACAGCCTTACTCTCTTGCCAGCAGGATACAGAGGTTGAACCCAGAGAGAAACAGCTGGAAATCTGGTGCTGTAGCAGCATCACCGATAGTCACTCTGCGTCACTACGAGTGCCGTGACCTGGGAGGCCGGAGGAGGAAGCATTCGCTTAACCAGACAGCAGTCTCCTATGTTTCCTGGTGTTACCCATTGTCTTTTGAGCCAACGGCTCCAGCTCTTTGGGTAGCACTTGCCCCCAGACTGGAAGCTGTAGGCGCTACATAAAATGTTACCTAAAGGCACACATGGAGACGTTTTCCTTGCGTTTCCACCAAGATTTCTGGCTCTCAAAAAGCAGCTATGTCCTTGGGTAAGAATTTCCCAGTCACGAGCCTGGGAAGCACCGAAAAGGGAACTATTCATAACCAGAACTGAGTTCTCTTGCGCCCCCCTCCCTTCACCACTGTTTCTGCTGTTGGGTGGGCAAACTGTATTTTGGCAATTTGGAGTCTCTCACTCTCCTCTTAAATTTTATTCTCTTTTGGGTACGTGCTCACAAAATCAGAGTTCTCTCTCCGTTTCCTTCTGCCTTTCTTTCTCTTGGGAGTGATTTCTTTGCTAGGCAAGAGCCTGGTCTCTTCTGTCGTCGCAGGAGGGCTGTCCACATTGCGTGGCCTCCTCTGGCCTTGCTGGCCTCCCCCAGGGTGCCATGCCCCGGCGTGGGTCCCGTTCCTTACATGTGGGTGTCCTCTGCTGAGGTGGGCCTCTACGCAGTGTCTCCCTGCTCTCCGTGCCACGTCCTCCCCTAGCGTCCTCCCCAGTGCTTGGACTTAGACTTGGGAACAGTCTCTTCCCCCACCCGACATTTGAAGGGGTGGAAACTCAGGCAGGCCCTTGAGACCCTTTTCTCAGCGTGGCTGCCCAAGTCGTTAGGTGCCCCGATGTGTGTAGGGGGCTTTCCTTGAGGGGCTCAGACAGGCTCCGGGCATGCAGTGGGCCAGGCTGCACGGGCCACTACCCTCAGACCACCGCAGCCTGTTTCTAATAGGAGAGTCTAGAATGCCTGCCCTCCTCAGAGACCTCTGCATCTGTTCCTTAAACACAGCCCCTCTGATTTCCCTCTCTCTCTGCAGCTCAGGTCTTGCTAGGAAGCTTTGGAAAATTAAGAGAATTTAAGGGTTTCGGCGTCTGCTTTACATTTTTAAAACTCTATTTTGAAACCTCAAGCTCAGCAGCAGCTTACTTGTTTTAACTGTCTCTCCCTCCCTGAGGCAGTGCGTCTTGAAAGGAGGGCCTGGGAGTAAGGGAATTAGACAAACACGGAAGAGGAGCGCTCTACATTTCGTTAAGGCCTGTGTTCTTTCACCTCTAATCTTATTCTGTGCTCAGAACAGAAAAAGGGATTTGGGTGTCCTTGGTCGAGTCACTGGCCCTCTGAGTTGGCTTCACCTGAAACAGGTTCGAATTACATGGTCATAAAAATGAATCAAAATGCAAAGATACAAAGAATCTCCGTTCTCAGCATAGTTTTGCCATCAAGCTTACATATCCTTTTAAGTGTTTAGTTCCTGACGGGTAATTTTTATTTATTTATTTATTTTTCCCCCACAAAAACTGCACAAAGGCAGCACACCACAGTCTGGGATGTGAGGAAGGATGCACTCATGGGAACTGACGAATCTGGGCCTAGACCTAGCTGTGTGAACGAGGGACAATCACCGCACCTCTCTGCCATTTCAGAGTTGCTGAACCAGGACCAGGTAGTGGAGACATGAAGACGTAATGACATGTCTCTTGCTCGGTTGAGCACCTAAAGAGTCAAGACCCTAGTCTATCATCTTCATTTCTTAGGTCCTGGCACACACGCCCTCTCATGAGTCAGCTGAGGTTAGGGATATGCAAGCAGTGTTCAGACAGGCTGACTTGCTTCCGTACACCTAGACACCAGCTTCCAGTGAGGAAGCATGTGTGACGGATAGATGCCACAGACACCCACTTCCCAGTTCAGAACCCCAGATCTGGGGACAGGCTGCTTTCCACGGATAAACACGGGGACCAGGAAGTGAGAGCTCACATCCAGACTCTATCATGACTCTTTTGTATCAACAAATGAAATGTAAAAGGAAACCAAATCACAAAAAGGATTCAGACAGAGAGAGGCCAGGAGCCAACCTTAATGTGATGGGATGGCATTCAGGCAGGATTATCCTACTAGCGCTATGAAGAATTTTTATTTTTCAGGACATCTACCTGTGTAGATAGTAGCAATATTTTTGGCAAACACGAGTTTCTTAATTTCTTGATTTTTGACTTTGGTACTAATTGGAATGATTTATGCAGGACACTGTAGAATTGGCTATATCCAGACCATGTACACCTCTTCTTAAGTGTATGGGTGCGTCTGCACTTGGGTAATAGAAATGAAAAGCAGTAGAGCATCGCTCACATTGTGTACCTGCAAGTTAGCATGACTTTCCTGTGGGGAATGAGGGTTGATGATAGTGGACAGTGAGGTGTCAATGGCCTGCGGTCAGTGCAGGAACCCAGCCTGGGCTCTGGGCTTCGGGCTGCCTATCTTTGCCCTTCTCTCTCCCCCTGCTTCCTAAGGAGCCTGTTCCTCGGTGGGGCAGTCCTACCATCACTGCCTGTGTCACTCAGGGTCTGAAGGGAGAGTCCTGTCTCTTCTTGCAGGGACCATCTTCCTTTCACATATGGGAAAAGTAGGCGAGGAGGAGGTGGGGGAGGGGTGAGAAAACAGAATACAACAGTTTTTTCTGAAAGTTCCTCACTTTCTAACAATTGGAGAAGGAAGCAGAGCAATTCTTCACCTTTCTTCAGTTTTGGACACTTGAGTCTGTTTCTCAATAGAGTGTAAATTCTCCCCTGCCCCTGGAATCTTGATCAACCCGTTGGTGGAAAAATTTGAACTCATCATCATTATGTAAGACTCTTCTGACTTCTCAAATAGTACTTACTCTTAAGAAAATCAGAAAACGTAGGGGGAAATTACCCCCCAAAAAGTAGAGGTTATCCCCTCACCTCTAGATGACTGTTTTTCATATTTTGTGTTTATTCTTCCAAGATGTTTCCTCTCCGTAAATGTTTACACACGCACACAGCAGATCATGCACTGCTCTCTGTTTAGCTATGAATTGCTAACACCTTCTGTACAGAACCATCAAGGACCTTTGTAACAGGCACATATTATTCCTTTGTGTGGAACACTGAAGTGTTCGACCAGGTCTTCTTTGGTTGACATTTAGGTTGTTACCAAGTGTTATCTTTTATGAACAATGCTGGTATCCCTGTATGTTTTCATATTCCTCTCTTATTGTTACCACAAATAATTCCTGGACAAATGTATTACCAGAAGGTCCTGGAACAATTATAAGTTTCTCCTATGCCTATTTTCTCATGCCACCGTCAATGATTGGTATATGAATGTACTTTGTAACATTTTTACCATCCTGATGTATATTTCACTGGTGTTCTTGATTGGCATGTTTTGATTGCTTATGAGATTGAATATATTTTCATGTATTTATTAATTGGTTGTTAGTATTTCTTTTTTTCCTTAGATTATTTTGTTTGCATCCTTGCCCAGTTCCCTGGTGGCTCAGACGTTAAAGAATCTGCCTGCAATGCAGGAGACCTGGATTTAATCCCTTGGTCAGAAAGATCCCCTGGAGAAAGGGAATGGCTACCCACTCCAGTATTGTTGCCTGGGAAATCCTGTGGACAGAGGAGCCTGCCAGGCTACAAATCCATGGGGTTGCGAAGAGTCAGACACAACTGAGCGACTAACAAGAAGTTTTATTAAGTTGGGCTATGTCAATTTGCTAGTGCCCTTTTTGTACCATAGATTTTAACCTTTTGACTTAAGCTGCATTTTCCTTTAATTCACTGTTCACTGTTTTGGTTCTTTTATATATATATATATATATATATATAAAATTCTTAAATTCTCTTTCCTCTATATGTATGATTTCCTCATTCCATCCTTTCTTAGGTTCAAAGCATGTGTCTTTTTTCAGATACTTTAATATGTGTCTATCATTAACTAACATGCAGAAGTGCATCCCATAGTAGGTTGTATGCAAACTCTCCACCAGGTTCAAGAGGTAGATGATTTCAAAGAGCTGCAAATTGCAAACATTTTAACATTTTTACATATTTCAGAACTGTCTTTCAAATAGGATACTGCCTTTGGTTTCATGTTTAGAAAGTCTCCCCCTACTCCAGGATTCTAACAATATTCACCTGTATTTTCCTTTACCTTTGTGGTTTATGTTTTACATTTATGGGTATAGTCCATTTGGAACTTGAATGAAATGTGTAAGGGTAGGGATTCAGGTTTAATTTTTTTTTAACCAAATATCTATGCCATTTATTGAATTAAGTATTCTTTTCTTCAGTGATTTGAAATGACCCATCCCTATAGTCTTGGGTTTATTTTCAGACTTGACTCTGCTCCACTGACTTGTCTTTTCCTGTGCTGGTATTACAGTATCTTAATTATTACAGCTTTAATCATCCATTTTAACAACTGGTATTGCAAGTGCTCATTTGTTACTGTTCTATTAAAAAATTTTCTTGGCAAGTTGAGTGTATTTATTCTTCCCAGTGAACTTTAAAATAATTTTGTCAAGTTCAAGAAGAATTTCTTTAGTGTGTGTTAGTTTTATAGATTAATTTGTACAGAATAGCCATACTCACACCATCGGGTCTTACCATCCAAGATCATGGGAAATGTCCCATTTATTCATTCCTGCCATGTCATAGTTTTATGATTTTCTTTGTGCAGGGCCTGAAATTTATTTTAGGCTTATTCTGACTGACTATGGTTAGCATATAAGAAAACCATTGCTCTTTGGTATATTTATACCTATGAATGCATTTTTTTCTTCAAATTTTTTTATTGAACTATAGTTGATTTCGGGCTTTCTTGGTGGCTCAGTGGTAAAAAATCCACCTGCCAATGCAGGAGATGTGGGCTGGATCCCTGGGTTGGGAAGATCCCCTGGATAAGGAAACAGTAACCCACTTCAGTATTCTTGCCTGGGAAATCCCATGGACAGAGGAGCCTTTTAATTTGTTCAAAAAGGAAGTTATATCAGTTGCAAGTAATTCTTATTTCGCCGCCTCCTTCCCACAATTTACTTCTCAATTTGTTATCTAATTGCATTCAGTAGCATTTCCTGAATAATATTTGAATAACTGTTATTCAGTGTTTGGGGCAGGAATCTATTCCTGCCTTGAGCTTGACTTTAGTGGGAATGGTACCTTCTTTTACTATTGACCTTGCTGGGGAAAGGTTTGTATCTATATTTTTTATTCTTTAAGGAGCGATTTTGTTTTCCAAAAAAAAAAAAGGATAGATGTTGAATTTTATCAAATACCGCTCTACATTTTTGAAGGCAAGGCAAGATGTGTGTGTGTGGGTAAGGGTAAGTGGGGGTGAATTTAGCCTGTTAAAATGAGGAATAATATCATTATGATTTTCCAATATCAAATTATCTTTTTATCTCTGGAATCCTAGTTGCTTTTTTGTAATTATGAAAAACACTATTTTTCCTCAAGAAACAGCCTTGAGTTTGTACATCTGTATGATACTGTGATTATTAATTGGCAGTTTTAGAATTCTGTTTCGAAAAAGAGGCGTGATTCCATTAGATTTGTTTTACTAGACTGAGTTACTTTTGCTCAAAGCAGTGCAGGTATCAGGGTGTTTTTAACCCTCTTGTGTCAATTAAGTTTAGCCCTTTTTTGGCTCTTCCATGGAACTGTGGAAGGAAAGCCAGAGAGGGGAGGGTTGAGAATCCAGGCTGGGACCTCAATGGCTGCCCATCTGAGCTCAGGGGAGCCTGAACAGGGTTAGATGTATCCAGTTAGCAATCTCCAAGCTTGTCCTCTTTCACCTTCTATGCAGAACACTCAGCACTGTTCATTTCACAACTTTACACAGAAGAATAGCCTCACTTGGCATTGTCAGCCAGTCACCAGGTAGGGTAGAGGTTCTTTCCTAAAAGCAGTGAGCCATCAAGTTGGCAAGTGCATAGCCAGCAGGCCCTACTCCGCTTCTCTTGAACCTGCTGGAGGCCCAGAAGACTTCTAGAGGCCTGACCTGACTCTAAAGAAAATCTTCTACTCGTTTGGTGCAGTGTTCAGTAGCCACTTCGATCCAGTTTATTTTATACTCAGAGCTGAGTCTGTCAGTGGTAAGCACTTAGCTTGTTGCTGAAAGGGGAGGGGAGTGGTGTATAAATAATGAGAACACACAGAAACTTGTGCTGTTAACAGCTCTGCTTCAGTAAAGCAGACTTTATTGTGTCGCTGCCTCTGGGTGTGTTTTCCTGTGAAGGCCAGAAATAAAGCACTAGTCTTGTACATGTCTTTTTTTTATTTCCTGCCCCTCAGGAGGATGGTGATTCTCTCATTAATATGAAAGATAAGTTTAAATATTGTTTAATTAATTGTTGCTTTACCATATGATTTTTTTCTATATAAAGAAGGCTACCCTTTCTTCTGGCATCTTAGGCTTAAGCTGAAAGGAAGGGCCTGACTTGATTTACCCCCAGCTGCAGGATGCAGGCAAATCACAGCCCCTCTGAGGCCCATCCTTCCCTCTCTGCACATCATCTCCGGTCTCATTCAGCCTTAAATTCTCTTTCCTCTTATGTTTGATTTCCTCATTCCATACTTTCCTCGGTTCAAAACGTGTATTTTTCCAGATACCTTAACGTGTATCTATCATTAACTAACATGCGGAAATGCATCCCATAGTAGGTTGTATGCAGACTCTCCACCAGGTTGAAGAGGTGGATGATTTCCAAGGGCTGCAAATTGCAAATCATCGAGAAGAATTCAAGTCCCCTGCCTGCTTACTGCTTGGCTGGCACAGTGTTTTATCAGATGTGGAGTTTGAATGCCTTTCTGTGTGGAAAGCATTCCCCAGTTGGCTCCAGGTTCCTCTACAGTCTATGATACAGTCTAATATACTGGGCATTTCACCCACTTTTATTTTGTGTTTGATTCCTGAAGACATTTACATTTACAAATTCTGGTGTGTACCAGATAGAGAATCAGGCCTGCAGGTTGAAATCAGGGGTCAGCCAACTTTTTATAAAGGACCAGATAGTAAATATCTTAGGTTTTGTGGGCCATACAGTCTCTGTCACAACCACTCAGCACTGCGTAGTCAGCCTTCTCTGTCCATGGGGTTTCTCCAGGCAAGGATACCGGAGTGAGTTGCCATACCCTCATCCAGAGGATCTTTGCAACCCAGGAATCAAACCCAGGTCTCCTGCATTGCAGGTGGATTCTTCACCAGCTGAGCCACCAGGGAAGCCCAAGTAAACAGGCAGCCATAGATAATACATAAACAATAAGCATAATTGTGTTCCAATGAAACTTTGTATGGGGACATGAAAACTTGAATTTCATATGACTTTTTCCTGTCACAAAATATTTGTTTGATTTTTTTTTTCAACCATTGGTAAAAGCTAAGTATAAGGATGATGTTTATTCCAGCAGGTCAAACTTGACCTAAGGGTTGAAGTTTGCTAACTCCTGATTTAGATCATCGACCAAAAGCCCCTAATGCTTTTCCAAAGGATCCAAGAAAAATCAAAACAATCCTAGAGCTTTTAGACTAGCAACTCACTTCCAAGTAGATCTATTTTTAAATGCTTGGAAACTGTAAGCTTGAATTATACACATTACATGAATCTAACAAAGGCTACTATTGGCTCTGATTTGCTCTGGGCCCTGTGGGTGGCTTGTCTTCTCTCCTAAGCGCTCAGGGAAAAGGAGGTTAGGGCAAGGACAGTACCTGGGTTAGAAGCAACGAGAACAATCACTTGACTACTGTGAGGGGCAGTAAAGAGAGGTCAGCCAGAAGTCAGAACGAAAGTGAAGGCAGTGGAAGCAGACCCTGATTACACTCAGAATGTTTGTGAAGCAATAAACATATATACTTAGTAGTTCTCCAGTACACATAGCCGATTCAGGCTTCATGACAATTTTCCACTGACTGTCACTTCCATCTTGCTGAAACAGGGAATGCCTTATTTCTTTTCCAGTCTTAGCACATGCTGGAGTGGTCTTCTGACCCATTTTTCCCACAATGGACACAGATTCATTCAAATAAATTAATCCCTCCTCATGATGCACTTGAAAGAAACACGTGCCAGTGAATAACTAAACCACATTACCACACCCTCAAGGAAACTGCCTGTGAGGCGCATTTGTCCTGACAAGCATAGAGAAAACACGGAGCTTTTCCTTGTCATCACTTCCCTCCCACCAGATCATCAAGCAGTGAGAGAGGGCTCCAGTGTAGGGAGAACAGAGAGAGGGGTTTCTGTTCTGTTCTGTTGTTCTTTTTTTTTTTTTTTTTTTTTACAGCTTTTCATGCTGTAAATTCTAACTATTCATTATATTTTTTAATGTAACATGTTTAAAAGAACACTTCTCCATAGAGTCTTCATTGAGGTTAGAGAGGACTTTGCTGCTGTCTGATTCTGAAAAAGCCCAGAAATCTTTCCGTGCTCTGGGAAATTCTGAGCAGGATTTGGTCTTATGAGAGACCTGGAGGATGAGAAGACTCAGTGCACAGTTGAGGCGTTTACTAAAAGCTTGGCAGCACAGGTAGCACGAAAGTCAGACATGACATTGTCCTTGCCCCAGGAGGCTCAGACTTTTTGGGTTTTGATAAAACCTGCATTTTGCCTTTTGCTCAAAAGTTCTGGGTACAAATTCTTTTTAATCAAACAGAAGTTACAAAACTGTCCTTTTCAACTCCATGTCTTTGGTGTTTCAGAGGATTCGGCTTGAAGCCCCTTCCTTGCACATCATCCGCCTTGGGTAGAGCTGGGAATGCACAGGCTTGCTATATGGCCTTCGGCTGCTGTGGCTTTCAGCTTAGAGCTCAGGGGGGACATATTTATACTTCGACCTTTGTATAGTGAATCTGTGTATAAAAATTCATTTTGCCCACATCGAGTTTCCCATAAGAGCGGTAGGTTGTACATGGCACGGTCACTGTTGCTCTGCTTAGAGAGCAGCAAATAAAATCTTAGTCATGTATAGATTGTCACAGAGGTGATAGCGGTATTTTGTTGTTATTCTCATTATTTTCTCATCTCTGGCACAGGTTAGGAGAAGCTGGGGGAAGGAATCATTTTTGGATGACTCAGCTGCGCCACACTGGGCAGCTCCCAGCCCTTTGAGCCTCTCTCTGGGTTCCAAGAAGGTGGGGACAGGAGTGAGACAATATTCACTCCTCACACCTACCTAAGGAGTGTCTGGAGACTTTTGTGGAAACCAGAGTTTGTGCCCTGAGTCTGTGAAGTAGCTGCTTTGGGCTGTGCTTGGAAAGGCATGAGGAGCAGGGATGCAGGTACCCAGAGCTGGTGGGGGTAACAGTCACAAGAAGAGCAAGTGATTCTCATCCGAAGCAGCTCCTTCTGCCTTTCTGCTTGTGTGTGTCCCTCACAAACGTGGACACAGACTCTCCCCTGCCAGTCTAGGGGGCAGGAGGCCCCCAGTGCTGGCCTGATCATGTCTGGAGGGCGAGGCTTCGCTGCATTTTAAGTGGGACAAGGAAACAGGAGCATGAATCTGAGGAGAGCAACCATAATGGGAGGGATGTGGAAACACTGACGAGTGTCAAGCCTGTTTCCTCATTTGTAAAATGGGCCACCTTCATGGGGTGGCACGTAAGAATTCAGTGAGAGAATTCACGGGAAGCCGTTAGTCTGTACATGCACTTTTGTCATTCAGTTCAGTTCAGTCGCTCAGTCGCTCGACTCTTTGTGACCCTGTGAACCGCAACACACCAGGCCTCCCTGTCCATCACCAACTCCCAGAGTCCACCCAAACCCATATCCATTGAGTCAGTGACATCATCCAACCATCTCATCTGCATCATCCCCTTCTCCTCCTGCCCTCAGTCTTTCCCAGCATCAGGGTCTTTTCAAATGAGTCAGCTTTTTGCATCAGGTGGCCAAAGTATTGGAGTTTCAGCTTCAACATGAGCCCTTCCAATGAACACCCAGGACTGATCTCCTTTAGGATAGACTGGTTGGATCTCCTTGCAGTCCAAGGGACTCTCAAGAGTCTTCTCCAGCACCACAGTTCAAAAGCATCAACTCTTCGGTGCTCAGCTTTCTTTATAGTCCAACTCTCACATCCATACATGACCACTGGAAAAACCATAGCCTTGACTAGATGGACCTTTGTTGACATAGTAATGTCTCTGCTTTTTAATATGCTGTCTAGGTTGGTCATAACTTTCCTTCCAAGGAGTAAGCGTCTATTAAGTTCATGGCTGCAGTCACCATCTGCAGTGATTTTGGAGCCCAGAAAAATAAAGTCTGCCACTGTTTCCACTGTTTCCCCATCTATTTGCCATGAAGTGATGGGACCAGATGCCATGATCTTTGTTTTCTGAATGTTGAGCTTTCAGCCAACTTTTTCACTCTCCTCTTTTACTTTCATCAAGAGGCTTTTAGCTCTTCTTCACTTTCTGCCATAGGGTGGTGTCATCTGCATATCTGAGATTATTGATATTTCTCCCGGCAATCTTGATTCCAGTTTGTGTTTCTTCCAGTCCAGCGTTTCTCATGATGTACTCTGCATAGAAGTTAAATAAGCAGGGTGACAATATACAGCCTTGACATACTCCTTTTCCTATTTGGAACCAGTCTGTTGTTCCATGTCCAGTTCTAACTGTTGCTTCCTGACCTGCATACAGGTTTCTCAAGAGGAAGGTCAGGTGGTCTGGTATTCCCATCTCTTTCAGAATTTTCCACAGTTTATTGTGATCCACACAGTCAAAGGCTTTGGCAAAGTCAATGAAGCAGAAATAGATGTTTCTCTGGAACTCTCTTGCTTTTTTGATGACCCAGCAGATGTTGGCCATTTGATCTCTGGTCTAAAACCAGCTTGAACATCTGGAAGTTCATGGTTCACATGTTGCTTGAAGCCTGGCTTGGAGAATTTTGAGCATTACTTTACTAGCATGTGAGATGAGTGCAATTGTGCGGTAGTTTGAGCATTCTTTGGCATTGCCTTTCTTTCGAATTGAAATGAAAATGGACCGTTTCCAGTCTTGTGGCCACTGCTGAGTTTTCCAAATTTGCTGCCATATTGAGTGCAGCACTTTCACAGGATCATCTTTTAGAATTTGAAATAGCTCAACTGGAATTTCATCACCTCCACTAGCTTTGTTCGTAATAATACTTTGTCATTATTTTAGTTTATCTTAAAATTTTGATTTATTTATTTTTGACTGGGCATTTCCTCAATTCTAGGGGCTGTTAATGAACTGGATCTTCATTGCGGTGCATGGGCTTCTTGTTGTAATGGCTTGTGGAGCACAAGCTCTTAGGCATGTCGGCTTCATTACTTGTGGGCTTATTAACCTCATGGCATGTGGGATCTTCCCAGACCAGGGATTGAACCTGTGTCTTCTGCATTGGCAGGTGGATTCTCAACCATGGCACCACCAAGCAATCCCTGCCATTATTTTAGAATAATGTGAGTTCTTCTTTTATGAGAAATATAGAAGAACCTGGGATTATTTCATCCAGATAAGAAAAGAGAAAGGCATGATGGCAGTCTTCAGATAGTTAAGGGACTATTATGTGGCAGAGGGAACAAACTAATTCTTAGGGTTGAAATATGGCCTTCACAGGGAGGCAGGTTCACATCAGTAAGCGGTTTATTACAGGGATGCTCAGAAACAAGCAGGCTTCCTTGGCATATATGGGGCTCTGCCAACAGACTTGTTCAGGCAGAAGCTGAATGGCCAGGCCCTCAGGAACTTGAGGGGAGATGCCAGCCCCTGGCAGGAGGTTGGTTGGATTAGAGATGCTCTGTTCTCTTCCATCTCTACAATGCTAGGAAACTTAGCAAGGGCTAAGGTTTGACTCCTCAGAGAGAACTCATGAAACCAGCAACAGCACAGAAAAAAACTGGAAAATGTAGTCTCCAAGGCTCTTTGGGGATCCACTGGGTATAAGCTCATACCTAACAGAGATGAGTCTCAGCAGTTTCTTCATGGTATTACTTTGTTAGGGCTGCAATGGCAAAGTTCCACAGACTGAGCGCCCTACTAGCGGTCCCCAACCTTTCTGGCACCAGGGACTGGTTTCATGAAGGATGAGATGGTTCCCGTGGATGAGATGGTGGGGATGGTTTCAGGATGATTCAAGTGCATTACATTTATTGCACCTTTTAATGCCACCACTGATCTGACAGGAGGTGTTGGTCCATGGCCCAGAAGTTGGGGGCCCCTGGCTTTTAACAACAGAAATTTATTTCTCACAGTTTTGGAAGCCAGGAGTCCAAGATGAAGATGTTGGCAGAGCCAGTTTCTTCTGAGGTCCATCTCCTTGGCTGGTAGATGGCCACCTTCTCCCAGCATCTTCACATAGCCTTTCCTGTGTGAAGCGGTGACCTAATCTCCACTTCTCATAAGGACACCAGTCATTGGATTTGGGCCCAACCTGATGACCTCATGTAACCTCAGTTAACTCTTTAAAGACCCTGTCTCCAAATACAGCTACATTCTGACTGAGGTACTGGGTGTTAGGACTTTGATCTCTGAATAGGGGAGACAGTTCAGCCCAGAACATAGAGGCGTTATCCCTTGAGTCATGGTGATAAGGTAGTCCACCAGGACCAGCCTGGAGCGTTTTGGTGACAGATCCTTTAACCTCTGTCCCTGATTCCCTCCTCTTAGGTGAACGGCCCTTTCCCTGCACATGGCCAGACTGCCTTAAAAAGTTCTCCCGCTCCGATGAGCTGACTCGCCACTACCGAACCCACACAGGGGAGAAGCAGTTCCGCTGTCCGCTGTGCGAGAAGCGCTTCATGAGGAGCGACCACCTGACCAAGCACGCCCGGCGGCACACAGAGTTCCACCCCAGCATGATCAAGCGATCCAAAAAGGCGCTGGCCAGCCCTTTGTGAGGTGCTGCCCACCTCAGCCAGGGAGGGACAGACCTGGAAGGACAGACTACTCCCAGCGGACAGACAGACACGTGGGAACCACGGCCCCCAGGAGGTGTGCCGCCAGCATAGGAAGCTGCTGTTCTCTGGTCTCCAGTCTAATTTCCCTCTCTCTGTGTTGTTTGTAAAAGCACACTGTAGCCTGAGATCAAAGTCGACACTTGGTCCCCTTGCAGAGGCAGCTCTGAACTGTCTCTGACTGTGGGAGGGAAGGCAAATGCTTTTTTTTTTTTTTTTTCCCCTCTCCTTAATTTTTTTGGGGGGTGGTGGTGGGTGGGGGAAGGGAGTAAGGCCAAGACTGGGGTAGAATTTTAAAGATACAACACTGGTGTACATATGTCTGACTGGGTGAGTTGACCTGTGACATCACACAGTGATTCTGGGCCCTTTCTGCTTGCTGTCTTTCAGAATTGTTTTCTTACCTTTTAATGTAATGACGAGTGTGCTTCGGTTTCTTTAGCAAAACCACTCTCTTGAATCACGTTACCTTTTGAGATACAAAACGCCATAGCACAGCTGTCTTTATGCAAGCAAGAGCACATCTACTCCAGCATGATCTGTCATCTAAAGACTTGAAAACAAAAAAAGTTACTTATAGTCAATGGGTAAGCAGTCTGAATTTATACTAATCAAGACAAACCTTTGAAAGGTTACACTAAGTTCAGAACTTTCAAACCTTGCTTTGTATGAATTGTACTTTTTGAACATAAGCTGCACTTTTATTTTCTAATGCAGAGGATGAATAAGTTAAGTACATGCTTTAAGGATAGAAGCAGACATTCTGTTTGGAAACGCATTATAATCTGCTTATTTTACAGTACATGTTTCCCTGTGAAATGGCAAAGATGTGAGGGCAGAATATATACAACAGATGCTGAAGGAGAAGGAGGGTAGTAGTTTTTTTTTAATTAAAAAAAAAAAACCAGAAGTTTAGCTCTATTAACTTTTCCAAAATTTCCAATCCTTTTAATTAACCTCATCTTATTGTACCATAATGCCATGAACAGGAGGGCTTTGACTCTGTTGGGTTTTATTTGAATGAGTGCATGACGGTAACTAGCTCTGGGAACGTCTGCTTTCTGGGGAAAAGCCTTGTTGGTTACCATCTCATATTCCTACAAAACTCCCACTAACAGGTGCAAGAGTTATGTAAAAAGAAAAGGGGAGGTGAAATGTGAAAAGAAAAATAATACATCCCTGTAAGTAGTGAGTGCTAAGGGAAAATACCACAATGATTTCAGAGGAGACTGCAGAGTCGTCTCTCTTAGAAAAGGAAGGCACATGGAACATGCAGGGATGAAAACACATCACTGTATCTTTTACATTCTGCATCAGTAGCCTCACCACTATAGATCTTGTATCCAGGTGTCTAAAATGGCCTCAACCACTACATCCATAATATGCCATTTATCTGATAACATAATTTTGGCCTTTATGTGGTCAGAAAAACGAACTGAGTTTTCATCATTAAGAAGAAACCTCAAATAGGGGAGTCAGCAGTGATGGTGGGGGAAATGTTTACATTTCTTTTTTTCATCAGAAACATTTTCTGACACTTTTATCTGATATTTAAAACAGGGAGCTATGGTGCACTCTAGTTTATACGTGTGCTATGAGACGTGTTGTGTAAACCTGGGGTGCCCACCTATTGGTGAACTCAGCATTTCACCTGATACATGCTTGTTTCCAGTTCAGAACCAGTGTGGGCTCCTGCAGCAAGCATGGGTCACAGCTGATTCCAACTTCCAGTACAGTAGCCATCACCTGCACGGCGTTTTTCCTTGATTTGTTTAACCAATGTAGTTGCATTAGTAGTTCTATAAAAAGAACTGCTTTTAACATTAGGGACTGGGATCAGTCCATGGGATAAAAAGGAAAGTGTTTTCTCACGGGAAAACATGTCAGGAAAAATAAAGAATACTTTCTACCTCTGTTTCAGATTTTTGAAACGCTTATTTTAAACCAAATTTTAATTTCTGTGTCCAAAATAAGTTTTAAGGACATCTGTTCTTCCATACGAAATAGGTTAGGCTGCCTGTTTCTTACTGAACTCATGGAATGGTTCTGCTTGTGATCCTCTGCACGCTGCCTTTTAATGAGTGAGGAGTTTGGGGTTGCCTAGCAACCCACTAACTTGTACAAACTCATCTTTCCCTCACAGAACGAAATGAAGGAAAACCAAGCAAAGTCAGTGAAAGACAATCTTTATAGTTTCAGGAGTAAATCTATATATGGCTTTTGTCCAGCACTTAGATGGATGTAAATGCAGCAACTTGTAAAACAAAAATGCACAATTTACTTCCCAAAAAAAAGTTGTACTTGCCTTTTCAAGTCGTTGAAGAACTCACATTTGATATTCTCTTATATGTTATAATAATATAACGTATAAACTCAAGGCTTTTTATTCTTTGTGATAACTCCTGTTTTAACACGTCACAAAACAGGAACCAGCATTCTAATTAGATTTACTCTATCAAGATATGGTTCAAATAGGACTACTAGAGTTCATTGAACACTAAAACTATGAAACAGTTACTTTTTATATTAAAAAGACCATGGATTTAACTTTAAAAAATCCAAATGCAGGATAGTAATTTTTGTTTACTTTTTTAACCAAACTGAATTTTTTGAAAGACTATTGCAGGTGTTTAAAAAGAAAGAGAAATTGTTTTATCTAATACTGTAAGTAGTTGTCATATTCTGGAAAATTTACTAGTTTTAGAGTTAAGAGAACTCCTCTCCTTGGTTAGGGAAGAAGAAAGCCCTTCACCACTGTGGAACGATGCCCTGGCTTTAAGGTGTAGCCCTACATCATGCTTCTTTTGAGAATTATATTTGGTAGTTATAATTACAGAAACTGATTAGTTGTCAGTTTGCAGGTAGATTTAGCACAGTACTCATCACTCTGGATAGATTGAGATGTTCTTTCACAACAGATAAATGATCTGTAACACTGTAAGATACTGATCTTTACAACTGTTTAATCAGTTTTATTTTTGTACAGTATTAGTGACCTAAGTTATTTTGCTGTCCCATTTTTGTAAATCAAATGAAATTATAAGAGGATTCTGACAGTAGGTATTTTGTACATATGTATATAAGTTGTCCAAATAAAAATAATAAATGATAAAGATCAAATTGTTCCAGCCATTTGTGTTCTAAAAGGGGTGTGTTTTTGTCATACTGGAGGTTACCTCTTTAACCAGTGCTCACAGGGTTTTATGATGAGTACAAAGATGATTTACTTAGGCCTTTCAACGTGAGATATTTGTGTAGACCTGTCTGTATTTACTATTCACAGACCTCTGAGGAAGGAGATGGAATGGAGGCTGCGTTAAACTACTATATTATACTGGAGGGGAATATTTATATTTTCAGGTAAATCACTTAAAGAGGTCTATAAAGCTTATAACTATTCTGGGGTACTAGGAACTAGTCAGAGAACATTACTCAGATTATTCTCTTGAGATATGGTATTGATAAGAACTCACAAATTGGAGTCTCAAAGGCAAAACAGTAAAACCATAAAACCAAGTGAAGATGAACACCAAAGTGTGTGTGTGTGTGTGTGTGTGTGTGTGTGTATAATTTCATCTAGATAATCTATAACCTATAATCACAGTATAATCTAGTATAAGTAGATACTAGCTAGCTAGTATTTATTAAGCTTTCATTGTGTGTCACAGTGCCAAGTGTTCAGTACTTTTTTCTCATTTTATCTTTACAGCAGCTCTGTACAGCTCCTTACAGAAGATACCACTGTTATCCACATATTTCAGATGGGGGAAATGACTAACTTGCTAACACAGTCTAGTAAGTGGTGTAGACCATATTTAAATCTGGATCTGCTGAACTGAAGCCTCCATCTCTCTATGCCTACTACATCAGGTTATTTGCACTTGACCCATGTTATTGAGCAACGGTTAGTGCCACGCATTGTCACTGAGGACACAAAGGTGACAAAAGCACACAAACTCTCTTCATTCAAGGGGTTTATATGTTAAGGGATGAAAACCCATAAACAAGTGAACAAAGTAGCCATGTAATTAGAGGCGGGTGACTTGGGTGTTGAGGAAAGCCTACTTTAGGTTGAGTCTCCCTGAGGGGACTTACACGTATGAGCTGGGAGCTGGGTGACACGGAGGAGACAGGCCTGCAGATATGGAAGAAGTGAGATGAGCCAGTGCGAGGAGTTTGGCAGGCGGGTGATCAGGATTTTGGAGGAACTCAAGGAAGGGGTGGCTGGAGTATAAACAAGGAAGATGAGAGTGGATGGGGTGGTTGGCACAGGCCAGATCATGAGGCCTGTATTGCAGGTTACAGTGTAATGTTTGACTTTGATTCTCAGAGGGGGCAATCTCATGGAAGTTTACAAGCAGAAGAAGGTTATGATCAGATACACATTTTTCAAGAAGCTCTTTCTGGGTGTGGGTAGAAAATGGATTTTAGATGGGCAAGAATGGAAGCGGGGAGACTGGTATTAATCCAGGCAAGAGATGATGATTAGCTGGATCAGTGGAGGTAGGAAGAAGTGAATAGTTCCAAAAATGCCTCAGGGGCAGAATCATTTAGACTTGAAGATGTTAGGATGTCAGGGGTGAATGATAAAAAGCTCCAGTCATGACCCTCAGGTTATTATGGCCTGAGCAACAGATTAATGCAGTTGGATGAGGTGGAAGAAAGGAGATGGCTGGTGTGAAGGAAAGTTGTAGACTTGTCTGTGGACATATTGCCCGTCAGACATCACAGGGACATGCTGAGAGAACAACAGTTACACATACTAGTTTAGAACTCGTAGAAGTATGGACTGGAGATTTGGAAGTCACAGGCATGTTTGAGGTAACTGAAGCCACAGGAATGGGTGGGATCACCTGTGGTAGAGAGAAAGAGAGAGTCTAGAACAGAGGAGGAGGGAGGCGGCCAGAAAGGTAGCTGAAGAAGTAACAAAACTTAGAAAACTGCAGGGTCCTAGAATAAAGCACTGGGGTTCCCAGGTGGCTCAGTGGTAAAGAACCCGCCTGCCAAACAGGAGATGCGGGTTCGACCCCTAGGTCAGGAAGATCCCTAGGTCGGAAAGATCCCTTGGAGAAGAAAATGGCAAGCCACTCCAGTATTCTTGCCTGGGAAATCCCATTGACATAGGAGCTTGGTGGGCAACAGTCCATGGGGTCACAAGAGTCAGACAAGACTTAGTGACTAAACAACAGAATAAGGGATGGGGTTGGGGTGGGGGAAGATTAATCAGTTATGTTGCATGTCACTGGGAGCTGTAGTAAGACTAGTGCTAAAATGTGTCCAAAGTATTGAGATGAGGTATTTGAGGTAACTGGTGAAACTTATTAGCACTGCCTTAGAATAGTGGAAATAGACATCTGGTTGGGGAGGGGGAAGAGTAATTAGAAGGCAGAAAATCATAGAATAGTTATTTCTTGCACAATTTGCAGAAAATTTAAAAAGCAGAAAGAGTCTTGATCAACAGCACAAGATAGGAAAAAGAAAGGAGACACAGAAACAGCCCAAAATAAGGAAAATAGAATCTACATGGCACCTAAGTTTCCTTATTTAAAGTTAGATTTTCAGTTGAATCAAAATATGAAATTGTGTATGTGGATATTTCACAAGAGCCTCACTTAGAATGAAATAACAAGGATTATCTTTATCCAGTAAAAATAAATTATTTTTTTGTTGGCCTCTGCCTTAAGAGTTGTCATATTAAAATCAAAAAAGAATAGAATTTAATGAAAAAAATGGATGAAAGAAGGGATTACTTTATATGGGCACATTCTATATTGAAGATGTAACAGTGGCTAGTAACATCCCATCAAAATACATGAAACAAAAAAAGCCAGGAGAATTTCATGAAAACTACAGAATTGCAATCTTACCTAAATAAGAGACGACTTTGGTAATATGCATCTTTTCAAATATTTATGAAACATGTTCAAAAATATAAGATACAAGACAATAAGTAACAAAGATTACACTTTCTGACTAGCAAGCAGTAAAGGAAACAATTCATAACAAGTTGTCACTCACCTAAAGCCAGAGATCTGGAGTGTGAAGTCAAGTGATCATTACTATGATCAAAGCTAAGAGGCAGTGATGCTATTCCAGTTGAGCTATTTCAAACCCTAAAAGATGATGCTGTTTAAATGCTGCAGTCAATATGCCATCTTATTTGGAAAACTCAGCAGTGGCCACAGGACTAGGAAAAGGTCAGTTTTCATTCCGATCCCAAAGAAAGGCAATGCCAAAGAGCATTCAAATTACAGTTGCACTCATTTCAAATGCTAGCAAGATTATGCTCAAAATCCTTCGAGCTAGGCTTCAACAGTGCGTGAACCAAGAACTTCCAGATGTACAAGCTGTATTTAGAAAAGGCAGAAGAACCAGAGATCAAATTACCAATGTCCACTGGATCATAGAAAAAGCAAGGGAATTCAAAAACATCTTCTGCTTCATTGAGTACACTAAAGCCTTTGCTGTGTGGATCACAACAAACTGGAAAATTCTGAAAGAGATGAGATGGGAATACCAGACCACCTTATGTGCCTCCTGAGAAACCTGTATGCAGAATAAGAAGCAACAGTTAGAACTGGACATAGAACAAGCGACTGATTCAGAATTGGGAAAGGAGTACCTCAAATCTGTATATTGTCACCCTGCTTATCTAACTTATATGCAGAGTACATCATGCCGAAATGCTGGGATGGATGACTCACAAGCTGAAATCAAGATTGCTGGGAGAAATGTCAACAACCTCAGAAATGTAGATGATACCACTTTAATGGCAGAAAGCAAAGAGGAACTAAAGAGCCTCTTGATAAAGGTGAAAGAGGAAAGAAAAAACTGGCCTAAAACTGAAAATTCAAAAAATGAAGAACATAGCATCCAGTCCCATCATTTCATGGGGAATAGATGGGGAAATAGTGAAAATAGTGACGGATTTTATTTTCTTGGGCTCCAAAATGACTATGGACAGTGACTGCAGCCATGAAATTAAAAGATGCTTGTTCATAGGAAGAAAAGCCTTGACAAACCTAGAGAGCATATTAAAAGGTATAAAATAGCTTTGTCAACAAAGGTTCATATAGCCAAAGCTATGGTTTTTCCAGTAGTCATGTATGAATGTGAGAGTTGGACCATGAAGAAGGCTGAGCGCCAAAAGAATTGTTGCTTTCGAACTTGTGGTGCTGGAGAAGACTCTTGAGAGTCCATTGGATCTCTCTGGGACATCAAACCAGTCAATTCTAAAGGAAATCAACTCTGAATATGTATTGGAAGGACTGATGTTGAAGCTGAAGTTCCAATACTTTGGCCACCTGATGTGAAGAGCCAGCTCATTGGAAAAGACCCTGATGCTGGGAAAGATTGAGGGCAGGAAGAGCAGGGGGCAACAGGATGAGATGGTTGGATAGTGTCACCGACTCAGTGGACATGAGTTTGAGCGAACTCAGGGAGATACTGAAGGACAGGGAAGCCAGGCGTGGTGCAGGTCATGGGATTGCAAGGATTAGGACACGACTTAGCATCTGAACAACAGCAACATCTCAATTCTTAATGAAAGAGAAAATACAAATTATAATCAGTTTAAGTCAATAAGAGAAAAAACTATATATCCAAAATATACCCGAAAGCTTTCCTTAGAAGAAAAATTCAGAGGCTTTGTTGTTCTTTAGTCACTCAGCCATGTCTGACTCTTTGTGACCCCATGGACTGTAGCACACCAGGCTTTCCTGTCCTTCACCATTTCGTGGAGTTTTATTATATGTTTTTATTATTATCCATTAAAAATAAACCAAACAATCAGTTCAAGAAGCAAGGAAGTGAATAAAATCTGGGAAAAGCATGAAGAATAGATTAAACCTAAGAGGTAGATCTGTGAAAAGACCAAAAAACGTCCCTTTTGACAAAGCCAAATGGCAAAAATGGAAAATCTAAATACATGCATGATACTACAAATGAAAATAGATTAGCTGTAGATATTATAAAATAATAATTTGGGGTATTTTGATTAAATGACTTCCTTAGGAAAAGAACAATTTTGATGAATAGTATAGGATAGACCAAAAAGTATAAACAAAGTTAACAAATATCAGAGAATTTCAGCACCTAGATAATTTTATAGGCAAAATCTTTAGGAACTAATATCTTCTTTAGAATTTAAACTGTTAGAACATAAAGCATAGGAAATGATGGGGAATATTTCAGTTCATTTAGGAAGCTAGTTTAACCCTGACTTAAAAGAATCAAGAATATTTTGTAAAAGAGAAATAATATAGGAGAATTTGCTCTACCAGGAATTACAGCTCATTTTAAACACATAAGAATTTAATATATAAGAGTGACCCTCCAAGTCAATGGGGAAAGCATGAATTAGCCACTGTGTTTAGCAAGTTAATTATCTAAAAACTATATACCAAATTAACTCCTATATTAATTAAATATTTAAATAGAATTATTAAAGCACTTGAAAATATAGGTGAAGATCTATTTCCTCAAATCATCCTTTGAGAAAGAACTCAAATATGCAAATCTAAGAGTAGAAGTCAATAACAGAAAATTAGTAGATTTAACTAATAATATGAAGCTATTTCTTAAAAATTAGCCTATACAAAATTGAAAGGTACAGATATGGAAAAGTGCACCTCAAAAGGGTTAGTATCTTTAATATATATCTTCTTACAGGTCAGTATAAAAAACATTTAGAAAAATTCAAATAATATGAATTGACACTTTAAAAATGATAAAAATAGTCAAACATTTAAAAATGTTCACTATGCTTTCAGTCAAAACCACAATATTAAAAAAATGAGTTACATTTTGGAGAAGGAAATGGCAAACCACTCCATTATTCTTGCCTGAAAAATCCATGGGCAGAGGAGTCATGGGATTGCAAAGAGTTGGACATGACTGAGTGAGCAAACAGTTGTATTTGCCAGGACAATTAGTGAAGATTTAAAAAATAAAGCACCCATTTTGTCGGAAATTAGGAGAGATGGGCACATTGTTAGCGGGAATCCAGACTGGCACATGTTTTCTAGGAGACAATTGGGCCATAGAATTAAAAACTATAAAAATGTTCTGAAGACTTAAAGAAGCAGTGTCTGGAAGGGAAGTTGATACGGGGCATCCACACTGCTTATATTGTCCCTGTTCCCCTTCACTCCAGCTCACTCAGGCTCTCATCATGTCCCACGTATATTCCTCGAATAGCCTCTTAACTAGTAGAGTTTCCTCCACATTTTCTTTTAACATGATCATCTGCTTTGCCATGTTGGTGTTCTAAATACAAACCATCTATGTTCTTTTGTTTTGCCAGTACCTCCCATGTTCCCATCACTTAAAGGATTAAGGTCAATATTCTTAATATGGCTTGCAAGGTTCTCCATGTCCTGACCCCTGTCAAATTCTCTAGGCATACCTTTTACCCCCACTGTTTTGCCCCATTCATAATACCCATCTGCTGATAATTTTTACAGATGTGTTACTTCTATTCATATTCTTTCAGTTAGTTCAGTCCTGTCCTCCCCATCCCCATCACTCACTCTATTTCTTTGCAAAGAAGGCTCTGCGTGCATGCTTGCTAAGTTGCTTCAGTCACGTCTGACTCTGCAGTCCTATGGACTGTAGCCTGCCAGGCTTCTCTGTCCATAGGATTCTCCAGGCAAGAATACTGGAGTGGGTTGCCTTTGCCTCCTCCAGGGGATCTTCCTGACCCAGGGATCAAACCTGCATCCCTTACTTCACCTGCATTGGCAGGCAGGTTCTTTACCACTAGTGCCACCTGGAAAGCCCTAGCGAAGGCTGTGCCTTCCTTTAGAAAGCTTTCTATGACTTCCTGGGCTGGATTAAGTACCCCTCCATTTGCTCCCACAAAACACATTATCTACTCCCCCACGTTATTTTTGTGAAATTCGTTCATGTCACTGTAAGTAGTTGTAGTTTGTTCACTCTCATTTCTCTCTTCAATCATCAAAATATTTCACAATTGTTATTGCATAATTACTCCAGATACTGGTTACTAGGTGTAGTGCTTCTGTTAGCGTTCTGTGCATGTGTTTAGGTAAACATGCCCTCATTTCTGTTGGGTGTATATCTAGGACTGTAACTGCTCAATCATAGGAGGAGGTAGGCAGAATAATAAAAGCAGACTTTTAGAATCCTTGCCCTAATGATTGGCTTTCCAGGTGGGCTTTGTAATAGGGAGATAACCAGGTAGGCCTAATATAATCACAACTGCTTTGAAAGCAAGTGCTTTCTTCATCTGGGAGCAGACAAGGGAGTCAGACATGAAGCGCAAGGAATACTTGCTGCGTTTGGGGGGGCTTTAGGATACAGGGGTCCACCTTGCAAGGACTGGAAAGTGGCCTCTAGAAGCAGAGGATGGCCTCAACTGGTCCCCAGCAAGGAAACAGGGCATTGGCCCTAAAACATCAAAGTCCTGAACTTTGCCAACAGTAAGTTAGGGATGTGGGGTTCTCCCTAAAGCCTCTTGATGAGAACTCATCCTCCCCAACGCCTTGATTTCAGCCTTGTGATATTCTGAGCAGATCACCCAGCCACGCTGTGGTGGACTTCTGATCTACAGAACTGTAAGCTAAAAATAATTTTGCTCTTAAGTTTGTGGTAATTTGTTATATAGCAGTAGAATACTAATACGTAGAATTTCCATGTATTCGTTTTAGAAGATGCTGCCAACAGACATTTATGAGAGTTTCTGTCCTCTATAAAATCAATACATGTTGCTTTTAGCATAGTCACAAAATACAAAGCATCTAGTAAAAATCTGCCTGATTATTGAACCTAAGTATTAATTATTAGCAAAACGAAATTAAAAGTGAAATACAGCATTCAGTTTCTCACATAAAATATTATATAAATTATAACATCCATTTCTTAAAAACTTTAAAAATATTTATATCCTTGACCAAGCAATTGCATGTTCAAGGAATTATCATGAGTGTCTGTGAAGGCTGAGTTGCAAAAATGTACCTGGTGGTATATGTTGTTTATAATCGTGAAAACTTGAAAACAATCTCCATATTTAGTTCTAATGAACCCTCTAACAATGGAATATGGTACATCCATTACAAATGATATAGAACAGCTTTACACCAAAGATATTCTGTAGAACATTAATTTTCCAAATGTTCTAGAAAGATTCCATGATTAAATAGATTAAATAAGAGATACTCCGGGCAAAGTGACCCAGGTTTCGCTACTAGAGCTCTTTGCCAGCCTTTGCTCTAATCAAACAGCCATTGTTAACGTCTGAGGCTGGGACAGTACAGCATTGCACAAATCTACTTGATTATGGTCAGTTTGCTTTGTTTTCTGGGACATTTTGCAAATTAGATTTTGGGAAATGACACAAAAATATGTTCATGATATATATAATTTGGTGCAAAAAGTGATACGAATAGCATAGTCCTACTTTAACATATAAGAATGTAAAGGATATTATACAAAAATGTTAATGTGATTATGTTGATGGAGTTTTTATATCCCTTATCTGTATTTTTCTAAATTTTCTATAAAATTAATATAGGCTACAATTGTAAAAAAGAGAAAAGAGGAAAAAGCAGAAGTCAATCTAACTACTGTTTCTTGGAACAGCAGTGTTAAAGCTGTAGCCCTTGCGCTGGGCTTTACCTGCTATATGGTCTGGTTGAATGAGGTTAATGATCTACTGCTGGGCTGCCTGTCTTTGCAGGCCAATCTGGGGGTCAAACACTCCAGTCAGTTTGGGTTGATTTGGGGTGGCCTCTGGGACTGTTGCGCCGGGAGAGCAGCGAATTCTCCCATTCCCTCCTCTCTGCTCTAATTCAGGCACGCCCGGTTGCCCTGGCACCGAAGGTCTGTCTTCCTGAGTTTCGTCTCTTCCGAGTACAGCTTCTACTCCTCCATTCTTCACTGTCAACTCAGGTCTTCCCAGGTTGCAATACCACACTGAAGGATTACTGAAAAGACCAACCCATGTTCAAACCCTACCTGAGGACCAGGTGGAGGCACTTAATCTTTGAGTCTCGCTTTTCCTCAACTATGAAAAGTGTACATGTATATGTAATGCCATAGTAACACATTATTACTTATACACATTGTAATAGTACTGTTGTGAGGAGTAAATCAAGATTTAAACACAGTACTAGGTTTTCAAGAAATATTTGTTCTTTCCATCTCTCAGTCCTAGAGTTAACATGGCCGTCCATTTAGTAGTAAGAGCTACCACCTGGTTGCTTTCTCGTGGGTGGGGCCTGTTTTCTTTGCCTTTGTTTATGAAAGAGCTTGAAGTAGGGTGAGCAGGTGTTGTTGATATTGGTGTCAGCAAACTATGGCCCCTGATCAAATCTGGTCCATAGATCATTTTTATAGTCCACAAGTTAAGAATAGCTGCTGCAGTTTTAATTGGTTGAAGAAACCAAAGAGAATTTTATATCAGACACTTTTAAAAGTGAAGTCACTCAGTCGTGTCTGACTCTTTGTGACCCCGTGGACTGCAGCCTACCAAGCTCCTCTGTCCATGGGACTCTCCAGGCAAGAATACTGGAGTGGGTTGCCATTTCCTTCTCCAGGGGATCTTCCCGACCCAGGGATCGAACCCGGGTTTCCCACATTGGAGGCAGACACTTTAACCTCTGAGCCACCAGGGAAGCCCCTTGAAAATGATATAAAATTCAAATTTCAGTGTTTGTAAATTTTCATTGGAACACAAGTACTCACTTATTTGCATGTTGTCTATGACTGCTGGCATCCAATGTCTGTTGAGTATGCATAACAGAGATTCTACAGCCTACAAAGCCATGTTTACCATCTGATTCTTTGCAGAAAAAAAAATCTACTGACCTCTACCCTAGGCTCTTTCTTTCTTTTGTTCTTTTTTTAAAAAGTAATGTTTCCTTATTTTGGCTGCGCTGGGTCTTCGCTGCAGCTATGCTTTCCTCTAGTTGTGGTGCTCGGACTTCTCATTGCAGTGGCTTCTCTTCTTGCAGAGGCTCTAGGGTTCATGGGCACAGTAGTTGTGGCTCCTGAGCTCTAGAGCACAGGCTCAGAAGTTGTGGCTCACAGGCTTAGTGCTCCACAGCATGTGGGGTCTTCCCAGATCAGGGACCAAACCCATGTCTCCTCCATCAGCAGGCAATTTCTTTACCACTGAGCTAGTGGGTCCTTAGGCTGCTTCTTATCTTAAGTATTTCTAAAAGACAAGCTTTAAGAGACATGGTACTCATTCAGTTCAGTTCAGTCGTGTCTGACTCTTTGTGACCCCATGGACTGCAGCACACCAGGCCTCCCTGTCCATCACCAACTCTCGGAGCTGGCTCACTCATGTCCATTGAGTTGGTGACACCATCCAACCATCTCATCCTCTGTCGTCCCCTTCTCTTCCCGCCTTCAATCTTTCCCAGCATCAGGGTCTTTTGAAATGAGTCAGCTCTTCGCATCAGGTGGCCAAAGTATTGGAGTTTCAGCTTCAGCATCAGTCCTTCCAATGAATATTCAGGACCAATCTCCTTTAGGATAGACTGGTTGGATCTCCTTGCAGTTCAAGGGACTCTCAAGAGTCTTCTCCAATACCACAGTTCAAAAGCATCAATTCTTTCATTCGTTCAGCTTTCTTTATAGTCCAACTCTCATATCCATACATGACTACTGGATTGGATTGCATTTATTAATTAAAAGAAATGTCTCTTGAAGGCTTGAGTTTTGAAGTTTCCATGTCCACCCCTTTTCTTGAACTTCATGCAGTATGTGATAAGTTTGGGTTTGCAGGCCTGGCACAGATAAGAATGCATGTCTGTTTCTAGATACTCTGCCCATCTGTTGGCTAAGAGCCACCAGTTTAGTGGTAAAGACTAGCTTTTAAGGTGTATGTATATAGGTTCAGTTCAGTCGCTCACTCGTGTCCGACTCTGTGCTACGCCATGGACTGCAGCATGCCAGGCCTCCGTGTCCATCACCAACTCCCAGAGTTTACCCAAACTCATGTCCGTTGAGTCAGTGATGCTATCCAACCATCTCATCCTCTGTCATCCCCTTCTCTTACAACTTTCAATCTTTCCCAGAATCAGGCTCTTTTCAAATGAGACAGCTCTTTGCATCAGGTGGCCAAAGTATTGGGGTTTCAGCTTCAGCATCAGTCCTTCCAATGAACACCCAGGACTGATCTCCTTTAGGATGGACTGATTGTATCTCCTTGTAGTCCAAGGTGCTCTCAAGAGTCTTCTCCAACACCACAGTTCAAAAGCATCAATTCTTTGGTGCTCAGCTTTCTTCACAGTCCAACTCTCACATCCATACATGACTACTGGAAAAACCATAGCCTTGTCCAGACAGACCTTTGTTGACAAAGTAATGTCTCTGCTTTTTAATATGCTATCTAGGTTAGTCATAACTTTTCTTCCAGGGAGTAAGGGTCTTTTTATTTCATGGCTGCAGTCACCATCTGCAGTGATTTTGGAGCCCAAGAAAATTAAGTCTGCCACTGTTTCCACTGTTTCCCATCTATTTCCCATGAAGTGATGGGACCAGATGCCATGATCTTTGTTTTCTGAATGTTGACCTTTAAGTCAACTTTTTGACTCTCCTCCTTCACTTTCATCAAGAGGCTCTTTAGTTCTTCTTTACTTTCTGCCATAAGGGTGGTATCATCTGCATATCTGAGGTTATTGATATTTCTCCCAGCAATCTTGATTCCAGCTTGTGCTTCCTCCAGTCCAGCATTTCTCATGATGTACTCTGCATAGAAGTTAAATAAGCAGGGTGACAATACACCGCCTTGATGTACTCCTTTTCCTATTTGGAACCGGTCTGTTGTTTCATGTCCAGTTCTAACTGTTGCTTCCTGACCTGCATACAGGTTTCTCAAGAGGCAGGTCAGGTGGTCTGGTATTCCCATCTCTTTCAGAATTTTCCACAGTTTATTGTGATCCACACAGTCAAAGGCTTTGGCATAGTCAATAAAGCAGAAATAGACGTTTTTCTGGAACTCTCTTGCTTTTTCCATGATCCAGCGGATGTTGGCCATTTGATCTCTGGTTCCTCTGCCTTTTCTAAAACCAGCTTGAATATCTGGAAGTTCATGGTTCACGTATTGCTGAAGCCTGGCTTGGAGAATTTTCAATATTACTTTACTAGCATGTGAGATGAGTGCAATTGTGTGGTAGTTTTAGCATTCTTTGGCATTGCTTTACTTTGAGATTGGAATGAAAACAGACCTTTTCTAGTCCTGTGGCCACTGCTGAGTGTTCCAAATTTGCTGGCATATTGGGTGCAGCACTTTCACAGCATCATCTTTTAGGATTTGAAATAGCTCAACTGGAATTCCATTCCATCACCTCCACTAGATTTGTTCATAGTGATGCTTCCTAAGGCCCACTTGACTTCACATTCCAGGATGTCTGGCTCTAGGTCAGTGATCACACCATCGTGATTATCTGGGTCATGAAGATCTTTTTTGTACAGTTCTTCTGTGTATTCTTGCCACCTCTTCTTAATATCTTCTGCTTCTGTTACATTTCCTTCTCCAGGGGATCTTCCCAACCCAGGGATCGAACCCGGGTCTCCTGCATTGCAGACAGACGCTTTACCGTCTGAGCCACTCGGGAAGCCCCTGTCTCCTGTATAATGTCATGAACCTCCATCCACAGTTCATCAGGCAATCTGTCTATCAAATCTAGTCCCTTAAATCTATTTCTCACTTCCACTGTATAGTCATAAGAGATTTGATTTAGGTCATACCTGAGTGGTCTAGTGGTTTTTCCTACTTCTTCAATTTAAGTCTGAATTTGGTAATAAGGAGTTCATGATCTGAGCCACAGTCAGCTCCTGGTCTTGTTTTTGCTGACTGTATAGAGCTTCTCCATCTTTGGCTGCAAAGAATATAATCAGTCTGATTTTGATGTTGGCCATCTGGTGATGTCCATGTGTAGAGTCTTCTCTTGTGTTGTTGGAAGAGGATGTTTGCTGTGACTAGCGCAGTCTCTTAGCAGAACTCTATTAGCCTTTGCCCTCCTCCATTCTGTACTCCAAGGCCAAATTTGCCTGTTACTCCAGGTGTTTCTTGACTTCCTACTTTTGCATTCCAGTCTGCTATAATGAAAAGGACATCTTTTTTGGGGTGTTAATTCTAGAAGGTCTTGTAGTTCTTTGTAGAACTGGTCAACTTCAGCTTCTTCAGCATTACTGGTGGGGACATAGACTTGGATTACTGTGATATTGAATGGTTTGCCTTGGAAACGAACAGAGATCATTCTGTCATTTTTGAGTCTGCATCCAAGTATTGCATTTTGGACTCTTTTGTTGACCATGATGGCTACTCCATTTCTTCGAAGGGATTCTTGCCCATGGTCATCTGAGTTGAATTCACCCATTCCAGTCCATTTAAGTTCGCCAATTCCTACAATGTTGACATTTACTCTTGCCATCTCCTGTTTGATCACTTCCAATTTGCCTTGATTCATGGACCTGGCATTCCAGGTTCCTATCCAGTATTGCTCTTTATAGCATCAGACCTTGTTTCCATCACCAGTCACATCCACCACTGGATGTTGTTTTTGCTTTGGCTCCTTCTCTTCATTCTTTCTGGAGTTATTTCTCCACTGACCTCCAGTAGCATATTGGGCACCTACCCACCTGGGGAGTTCCTCTTTCAGTGTCCTATCTTTTTGCCTTTTCGTACTGTTCATGGGGTTCTCAAGGCAGGAATACTAAAATGGTTTGCCATTCCCTTCTCCAGTGGACCACATTTTGTCAGAACTCTTTACCATGACCCATCCGTCTTGGGTGGCCCTACATGGCATGGCCCATAGATTCATTGAGTTATGTATATATATACACCCTTATATATATATATATATATATATATATATATATATATAAAATTGAGTTATGTATATATATACACCCTTATATATATATATATATATATATAAGGGTGTTTCTAGCTAAATACTACAGATTTGTTTATCATTGGTTTTAATTGGTAGTTAACATGCAGTGCCTTAGAAGACTGTCTTTGTCATTGCCCTCCCCCCATTATTTAATTTATAAACAAGCATCTGAGAAGATGCTGCTTCAAAAAGACCCTGTGATCCATTTGTCATTTGAGGGTTCCTGTGCAGTACAGCCGCTGTCACCTCCATGTTCCTCTGTAGGAGAGATGTTCAGATGCTAATAGTAAGTATTCTGTTGCATAGTGCAAAGGGCAGTCTCCTAACAGGGACAGTAGAGTATTTTAGGTAGAGCCTTTGCAGATTATTTTTTCTTTTTTTTCTCCTTCTCTGAGAATGGGTATTTTGGTAGAGATTCTGCAACCAATGCAGAAGACGTGGGTTTGATCCCTTGCTTGGGAAGATCCCCTGGAGAAGGAAATGGCAACCCACTCCAATATTCTTGCCTGGAAAACTCCATAGGCAGAGGAGCCTGGCAGGCTACAGTCCGTGGAGTCACAAGGAGTTGGACATGACTTAGCAACTGAACAAAAACAACAAATCTGCAACCTGGGCAGCTCTGGCTGCATAAATTATAGCTGTTCTGGGCCTAAGTAATAGGAGGGTGAGTCCAGCATATTGTCCATTCTGTTTATAGTTCTATGAAAGTAAAAATCTGTTAAATGCAACTAACTCAAAGCAAAACAGTATACATATGAGCAGGATTGAAATGGCCATTGCCTATTTTTGAGTGATAATAAAGCCAAACTGAATTCAATTTGCTTATTCTAAAAGAGACCTTTCTGTTGTTTTCAGACAGAGAAAACCACACGCAGAGCATGCAGGTTTCTTCTGATGCTAGCTCTCAACAACCATATTTGCCCAGCTTTAGAATATGTTTGCTTTCTGTTAGCATTTTCTGTTTCTCTAGTTGCGGTGAATGGGGGCTATTCTTTGTGCTGTGCCGGGGCTTCCCGTTGTGGTGGCCTCTCTTGCTGTGGAGCAGGGGCTCTAGGCGCATCGGCTTCAGTAGTTGCGGCTTGTGGGCCCTGGAGCATGCAGGCTGCAGTGTTGTGGCTCACAGACTTAGTGGCTTTGCAGTGTGTGGGATCTTCCCAGACCAGGGATGGAACCCGTGTCTTCTGCATTACCAGGCAGATTTTTTTTTTTTAACCACTGAGCCACCATGGAAACCCCCTTCTTTGCATTTTTACCAGCTGCAAACCAACAGTGTTATGCGGAATTTCCTCATCTTCCTAAAACATCAGGATACCAGTCCTTCCTGACTCCCTTCAGCTGCTTGATTTCAGTGTTTGTCTCTCCTGGTCTGTTCCCTTAGTATCCCCCTGCCTAGGTCAGACTTTGCATAAAAGTTCTAAATAGACAGGCATCTCCCACAGAGGAAGTGCTGAGTTGTCTGTAGCTTCTCCAAGCTTTCATTATTTTCTAGGATCAGTTCAGTTGCTCAGTCGTGTCTGACTGTGGCTCCACAGACTGTGGCATGCCAGGCTTCCCTGTCCATCACCAACTCCCGGAGCTTGCTCAAACTCATGTCCATTGAGTCAGTAATGCCGTCAACTCTAGGATACGTTCAGTAATTTTTCTAGGATACATTCATTATATAGCATTAATGGTGCCCAAGATTCCAGCTAACTTTCCAACTAACTTTAAGGGAGCCATGGATAAAGGCATTGTAAATGGCTTGTTTATCTTTCTGGGTCGAGATCAGCATCATGCAATGTATTGTTCCTAAGCACCTCTGGCAATGTCTAAAAATGTTTTCTTTTCCTATGGAAATCAAAGTCACTTTTTAAAAGCCTACCATCACTTTCTAAGTTTCTCTGCTGGTCTTAGGAAATCAGCTTTGGGCATCCTAAAAACTAATTTTGTTATCATCACCCATGGAAATGCCAGTTGGGCTCTGAGGAATTTACCTAAATGAGTCAACCTTTAGGCATGCTTCAGTTCTGCTTATTTTTATTATCAAATTTTATCATTTATATTTTGTTTTCTCTTCAGAATCCTATGAAGAAATGTCTCAACATTTAAATATTGACTTTTAACGTGTCCTTCAATTTAAATATCTGAGACTTTATATGTATTCCAAAAGGCATTTCCGAATGAGGCTGCCTGAAGTTTACTTTTTTGTTGTTCAGTTGCTGGGTCATGTCTCACTTTCTGCAACCCCATGGACTGCAGCACACCAGGCTTCTCTGACCTCCACCTCCCGGAGTTTGCTGAAATTCATGTCCATTGAGCTATCTAACCATCTCATCCTCTGCCTCCCCCTTCTCCTTTTTCCTTCAGTCTTTTCCCAGCATTAGGGTCTTTTCCAGTGAGTCAGTTCTTTGCATCAAGTAGCCAAAGTATTGGACCTTCAGCCTCAGCATCAGTCCTTCCAACAAATATTCAGGGTTGGTTTCCTTTAGGGTTCACTGGTTTGATCTCCTTGCAGTCCAAGGGATTCTCAAGAGTCTTTTCCAGCATCATAATTTGAAAGCATCAATTACTTTCACCACTAGACACATCCACAACTGAGTGTCGTTTCTGTGTTGGCCCAACTGTTTCATTCTTTCTGGAGCTATTAGTAATTGCCGTCCATTCTTCCCTGGTAGCATATTGGACACCTTCCAATCTAGGAGGGGCTATCTCCCAGGGTTATATTTTTATTTTTTGCTTTTCATACTGTTCATGTGGTTCTCCAGGCAAGAATACTGAATTAGGTTGCCATTTCCTTCTCCAGGGACCACATTTTATCAGAACTCTTCACTATGACCCATCTGTCCTGAGTGGCCCTACAGAGCAATGCTCACAGCTTCATGGAGTTACACAAGCCCCTTTGCCACAACAAGGTTATGATCCATGAAAGGGGAAGCTTACTTTAGAAACTGGCGTTTATTTACTTTTTCTCACGCTTCTGTGCTCCCTTGTTCCCCCTCCCCCCCAAATACTATTTGAAATCTTAATGGATGATAATGTATACAGAAACACCTGAAAAAAATAAGCTTGACATATCTGGGGAAATAGACTAGAAAACATTGCTCATTTGAAAGTCAGAATAAGCTTCTTTTATCTTCTTGAGATTAGGGGCGTGGTGGATGGGAGGAAGGTAGGGGAGGAGGGTTGAGTAAGCTACAATACAGTTTTGCATGAGAAAATGTTGTACTTAAGAGAAATGAAGTATAAAGGTCAAGTACTATGCATGTACTCAGATGAGGCAACGTAGATATTAACCATGGAAGTTGGGTCCATTTTTAAAAACAAAGATTTGGGTGCTCACTCTTCTGGTCTTCCGAGCACACAGTGTCACAAAACTACAGTTTTCTGTTTACTCTTGTCTTTATTGTGTAACTTCAGTTCAGTTGCTCAGTCATGTCTGACTCTTTGTGACCCCATGAACAGCAGCATGCCAGGCCTCCCTGTCCATCACCAAACTTAGCTTTATATATATATCATCCCTCCAACCCCGTCCTTTGGGGGCTCCCATACCCTGTGTCTCTGAAATACTCTGGCCCAACCAAAACTGAGAAGGAGAAGTAATTTTATCTGCTGCATTTGCTAAGTTGGACTATATGAATCTGGTCCTACAAAGGGCCGTCTTTCCTGGCTGCATGAAAAAACTGCAGGGAAAAAGAGGTAACATATCAAGGCAGGAGAGCTCAGAAGTCAAACCGGAGTGAGCCCCGAGAACACATGAAACCTTGAATACAGCTGAGCCAGTTTCACACTGTACTTCCTAGCTGTGTGTGAGTGAATTTCCTGATTTGTCTCAGCTGGTTTAAATTTGGCAACTGTAACTTTGTTAACGGAGGTAAACTAAGGCAAGCATGAATTATCAGAAATTGAGTCAGGAATAGCAGAGGAACAGTGATTTGGAAAACAAGTGCTCAGCAAGCTGCAGGCCAATCTACTGAGGGCTATTTTTATTGGCAGGGAGTGCAAAGAGGGGGATGGCCAACCACCATCCAAGCAGTGAGTTCATTGCCTTGAGGATGGAGAGAAATTCTTGGCGGATATTCATTGGTCAGGAGATAAATCTTGGTTCTGTGAATCAAGTATTTATGGGAAACCAATCTCCCAGTTCTTCGGAGGGCACATTCATGAGATTCTCTGTTCTCTATTTTTCCAGGTATATTTCACATTTTCTTAGACTGTGATATTTAGTTATCTTTTATAAATCAAATAACAATTCAGTGTTCAATTGACCAGTGGTTCTTTGGGGACTGTTCTTTTCAGAATGAGAGGAGGTATGGGACCCAGGTGATAATTTTAATGAACCAAGGATTCTTCCTAGATGTTTTTGCTCCTCTCAATCTGAAATATTTGAGTTGTTTTAAATTGTTTATACTTATTCTGCTATGTAAGCAATACTTTCATTGTTTAAAATTTTTCATCTTTTAATTCCTAGTAAATTGTCCAAGAGCAAATGGTGAACAAGCACAGCTTCCTACAGTCAATTCACAGATAACATCTGTTCATTCCTGGGAGATGTGACAAATTTAAAAAAAATTAAGTGACCACTGTGTTCTAAAATACTTATTTTTTTTTTCAGTCAGGGATGCCACTTTGGCTGTTTGTCAATGAGTGCCACACTTTTTACTGGTTATTTCATGTTTAAACAACTTTAATAGGTTTTCTTCAAAATAGAAAACCCCAAACCTGTAATAGGATGATCAACTTTTATGGCATATTCCTAAAAAAAATAAATTGCAAGCATCAGAGTGTAAAAGCAACATGTGAGAAGCATTGTGTTATTCTCATTAATTTAGTCTGCTAAGAGAAAAGGTCAGAAAGAACCTAAATATTCATCACACAGCCTCAATTAAATACATTATGACAAATTTAGAAAATGGAGTAAAATTTGCTGTTAAAAAGAATGAGGTAGAATGTATATGTGATATGGGACACTTCTCAGGATAGATGTTGTGAAATAGCATTTTTCATTCATTCAAAAATTATTGAGCACTTTCTAAATGCCAGATAGTGTCCGAGCACTAGGGACATAGAATTTAAGATAGACAAGGTCTCTGACATTCTCATGTCCACATTAAGATCACATATTTCTATTTGTGAAGTTTATAAAAGTGTTTCTCTAAGTATATATAAAAGTATAATTTTAAAATATGCTTGGGCTTCCCCGGTGGCTCAGCAGTTAAGAATTTGCCTGCCAAGGCGGGAGACACAGGTTCGATATTTGAGGAACAGCTAAGCCTGAGTGCCACAGTTATTGAACCTGTGCTCTAAAGAGGCCAGGGACCAAAACTACTGAGCCCATGAGCTGTAACTACTGGAGCCCATGCCTCGAGCCTGTGCTTCACTATAAGAGAAGGAAGCCACCACAGTGAGAAGCCCGCCCACTGCAACTAGAGAGTAGCCCCTGCTCTCTCTGAAACTAGAGAAAAGCCCGCGCAGCAAGAAGACCCAACACAGCCAAAAATAAAACCTTAATTTAAAAAAATTTAATGCTTATGTATGTATATGTACATATTACACATATATATACACATTTATAAACACTCATTTATATGTGTATATATAAAATGTTTGCTTTACACTCTTCTTGAAGTATACCTAATAAAGCGTTATAGTGATTGCCTCTGGGGAAGGGGAGGGGAGTCTGAAGTAAGAGGGAGCCTTCCTTGTCTACCATTTGTGTACCATACATATATATTATCTTTTCTTCCAAAATAAATTAGTTTTCACTAAAAATAAGTTACTTTAAAAATAACTTTCCAATAATTACAGCCAGTATTTGTAACTGTCAGTAAATATATAATCACTGTTAAGATAGAACAATCATCGCTGGTTGCAGAATTGTGGAACCATGACTAGAAATACTCATTTCTCAATAAATCTGCTTTCTTCTGTATGATCGTATCTGGCATTTGATAATACTCAAAGTGAATAATTGTGTGGTAGTTTGAGCATTCTTTGGCATTGCCTTTCTTTGGGATTGGATTGAAAACAGACCTTTTCCAGTCCTGTGGCCACTGCTGAGTTTTCCAAATTTGCTGGCATAATGAGTGCAGCACTTTCACAGCATCGTCTTTCAGGATTTGAAATAGCTCAGCTGGAATTCCATCACCTCCACTAGCTTTGTAGTGATGCTTTCTAAGGCCCACTTGACTTCACATTCCAGGATGTCTGGCTCTGGGTGAGTGTGAGTGATCACACCATCGTGATTATCTTGGTCATGAAGATCTTGTTTGTACAGTTCTGTGTACTCTTGCCACCTCTTCTTAATATCTTCTGCTTCTGTTAGGTCCATACCATTTCTGTCCGAGCACATCTTTGCATGAAATGTTCCCTTGGTATCTCTAATTTTCTTGAAGAGATCTCTAGTCTTTCCCATTCTGTTGTTTTCCTCTATTTCTTTGCATTGATCACTGAGGAAGGCTTTCTTATCTCTTGCTATTCTTTGGAACTCTGCATTCAGATGCTTGTATCTTTCCTTTTCTCCTTTGCTTTTCACTTCACTTCTTTTCACAGCTATTTGTAAGGCCTCCCTAGACAGCCATTTTGCTTTTTTGCATTTCTTTTCCATGGGGATGGTCTTGATCCCTGTCTCCTGTACAATGTCATCAACCTCAGTCCATAGTTCATCAGGCACTCTATCTATCAGGTCTGGTCCCTTAAATCTATTTCTCACTTCCACTGTATAATCATAAGGGATTTGATTTAGGTCGTACCTGAATGGTCTATTGGTTTTCCTTATTTTCTTCAGCTTAAGTCTGAATTTGACAATATATCATGATCTGAGCCATAGTCAGCTCCTGGTCTTGTTTTTGTTGACTGTATAGAGCTTCTCCATCTTTGGCTGCAAAGACTATAACCAATCTGATTTTGGTGTTGGCCATCTGGTGACGTCCATGTGTAGAGTCTTCTCTTGTGTTGTTGGAAGAGGATGTTTGCTATGACCAGTGCATTCAAGCTGGTTTTAGAAAAGGCAGAGGAACCAGAGATCAAATGGCCAACATCCGCTGGATCATGGAAAAAGCAAGAGAGTTCCAGAAAAACATCTATTTCTGCTTTATTGACTATGCCAAAGCCTTTGACTATGTGGATCACCATAAACTGTGGAAAATTCTGAAAGAGATGGGAATACCAGACCACCTGACCTGCCTCTTGAGAAACCTGTATGCAGGTCAGGAATCAACTGTTAGAACTGGACATGGAACAACAGACTGGTTCCAAATAGGAAAAGGAGTACGTCAAGGCTGTATATCATCACCCTGCTTATTTAACGTATATGCATCATGAGAAACGCTGGGCTGGAAGAAACACAAGCTGGAATCAAGATTGCTGGGAGAAATATCAATAACCTCAGATATGCAGATGACACTATCTTTATGGCAGAAAATGAAGAGGAGCTAAAAAGGCTCTTGATGAAAGTGAAAGAGGAGAGTGAAAATTTGGCTTAAAGCTCAACATTCAGAAAATGAAGATCATGGCATCTGGTCCCATCACTTCAATGCAAATAGATGGGGAAACAGTGGCTGACTTAATTTTCTTGGGCTCCAAAATCACTGCAGATGGTGACTGCAGCCATAGAATTAAAAGATGCTTACTCCTTGGAAGGAAAGTTATGACCAACCTAGATAGCATATTCAAAAGCAGAGACATTACTTTGCCAACAAAGGTCCATCTAGTTAAGGCTATGGTTTTGCTAGTGGTCATGTATGGATGTGAGAGTTGGACTGTGAAGAAAGCTGAGCACCAAAGAATTGATGCTTTTGAACTGTGGTGTTGGAGAAGACTCTTGAGAGTCCCATGGACTGCAAGGAGATCCAACCAGTCCATTCTAAAGGAGATGAGTCCTGGGTATTCTTTGGAAGGACTGATGCTAAAGCTGAAACTCCGGTACTTTGGCCACCTCATGTGAAGAGTTGACTCATTGGAAAAGACTCTGATGCTAGGAGGGATTAGGGGCAGGAGGAGAAGGGGACGACAGAGGATGAGATGGCTGGATGGCATCACTGACTCGATGGACGCGAGTCTGAGTGAACTCTGGGAGTTGGTGATGGACAGGGAGGCCTGGCGTGCTGCGATTCATGGGCTCGCAGAGTTGGACATGACTGAGCGACTGAACTAAACTGAACTGAAAGTGAATAAAGAATGCACTGTAGAAACTGGAGCAAGAAGCAACCCAAATTAAAATCATAAACACAGAAGAAAGGCAAATGTTAATAATATTAAAGAAGTACAAATAAAGAATAGGTGGGTGAGAAGTTTTGGTCCACACCAATAAAGCACCCCCTGCCCCCCCCAAAAAAAAATGAGATACAGGGAGTTCAAGGGAGATTTAGGAGTCAGCATTAGAACAGTGGTCAGATAGTCGAGCAATTTCTGGTAACAAACGTTATAAGATCACAAACTCAGAAGGCAATTTATGAGAGGAAGAAGAACAAGGCTTCCTTTAGTACAAGGTGCTATGGAGCCTCTACAGGAACAGAATGGACCCTCCACCCCAAGTTTAGTTCTGATGTCAAGATTAATGCTGCGTCCATGACACCAAAAGGTATGAAAGGTTTATTATTCTTCTAACAAGACTTTCTGGAGAGAGCAGAGGAGGCTCCTGAGTCAATTCAAAATGGCTTGAGAATGAGGAGAGGAGTGGTGTGGGTTTTATCATGGTTAGGGGTGAGGTCAGGGTGAAGCTAAGAAGTGAGATTTGAACTACCTGCTGGCACCGAGGAGGGAACGACTGAGCTGCCCATCAGCTTGCCCAAGTGTGGGACACAGGAGTAGGCTTACAAGCCTCAGAAGTCAAACATCATCAACCGAGTCAGGCTACTGCACAAGGTCCAAAGAATTTAGCATCATTTTCCATTATTCCATTTTCATGTGGCAAAGATGGAATGGGACAGAAAATTCTGAATTTCTACTGCCTTATGTTTTAAGATTGGTAAAAAGGAAGTATGGTGCTGGAGAGAAAAAAGATACCCAATGGACAGTGTGAAAAAGGCATGGGAAAAAATGAGACAATTTGAAATGCCAGGCACTCTCAAACATGACGTAAGGGGTCTATGAATATGCAAGCAAGGTTACTACTATGTCAAAAAGTGGCTACAGAATTTGAAGTTTGAGACAAAGATGGAAACTCATGGAAAAGGTTTTATACCAAAAAATAAAGCACCCTGTTCATTTCAGTATTAAATTTGTTAATTTATATCCATTTTGCTTGCTAAATATTTGAGACAATAAAACCATTATAAAATCAAAGCTAGAAAATGTGTCTTGAACAAGATGGAAAACATGCTCTCTCCAGAAGAAAAGTAGGGAGGTCAGAGGTCAGTCAGATACAGAAATTCAGCAAGAAGGCAGTCAGTACACCAGGGCTCAGGCTCTGAAACAAGACAAGGCACGTGTGGATCTCGACTTGCCACTTATCCTCTGAGTAACTTTGAATCAACACGTAACTTGATTTTTTTTTTTTTCTTTTTTAAGTCTTAGTTACCTCCTCTGCAAACTGGACACAATACTAGGACTTATGCAGTGGTTGTAAGGATTAAATAAGATAGTATATATAACCTACTGAGCACAGGGTGTGGAGTTCAACCAGTGCTGGTATTAAGGTTAATATAAAAAGATTTTGAAAGTACTTGGCAAAAAGTGGAGAGTGAGGGTGGTTCTGTTTTGGAACATACATCATCTCATTTAATCCCCAAGACAACACTACAAGGTGGATACCATTACTATCTCCACTTTACAGAGGCTGAAAGAGAAACAGAAGTGTTCTATCACTGCTCCAAGATAGGTACCGGTGCCAGCATCCAAGTACAGGTCTTCATGGCTCCAAAGCCCCCAGGCTGTCCCATACTAAGATGCTTTTCTTTGCTACTCATTAATGGATATGTTTCAAGTGAAACAGAAGAAGAAGAACAATGGCCCTTCGAAAGAATAGAAACGTGAAAGTTTACAAATGTGTATGAGTCAGAAGAATGGAACCAGAATATAAAATACATTCAAGAATGTTTTTTTAAATAAAAAGGATGGGAAAATAATGGCCATATGTATATTGTGTTTTTTAAAAAATCTGCAATGCTTTTGGAAAATTTCTTGGCTAGGTGATGGAGGAAACTGTATGTAAATGTGTAAAATGTTAAGGACAGCTTTTATAATTAAAACCTGTGAGAAAGAGATACAAAATGGCTTTAATAAAATTAAAGGTACTTTACCAATAAGGTAGCATTAGAAATGAAGTATCCTTTAAATGCTTCTTGATAAAGTTCTAACTAAAGCGGGTTATAATGGCTATAATCTTTTAACTGTTTGTTTGTTTGTTTGTTTGTTTGTTTTTAAGGAGAGGTTGGTACACAATAAATGGAAAGAAGGCATTTACCCAAACAACTCCACTTACCTCATTTCCACATTCTTGTTTTTGTTGATTTGGTTGGTGGAGGAGGGGGTGGTCTCTTCAAATGACTTTTCCAAGACAATCTCAAAAGACATCATTGTTATTTGAATATACATACAAAATTTATACCAATAGCAACTAATCTTGGTCCTAGTTTTTAATATTCCATGCATCTCACAGCTTGCTCCTCATTTTAATTCCTCAACATTTAGTTTCTAAAGAGCCGCCATATTTGGAATTGAGCTGCAGAAAGAATGTGATGAGAATACAAGATGAAAACAGTAATTGTGTACTACAATTCCAGAATATTATAAAGGTGGGTCAAATAGCAAAGTCCAAGCAAGAGAGCAAGTCTTGGTGTCCTGTCCTGTGGTCCACCTGCTTTTCATGATGCTCCCTGAGCCATAACCCAGCCCTCTCTCCATATTCCACCCCTGTGTTCTTAGACTCAAATCCAACAGACAACTGTATTCATGGTAATGGAGGCTCTCTGTGTTGGGCAGGAGGATAGGTAAAGAAGAGGATTTTTCCACCTGACCTCCGTGGATGCTGGAGGCTTCCTGCTTATTTCTGTAAAATGAATCCAGACTTATACAGAGTAGTTTTATATTGGGTTGGCCAAAAGGTTTGTTTGGGTTTTTCCATAACATCTTACAGAAAAACACAAATGAACCTTTTGGCCAATCTAGTATTTCCACATTAGAATATAAAAGTAGAATAGACTTAGTCTCCTCAGAGACACAATGTAATCAACTTATCAAGCTGGGTATCCTGCTTGTTTACGTACTATTCAGTTTGGCCGCTCAGTTGTGTCTGACTCTTTGCAACCCCAAGGATTGCAGAATGCCCAGGCTTCCCTGTCCATCACCAACTCCTGGAGCCTACTCTAACTCCTGTCCATCACGTCAGTGATGCCATCCAACCATCTCATCCCCTGTCATCCCCTTCTCCTCCTGCCCTCAATCTTTCCCAGCATCAGGGTCTTTTCAAATGAGTCAGCTCTTCACATCAGGTGGCCAGAGTATTGGAGTTTCGGCTTCAGCATCAGTCCTTCCAATGAACATCCAGGACTGATTTCCTTTAGGATGGACTCCAATACTGAAACTCCGATACTCTGGTCATCTGATGCAAAGAGCTAACTCATTTGAAAAGACCTTGATGCTGGGAAAGGTTGAAGGCAGGAGGAGAAGGGGATGAGAGAGGATAAGATGTTTGGATGGCATCACTGATGTGATAGACATGAGTTTGAGTAGGCTCCAGGAGTTGGTGATGGACAGGGAAGCCTGGCGTGCTGCAGTCCATGGGATTGCAAAGAGTCAGACACAACTGAGTGACTGAACTGAACACAGTCAAAGGCTTTTGCATAGTCAATGAAGCATAAGTAGATTATTTTTGGAATTCCCTTGCTTTTTGTGTGATCCAGCGGATGTTGGCAATTTGATTTCTGGTTCTTCTGCCTTTTCTAAATCCAGCTTGTACATCTGGAAGTTCTGGGTTCACGTACTGCTGAAGCCTAGCTTGAAGGATTTTGAGCATAATCTTGCTAGCATGTGAAATGAATGCAATTGTATGGTCATTTGGACATTCTTTGGCATTGCCTTTTTTTGGGATTGGAATGAAAATTTACCTTTTCCAGTCCTGTGGCCACTGCTGAGTTCTCCAAATTTGCTGGCATATCAAGTGCAGCGCTTTAATAGCATCATTGGAAGGACTGATGCTGAAGCTCCAATACTTTGGCCACCTGATGCGAAAAGCCAGCCCACTGCAAAAGACCCTGATGCCAGGAAAAGTTGAGGGCAGGAGGAGAAAGGGGTGACAGAGGATGAGATGGTTGAATTGCATCGCTGACTCAATGGACATGTGTTTGAGCAAACTCTGGGAGATAGTGAAGGACATGGAAGCCTGCCACGCTGCAGTTCATGGGGTTGCAGAGTCAGAAAGGACTTGGTGACTGAACAACAAAAACAGCCATGTTGATTTTAACCATTTCAGTGAGTGTGTAGTTGTATCCAGTTATAGTTTAATTCATTTCCCTAATGACTAATGATGTTGAGCACTTTGTAATATGTTCATTTGTTTGCATATCTTCTTTAATGAATTTTCTGTTAAAGCTTTTTGCTTATTTTAAAAAATTAAGTTATTTTCTAAGACACATATGTACCCCAGTGTTCACTGCGGCACTGTTTACAATAGCGGGGACATGGGAGCAACCTAGATGTCCATTGACAGATGAATGGATAAATAAGCTATAGTACATATATACAATGGGATATTATTCAGCCAGAAAAAGAAACACATTTGAGTCAGTGCTATGGAATGAGGTGGCTCAACCTAGAGCCTATTATGCAGAGTGAAGTAAGTCAGAAAGAGAAAGATAAATATCGTATTCTAACCCATATATAGAGAATCTAGAAAAATGGTACTAATAACCTATTTGCAGGGCAGCAGTGGGGATGCAGACATAGAGAACAGATTTGTGGACACTAGGGGGAAGGAGAGGGTGGGGAAAATGGGGAGAGTAGCATGAAAACATACATACTACCATATGTAAAATAGCCGGTGGGAATTTGCTACATGACTCAGGGAACACAAGCCAGGGCTCTGTGATAACCTAGAGGGGTGGGATGGGATGGGAGGTGGGAAGGAGGTTCAGAAGGGGAGGGTATATATGTATGCTTATGTCTGATTCGTGTTGTTGTGTTGCAGAAACCAACATAATATTGTAAAGCAATTATCTGTCAATTATAAATATATATTTTAAAAATTAGATTTAAAAAAAATTGAAAGTACTTTATATACTCTGGATATAAGCCCTGTATCAGATGTAAGCCCTGTATCAGATGTAGGCCCTGAAATTGTTTTGTAGCAGTTTGTGGCTTTTTTTTTTTTTTTTCTTTTTTGCAAATGTCAGATAGTTGTTTTTTTAATTCAAATACAGTTGACTTACATTGTTGTGTTAATTTCTGCTGTAAAGCAAAGTGATTCAGCCACATATATATACACATTCTTTATATGATATTCCATTGTGATTTATCACAGATATTAAATACATCAGTTTCCTGTGCTATACAGTAGAACCTTGTTTATCCATTCTATATATTAATATAATAGTTTGCATTCGCTAAGCGCAAATTTGCGTTCCATCCCTCTCCTACCCCCTCCCTTTGGCAACCATAAGTCTGCTTTCTATGTCTGTGGGTCTGTTTCTGTTTTGTGGATAGGTTCATTTGGGCCATATTTTAGTCCATATATAAGTGATATCATGTGGTATTTGTCTTTTTTTATTTACCTCACTTAGTATGATAATATCTAGTTCCATCCATGTTGCTACAAATGGCATTATTTCGTTCTTTTTTATGGCTTAGGTAGTATTCCATTGGACACACATACCACATCTTCGCACATTCATCTGCTGATGAATGTTTAGACCGTGTCCATGTGTTGGCTCTTGTGAATAGTGCTGCTATGAACAGAGGGGTGCATGTGTATGTTCATATTATAGTGTTGTCTGGATATATGTCCAGGAGTGGGATTACTAGATCATATGGTAATTCTATTTTTAGTTTTCTGAGGGACCTCCATACTGTTTTTTGTAGTGGCTGTACCAGTTGACATTCCCACCAACAGTGTAAGAGGATACCCTTTTCTCCAATATTCATCACTTGCAGACTTTTTTTCAGTGCTGTCCATTCTGACTGATATGAGGTGGTAACTCACTATAGCTTTGGTTTGCATTTCTCTAATAATTAGTGAAGTCGAACATCTTTTCATGCTATGGCCATCTGTATTTCTTTTTTGGAAAAATGTCTACTTAGGTCTTAAGTCCATTTTTTGATTGGGTTGTCTTTTATCGTTGTTGAATTGTATGCACTGTTTGTATATTTTGGAAAGTAAATCCTTGTCAATTATATCATTTGCAAATATTTTCTCCCCTGTTTTGTAGGTTGTCTTTTTGTTTTTGATTTCCTTTGATGTATAAAACTTGTAAATTTGATTAGGTCCTATTTGTTTATTTTTGCTTTTATTTCTATTGCCTTGGGAGACTGACCTAAAGAAAATATTGCTACAATTGATGTCAGAGATATTTTGCCTATGTTCTCTTCTAGGAGTTTTATGGTGTCATGTGTTATGTTTAAGTCTTTAAGCCATTTTGAGTTTATTTTTGGGTATGGGGTGAGGGTATTCTAATTTCACTGATGTACATGTAGCCGTCCAGCTTTCCCAACACCACTTGCTGCAGAGACTTTATTCATCGTATATTCTTGCCTCCTTTGTCAAAGATTAAGTACCTTTAGGCGTGTGGGTCTATTTCCCTGCTCTCTGTTCTGTTCCATTGATCCAATTTTGTGCCAGTGCCACATTGTTTTCATTACTGTAACTTTGTGGTATTGTCTGAAATCTGACACAGGGCTATGCCTCCTGCTCTGTTCTTTTTTTTTTTTTTTTTTTTCAGTTTTGCTTTGGCAATTCTGGGTGCTTTATAGTTCCATAGAAAGTTTAGGATTATTTTATTTGTGTGAAAAATGTCATGGGTAATTTGACAGGGATGCTTTGGGTAGTATGACCATCTTCACAATATTGACTCTTCCCGTCCAAGAGCATGGGCTCTCTCCATTTTTTTGAATCCTCTTCAATTTCCTTAGGGTTTCCCTGGTGGCTCAGATGGTAAAGCATCTGCCTGCAATGCAGGAGACCTGGGATCCATCCCTGGGTCCAGAAGATCCTCTGGAGGAGGTAATGGCAACCCACTCCAGTACTCTTGCCTGGAAAATTCCATGGACAGAGGACCTGGTAGGCTACAGTCCATGGGGTTGCAAAGAGTCAGACAAGACTGAGCGACTTCACTTTCAATTTCCTTTATTAATGTTTTATAGTTGTCAGCATATAAGTCTTCTACCTCCTTGATTACATTTTTCAGCCCAGTGTATCTCGGGTCTGGCTCTTCAGGGCACTGCCGTAGCAACCCCCAGTGGTTCCACGGCCAGACTTTGGGCCTAACCATGGTTTCCATTGTTTCTTGTCTGAACAACACAAGAGAAGACTCTACACATGGACATCACAAGATGACCGACACCAAAATCAGATTGATTATATTCTTTGCAGCTAAAGATGGAGAAGCTCTATGCAGTCAGCAAAAACAAGACCAGGAGCTGACTGTGGCTCAGATCATTAACTCCTTATTGCCAAATTCAGACTTAATTTAAGAAAGTGGGGAAAACCACTATACCATTCAGTTATGACCTAAATCAAATCCCTTATGATTATACAGTGGAAGTGAGAAATAGACTTAAGGGACTAGATTTGATAGATGGATTGCCTGATGAACTGTGGGTGGAGGTTCGTGACATTGTACAGGAGGCAGAAATCAAGATCATCCCCAAGAAAAAGAAATGGAAAAAGGCAAAATGACTGTCTGAGGAGGCCTTACAAATAGCTGTGAAAAGAAGAGAAGCAAAGGAGAAAAGGAAAGATATAAGCATCTGAATGCAGACTTGCAAAGAATATCAAGGAGAAATAAGAAAGCCTTCCTCAGCAATCAATGCAAAGAAATAGAGGAAGATAATAGAATGGGAAAGACTAGAGATCTCTTCAAGAAAATTAGAGATGCCAAGGGAATATTTCATGCAAAGATGGGCTCAAAAAAGGACAGAAATAGTATGGACATAACAGAAGCAGAAGATATTAAGAAGAGGTGGCAAGAATACACAGAAGAACTGTACAAAAAAGATCTTCATAACCCCCAGATAATCACGATGGTGTGGTCACTCACCTAGAGCCAGACGTCCTGAAATATGAAGTCAAGTGGGCCTTAGGAAGCATCACTATGAGCAAAGCTAGTGGAGGTGATGGAATTCCAGTTGAGCTATTTCAAATCCTAAAAACTGATGCTGTGAAAGTGCTGCGCTCAATATGGCAGCAAATTTGGAAAACTCAGCAGTGGCCACAGGACTGGAAAAGGTCTGTTTTCATTCCAATCCCAAAGAAAAGCAATGCCAAAGAATGTTCAAACTACCACACAATTGCACTCATCTCACACACTAGTAAAGTAATGCTCAAAATTCTCCAAGCCAGGCTTCAGCAATATGTGAACCGTGAACTTCCAGGTGTTCAAGCTGGTTTTAGAAAAGGCAGAGGAACCAGAGATCAAATTGCCAGCAACTGCTGGGTCATCGAAAAAGCAAGAGAGTTCCAGAAAAACATCTATTTCTGCTTTATTGACTATGCCAAAGCCTTTGACTATATGGATCACCATAAACTGTGGAAAATTCTGAAAGAGATGGGAATACCAGACCACCTGACCTGCCTCTTGAGAAACCTGTATGCAGGTCAGGAATACTGTTAGAACTGGACATGGAACAACAGACTGGTTCCAAATAGGAAAAGGGGTACGTCAAGGCTGTGTATTGTCGCCCTGCTTATTTAACTTATATGCAGAGTACATCATGAGAAACACTGGGCTGGAAGAAACACAAGCTGGAATCAAGATAGCTGGGAGAAATATCAATAGCCTCAGATATGCAAGTGACACCACCCTTATGGCAGAAAGTGAAGAAGAACTAAAGAGCCTCTTGATGAAAGTGAAAGAGGAGAGTGAAAAAGTTGACTTAAAGCTCAACATTCAGAAAACTAAGATCATGGCATCTGGTCCCACCACTTCATGGCAAATAGATGGGGAAACAGTGGCAGACTTTATTTTGGGGGCTCCAAAATCACTGCAGATGGTGATTGCAGCCATGAAATTAAAAGACGCTTACTCTTTGGAAGAAAAGTTATGACCAACCTAGATAGCATATTAAAAAGCAGAGACATTTCTTTGCCAACAAAGGTCCGTCTAGACAAGGCTATGGTTTTTCCAGTAGTCATGTATGGATGTGAGAGTTGGACTGTGAAGAAAGCTGAGCGCTGAAGAATTGATGCTTTTGAACTGTGGTGTTGGAGGAGACTCTTGTGAGTCCCTTGGGCTGCAAGGAGGTCCAACCAGTCCATCCTAAAGGAGGTCAGGCCTGGGTGTTCGTTGGAAGGACTGATGTTGAAGCTGAAACCCCAATACTTTGGCCCACCTGATGCAAAGAGCTGACTCATTTGAAAAGACCCTGATGCTGGGAAAGATTGAGGGCAGGAGGAGAAGGGGACGACAGAGGATGAGATGGCTGGATGGTATCACTGACTCGATGGACATGCGTTTGGGTGAACTCCGGGAGTTGGTGACGGACAGGGAGGCCTGGCATACTGCAGTTCATGGGGTTGCAAAGAGTCAGACACGACTGAGTGTCTGAACTGAACTGTCTGTTTAAAGGAATATTATCACATCTATTAGTCAACCTGTCATAGTGTGATCAAATCACTCATACTGGTAATGGACTAGGACTTTATCAGGCTGTTAAAACAAGTTGTATGGACAGTTTTGTGCTTGCTTATAATAACACGTTTCTTTTTTTTTTCCTGGAAAGATGTATTGTGCACAGAGGGGAAGGGCTCGATCCTTCTTGGCTGCCCCTTTCCTCATGGCTACCAGAATGTTGCTCAGCTCCTCTCTCTTCCTCTTGGCGCGGATGTGTGTCCCCACCCTTTATTTGATGAACTTGAGTGCCCACTTGTCCCTGGAGACCTTGAGCAGCTCCTTGTCCTGTTGCTCATAAGGGCTGAAGCTGCACACCTCCCAGATCATGTCCCACATGCACTTGGTGTGTTCGGTGAGGTGCCCACCAGCAACGGCTGTGCCTCGGCTTGCTCATGCTCTCGGTCACAGAGGCCCTTGTTGAGGCCCACAGCCATTTGGTAGTGCAGAGCCATGGCTGCTGTTCTTCAGTGGCTGATGCAGCAGAAGTTGTAATAATGCTTAACAAATATATGTGCTAGGCAGAATTTGATCTAAGACTTACTTTCATTGTATCCTTTTAAACAAGGTTATGGGGAAATAGCTAACTCTCATCCATGCTAAACTTAGTTTTTCTCGCCAGTAGAATCACTAAGAGCTGTACATGAAATCATTGTCTTGAATCAGCTGGAAATAATTGGATGTATATTTTTAACAGCATGAACATCTTTCCATTTCCTATAAAACACCTTAAAACACATGTTCTTCTTCCACCTTTTGAAAGGTCCACAGTGATTATCCAGATTCTTTGTCTTCCTGAAGCTTTCCCAGTCCTCTAGCAGATCCTATCTCCTCTCAGTTCTGATACTATTAAATCTGCATATCACTGCATTTCAAAATTTGTCTTTGTGGTTCACTTCATACCACTTGATTGACTAAGTTTCTTTAAAAAAAATTGTTTTTTTAATTTTTTAACCTTTTTTGCCCTTTCCCCTATTTATGTCACCTCCCCCACTCTACCACCACTGGAACCATCAATTCAGTCTCTATGAGGTCATTTTTTTTGGTTTTTAGTTGTTATTTTGTTAGATTCATGATTTAAGAGAGACCATGCAGTATTTGTCTGGCATATCTCACTTGGGATAATGCCCTCAAGGTCCATCATGTTATCACAAATGGCAAGATTTCAATCTTCTTTTATAACTGGATAATATTCCATTATATATATATATATATTTTTTTTTCATCTTTTCTTCATCCATACAACTGTTGCTGGACACTTAGGCGACTTCTGTATTTTAGATATTGGAAATAATGCTGCAGTGCATTTGGGGATACATGTATCTGTTTGAGCTAGTGTTTTTATTTTCTTCAGATAAATACCCAAAAGTGGAATTGCTATATCATATAGTAGTTCTATTGTTAGTTTTTTGAGAAACCTCAATACTGTTTTTAATAATGGCTGCACGAATTGACATTCCCACCAACAGTGTACGTGTTCCCTGTAATCCACATCCTTGCTAATAACACTTGCTATTTTTTTGGATTTTTGACAACAGCCTTTTTGACATGTTTGAGATAATAACTCTGTGGTTTTGACTTGAATTTCCCAGATCATTAGTGATGTTGACATTCTTTTTTAAACAAGTTATTTTTAATTTAAATTTATTTTAATTGGAGGCTAATTACTTTACAATGTTGTATTGGTTTTGCCATACATCAACATGAATCTACCACGGGTGTACATATGTTCCCCATCCTGAACCCCCCTCCCTCCTCCTTCCCTGTACCATCCCTCTGGGTCATCCCAGTGCACCAGCCCCAAGCATCCTGTATCCTGCATCGAACCTGGACTGGCGATTCGTTTCTTATATGATATTATACATGTTTCAATGCCATTCTCCCAAATCATCCCACCCTCTCCATCTCCCACAGAGTCCAAAAGACTGTTCTATACATCTGTGTCTCTTTTGCTGTCTCGCATACAGGGTTATCATTACCATCTTTCTAAATTCCATATATACACATTTGTATACTGTATTGGTGTTTTTCTTTCTGGCTTACTTCACTCTGTATAATCGGCTCCAGTTTCATCCACCTCATTAGAACTGATTCAAATGTATTCTATTTAATGGCTGAGTAATACTCTATTGTGTATACGTACCACAGCTTTCTTATCCATTCGTCTGCTGATGCACATCTAGGTTGCTTCCGTGTCCTGGCTATTATAAACAGTGCTACGATGAACATTGGGGTACATGTGTCTCTTTCAATTCTGATTTCCTCAGTGTATATGTCCAGCAGTGGGATTGCTGGGTCATAAGGCAGTTCTATTTCCAGTTTTTAAAGGAATCTCCACACTGTTCTCCATAGTGGCTGTACTAGTTTGCATTCCCACTAACAGTGTAAGAGGGTTCCCTTTTCTCCACACCCTCTCCAGCATTTATTGCTTGTAGACTTTTGGATTGCAGCCATTCTGACTGGCGTGAAATGGTACCTCATTGTGGTTTTGATTTGCATTTCTCTGATTATGAGTGATGTTGAGCATCTTTTCATGTGTTTGTTAGCCATCTGTATGTCTTCTTTGGAGAAATGTCTATTTAGTTCTTTGGCCCATTTTTTGATTGGGTTGTTTATTTTTCTGGAATTGAGCTGCAGGAGTTGCTTGTATATTTTTGAGATTAGTTGTTTAAACAATTTTTTAAACTGAAATGTTGATTTATGATGATGTGCTAGTTTGAGGTGTATAGCAAAGTAATACATATATGTGTGTGTATTTCTCTTTTTATCCCCATTCTCTTCAATTGTAAGTTATTACAGATATTGAGTATAATTCTCTTTGCTATACAGTAGGTCCCTTTAGGTTATCTATTTTATATATAGTAGTGTGTATATTTTAATCCAAACTTAATTTATCCCTCCCCTTGCTTTTGGTAACCATAGTTTGTTTTCTAGGTCTGTGAGTCTATTTCTGTTTTGTAAATAAGTTCATTTTGTGTGATATTTTATAGCCCACATATAAGTGATATTATATGATATTTGTTTTTCTGACTTTCCACTTAGTATAATAATCTCTAGGTCCATGCATGTTGCTGCAAATGGCATTATTTCATTTTTTTATGACTAATACTCTATCGTGTATATATACCATATATTCCTTATCCACTAATCTGTTCATGGACACCTGTTTCCATGTCTTGGCTATTATAAATAGTGCTGCAATGAATAATGGGGCACATGTATCTTTTTGAATTATGATTTTCTCCAGATATATGCCCAGGAGTGGGAAAGCAGGTTATATGGTAACTGTCTTTTCTAAATTAATTAATTAAAAAAAAACATACACACACTGCATGGCATGCAGGATCCCAGTTCCCCAAAAAAGAATCAAACCTGTGCCCGCTGCAGTGGACTGCCAGGGAAGTCCCAGTAGCTGTATTTTTAGTTTTTAAGGGAACTTCCATTTTGTTTTTCGTAGTGGCTGTATCAATTTACATTCCTACTGATAGTGTAGGAGGGTTCCCTTTTCTCCACACCCTCTCCAGCATTTATTGTAGATGTTTTGATGATGGCCATACTGACCCATGTGAGGTGATAGTTCACTGCAGTTTTGATTTGTACTTCTCTAATAACTAGGGAATTATTCTAGTTCTATGCTCTAGAACTAGAAATATGAGCAAATATGAGCATATTTTCATGTACTTTTTGGCCATCTGTACATCTTTGGAGAAATGTCTATTACATCGTTTGCCTGTTTAATGATTTGGTCATTTGGTTTTTGTATATTGTATGAGCTGTGTGTATTGCATATTTGGGAGATTAATCTCTTATTGGTCACATCATTTGCAAATATTTTCTCCCAAGCTCTAGGTTCTCTTTTCATTTTTAAAAAAATGATTTCTTTTGCTATGTTGTTGTTCCTCAGTCACTAAGTCATGTCCACCTCTTTGTGACCCCTTGGACTGCAGCACACCAGGCTTCCCTGTCCTTCACTATCTCCCAGAGGTTGCTCAAACTCATGTCCATTGAGTTGCTGATGCTATCCAAGCATCTCATCTTCTGCCATCCCCTTCTCCTGTCATCAATGTTTTCCAAGATCAAAGTCTTTCCCAATGATTGGCTCTTTGCATCAGGTGGCCAAAGTATTGGAGCTTCAATTTCAGGATCAGTCCTTCCATTGAATATTCAGGGTTGATTTCTTTTAGGTTTAACTGGTTTGATGTCCCTGCACTCCAAGGGACTCTCAAGAGTCTTCTCCAACACCACAGTTTGAAAGCATCAGTTCTTTGGCACTCAGCCTTCTTGATGGTTGAACTCTAACATTCGTACAAGACTACTGGAAAAACCATAGCTTTGATTATTCAGACCTTTGTCAGCAAAAGCTTTTAGGCTGAATTAGGTCCCACTTTTTTATTTTTGTTTTTACCTTCATTACTCTGAGAGATGGATCCAAAAAGATATTTCTGTGATTTATTTCAAGGAGTAATCTGCCTATGTTTTCGTCTAGGAGCTTTATAGTAGCTGGTTTTACATTTAGGTCTTTAAACCATTTTGACTTTATTTTTTTATGTGTGCTACAGTGTTTTAATTTCATTTTTTTTCTACATGTAACGGTCCAGTTTTCCCAGCATCACTTATTGAAGAGACTGTCTTTCCTCCATTGTATATTCCTGCCTCTCTTGTCTTAGATTAAGTGGCCATAGGTGTGTGGGTTTATTTCTGGGCTTTCTCTTCCATTCTATTGATCTACATTTCTGTGTTTGCACCAGTACCAAACTGTTTTGATGACTAAAGCTTTGTAATATGGTCTGAAGCCAGGGAACCTGATTCCTCCAGCTCCATTTTTCTTTTTCAAGATTGCTTTGGCTATTCAGGGGCTTTTGAGTTTCCATATAGATTAAGGGGAAAAAAATTGTTCTAGTTCTGCCAAAAATGCCATTGATAATTTGCTAGGAATTTCATTAAATCTGTGGATTTCCTTTGATAGTATACTAATTTCTAATACTGATTATTTCAATCCAGTAACATAGCATATCTTTCCATTGGTTTGTGTCATCCTCAGTATTCTCATCAACAACTTACAGGTTTTGGAGTACAGGTCTTTTGCCTCATTCAGTTCAGTTCAGTTGCTCAGTCGTGTCTGACTCTTTGCGATCCCATGAATCGCAGCACGCCAGGCCTCCTTGTACATCACCAACTCCCAGAGTTCACTCAGACTTATGTCCATCGAGTCAGTGACGCCATCTAGCCATCTCATCTTCGGTCATCCTCTTCTCCTCCTGCCCCCAATCCCTCCAAGCATCAGAGTCTTTTCCAATGAGTCAACTCTTCACATGAGGTGGCCAAAGTACTGGAGTTTCAGCTTTAGCATCATTCCTTCCAAAGAAATCCCAGGGCTGATCTCCTTCAGAATGGACTGGTTGGATCTCCTTGCAAGCCCAAGGGACTCTCAACAGTCTTCTCCAACACCACAGTTCAAAAGCATCAATTCTTCAGCACTCAACCTTCTTCACAGTCCAACACTCACATCCATACATGACTACTGGAAAAACCATAGCCTTGACTAGACGGACCTTAGTCGGCAAAGTAATGTCTCTGCTTTTGAATATGCTATCTAAGTTGGTCATAACTTTTCTTCCAAGGAGTAAGCGTCTTTTAATTTCATGGCTGCAGTCACCATCTGCAGTGATTTTGGAGCCCCCCAAAATAAAGTCTGACACTGTTTCTACTGTTTCCCCATCTATTTCCCATGAAGTGATGGGACCGGATGCCATGATCTTCATTTTCTGAATGTTGAGCTTTAAGCCAACTTTTTCGCTCTCCTCTTTCGCTTTCATCAAGAGGCTTTTTAGCTCCTCTTCACTTTCTGCCATAAGAGTGGTGTCATCTGCATATCTGAGGCTATTGATATTTCTCCCGGCAATCTTGATTCCAGCTTGTGTATCTTCCAGTCCATTAGGTAGGTTTATTCCTAGGTATTTTATTCTTCTGATGTAGCAGTAAATGTGATTGTTTTCTTAATTAATATTTCTGATCTTTTGTTAATATATAGGATGCAAGAGATTTTTGTAGTATTGATTCTGTATCCTGCAGCTTTACTGAGTTCACTGATGAGTTCTGGTAGTTTTCTGCGAGAATATTTAGGATTTTCTGTGCATAGTATCATGTCATCTGCAAATAATAGTAGTTTTGCTTCTTTTTCAATTTGTATTCCTTTTATTGCTTTTCCTTCTCTGATTGGTAGGAATTCCAAAATTATGTTTAATGTGGCAAGAGTAGGGCAACCTTGTCTTGTTCCTGATCTCAGAGGAAATACTTTTATCTTTTCACTGTTGAGAATGATGTTTCTATGGATTTGTCATGTATCTTCTGGTCAGTTCACTAGCTCAGTGGTGTCCGACTCTTTGTGACCCTATGAACCACAGCACACCAGGCCTCCCTGTCCATCATCAACTCCTGGAGTTCACCCAAACTCATGTCCATTGAGTCAGTGATGCCATCCAACCATCTCATCCTCTGTCATCCCCTTCTTCTCCTGCCCTCAATCTTTCCCAGCATCAGGGTCTTTTCAAATGAGTCAGCTCTTTGTGTCAGGTGGCCAAAGTATCGGAGTTTCAGCTTCAGCATCAGTCCTTCCAGTGAACAACCAGGACTGATCTCCTTTAGGATGGACTGATTGGATCTCCTTGCAAGCCCAAGAGACTCTCAAGAGTCTTCTCCAACACCATAGTTTAAAAGCATCAATTCTTCAGCACTCAGTTTTCTTCACAGTCCAACTCTCACATCCATACATGACCACTGGAAAAACCATAGCCTTGACTAGGTAGACCTTTGTTGACAAAGTAATGTCTCTGCTTTTTAATATGCTGTCTGGGTTGGTCATAACTTTTCTTCCAAGGAGTAAGCGTCTTTTAATTTCATGGCTGCAATCACCATCTGCAGTGATTTTGGAGCCCCCAAAATAAAGTCTGCCACCGTTTCCACTGTTTCCCCATCTATTTGCCATGAAGTGGTGGGACCGGATGCCATGATCTTAGTTTTCTGAATGTTGAGCTTTAAGCCAACTTTTTCGCTCTCGTCTTTCACTTTCATCAAGAGGCTCTTTAGTTCTTCACTTTCTGCCATAAGGGTGGTGTCATCTGCATATCTGAGTTTATTGATCTTTCTCCCAGCAATCTAGGTTCCAGTTTGTGTTTCTTCCAGTCCAGTGTTTCTCATGATGTACTCTGCATATAGGTTAAATAAGCAGGGTGACAATATACAGCCTTGACGTACTCCTTTTCCTATTTGGAACCAGTCTGTTGATTGGTTCAACAGTTGATTCCTGACCTGCATACAGGTTTCTCAAGAGGCAGGTCAGGTGGTCTGGTATTCCCATCTTTTCAGAATTTTCCACAGTTTATGGTGATCCACACTGTCACAAAGACTTTGGCACAGTCAATGAAGCAGAAATAGATGTTTTTCTGGAACTCTCTTGCTTTTTCGATGACCCAGCAGATGTTGGCAATTTGATCTCTGGTTTCTCTGCCTTTTCTAAAACCAACTTGAACACCAGGAAGTTCACAGTTCACATATTGCTGAAGCCTGGCTTGGAGAATTTACTTTGAGCATTACTTTACTAGCATGTAAGATGAATGCAATTGTGTGGTAGTTTGAACATTCTTTGGCATTGCCTTTCTTTGGGATTGGAATGGAAACAGACCTTTTCCAGCCCCGTGGCCACTGCTGAGTGTTCCAAATTTGCTGCCATATTGAGTGCAACACTTTCACAGCATCATCTTTTAGGATTTGAAATAGCTAAGCTGGAATTCCATCACTTCCACTAGCTTTGTTCGTAGTGATGTTTCCTAAGGCCCACTTGACTTCACATTCCAGGATGTCTGGCTCTAGGTCAGTATGAGTGATCACATCATCGTGATTATCTGGGGGTTATGAAGATCTTTTTTGTATGGTTCTTCTGTGTATTCTTGCCATCTCTTCTTCATATCTTCTGCTTCTGTTAGGTCCATACCATTTCTGTCCTTTATCGAGCCCATCTTTGCATGAAATATTCCCTTGGCATCTCCAATTTTCTTGAAGAGATCTCTAGTTTTTCCCATTCTATTGTTTTCCTCCATTTCTTTGCACTGATGACCTTTATTATATTGAGGTAGGTTCCCTGTATTCCTACTTTGTAAAGTTTTTTTTTTTTTTTTTAATTATAAATGGATGCAAGGAGATCCAACTAGTCCATCCTAAAGGAGATCAGTTCTGGTGTTCACTGGAAGGACTGATTTTGAAGCTGAAACTCCAATATTTTGGCCACCTGATGCAAAGAGCTGATTCATCTGAAAAGATCCTGATTCTGGGAAAGATTGAGGGCAGGAGAAGGGGATGACAGAGGATGAGATGGTTGGATGGCATCACTGACTCAATGGACATGAGTGTGAGTAAACTCCAGGAGTTGGTGATGGACAGGGAGGCCTGGCATGCTGCAGTCCATGGGGTCGCAAAGAGTCAGACATGACTGAGCAACTGAACTTAAATTGATGTTGAATTTTATCAGAAATTTTTTCTGCATTTCTTGAGATGATCCTATAGTTTTTATTCTTTAGTTACTATGGTGATTGATTTTTTGACACTGAAGAATCCTTGCATTCCTGGGATAAATCCCACTTGATCATGGTTTAGCCACTAAGTAGGGCCTAACTTTTTACAATCCCATGACTACAGCTTACCAGGCTCCTCTGTCGTCCACTATCTCACAGAGTTTGCTCAAACTCATGTCCATTGAGTCAGTGATGCTATCTAACCATTGTATCCTCTGCTGCCCCCTTCTCCTTTTGCCTGCAATCTTCCAGCACCAGGGTCTTTTCCAGTGAGTTGACTTTTCACATCAGGTGGCCAAAGTATTATTGCTTCAGCTTCAGTATCAGTGCTTCCAATGAAATGAATATTCAGGATTGAGTGCCTTTAGGATTGATTGGTTTGGTATCCTTGAAGTCCAAGGGACTCTCAAGAGGATTCTTCAGCACCACAATTGGAAAGCATCAATTCTTGTACGCTCAGCCTTCTTGATGGTCTGACTCTCACATCCATACATGACTACCGGAAAAATTATAGCTTTGACTATACAGACCTTTGTCAGCGAAGTGATATCTCTGCTTTTAAATATGCTGTCTAGTTTTGTCACAACTTTCCTTCCAAGGAGCCAGCATTTTTTAATTTAATGGCTGTAGTCACTGTCCACAGTGATTCTGGAGCCCAAGAAAATCTGTCACTGCTTCCATGTTTTCCCCTTCTCTTTGCCATGAAGTGATGGAGCAGATACCATGATCTTAGTCTTTTGAATGTTGAGTTTTAAGCCAGCTTTTTCACTCTTTTTCACTTTCATCAAGAGGCTCTTTAATTCCTCTTCACTTTCTGCCGTTAGTATGGTATCATCTGCATAACTGAGGTTGATTTATCTCTCAGCCGTCTTGATTCCCGCCTGTGATTCATCCAGTTCAGCATTTTGCATGTTGTACTCTACGTTTAAGTTACATAAGCAGAGTGACAATATACAGCCTTATCTTACTCCTTTCCCAATTTTGAATCAGTCCATTGTTTCATGTAAGGTTCTAGCTGTTGCTTCTTGTCCTGCATACAGGTTTCTCAGAGGACAGGTAAGGTGGTCTGGTATTCCCATCTCTTTCAGAATTTTTCACAGTTTGTTGTAACCACACAGTCAAAGGCTTTCACATAGTCAATGAAGCAGAAGTAGATGTTTTTCTGGAATTCCCTTGCTTTTTCTATGATCCACTGGATGTTGGCAGTTTGATCTCTGGTTCCTCTACCTTTTTTAAACCCAGATTATACATCTGGAAGTTCTCAGTTCACATACCACTGAAGCCTAGCTGGAAGGATTTTGACCCTAACCTAGCCTGTGAAATGACTGCAATTGTGTGGTAGTTTGAATATTCTTTGGCATTGCCCTTCTTTAGGATTAGAATGAAAACTGACCTTTTCCAGTTCTGTGGCCACTGCTGAGTTTTCTAAATTTGCTGACAAACTGAGCACAGCACTTTAACAGCATCATCTTTTAGGATTTTAAATTGCTCAACTGGAATTTCATCACCTTCATTAGCCTTATTTGTAGTAAAGCTTCCTTAGGCCCACTTGACTTCAGAATCCAGGATATCTGGCTCTAGGTGAGTGACCACACCATCATGGTTATCTGGATTTTTAAGACCTTCCTTGTATAGTTCTGTGTATTCTTGCTATGTCTTAATCTTTTCTGCTTCTTTTATGTCCTTGTCATTTTTTGTCCTTTATCATGCCCTTCCTTGCATGAAATGTTTCTGTGATATTTCCAATCTTTGAAGAGATCTCTAGTCTTTCCCATTCTATTGTTTTCCTGAATCTCTTTGCATTGTTTATTTAAGGAGACCTTTTTATCTCTCCTTGCTATTCTCTGAAACTCTTCATTCAGTTAGTTATATCTTTCCCTTTCTCTCTTGCCTTTCGCTTCTCTTCTTTCCTCTGCTATGTTTAAAGCCTCTTCAGACAACCACTTTGCCTTCTTGCATTTCTTTTTCTTTGAAATGGTTTTGGTCACTGACTTCTGTACGATGTTCCAAACCTCTGTCCATAGTTCTTCAGGCAATCTGTCAGATCTATTCCCTTGAATCTGTTCACCACCTTCACTGTATAATCATAAGGGATTTGATTTAGGTCATACCTGAATGGCCTAGTGGTTTTCCCTGCTTGCTTTGATTTAAGCCTGAGTTTTACAATAAAGAGCTCATGATCTGAGCTACAGTCAGCTCCAGGTCTTGTTTTTGCTAACTATATAGAGCTTCTCCATCTTTGGCTGCAAAAATAATATTCAATCTGATTTCGGTATTGATGTCCATGTGTTGAGTTGTTGCTTATGTTGTTGGGAAAGAGTGTTTGCTATGACCAGTGTGTTCTTTTGGCAAAACTCTTCTTAGTTTTTGCCCTGCTTCATTTTATACTCCAAGGCCAAATTTTCCTGTTATTCTGTGTATCTCTTGACATCCTACTTTTGCTTTCAAATCCCCTATGATGAAAAGGACATTTTTGGGGGGTTGTTAGTTCTAGAAGGTGTTCTAGAGAGTGCTGTAGGTCTTCATAGAACTGGTCAACTTCAGCTTCTTCAGGATCAGTGGTTAGGGCACATGGATTTGGGTTGGATTACCATGATATTGAATGGTTTGCTTTGGAAATGAACTGAGATCATTCTGTCATTTTTGGATTGCACCCAATTACTGCATTTTGGACTCTTGTTGACTGTGAGGGCTACTCCATTCCTTCTAAGGGATTCTTGCCTACAGTAGTAGATATAATAGTCATCTGAATTAAATTTGTCCATTCCTCTCCACTTTAGTTCACTGATTTCAAAGTGATGATATTTTCAATGCCATCTCTTGCTTGACCACATCCAATTTCTCTTGATTGATGGACCTAACATTCCGGGTCCTAATATTGTTCTTTAAAGCACTGGACTTTACTTTCACCAACAGACTCATCCACAGTGGAGCCTTGTTTCCACTTTGGCCCAGTTCCTTCATTTTTTCTGGCACTATTAGTAATTGTCCTCCACACTTCTCCAATAGCATATTGGACACCTTCCAACCTCGAGGGCTCATCTTCTGGTGTCATGTCTTTTTGCCTTTTCATATTGTCCATGGGGTTCGTCAGTCAAGAATACTGGAGTAGTTTGCCATTCCCTCCTCCAGTGGACCACATTTTGTCAGAACTCTTCACTCTGACTCATCTGTCTTTGGGTGGTCCTGCACTACATGACTCATAGCTTCATTGAGGTATGCAAGCCCCTTCACCATGTGAAGGCTGTGTCCTTCTAATGTATTGTTGAATATGGTTTGCTCGTCCTTTGTTGAGAATTTTTGTGTCTATATTCAGAAGTGGTATTGGCCTGTAATTTTCTTTTTCTTTTTGTTGTATCTTTGTCCAGTTTTGGTGGCCTCATAGAATAAGTTTGGGAGTATTCCTTCCTCTGTAATTCTGGGCAATAATTTCAGAGGATAGATGTTACATCTTCTCTATGTTTGATGTACTTCACCTGTGACGACATCTGCTCTTGAACATTGTTGGGAGTTTTCAAATCACAGTTTCAATTTAAGTACTTGTGATTGGTCTGTTCATATTTTCTATTTATTACTGGTTCAGTCTTGGGAGACTGTACCTTTCTAAGAATTTTTCCATTTCTGCTAGGTTGTCTTTTTATTGGCGTATAGTTGCTTTTATTGTTGTTCAGTTGCTATGTCATGTCTGACTCTTCGTGACCCCGTGAACTGCAGCACCCTAGTGTTCCCTGTCTTTCACTATCTCCCTGAGTTTGTTGAAACTCATGTCCATTGAGTCAGTCATGCCATCCAACCATCTCATCCTCTGTCACCCTTCTCTTCTTGCCCTCAAACCTCCCCAGCATCAGTCTTTTACAGTGAGTTGGCTGTTTCTATAAGGTAGCCAAGGATTTGGACCTTCAGCTTTAGCATCAATCTTTCCAGTGAATAGTCAGGGTTGATTTCCTTTAGGAGTGACTGGTTTGATCTTGCAGTCCAGAGGACTCTCAAGAGTCTTCTCCAGCACCACAATTGGAAAACACCGATTCTTCAGTGCTCAGGTTTCTTTATGGTCCACCTCTCACATTCGTATGTGACTACCTGAAAAACCAGTTTTGACTATACAAACCTTTGTTGGCTAAGTGTATCTCGACTTTTTAATACTCTCTCTAGGTGTGTCACAACTTTTCTTCCAAGGAGCAAAAGTCTGCAGTGATTTTGGAGCCCAAGAAAATAAAATCTGTCACTGTTTCCACTTTTCCCCCATCTATTTGTCATGAAATGATGGGACTGAATGCCATGATGTTTGTTTTTTGAATGTTGAGTGTTTTTTTTTTTTTTGAAACAAAGATGAATATTTTTAATGATAAAAGATAAAATTCACAAAGAAGATAGACATCATAAACCATTAGACACCTAACAACAAAGAAACAAAGATACAGAAAGCAAAAATTGGAAGAAATAGAAAAGAAAAAAATACATAATCATATTGAGACATATTAACATTTCTCTGAGAATATATTTCTCTGAGTACAGAAAAAATAAGAACAGGAGCATCTTGAATGATGCCATTAATAATTTAAATATTATATTTAATTATATTTAATTAATTTAATCATATCTCACAGAAACATATTTAAAATTTTTATCTCATATGTTGTTATTAGATGTCCATAGGGTCTTCCCTGGTAGCTCAGATGGTAAAGCGTCTGCCTACAATGCAGGAGACCCAGGTTCGATCCCTGGGTCAGGAAGATCCCCTGGAGAAGGGAATGGCAACCCACTCCAGTATTCCTGAATGGAAAATCCCATGGACTGAGGAGCCTGGTAGGCTACAGTCCATGGGGTCGCAAAGAGTCGGACACAACTGAGCGACTTCACTTCACTTCATAGGATATTTAGAAAAACTGGCATAAAGATAAGTAATACTAAATTTCAAAAAGTAGAATTCTTTGTGTGTGATTCAGTTATATCTATATACATATAATACTTTTGAAATTATTTTCCATAACAGATTATTACAAGATATTGACTATAGTTCCCTGTTTTAGACAGTAAACCTTTGTTGTTTGTTGCATATCTATTTTTCTTAAATTAGAGATCTAGCATTCTATTCATACTAAGTCAAAAAGTAAAATCAAAATGTCATAAATTTTTTAGTTAGGCAAAAATTCATATTCTATACATATTATACATATTATCTATATATATGTATAGAAAAGCCCCTCTAGTACTCTTAATAAAGGCTTGAGAAAGGATGTAAAAAGAGATGGAGAGATTGGAAAACATAAATGAAATGGGAGCATTGAATATGAAATAGAAAAAGTGAAAGTAGATAAAAGTAAAAGATCCTCATATAGTCCAGTTGTTTTTAAACATGGCTGCTGATTAGAAACATATCTGGCATTCTGGCAAAAAGGAAGCAAGCAATACCTGGGCATTTGTATAATTCAGAAAATTCCAAGATAATTCTGCTATCTGGATTTTAAAACTTGATTACAGGCTTTTCTATTAAATGGTAGTTTTGGTGACATAGAATTCTATTATTTTTCTGTTGACCAATCATGATACAATGGTATTGAGTAATACATAATCACAATAGTACAAGATGTTTATCAGTTTTCACAATTTATAGCCAGACAAAAAATTAAAGATAATTAACCATTGCAAGCCATAATGGGAGCATGAGTAACCTAACAATATAAAATAATTACATACAATCTGGGGGGTCAAGCAGAGTGATGTGGTAAGTGAAAGTCATACATGCACACATTCTCATCTGCTCAGCCAGTCTGTCTTTTGGTTGGTGCATTTAATCCATTTACATTTAAGGTAATTATCAATATGTGTGATCCTATTACCATCTTCTTAATTGTTTGGGGTTTATTTTCTGTAGGTAGGTCTTTTCTTTCTCTTGTTTCTTGCCTAGAGATGTTCCTTTAGCATTTGTTGTAAAGTTGGTTTGGTGGTGCTGTATTCTCTTAATTTTTGCTTGTCTGGAAAGCTTTATTTCTCCATTAAATCTAAAGGAGAATTTTTCTGGGTAGAGTATTCTTAGTTGTAGGTTCTTCCCTTTCATTACTTTAAATATACCATGCCATTCCCTTGTGGTCTGTCAAGTTTCTGTTGAGAAATCAGCTGATAGCCTGATGGGACTTCCCTTGTATGTTGTCATTTTTCCCTTGTTGCTTTTAATATTTTATCTCTTTAATTTTTGTCAGTTTGATTACTATGTGTCTTGGTGTGTTCTTCCTTGAGTTTATCCTGCCTGGGACTCTATGCCTGCCGGACTTGGTTGATTACTTCCTTTTCCATGTTAGGGAAGTTTTCAGCTAGTATGTCCTCAAATATTTTCTCAGGTCCCCTTTCTCTCTCCTCATGCTGGGACCTCTGTAATATGAAAGCTTGTGCATTTATTGTTGTCCCAGGGGTCTTTTAGGCTGTTTTCATTTCTTTTCATTCCTTTTCCTATGTTCTGTTCTGTGGCAGTGATTTCTACCATTCTGTCCTCCAGGTCATTTATCCATTGTTCTGCCTCAGTTATTCTGGTATTGATTCCTTCTAGTGATTCATCTCTGTTTGTTCTTTAGTTCTTCTAGGTCTTTGGTAAACATTTCTTGCATCTTCTCAATCTTTGTCTCCATTCTTTTTCTGAGATCCTGAATCATCTTCACTATCATTCTGAATTCTTTTTCTGAAAGGTTGCCTATCTCTAATTTAATTGTTTCTCTGGGGTTCTATCTTGTCCCTTCAACTGGAACATAACTTTCTGCTTTTTCATGCTGATTAACTTTCTGTAATTTTGTCACTGTGGGGTTGTGGTTGTTCTTGATTCTTCTGTCTGACATCTGATGGAGGAGGCTAAGAGGCTTGTGTGGGTTTCCCTGGTGGCTCAGCTGGTAAAGAATCCACCTGTAATGCACAAGACCCCGGGTTCAATTCCGGGGTCAGGAAGATCCCCTGGAGAAGGGATAGGCTACCCACTCCAGTATTCTTGGGCTTCCCTGGTGGCTGAGACAGTAAAGAATCCACCTGCAAGGTGGGAGACTTGGGTTTGATCCCTGGGTTGGGAAAATCCTCTTGAGAAGGGAAAGGTTACCAACTCCAGTATTCTGGCCTGGAGAATTCCATGGCTTACATAGTCCATGGGGTAGCAAAGAGTTGGACATGACTGAGTGACTTAAAATATAATGTAAGCTTCCTGATGGAAGGGAGTGGTGATGAGAAGCACTGAGTCTTGCTCTGGTGGTCAGGGCCTTGCTCAGTAAAGCTTTAATCCAGTTGAGGAGGGTTGTGCTTTCTCCCTGGTAGTTTTTTGGCCTGAGGCGACCCAGCCCTCTGGTCTTCGAGGGCAATGGTTGGATTACTGGAGACCTCCAAGAGGGTTTACACCAAAGGGGACCTTCCCAGACTGCTGTTGTCAGTCCCTCCTCCATCCCTGTGGTGAGCCCCTAGTGACCCAAGCCTCTACAGAGACCCTCCAACACTAGTAAACTAGTAGTTTTGGTTCAGTCTCTTGTAGAGTCACTGCTCCTTTCCTCTGAGCCTTGGTGTACACAAGGTTTTGTTTGTGTCCTCTAAGACTGGAGTCTCTGTTTCTCCCAGTTCTGTGGAAGCCTTGTAATCAAATCTGCTGGCCTTCAAGGTCAGATTCACTGTCACTTTGTTGCGTCCCCAGGCTGGGAAGCCTGATATGGGGTTCTGAACCTTCACAACAGTGGGAGAACTTCTTTGCTATTATTGTTCTCCACTTTGGTATTATTTGTTCTCCATTTGGTGGGTATTGGATTTGATTTTATTGTGATTGTGCCCCTCCTGCTGTCTTGCTGTGGCTTCTACTTTGTCTTTGGACACGAGGTATCTGTTTTTCATCAGTTCCAGCACCATTCTGTTGATGATTATTCAACAGCTAGTTGTGATTTTGGTGCTCTTGCAGGAGGAAAGGAGCCCATGTCCTTTTACCCTGCCATCTTTGAAGGTTGAGTTTTAAGCCAGCTTTTTCGCTCTCCTCTTTCTCCTTCATCAAGAGGCTCTTTTAATTCCTCTTTGTTTTCTGCCAATAGAGTGATATCATCTGCATATCTGAGATTATTAATATTTCTCCCAGCAATCTTGATTCCAGTTTGTGTTTCATCTAGCCTGGCATTTTGCATGTCTTCTGCATATAAATTAAATAAACAGGGTGACACTATACAGCCTTGATGTACTCTTTCCCCAGTTTTGAACCAGTCTCTTATTCCATGTCTGGTTCTAACTGTTGCTTCTTGACCTACATACAGGTTTCTCAGTGGGCAGGTAAGGTAATCTAGTATTCCCATCTCTTTCAGAATTTTCCACAGTTTGTTGTGATGCACAGTCAGAGGTTTTAGCATAGTCAATGAAGCAGAGTAGATGTTTTTTCTGGAATTCCCTTTTTCTATGATCCAGCAGATGTTGGCAATTTGATCTCTGGTTTCTCTGCCTTTTCTAAATGCTATTTGTACATCTGGAAATTCTTGATTCATGTACTGCTAAATCCTAGCTTTTGAAGGATTTTAAGCAAAACCTTGCTAGCATGTGAAACAAGTGCAATTGTGTGGTAGTTTGAACATTCTTTGGCATTGCTCTTCTTTGGGATTAGAATGGAAACTGACCTTTTCCGGTCCAGTGGCCACTGCTGAGTTTTCCAAATTCGCTTACATGAGTGCAACACTTTCACAGTATCATTTTTTAGGATTAGAAATAGCTCAGCTGGAATTCCGTCACCTCCACTAGCTCTGTTTGTACTAATGCTTCCTAAGGCCCACTCAACTTCACATTCCAGGATGTCTGGCTCTTGGTGAGTGACCACACCATCATTGTTGTCCTGGTCATTAAGATCTTTTTTGTGTAATTCTTCTGTTCTTGCCACCTCTTCTTAATGTCTTCTGTGTCTGTTAGTTCTTTACCATTTGTGTCCTTTATTGTGCTCATCTTTGCATGAAATGTTCCCTTGGTATCTCTAATTTTCTCAAAGAGATCCCTCTGGTCTTTCCCATTGTATTGTTTTCCTCTATTTCTTTGGATTGTTCACTTATGGCTTTCTTATCTCTCCTTGCTATTCAGTTGGGTAGATCTTTTTCTTTCTCCTTTGCCTTTTGCTTCTCTTCTTTTTCTCAGGTATTTGTAAGGCCTCCTCAGACAACCATTCTCCTTCTTGCATTTCTTTTTCTTGGGGACAGTTTCCATCACCACTTCCTGTAGAAAGATATGAACCTCCATCCATAGTTCTTCAGGCACTGTCTACCAGATATAGTCCCTTGAACCTTATTCGTCACCTCCACTATATAATCATATGGGATTTGATTTAGGTCATATCTGAATGGCCTAGTGGTTTTTCCCTACTATCTTCAATTTAAGCCTGAAGTTTGCAGTAAGGAGCTGATCATCTGAGCCAGTTAGCTCCAGGTCTTGTTTTTGCTGATTATATAGAGCTTCTCCATCATAATCCATCTGATTTCTGTATTGACCATCTGGTGATGTCCACATGAAGAGTTATCTCGTGTTGTTGGAAAAGAGTGTTTGCTATCACCAGTGCATTCTCTTGGCAAAACTGTGTTAGTCTTTTCCCTCTTTCATTTTGCACTCCACGGCCAAACTTGCCTGTTACTCCAGGTATCTCTTGACTTCCTACTTTTGCATTCCAGTCCCCTATGTTGAAAAAGACATCTTTTTTTTGGTGTTAATTTTAGGAGGTCTTTTACGTCTTCAGAGAATCATTCGACTCCAGCTTCTTCAGCATTAGTTGTTGGGGCATAGATTTGGATAATCATAGTGTTGAATGGTTTGCCTTAGAAACAAACCAAGATCATTCTGTCATTTTTGAGACTGCACCCAAGTACTACATTTTGGACTCTGGTTGACTGTGAGGGCTACTCCATTCCTTCTAAGGTATTCTTGCCCACAGTAGTAGATATAATGGTCATCTAAATTAAATTTGCTCATTCCCATCCATTTTAGTTCACTGATTCCTAAAACACTGTCTTGCTATCTCTTGCTTGACCACATCCAATTTCCCTTGATTGATGAACCTAACATTCCAGGTTCCTATGCAATACTGTTTTTTACAGCATCAGAGTTTACTTTCACCACCAGATACCCACAACTGGGCATTGTTTCTGCTTTGGCACAATCTCTTCATTCTTTCTAGAGCTGTTTCTCTGCTCTTCCCCAGTAGCATATTGGACACCTACCAACCTAGGGAGCTCATCTTTCAGTGTTGTATCTTTTTGCCTTTCCATATTGTTCGTAGAGTTCTCAAGGCAAGAATACTGGTTTGCCATTCTCTTCTCCAGTGGACCATATCTTGTCAAGCCCTGACTAGCAGGGATATCTGCTTCAGCTTCTACATAGCTGGATGACATGCCCGGTGCCCTAGTTGTCCCACTGCTGGTCCTCATTAAGTGTGTAAACCTTTACCAGCCATTCATTGGATGTTGGTCATTGTGCTGTCCTGGTGCTGAGGCAGAAGCCCTGCAGGGGTCGTTGGGAAGGGGGTCTGGGTAAGGCTGGAGTTGATGGTGGATGATGCCCAGGAGCAGAGGGTGCCCCAGCTTTTCCACTGCCGTTGCCCACCCTGAGGTCAATCTGCTTGCCCAGGAGTGGAGGGCAGCCTGCGGTTATCCAGGTCATTAAGAACTTCTTTGTACAGTTAGTTCCAGAAAAACATCTATTTCTGCTTTATTGACTATGCCAAAGCCTTTGACTGTGTGGATCACAATAAACTGTGGAAAATTCTGAAAGAGATGGGAATACCAGACCACCTGACCTGCCTCGTAAGAAACCTGTATGCAGCTCAGGAAGCAAGAGTTAGAACTGGACATGGAACAACAGACTGGTTCCAAATAGGAAAAGGAGTACGTCAAGGCTGTATATTGTCACCCTGCTTATTTAACTTATATGCAGAATACATCATGAGAAACGCTGGACTGGAAGAAACACAAGCTGGAATCAAGATTGCCGGGAGAAATAACAATAACCTCAGATATGCAAATGACACCACCCTTATGGCAGAAAGTGAAGAGGAACTAAAATGCCTCTTGATGAAAGTTAAAGAGGAAAGCAAAAAAGTTGGCTTAAATCTCAACATTCAGAAAACTAAGATCATGGCATCCGGTCCCATCACTTCATGGGAAATAGATGGGGAAACAGTAGAAACAGTGGCAGACTTTATTTTGGGGTGCTCCAAAATCACTGCAGATGGTGACTACAGCCATGAAATTAAAAGACGCTTACTCCTTGGAAGAATAGTTCTGACCAACCTAGATAGTATATTCAAAAGCAGAGACATTACTTTGCCAACTAAGGTCCATCTAGTCAAGGCTATGGTTTCCCCTGTGGTCATGTATGGATGTGAGAGTTGGACTGTGAAGGCTGAGCGCCGAAGAATTGATGCTTTTGAACTGTGGTGTTGGAGAAGACTCCTGAGAGTCCCTTAGACTGCAAAGAGATCCAACCAGTCCATTCTGAAGATCAACCCTGGGATTTCTCTGGAAGGAATGATGCTAAAGCTGAAGCTCCAGTACTTTGGCCACCTCATGTGAAGAGCTGACTCATTGGAAAAGACTCTGATGCTGGGAGGGATTGGGGGCAGGAGAAGGGGACGACAGAGGATGAGATGGCTGGATGGCATCACGGACTCGATGGACGTGAGTCTGAGTGAACTCTGGGAGATGGTGATGGACAGGGAGGCCTGGCGTGCTGTGATTCATGGGCTCGCAAAGAGTCGGACACGACTGAGCGACTGAACTCTGTGTATTCTTGCCACTGCCTGTTAATCTCTTCTGCTTCTGTTAGGTCCTTGCTGTCTTTTTCTTTATTGTGCTCATCTTTTCATGAAATGTTCCCTGGGTATCTCTAGTGTTTTTGAAGAGATCTCTAGTTTTGCCCATTCTATTGTTTTCCTCTATTTCTTTGCATTGATCACTGAGGAAGGCTTTCTTACCTCTCCTTGCTATTCTTTGGAACTCTACATTCAGATGGATATATCTTTCCCTTTCTCCTTTGCCTTTCACTTCTCTTCTTTTCTTGGGTATTTGTAAGGACTCCTCAATCACTTTGCCTTGTATTTCTTTTCTTTGGGATAATTTTGTTCAGCACTTCCTGAATATTATGAACCTCTATCTATAGTTCTTTAGGCACTCTATCAGATCTAATCCCTTGAATCTGCCACTTCCACTGTATAATCATAAGGGATTTGACTTAGGTCATACCCAAATGGCCTAGTGGTTTTCCCTACTTTCTTTAATTTGAGCCTGAAATTTTCAATAAGGAGCTGATGATCTGAGCCACCCACAGCCAGCTCCAGGTCTTGTTTTTTGCTGACTGTATAGAGCTACTCCATCTTTGGGTGCAAAGAATAGAAACAGCCTGATTTCGGTATTGACCGTCTGGTGATGTCCATGTGTAGAGTCGTCTCTTGCGTTGTTGGAAGAGGGTGTTATCTATGACCGGTGCGTTCTCTTAGCAAAACTGTTAGCCTTTGCCCTGCTTTACTTTGTACTCCATGGCCAAACTTGCCTGTTAATCCAGGTATCTCTTGACTTATCACTTTTGCACTCCTGTCCCCTATGATGAAAAGGACCTCTTTTTTGGGGGGGGCAATTCTATTTAGATAGTTGCTTTTAGTAGTCTCTTAATGTCTTTTGTATTTCTGCGATGTTGGTAATAACCTATTTTAATTTCAGAATTCTACTGATTTGGACCCTTTTCTGTTTATTCTTGATAAGTCTGGCTAAAACTGTATCTTCTTTGGAAAAATGTCTATTCAGATCCTTCATCCACTTTTAAATAGGCAGACTTATTTTTTCATATTAAGCTATATGAGTTCTTTATATACTTTGAATGTTAATCCTTTATCAGATATATTATTTGCAGATATTTTCTCCCATTCATTAGGTTGCCTTTTCATTTTGTTACTGGTTTCCTTTCCTGTGCAGAAGCTTTTTAGTTTGTTGTCCAATCTGTTTACTTTTCCAATGTCATTTCTTAAAGAGATTGCCCCTTCCCTGCTGTATATTCTTAACTCTTTTGTCATAAATTAACTGATCACATACGTGTAGGTTTATTTCTGGGCTCTCATTTCTGTTCCACTGACCTGTGTAATTGTTTCTATGCCGATAAAGTTATATATACACACACACACAATAATTCTGTAATGTTAAGTGGACCCTTACAACATTGGTTTGATCTGCATGGATTTACTTATACCTGAAATTTTCACTGAATACATACTGCAGTACTACACAATCATTGAATCCTTGGGTATGGTACTGCAAATATGGAGGGCTGGCTGTTACATTATACACACAGATGACTGTGAGGAAGGTTGGTCCCCTTCAGTTCAGCTCAGTTCAGTTGCTTAGTCGTATCCGACTCTTTGCGAGCCCATGAATCACAGCACGCCAGGCCTCCCTGTCCATCACCAACTCCCAGAGTTCACTCAGACTCACGTCCATCGAGTCAGTGATGCCATCCAGCCATCTCACCCTCGGTCGTCCCCTTCTCCTCCTGCCCCCAATCCCTCCCAGCAACAGAGTCTTTTCCAATGAGTCAACTCTTCGCATGAGGTGTCCAAAGTACTGGAGCTTCAGCTTTAGCATCATTCCTTCCAAGGAAATCCCAGGGTTGATCTCCTTCAGAATGGACTGGTTGGATCTCCTTGCAGTCAAAGGGACCCTCAAGTCTTCTCCAACACCACAGTTCAAAAGCATCAATTCTTCGGCGCTCAGCCTTCTTCACAGTCCAACTCTCTCATCCACACACGACCACTGGAAAAACCATAGCCTTGACTAGATGGACCTTAGTCGGCAGGGTAATGTCTCTGCTCTTATTGAAGGGCCACCTGTAGTTTGAAATGAGGGTGTGTGATGCTCCAGCTTTCTCAAGAATGCTTTGGCTATTCAGTGTCTCTTTTGGTTCTGTATGAATTTTAGAATTGTTGCTTCTACTTCTGTGAAAAATGCCATTGGAATTTTGTTAGGAATTGCACTGAATTAGATTGCTTTGGGTAGTTTGGACATTTTAACAAAATCTTCCCATTAACAGAGAGTTATCTTTTTATTCAATTTCTTTCACTAATATCTTGTACTTTTCAATATACAGGCCTTTCACCTCCTTGGTTAATTCATTTCTAAGTATTTTATTCTTTTTTATATAACTGCAAGATTGTTTTTATTAGCATATAAAAATGCAACATTTTTTGCATTGATCCTGTATCCTGAAACATTTCTGAATTCATTTATTGTAAGTTTTTTTCTAGGGTCTTAAGGGCTTTCTGTATCATATCTTCTATAACTAGTGACAGTTTTAGTTTTTTCTTGCCAATTTGGATGTGCCTTTTATTCGTTTTTCTTGGTTAATTCCTCATTAGGGCTTTCAGTACTCTGTTGAATGTAAGTGGTGAAAGTAGGCATCCTTGTCTTGTTCCTGCTGTTCAGAGGAAAAGCTGTCAGCATTATACTGTTAAATATGATGTTAGTTCTGGGACTGTCATATATGGCCTTTGTTATGTTGAGGTATGTTACTTCTGTCCCTACTTTTGAGTGTTTTATTACGAATTGATGTTGAAGTCTAGATATTTTCTTGCATCTAATGAGATGCATATGATTTATATTCTTCATTTTGTTAATTTTTGTATCCCTGGAATAAATCCCACTTGATCTTGGTGTATGTGTGGCCCGCTTATTAGCATATTGTTGAATTTGGATTGCTAATATTTAGGTGAGGATTTTTACATTTGTGTTAACTAGGGATACTGGCCTTAAGATTTCTTGTGGCATCTTTGTCTGGTTTTGGTATCAGGATAATGCTGGCCCTGTAGACTGAGTTTGGAAGAGTTTCCTTTTTTTTTTTAAATTTTGGAAGAGTTTGAAAAGGTTGGGTGTTAATTCTCCTTAGAATGTTTGGTTGAATGCACCAATGAAGCCACTTAATTCTGAACTTTGTCTGTTGGGGAGTTTCTGATTACCAAATATAGTCTCATTATCAGCAATCAGTCTGTTCAGATTTTTCACAACTGACTTGATAGGCTGTTATGTCTCTAGGAATTTGTCCATTTCTTCTAGATCATCTAATCTCTTGGCATATTATTCATATTGGTCTTTTATGATTCTTAGTATTTCTGTGGTACCAACTATAAAATATCTTCTTTCATTTCTGATTTTATTTATGAGTCCTCCTTTTTTTTCTTGCCTCAGGATGCTGTTTCCTTACCTAGTTTAGGCAAGCTTTGAGCCATTTATCTTCAAATAATTTCTCTGCCCATTTCTGTCTTCTTTCTGGGAGCTCTAAAATGTGAATGTTAGCCTTATTTGATAAGTTTCCCATAAAACCCTTACCCTATCTTTTTTTCATTTTTTTTCCCTCTTGCTGCTCTGATTGGGTGAATTTCACTGCCTTGTCTTCGACTTGGTGATTAATTCTACTTAGTCTCCTGCTGAACTTTTCAATTTCATAGTGTACTTTTCATATTCAGTTCAATTATTATTTTTCAGCTCTGTGATTTATATTTGATACTTTGTCTTCCAACTCTTCACTGAAAGTTTCACTGTATTCATTTATTCTACTCGTTTGGTGAGCATCTTCATAATCATTTCTTTGAACATAAATTACTCATCTCCATTTTATTAAGTTTGCCTCTGCCCCAACCCCTGGAGCTTTTATCTTATTATTTATCTTATTGTTTATTCCTCTCTCTCTCCATTTCTTGACTCCCTGTGTTGGTTTCTTGCAGTAGATAAAACAATGACCTCTCTCAGTCTAAAAAGAATGGCTTTTTGTGGATGAAACTTATTCAACCCTGCCCTAGCCTCTTGTTCTCTCAAACTTTGGTGATTGTCCACACAGCCTATCATATTGTTAACAGCTCCTAGTAGTTGAGGGTGTGCCTAGGGAGGTTCTCATTACCTAGATTCAGGCTGATTAGAAGTCAGATCCTCAGGCAGCAACTTTTAAGAGTATGGACATGTATGCAGTCCTATGGGACTGCAAATGTAAACCTTGTTGGCCACCAGAATCAGGAAATTTGGAGGTGTGCCTGGGTGGCAGTCAAAAAAGCTGTGCCTCCAGACACATGTATAAGCTCTTTTCTGGGAAATACCAGCCATCTGGAGCAAGGCAGGAGTGCCAGGGTGGCATCTGTAGCCTATATGCCCTGAGAATAACTTTGGAGGCCTCAAAGTGTATGCCAGACCTGAAGCCTGCTTCTCAGGTCATAGCTCCAGGACAGATAGAAGCTACATCACAGAAAGACTAGGGTGAGAGGTTACTTCAGTCTGCTGTCTGTGGCCATGCTCTGCCTAGAACCATCTCTATGATAATCACAGTCCTGTGGGACCCAGGAATGTAAGCCCCCCCGGCCATCACAGCCAGGCATCCCCCGCTAGGCAGAAGCTGCAAAGAGTAAGGACTGGGTGGGAAAACGAGGATACCAAACATGTAAAGCTCCCCTCTGGGAGGCACTGGCACTCTAGAGCATGGCAAAGGGAGAGCCTGAAGATAGTACCTCTCTCCCAGACTTCTGCAAAATATTCAGACAGCCCCAGATGAGTGATTAATCGGAAGACTGTCCCTCAGGCTGCAGACATTATTTTTAATAGGCCCTCATTCTTCATAAAGACTGAGCTCCTGGGTCCAGTGCCTCTTGCTGTGCTCTGCAGATGGCAGCTTTTTAACAACTTTTTCTCCATTCACTACTGTTCCATGGGACCCGTTGTCATAAGTCCCATGGTTACCAGAACCAGGGAGTGTGGAGGTGCCCACTGGCAGCAGCCACAAAAATCAGAACACAGATTTTTCTGGTGACACTGATTGTTATAGTCCCAAGGGTCCAGGAACATAAGCTCTCCTGGCCTCCAGAGCTAGGTGGTCCAGAGGTGTCCTCTGGGCAGTAGCCAGCAAAACCAGGGCATCAGATGTGAACCCTCTTGTCCAGGAGATACTTGTATTCTGGGGCATGGGCATGAAAACAGCACTTGCCTGTTCTCTGTCCCCACCAACTAACTCCTACACGTGTATGTCAGAGTAGATGCTTTTTCTCAGGCAGACTGATGCTTCAGTTTAAGCAGGTGAGCCTCCTTCACTTTATGTCTGGGTGTGATCTGTTGCTTCTGAGCTGGGCCCTGGGCAGGAGAGAGTCTGAGAAGACTGAGAGTCTAGCCTCTGAAGAATCACTTCTCAGATCACTACAGTTTGGGTCTCAGGACACAAGCCTCAATGGTTATCAAAATCAGATGGGGGCTTCTCTTCCAGGTGCAAGTCTTAAAAGTTGGAGCGCCTGATGTGGGGTTCAAACTCCTCATTTTTCATCAAGAAGCTCTGGGTTTTCAGTTCTCTTCCAATTTGGGACCCACTGGGGGTGGCGGTTATGGTGAGTTTGTTCCAGCCTCTCCTACCTGCTTGCTTGATGTGTGATTGTCACTCAGCCAGTGATGAGGAATTTTCTATTATATAACTGTAGACACAGTTTGTCTGTGGTAAAAGGTAAGTTCAGGATCTTCAGGATGGGGTTTGACATCTTGAACTGGAATCACCACCCTGAACTAAGTTTCTTGACACTGTAGGCTGTATTTTTTATTCTTCAAAATATACATCATTGTGTTTTGCCAGTGATATATATTAGTGGCTTAGGGATGATACTTTAGATGAGGGCAGCGGGGGGAGATACATAGAAGTCTTGAAGGCTGTGACAACTGGATTTTTATGACTGTGATGAAAGCCTACCAAGTCTTTTCTCTGAAAACAGTCAGCAAACCACAGGGTGACTCTCTGGATCACGGCAGAGATGCCTCCTTGTCTCCACTATTCACCCTCTCCCTTTTGAGTAACACAGTGGCTCAAATTTGACTAAGTACACAGCCATATAGGTAAAGATGCCATATTCAAGGCTCTCTTCAGGCCATCTAAGGTTTCAATCTAAAAATATTTATACTTACCTTGTAATTGGTTTCTTTAGATGATTTAAATACCTTTTTGTCCTGGAATTTATGGCTTTATTTAGACTAAGATCACCTTGCAGCGAGACAAGGGACTAAATTTTCTAACCTTTTGAACATAGACTTCCAAACAGTATTCTGTAAATGGTAGGCATTCAATAGACTTTTTAGCAAATCTGAAAACCAAAATGACTCTTACAAAGATTCAAAGTATATAAAAAACAGTGCTCATTTAAAAAGACATACACTAAAAGAACATGAAAATACAGCATTTATTACCAACAAAGTAGCATTTCCCACAAAGAGTTTTTTTCCAGTTATACCTGCAGATACATACTAGCAGGACAAAATTACACCTTTTTTTTTTTTTTTTTTGGCCATGCTGCACAGCTTGCAGGATCTTAGTTCCCTGACCAGGGACTGAACCTGGGCCCTTGACAGTGAAAGCACAAAGTCCTAACCACTGGACCACCAGGAATTCCCCCAAATTACATTTTTTTAGACACTAAAGATTCATACTCCAAAGAAAATAAACACACGTCCAAAAGATAATTAGAAAACAGCAAGAAATCTTTCCTTTTAATGCAAAAACCTTAGGCAAATCAATTAAGATTTTGTCATTACAAATAATTGCTTGTCACCTTTTAGGGTTTTAAATATTTTATTCATCAAACAAGACTATTATATGAAGTTTTTACAATTTTTAATTAAAATCAACTTTTTCAGAAAATATGTGAAGTTTCAAGTGGCTGAGTTATTGTGCAGAACTTACTATTTTATTAATGTTAAAATACATAATTTATTCTTCGAAGCTCAACTTTCAGTGTAAAACCAAGTATTTGTCCACTAGAGATAAAAATGCTTATAAACAAGGTTTGGAATAATTACTGGCATATGTAAACTGAAAAAAATCTTCAAACTTTTCTCACATTGATGATCATTTTGTAGAAATAAGATGACTGGCACTTAGACAATAAATGAACTACACCAAGCACATATTAAGTAAAGGTACTTTGATGGAAAACAAAGTATTTAACAACAAAACATTTGGTAACATTCATTTACTAACATGTTACCAGCATTTTCAATGTTTACATGAGTTGTTTGCACTAGTAAAAATGTTATTTTAAAATATTTTCATAGTATATGCATTAGACTTAATTTAAGAGGGGAAGGTTCTTTTAAAATTTTTATAAAGAAAAAAATAGCTTTTTAAAGAGAAAATGTCCAAATAAGAGGATGAAGACTTTCATTACTTTTTGACTTAACAAGAATATAAATTTCAGTAGCTATTTAAGAACATATAAAACCCAAACTGAATGCAATCTTTCAATTTAGTCAAGCTACCAAGTCAAAAAAATAATTGTCATTACCTCTACAGATCCAATCCACCGTTTAAAGATATGTCCTTGCTCCAGTTCTTTATTTTACAAGATTTTAAAGAATAGAATGTTTTGGCACTGTTAATTAGTATAACTCAGAGATAAACAAATGATTTTCTAATCTGATTCTTCCATGCTCCAAGAACAGTTTAAATTAGATTTTCTAAGATACTGGGGTAGGATCAACACTGTAAATTAAAAGGACCTACATAAGCTTAAGGTCTAAAAATATTATGGTTTTAAACAAATCAATGCTTTTGCTCACTCTACGTAACACTGAGAAATTTTAAATATAAACTGTAGAAACCAGTGTAAGAAATGTTAAGAAAAACTTTACTAAAAATAATTATAAAAATGCTGTAGAAATTTAAGATGTAAAAATTGACTTTAAATTAAGAAAACAAAAATGATTAACCCTAAAAAGACCCACCCACATTTTATAGGGTTATTCTTTAAAAATTCTTGCCACTTTAGTCTCTGTCAATCTTTTGGTTGCATTCTGCATCATCTAGTGGCCATCTTGTGGCATTTCAAAGAAGTCCTGCTCCCAGTACTTCTCCCTCCTTTGAGATACCAATACAATTACAGTATCAAGTTTCATAAAACTTTTTTTTTAAAGGTCCCTAAAATCCCATTTCCTAGTGGAGATAAGGTAATCTTTTTAATAGGAAGAAATGAATAGATTTGTCATAAATTATTACTATACATTACACATTTCCATACCAAATTTTAAAAATTATAACACTGGGAGAAACTAGGACTTACGCTGTAGAGTCATCTTTAGACTCTAAAAGTAGTTAAAATTACTTTGCAAGTAAAGCTCAGGGTTCCCATATCAACTAAACTTCTTGTAACTGATAATCCCTTCCACTGTAGTTCTGATTTGAGTAGCAAATACTGTAAAAGTGGGGACCCAGTCACTTATTGTCAGAGTGCTAAGGACACAATATTTAAATTTTACTACCAGATGATGTTCCACAGAAAGAAGTTATTATGGTCTCTCTTCATCAACCCATTTGTATCTAATAGCAGGTTTCAAAAGTAACTGATCCTTTAGTCTTAATGAATCTAACTTTTATTCAGTTGAGCCACACTTACATATAGGATTTAACAGAAAAGTCCCAAAGTTCCTGCCCTTCACTTTCATTGAGAAGGCTGAGTGAATGTAATACGGCGCCGCCGCCTTTGGAAAGCCTTTAAATTCCATCTGTTTGGTTCCAGCATATGAGGACCATTGTAAACAAACAATACTGTCATCTTTTCAGAATAAGGAAGATTTTGAAGGAGCTGTGAAGTGTTAAAACAAACTGTCATAGAATGCTATATATTAAGCACAACTTTCTGAACTTGCATGTGTAGAGTCAAATATATTTTATTTGTAAAATTAATGAAACTCTTAATGACGTTCTCAACTCAACATACACCCTGCCAGATGGTGATTTTTATTTGAATTACCATATCTGAAACCTGGCCTAAGGATTCGTCAACATATCTTGGGAGCCCTCTATATTCACAGGCCAATGGGATCACACTGCTTCCTAGGCTGACCCTGGAAAAGTATATCCTCCAGAACTTTCCTAGGATAATTTCACTCTTTTATCCACAAAACACCTTTCAAGCAACTTCTATAGTCCAGGTACTGTAATAGATTGGTAGCCTGAAAAGTGTATTAACAGGGTGGTTTGATTTATAGGCCAACTAACAGATCTAGCTATTCCACACAGTATCTGCTGGAATAAGAAAAGATTATACTATTTGATAAAAACTGAATTTAAGATAGGATCTCCAATGAAATTTCTTTTAAAAAATCTGGTTACATTAATAAAAACATCTTTGATTGCTATACAGCAGTTTCATAATTGACCCATAGCACAAGAGGTAACAAAAGAAAATTTCCCATTGTAATGGTTCTGTAAAGGTAAGTCTGTTTTTTATGTGAACAGATGATTTTGAGGATACTTAGGATTTCCTCTGAGCCAGGACAGAGCAAAACAGGCCTTTCTGAGGAAATGAGGAGGACCAGTGCTTTCTGGCATTTTTCAGTGCTAAGAGAGGAAATTCCCTAGAGGAAGAATAAATGCCAAAAAAGCAGAGGCACTCTCAGCTCTAGAACATAATGCTATGCCTACTACTTTCTTCCTCTAATGATAAGGTTTCTGATTAAGTATGTTATTGGAACTTGTCCCCCTTTACTATAATCTATTTTGGGACTGTTCCTCCTCTTATTTATACATACTGGACCAAAATCTGCTACATGTTTTAGCCATAAGGGACTTCCAAGTAACGTGAGTATTTTTAGATTCCTTATTACCTACCTTTGGTGTAATAAAGAAATACTGAGATGTGTTTTCTTTACAAGCAGTATTTACAACCATTTCAAACACTCTTCGTTCATTAATTGGGTCCATTCCCTAAAGAAAGACAATAATAATGATTAGATTTAAATCTATTACAAGATACAGTGAAACCCAATAAAATAACCACCAATACCTGATTGATTTCATCAACTACTCGAAATGGACATCTATTAAGCTCCTGAAGTGCCATCAAGTATAACATAGTAGAAACACTTCTTTCACCTCCACTTTGATGATGAGGAGTTAATTCATGCAGTTGAGTACTACTGCGAAATTTAACTCTAATTCGAATTCCATATTTATCATAGTCTTCCTGCAAAACATTTAAAAAGTTGATGAAAGGTGAGAGTTTTCTCTGGCAATTTTATACTGTTTTTTGAAAATAAATTGAAGTTCTTTACTCTTATAAATTGACTTATTCATGATATCAGTTTTATCTAAATAGATCTTTGGAGACCTCTAGAGCTTGTAGAGAGCAAGTGGTTCTAATATTGTTTCAGTTTATTTATAACATAGTCAATAAAAAGTACCTGCTTTATAGAATGGTTCTGAAGATTAAAGAAGACAAACCTAGAAATGCTTGGCACAGTTTCTGGCACAAAGGAAATATATTATAAATTACAAGTTATTACAATACATTTCTTCCTTCTAGCAAGCCCAGAATATGTAGATGACAATTCTCTTGGCAGGTCTAATATTCTACTAAAACTTACAGTTACATGATGTTTGCAATCCTTATGTTTCATAATAAACAGATAAAGGAGTAATGGGACAAAATTCCTAAGGAGAAATAAAGGCACTACCTTGCTTCACATTTCTTCCTCCTTAAAAGAAATGCTTTATTAGGGAAAATTTTCAACATTTACAAAATTAGAACTCCCAAATAAGCTCAATCAACTGGTCTCAACTGTGATCCATACATGACCAATTTTGCTTCGTCTATAGCTCCACCCACTCCTCTTTCCCAATTATTCTGAAGGACATCCTTGTTCATCTCTTCATATAGTTCTTAATGGAAATCTTATTTTACCCACAATTGCAATGCATGAAACGTATATAGTTCAAGAAATCAGTACCAAATTTTTAAAGTATTTTTGTTCTTATGAACTCAAATTCTTGATCAAAAGGAAACCACTGATACTATTCTATATTTCAGTTATGTTTGCCAATTTGTATATGACTCTTCAAACTTGAGGAGTAGTGATTTCAAAAAGCAATGCATTTGTTCATCACAACTGAATAACCATTACTTAGACTGGATATGGAAAGAGTCTGTAAGGTATTAGTGGCTAATCTCAGATGTCACCAAGAAGAACATCCTCAAAACAACAAGTGACCCTGATGGAATCCTATATACGGTCTCTTCTTTCGTTTGGACATTTTTTTTTTTGTAAGAACAATTTTCAGATATAACTTTAGAGTAAATAAACAATTTAAATATACTTTTAGCATACAATTAAAATTCTTGTCAGGAAACATATCAAATGCAATTTTACCTCATTTTCTGTATGGAGGTCAACTTCACCAGCACACTGCATAGAACTAAAAAAATAGCTAAATTTTTCATTAATTTTTTCTACCAGCTCTTTTAAAGGATTAAGCCACCTTTCTTTTACCTGTAAGTAAAAGCAATATAAAAATACAAAGTAAAAGAAGTGTTATTACATTGATATAAAACTTTATATAAAAAAATTATATCAATCTAGTCCTGAGAACATACATTTTTTTCTTAGAAATGTTATCATTTCACTTTGCATTATTCTACATTCCCATATTATTAATGCACATGAGAAAAAGTTGAATAATTACCTGTGAAATGTTTTCTCTATATTTATCCAGTTCAACTTTCTTTATCTTTAGTTCCTCAGTTAATTGCTCTATTTCTTCTTCTCTTTTCGTGTATTCCTCAACAACCTGGCAGAAAAAAAATCTTTAAGAATAATCTACCAAAGGATAAAGGTACAAAAAATTTTGCATCAATTAAAACATTAATTGAAAATGCTACTGTTTGTATGCAGTTAATTTATGTTCTTACAACATACTAAAAATGTCATCTTTTTATTAAAAAAAAAAAAAAGACATCTCAGTATTTCAGGTTAGCCCAAGTATTCTTTTTATAAAGAAAAGGAACAGAACACTGTGTTCCTTAGGAAGAATCTATTTAAAATTCTAATAGATTCAGAATCTGGCATTTAAAAGTACATTGTACTAGAGTTCTTGGTAATAATAAGCTAGACAGCAGGAACAGAGTGGGAGGCAAGTACTGGAGGGAACTGTGTGTGTGTGGGGTGGGGGCAGTTGTGCTGGTGGTGGCGACTGCCGGAGGCATTAGGGAAAGAAGCATACTGTAGGATTGAGTCCTGTGAAGCAAGATGCTCTTGATCTTTCCTCAGTTAATAAAGCATCAATTTCATCCAAGGTGTTCGGAAGATCTTGGAAAGCCTAAAGAATGAAAAAACTGTCCATTATTATACGTGGTACAGTGAAAACAGTTCAATTCAAATAATTAAAATGAAAATATTCTGTTGAGTGTCTGCTGTATGTTGAACAGCATGCTAGCACAACACAGTAAGGAATCAAAGGAATTACAAACATGGCTTTTTGCTTTCAAAAAGGGGTTTATACTTTAGAAGAAAACAAAATGTATATACTTAATAACATGAGCTAACACCTTAAGGCAATGTATTGATGTTGAGTATTAAAATAAGCAGTACACATCATACTGGTTATGGAATTTGGAGAAAGGAATTATCAGTTCATGCTACAGGAGCTACAAGAAACAGAATTCAGAGGCCTAGAATTCATCTCTGGGCCTTAAAGCAAACAGCTAGGGAAAAGTAAGGCAAAGGAGAGATAGGAGCTTGGAGAAAAAGAAAAAGCACTGCATACCATGGGGGGTGAGGAGTTGTGTCCATTTGGAATGGTGGGTACTTGCTGAATTGGTAGAATGGGTCCAGAATATGTGGGGCATTGAAAGAGAGCAAGAAGTTAGAACTTTATACTGTACTTGTGAAGAACTATAAAAGCATCCTAAGAATCCAATTACTTTGACAGTAGAATTTCACCATAGTACTATCTTCTGAGACTATACAATAGTGACAAATTAGAGCAGTGTGGGGGCAGGCAAGCAGTACAATGTTTTGTCGGCACAACTTGCAAAAGTTTATGTACTACAATGTACAAAATGAATCTTAAAACTCTGTAAAAGATCCTAACATGCTACATTAATTCTTAACCTGTCTTTTTTCCCTCTAACCATCTGGAAAGCAGTTCAGCTTCTATAAGCTTTCAGATATTTATAGTTTATTTTGTTGAATCTAACTTGCCCTTTGAGCTTTGAACTCATGTGCCACACACTTATTTCATATCTTCATTTGATTCTAATAGACAAATTTAAGATGGTGAAACAAATCTGCAACTTAGCCACCTTCCCCACCAATTTAAGCAAACCTATCTGTCCTTCGATCTTTCCCATCTCAGTAATTAGCAAAATTTAGGGATTCTCTCTCTACCCTTCAATTCAAAACCATTAGTAAGTCATGCTGGTTCTGTCATTAAAAGATACCTCAAATCTGTAAACTGCTCTGTCTTTTGTGCTTCCACTCTAATCCACACCACAAGAGTCTCTTGCCTGGTCCAAAGCAATAATCCCCTAAATGGTCATCTTCCATTCTTGTATCCCTACTTTATTCTCCAGATTGCAGCTGGAGTGCTCTACAAACAGCTGTCCTACCTCTATTGATCTTCTGTTTAAAACTCCAGTGGACTTCATCTCAAAGTAGAGCCCAAATTCCTTCTATGGTCTATAAGGCCCTACAGGATCTGACTTCTGCCCTCCTTGGATAATAAATTTTAGCCTAAGATTCTTTCTATTCTGAAACAAGCCAAACATACTTCTGCCTCAAGAGCTTTGAATGAGCTGTTTTCTCTACCTGGAATGCTTTTCTCTCAAACGTTCACTTGACTGATTTCTTCTGTTCATTCAGGACTCATCTAAAATAGTATCTTCTCAAAGGAGCCTTCTCTGACACTGGCCTCTTACCTTGTACTATTCTTCTTCTTAGCACCTCCTGCTATTCCCAACATAATCTATTTGCTTTTTGATTTGTTCTCCCCACCCTCCAGACTAGAATATAAATTTCAAGACAGAACAAAGTATGTGTTTTGTTCAATGTGTGATAGAAGGTAATCAAGGCATTACCCCTACCTGTCAGATAAAGCTTCAGGTCAAGGGGCTACCTACTCAGTGTAGAACTGGCAGGAAAGGGCAGTATCTTCTCATTTTACTAACTAAATGATATGTCAGTATATAAAGTACACATAATGAGAAGAAGGAAAGGCTCTTTTCTTTACCAACAGATGTTAGTCATAAAGAATCCACTCCCAAAGAATGCTAAATAAACACCCCGATTTCCAGGAAAACATTTTCATTTTGTCTTTGTTTTTCTATTACCTCTATGTACTGTTTCTTATATATCAATTACTAGTACTACCTTTCCAGGAAAAATTATATCCCATCTCCCAAACCTCTCCTAAAACGGTGCTTGGAGAAAAAAGCTTTTTATTGGATGAATGTTTTGGTAGAAATAATTTTGCAAAATGGTACGCGTATCTGAATAACTTTAGTACTAAGCAATAAGACTAAATGGTGTCCATTTGAATATCATGAAGAAAAAATTTGTTGAGCAAAATTACATGCATACTCAGTTTAAAAATGGCGGCAGGGGGGAACTCTCACTTTTTATGGCAGATCATGTTTTACATGGCCCTGTACAATGCCTAACACACTTTAAGCTTAAAAATACTGTGTTAAATATATTAACTTATAGCATTATATATTTTTATACTTACTGTCTGATATTCTTGAGGAACAGTCTGCTCTGCACCCAGGTTACATACTTGCTTGGCTCTCTTCATAAGTTCCTTGCATTTCTGCAATAATCTCAGTCTATTTTCATCCAACTCAATGAAATGTTGCTATTTTAAGAAAAATAAGTATGTTGAAAATTTGTAAGTTACTGTTAAATCAGAGGGTTCTTTTATGAATAAATATCACCACACTATATCACATGTATTACTGAATTTTGATAACAGTGAGCAAATCATCCAAAAACCATATCTCAAATTATGACTGATTTTATTGCTAAAATTTGAACTTAACTTCAAAATATATTAGGACATTAATAATATGGCATTCTTGAATCCCTAACAGCTTTGAAATTTAAACTTAATTGCCTTTTTATGAACGTTTAACCTATGTATAATTATACTCTAGTAAAACAATACATACAATACATAGGCTTCCTATCAGAAAACTCAGCAGAACCTTTCAATGTTTTCCAAGTGCCTCTCATGTAGATCATTTATTCATGGACCCATTCATTCCTTCACCAAATAATTACTGAGAACCTATTAAATATCAGTATTTTATCATGTATTAAGCATAGAAAGTTGAATAATAAGATGCACAGTCATTTTCATAAAGACACAGCACAGCAACATTATCCTTTGTATTTTTGGAGATTAAATAAAAAAGGAACTAAACTTGTGTAATCTTATTCACATCCCTCACACAGTGTGTGTCTGGTCCTTCCTCCCTCCATTCCTTGTCAAATTTGGAGTTCAGACATCAGTGATCTTCACAACGTTTAATATACAAGCTTGCAAATTCTACTTCAATCAATCAAATAGTAAACAATGGTAGTGGAAATAATACTGTTTACTTGATAAAGGTCCCCCCACCCCACACTGCGAAATACATATATATCATCTAAATCGAAAAAGTCTTTCCTAAAGTTCAGTTTTTGTGGGAGAGTAGCAAGCAGCTAGGTAAACAACATTAGATGAAAGCACAGTTTCTAAATTTGATAGTAGGATAAAAAATAAATTTAACAACTTCCAATTTTTATAACATGAATCTTTATGTAAATCCATACATGCTTCATGCTAGGGAGCGCACTAAGCATCTTGATGTATTGTTAAACTTACTATCAGAATAGCCCTGCAAGTTAGGTATTGTAATATCTGTGGCTGAAAACAACAGGCTTGGAGTGGTCAGGAAACCTGTTCAAAGTTAAAAACTAAGTAACATGTTCATCCATCTGTCTACCTCCATATCTGGATTTAGGTGTAGTCAGTTTATTAACTTGTAAAAATATTCCAGATGATAGTGACATACCTCTGGAAATGTTTAATGGGTTTGGATCCCTTTTCCACTATTTGCCCTCCAATAATTTGAGGAAGTTATTAAACTCAATGGTGTTTTGTTACCCCTAAGTTCCTTCATGAACACAACTCTACTGAAATTCTGTGTCAATCTTTTTTGTGTGTGCATTTTCATGATCAGGGTAAAAGACAAATCCCAAAGTGGGGTGGGGGAAGAAAAGAAGGAAGGAAATGATCTCCCTTTGTTTCAAATGAAGACCAGCAAAAGAATAGCTAAGAGCAAGCGTGGGTAAGTGACAGAAAACATGAGAAGGAAAAAGAGCAAATGAAAGACAAAATGAACTACTAGAGACTTACTCTTCTCTGTATCTCTCACTTGTCATTCTTGACTATTTAAAATGCATAGTTGGTGACTATGATCAGTTAGTAACAAGCACTTACCAAAACACAGTACAAGAAAAGAGCCCTACAAAAGGGTTGGTAAGACAATTATAACTAAAAAGTATTTAATAACTTTCAGATTAACATATAAAAAAAAGAGAAACAATAATATAAAATATTGCCAAGGAAATAGAAAATAAAGTCAAGAAGATCAGTAATGGAAAAACCTGTCAGGGAGTTTGTGTGTATGTCCAGGTAAGAAAATCTAGTGTGACAAGTAGCTAATGAGATTATTTCCCTAGAGAGTACAATTAAGAACCTTTCTACTCTCCAGAGTAATCAGCTGAACTCAAAAATATTACTGCTTCTGCTGCTACTAACAATATGGACAGGAAGACTCCCCTGTCAGGTTAGGGAAGGCAGCAGGTGTAGAAGTCTTTATTTTGATTATGTATGTATGCTAAACATCCTGCCATTTTTATTTGAAAGATTATTTATGCACAAGTATCTTATATCCTTGTGGCCTGAGTATCTTTGACATACTCAGTTCAGTTCTACTATAAACAATATTGAAATTCTCCCTCATTTCCCTCTCCCAAAGCATCTAACCTGAGGTAGTATCCTTTTATTTCCTAATAGTACCTACAGGACAGTCAGCAAATATATTGTTTTACTTACTTGTCTCCCTTCTTCTGTGTTTAAGTGTGGTGCCTTTAGCTACCGTGTCAGCCTTCTGACCACATAACACATGCTTGCTGTCTCCTTAGCCTGCCCAGTAGTTCTAGTTCTCCTCAGTAAGCAACTTTGTTCTGCAAGGCAGTTTCACGTGAGTTGCTAGTTCACAGGACCTGAATCACCCCAGCACCACCTGACCTTTCTGCAATCTAAAAGTCACCTTCCAGTTTCAGCTGCTCTGAAATTGGTCTGCTGAGCTTTCTACACCAAATGGGGCCTCTTTTCTTAAAAGATGAGAACCTGCTGGTGACTTAGTTTTTGGGTTCTTTGAGCCTTCCCTCTGTTTCTTACCACATACTTTCTAATACCATACCAGTCTTGCTGCTGATTATCTCACCTACCGGTATTCTGGGGTTCATGGCTGTCGTAAAACACAGAACTTGACTGATGTTTGTCCCTGGTTCTTGGGAGGAAGACTAAAATCCTAGGAAGTTTCTGAGTGACAGAGGGTCTGAGTTTATGCTAAGGAGTGACTCAGGATGGGGGAAGTCAATGCCAGAAAGACAAATCATGTGACTAAAGGGTTGGGGCTTTGAGTCTTATTATTATCCCCACCCAGTCTCTTAAACTGCAGAGAGAAGGGCTAGAGACCGAGTTCAACCATATGGCCAATGATCCAATCAGTCATGCCTAGGTAATGCAACCCGGTAAAAATTCTAAACACTGATGTGCTAGGAGAGCAACAAATTATTTCACCAGAAAAGAGCATAGAAACTGTGTGCAGGACCCTCCCCGCCCTATAAGCCTTTTGACCAGTAGGGATTTGTATTGTTTATATAATAAAACTGTAATTGTTGAGAACAGCCTTTTCTTCAGTTCTGTGAGCCATTCCAGTAAATTAATGAACTTGGGGGAGCCATGAGAACCCTTGAATCAGTCACCAGTTGGTCAGAAGAGCAGGTGGCATCTGAAGGGCAATTTTATTAAGGACTAAGCCCTTAACCTAGCCTCATGCTAATCCTGGGTGATGAGTGTGAGAATATTCTGCAGTACACCTACAGGGACAACTTTAAGCTGAGTCTGTTGTATACATTGCCTGCGGGCTTGCTGTTACATCATCATAGTATCCCAGTTGCTCTTCTATTTTGGGGAACGGATTTGAAAGACTCAAAAACTATGTCACTCTTACGACCTCATTTTGTTGCTTGTTCTTCTCTGGAATTTATGTTAACTTAGTACATCACCCCCTGTCCTCCCCCATTTCAATATTTATCATTAACAGAAGATTAAATCACCGGGATCACTAAGGCCATTCTTAGTGTTGACCAGAACTCATCTGTAGTTTAGGGGACACAAGCTGCAATAAAAGCTACTAGTTGCTTCTTGGCAATAGTACTAACTATAATTTGTATCAGCTAAGAAAGCAAACATGGTAAGATTTTGGTTTTCAAATGACTAAATCAGGTACTCTTTGTTATTTAATTGGGGGAGGGTGGTAATAATCAAAAATGTACACAAAGGGTTTCAAATATTACTTCTTAATCAGCAGAGTACATGAAATCTGTAAACAGCATACCCAAAACTGCACACTGCAAGGCATGATATATACATACACGTGTATATATAGTTTTCAAACTGAAGTCCTCAAATAAAAAATAAAAGCAATAATTTTACCTCTGTGATACGTAGCTGTGATGAGGTTGCTATATAATCTGATTCCAATTTGTTCTTCTCAGAGATCACTGTAGTATTTTGAAGAATTAAATCTACTTTTTGTATGTGTAAAGCAGTACAATTCTAGGAATAAAAACCTCTATGAGTTTTATTTTACAACAATATAGTTTAACATTTTTCTAATGCGATTGATACTTCTCTCCAATCTTAAATAGTTCTCCTTTGAGTCATTTTGAATAAACCAATTTAGCTTAATGAGTACTTTTAATCAATTTACTGATCTGTAAATAGAAATGTCAAACAGAGAAAGTTGAAATTACCTATAAAAATCTCTTGCTAAGATTTTACTATCGACTTGCAACAACAAAAACATGACTAAAATGAAAATGTCTTATTTACCTTTATCAAGTTTGTTAATTCAGTAACAAGTTTTGCTTTTTGAACATTTATTTCTTTGATTTTGGTACTTGCTTTTCGTTCTTCCTCTTCAAGATTGCAAGTATCCTGTTCCATCAGCTTTAAACTGTATGAAAAGCATAATGATGTAGAAATCAGAGAAAACACAAGGATTGAGCCCAAATTCTCAGGTTTCTTGCTGCTTTATGGTCTATGTAGCAATACTATTCAGATGTTAACTGATAGCTTCCTGATTAAACATTTCATGTAATCACTCAGGATCAAAAACTATTTTTTGAGATGTATCAAGTGCCATAGGATCTAGAGTCAGAAACTTGGGTTTAAAATTCCTCTTTGCCACCAATGAGCAGTATAACTGAACAAGCTACTCTTCTAAGCTTTGATTTCCTCATCTATAAACTGTAAGTAATAATAGTACTTCTGCAGGGCTTTGGTGAAGACTAAAAGAAGGCGGCAAATCATGCAACACACTTAGTATAGTGTCTGGTCCATAAGTGATAAGCACTGTTTATAAAAACAGTCCCTTCCCTTAAGGAGCTTAACTGTGGCAATCTAATACATAAAATAATAATGATGAAAAGACAATACAACAATTCTAAAAGTTAATACTTTGCTTTTCAATATGGAGACACTAAGGCTGTAGAAGTTTACTTAAGTTACCTAACATTACATATACTAAGTTGTAAGGTGTGTTTGACATCAAGGGCCAAGTTCTTTCCACTACAGGGAAAAATCAAAGATGGAAGCAATGAAAATAAGAATAAACAAGTTCAGTGGATATTGTAGAGAGTGGACTGAATGGTGAGTGAAGAGTGTGTCGGGGCAGAGAGGGAGGAAATTAGAATGTGTGGAGTGCAAGAAGATTTTGAAAAACGTGAAGGACAATCTAAAGGAAAGCAGTATTTAAATTTCATACAGCAAAGGTAGGAAGCCACCACAGATATCTTGAAGGGGGCAGGAACATGAAAAGATGATAAACTTGATGACAGTATTCTGTATGCCCTGAATGGAGGAGATGAGTCATGGAGAGACCACCAACCATGTCACCACTGCAGTATTCCAGAGTAACTGTAGATATGAGACAGCCAGGATGACAATGGATATGAAAGGATATTTCACTACAAAATTCAACATTACCAGGAAAAAGTTTAGTTTCAGACAATGAGTTCAATACAGCAGTCCAACAGTAAAAGGTTGACTTGTGGATGACTGAAGATAAAAGTGAAGGGTTTATATAGAAAAGAATTCTAAGCAGTTAAGACTCAGCAGATATGTCTTCTTTTAAGCAACCAAGGTATATACGCTACTGACTTTTAAAAGTTAACAGGCAATTTGCTTTATTAAAAAAATTTTTTTAAAAAGCATTTAAAATATTCAACTTATGTGTTTAGAAACACTATTAAATCAAGGTAAATTTATACTGTACTCAAGGCAATGAGCTGTCATTTATTATGTCTTTAATACCTATATCTTTGTTCTTTTATGCTTCTTTCCTATAGAATAATCACCAAAAAAGGTCTGCATTGTGTCCTGAAATGGGCATGGAAAAACTTTGAAACTGGAACTCACTTTCCTCTCCCCTAGACTGAACACCCTAACAGCTTTTATCTGATCTTATATATCAGATATATAAGTTTCTACAAAACATCTAAGTTCAAAATAAAACTTACAATCAGTTCTGAGAACAACTGCCTGGGATTTCACAGTAAGCTAGCATAATGTAACAAGGTCATTCATGGGTAAAAGATGCACTTATGGTAATGTAAGAGTATATTCCTTCACTAATGATTTCAGATTCCATGTTGCAGTTAAACGTTAACAAACCACACTTTGGCAAGTTCTGATGTGACATTAAAGAATACATATGCTGACACGTCTATTAAAGCAGTCTTCCCTTTTCCAGTTACATATATATGTGGGGCCAGGTTTTCTTCATATACTTCTCACAACCAAGTGAATGCAGAAGCACTTATGAAAAAACAACTAACTTCATCTAAAGAGATTTACAAATGTAAAAATAATGTCCCTCTTGTTGCTAAATGCATTTTGTTTGGAAAATTGTTTCTCATAAATATTTTTTGTTAACATATAATGAACTTATCATGTTAATGTACTATTTAATTTCTAATTTGGTAAATATCAATAGATATAATCCATATAAACAAAACTTCCTCAAGGTCCTCAATAATTTTTAAGAATAGAATGAGTTCCAGGGATGAAAACAGCTGATCAAGGAACAGAAAAATTCATTACACTTAAGACTCCCCCTGCTTTGTCCTGTGTTTTGGGTAGAAGGGTTTGAGTTTGAGAGAGAAACTCTACACAGCATGCTGGTGGGAACTGTGTGGTCATGACAAGGTACATATAACTAATAATATCCTTATAGTACATTTGTATCGCCCTCCCAAACCCCCAGCCCAGAATGGGCTGAAAGTTACCTTCCTAGTTTGGAACTAATTTTTTGTTCCAGTTGTCTTTTCTTGGTTTTCCTTTCAAGAAGCTCCTTCTTCTTTTGTCTAAGTTCATTATCTTTGTGTTCCAGATGCTTGTTTGTCTCACGTAAGGCACTCAATCCTGATTCTACTGCTTGCAATTTTCTATTAATTTCCTATGGAATATGCAACATTGTTAGTATATTTTAAAGACTAAAGTATTATAAACTGAGTTAATATTCTTTTTAAATACTCAAATCAAAATAACAAATCTTTAACTTCAATAGAAGACGTAACACTATAATTCTCTGACATGAATCACACCAATGTTTTCTTAAATCAATCTCCCAAGACAACAGAAATAAAAGCAAAAAAACTACAAATGGACTTAATCAAACTTATAAGTTTTACACAGTAAAGGAAACCATAAACAAAAAGACAACCTATCGACTGGGAAAAAATATTTGCAAAGGATATGATGGACAAGGACTTAATTTCCAAAATATATAAAACAGCTCAGTAACATAAACACAAACAATCCAAACACTAAATGAGCAGAAGACTTAAACGGATATTTCTCCAAAGAAGAGAAACAAATGGCCAATAGGCACATGAAAAGATGCTCCACATTGCTAATAATATTAGAGAAATGCAAATCGAAACCACAACAGAGTACCACCTCATACCACTCAGAATGGCCATCATTTTAAAAAGTAAACAAATAATAAATGCTGGAGAGGGTGTACAGAAAAGAGAACTCTCCTACACTGTTGGTGAGAATGTAAATTGGTTCCGCCATCATGGAAAATAGTATGGAGGTTCCTCAAAAAACTTAGAATAGTTACCATATGGTCCAGCAATCCCACTCCTGGGCATATATCCAGACAAAACTATAATTTGAAAAGATACATGTACCCCAATGTTCACAGCAGCACTATTTACAATAGCCAAGACATGGATACAATCTAAATGCCCATCAACAGGTGAATGGATAAAGAACAGTACATTCAGTGTACCTTTGGTATATTCAATGAATGGTATATTCAATGAAATAATACTTAGCCATAAAAGAATGAAGTAATGCTATCTACAACAATATACTAGGTTAAGTAAGTCAGAAAAACAAATACCATATCACTTATATGTACAATCTAAAATGTGACACAAATTTCTTAATAAAACAGACTTGGATGCAGAGAATAGATTTGTAGTTGCCAAGGGAAAGGGTGAGGTGGGGTCGGATGGATTAGGGTTTGGGATTAACAGATGCAAACTATTATATACAGAATAGATATACAACAAGGTCATACTGTATAGCACAGGGAACTATATTCAATATCCTGGACCAAACCACAATGAAAAAGAATATAACTGACTCAGTTTGCTGTATACCAGAAACTAACACAACACTGTAGATCAACTGTAAAATAAAAAATGACCAACCTTCAGCTGTTCTTCTAAGTGTCGTCTTTGCTCTAGATCCACGGTGACTGTGAGAAACTGAGCTACTTTTAGGGATGTGTTACTTGAAATGAGTTTGTTTGAATAAAAAGAAGTTTTCACCACGTACTTTTCTTCTGCTGTATAAATTTGTTTTAATCGGGTTTCCTGTATTACCTATAATGTAAAATAAACATTTAGTAGACATTTAAGAATTATTGGATGGGGCTTCCCCAGTGGCTCAGATGTAAAGAATCTGCTTGCAGTGCGGGAGACCTGGGTTTGATCCCTGGATTGGGAAGATCTCCTGGAAGAGGGCATGCCAACCCACTCCAGTATTCTTGCCTGGAGAATCCCCATGAGAAGCCTAGTGAGTTACAGTATGTGGAGTCGCAAAGAGTCAGACATGACTGAGAGACTAAGCACAAGAATAATTATAACATTTAAAAAAAAGGACTAAAGAATTAAAAATACTGATCAAGTGAAATATAGATCAAAATATATTAGATTTATTTTCATTCTTTAAATGTAACCCAACATCTCTAAAAAAGTGAGTGATAAATTTCAGGTTATTATTTTGGAAAACAACACTAAGGAAGAGAACTGGGAGAAAACCAAAACAACTACCAAAGTTGGCTATACTTCTACTTCACTATACAATCTCTCCCAAGTAGGTGTACTTTTGGGGAGTCAGTTGCCCAGAAGAATGAAGTCTGTTATCTCAACTAATACATTTACTCCCCCTTCCCCTTAGTTATATTGTTCAAAGATACATAATCTTATATTTAATTCCTATATATTTGGGGAATACTTAATGCACATACTTTTTCAAGGATTTCAAAGACTTCTTTTTGCATTTTTGGGGAGAGTTGTTCTCTCAAGAATTTATTAAGGAGTTTCATAAACTAAGCACATTCTAAACACAACATTGTTGGATCTGTTTCTGCATAAAGAATAGGCTGCTGTAACGTATTTTTTTCCAGTCTCTAAAGGTTTATTACCAGTATTCTTGTGGCTTGTTTCTCTGCAGAAGTTTATAGTCTAGGTAATGAGATATGACATATTTAAGTATACTTAGCTTAACAGGGTATAAACTGGCATCCACAAATGCTCAGTAATTTGAAATGAAAGGAGATCCCACATGACGTTAGCCTACCCCCCACATGTCATGAAAATAATCATTTACAGAGTCTAAAATGTCAGAATTTGATAATAAAGCAAAACTTACACTAAAGAATGTTATTTTTTTCTAAGGGAGAAAATATGACCATTGTTGTCAGGAGGTAGACATGAAATGTTTAGATAGTAAATTTCCTCAGTGCAGGTTTGTATTTTCTGAAAGATGGCCAAGACTATGTTAAGGGCTTTACTAGGTGTCTGACTTTGCTTTTCTATATACCATGTTCTTTTTTCTAGTAGAGACAGTAGACTTAAAGTCTCTAGGTGACCTAAACAGAATGTTAAAAAGTAAAGCACACAAAAATATTTCAACTTGAAGAACTGTTCAAAAAGTGAAAGGATTTTCCAAGTGCATTACTATCCCTTTTTGCACCAGAGTAAAGCTATGAAAGCCCTTAGCAAATTTTCTAGTCTTCCTGCAATAGTAAAGCAATGCCTACTATCCTAAGCTTAAGAGGTAGCGCCCTACCTACCCCTGAAGTTATGACAGAAATTGGAAGATCTGTGCATATTGTCTTCTTTTTTTAAACTCCATCAATGAGTATTAGAGGTACACACACATGGAGAGTTCTATTTTTTTGGTTTCCCCAAATGATCACCATAATATGATACGCAACTTAATAATTTGCTTATCTTCGCAAAATGGGTTAGTAATGAGGCCCCATTTCTATCTTCTGTTAATGAGGTATACAAAAGCACCAGACTACAAATGAATATCCTAGGATACTTGTAGACTGGCTGTTAAAAACTTAAAACACATTCTCTAATAAATTCAGTATTATAAATAGCAGTTAGGTCTGTAAATGCATACCAACAGCACTAACATGGTAACTTAGTATTATGGAAAAATCTGTTCTAGAAAGACTTCTTCGCTGTTTCTGCCTATGATGAAAGCACTGAAGGTGGTTTGGAGTCTTGGAGACTACTGGTAAGGAGAAGAAAACTCGACGCAGCATCAGCAGAACACAGGAACCTACGAGTTCATGGGGCTCTGTCGGATAAGAAAGGAGATCCTCCTAAGAGTGGCCATTCACTTAAGAGATAACCTTACATGGAACTTTAAGGGGAGGGCTTACCAGAACAGTTCTATATCCTAGCCTATCATCCTAAAGTATAATCTGTCTGAAAAATAATCTAGAATACAAGAATTTAAATGAATAAACCATTAATGTTTGAACAAATGTTTGTTAAAGCAGAATTCAGTAAGAGAGTCAGGTGTCTCTTTTCAGGCTTTAATTTAGTTACCCTACAAGTATTAAGTATTTATTTAGGTAACTCCACATCCTTACTGTCATAAAGTATTAGTCAGCATTCATTGTCCTATGTAATATTAGAAATGTAAAATATCAAGGTAATTCCTGTTTAGTTAAAAACAATGACACGTTTCTTTAAATTTCTCACAAGTTTTCCTTGCCGTTAAGAAGTTTTAACAAAACTACATTTTTGGTACTGATTGATTCAGTGTTTTCTTACCCGTTCAATTTTTTCTCTGGTTCTTTCAGTTCCTACAGGAACTTCATGAATGTGATACTGGCAGCAAAGATAACTCATGACAGGGTCAGGGGCATCAAACAACTCTCGCAAATAAGAGAAAAATCCATATTGTCTGAAACGAAGAGCACCTTTTAGGATTTTCTTCTTAAAACAGCATTAAAAAAAAAAATCTCATAGTTGACAAGTGAATAAACAATAAATAAAATATAAATGAATGATGGTACAGGAAGTTAGTCACTTAAGTGATTTTATTTCCTGATCAGAAAAGTTTAATATTTATAATTACAAACTATTGATCTCTTCTTTTGTGGTTTCTACCATTGCTTTTATACAGAGTTAAGACTTTATTTACTTGTAGTAGTTTTATAATTGGAGGATTTCCATTTGATCCTTCTGGAAATTACTTTTACATTATGAAGCGATTTATCCTATTTCCCCAATAACTAACCAACTATTTCAGGAGCTCACTAAATAGTCCAATATCATTCCAATGATTCGAAAAATCACTATCATATACTAAGAATGCCACAGTCTATTCCTGGGCCTAGATTTTGCCTTTTTAGACTTAAGAAGAGATCCTAAAAGAGAATAATACAGCCTATAACAAATATATTTGTGTGACAAAGAGATAATTTAAATATATTTAAGAGATAAATGATGATTCAATATTCAAAAAACAGCTTAGTTCTAATACTATTTTCAAGACTTACTTCAGGTCATTCAAAGATCTTGAAGGCGCTTTGTCTGCATATGAATTCTTAGGAGCAATAACAGCATTTACTCTTAATTTTTTATTGTCACGAACCTTAATATCAGGAAAATAAAATACTACTTTAATTACCATATACTTTCAATGAAGATTTTTAAAATTATGATATTATTCTTACTGGCATTCATGGGATGATCAAAAAATTGAACAATGACTAGATATTTAATGGTACTCATAAAAAAAACTTTTTAGTGTGATGATATTAATAGCTATGTGTTTTCACAGAAAGTACATTTCTTTTATTATTTTCACTGATAAATTCTATCAAACAGATAAGGAAACAGTAACACCAAGACTCCTTTTCAGAACACAGAAGGACGGGACACTTCCCAAGTCATTTCATGATTCCAGTATAATCGTAACAAAAACATTACAATATCCCTCCTGAACACATATACAAAAATCCTTAACAAAGTATTAGTAAACAGAATCTAGCAATATATAAACACTATACATGACCCAGTCAAGTTTATCCCAGGAATGTGAGATTGGTTGACTTGGAATGCTACATGAGTCTAACTTACTGTATTGTCAGAATAAAGTACAAAAGCCATAAGATTATCTCAGAATTTTCAGCTAACTAGGAACAGAAGGAAACTTCCTCAATGTGATAAAGGGCATCTATGATAAGCATAGAGCAGACATAGTACTTAATTGTGGATTATTAAGTGCTTCCCCCCTAGGCTTGGGAACAAGTAGAGATATCAAATCTTAGCACTTTTTTTCAGCATTGTCCTAGAAGAGCTGGACAATGCAGTGAAGCACAATAAAGAGGTAAAAGATTGGAAAAGAACAAGTAAAAAGATCTGTCAACTGTTCTTCTGTTTGTAATTATGTACGTGGAGAGACTTTAAAAATATTCTGTTGTTCATGGAACTACCTAATAGGTTTAAGAACCATTAATGATTCTAATTGTTCTTTCTGTAGTTATTAGTTGGTAATCTACTGTATGAGGAAGTGCCTTTTCTTCATTTATCTGGACTTCACTGGTAGTTCATATGGCAAAGAATCTGCCTGCAATTCAGAAGACCCAGGTTCGATCTCTGGGTCAGGAAGATCCCCTAGAGAAAGGAATGGCAACCCACTCCAGTATCCTTACCTGGAGAATTCCGTGGACAGACCACGGCATTGCAAAGAGTCAGACACGACTGAGCAACTGACACTATATAGGTCATGACTGGTGGGGCTATGTTCCCTCCCTGTATTGCGGCCTGAGGCCAAACTATGGTAGGGGTAATGGCAGTTAATGGCAACCTCCTTCAAAAGGACTTATGCCAGCATGCCCTGCCTCCCAGGACTGTTGCAGTCAGAGCCCCCAACCTGGCAGTAGGCCACCATTGACCCACGTAAGTCTGCCTCAGTCTCTTGTGGCATCACCACTCCCTTTTTCCTGGGTCCTGGTATGCACAAGGTTTTGCTTGTCCTCCAAGTGTCTCTGTTTCCCAGTCCTATGGAAGTCTGTAATCAAATCCCACTGTCCTTCAAAGTCAAATTCCCTGGGGATTCTCAGTCCCTCTTTGCTGGATCCCCAGGTTGGGAAGTCTGTTGCGGGGCCTAGAACGTTTGCAGCAGTGACTCAGAACTTCTTTGGAATAGTTGTTCTCCAGTTTGGAGAAGAGGAGAGAAATAGCTTCAGAAGGAATGAAGAAGCTGAGCCAACGTGGAAACAATACCCAGTTGTGGATGTGTCTGGTGGTGAAAGCAAAGTCCACTGCTCTAAAGAACAGTATAATATAGAAACCTGGAATGTTAGTTCCATGAATCAAGGTAAATTGGAAGTGGTCAAACAGAAGATGGCAAGAATGAACATTGACATTTTAGAAATCTGAACTAAAACGGACAGGAATGGGCAAATTTAATTCAGATGACCATTATATCTACTACTGTGAACAAGAATCCCTTAGAAAGAACGGAGTGGCCCTCACAGTCAAAAAAAAAAAGAGACTGAAATGCAGTACTTGGGTGCAGTCTCAAAAATGACAAAATGATCTGTTTTTCTGCAAGGCAAACCATGCAATACCACAGTAATGCCAAGTCTATGCCCCAACCACTAATGAAGGCCGAAGAAGCCTAAGTTGAAGATCTACAAGACCTTCTAGAACTAACACCAAAAAAAAAAAAAAAAAAAAAAAATGACCTTTTCATCATAGGGGACTGGAATGCAAAAGTAGAAAGTTGAGAGATACCTGGAGTAACAGGCAAGTTTGGTCCTGGAGTACAAAATGAAGCAGGGCAAAAGCTAACAGTTTTACCAAGAGAACACACTGGTCATAGCAAACACCCTCTTCCAACAACACAAGAGAAGACCCTATACATGGACATCACCAGATGGTCAATATAGAAATCAGACTGTTTATATTCTTTGTGGCTGAGGATGGAGAAGCTCTATATCGTCAGCAAAAACAAAACAAGGAGCTAACTGTGGGTCACATCATGAACTCCTTATTGCAAAATTCAGACTTAAACTGAAGAACATAGGGAAACCACTAGGCTACTCAGGTATTTCCTAAATCAAATTCCTTATGATTATAGAGTAGAAGTGACAAACAGATTGAAGGGATTAGATCTTCAGGCAGGCAGTCTCCTGCCTGAAGAACTATAGATGGAGGTTCGTCACACTGTACAGAGGTGGTGACCAAAACCATCCCCAAGAAAAAGAAATGCAAGAAGGCAAATGGTTGTCTGAGGAGGCCTTACAAACAGCTGAGTAAAGAAGAGAAGTGAAAGGCAAAGGAGAAAGGGAAAGATATACCCATCTGAATGCAGAGTTCCAAAGAATAGTAGAGAGAGATAAGAAAGCCTTTTAAATGAACAATGCAAAGAAACAGAGGAAAACAACAGAATGGGGAAGATGAGAGATCTCTTCAAGAAAATCAGAGATACCAAGGGAACATTTCATGCAAAGATGGGCTCAATAAAGGACAGAAACAGTATAGACCTAACAGAAGCAGAAGATATTAAGAAGAGGTGGCAAGAACATGGGCTTCCCTTGTGGTTCAGCTGGTAAAGAATCTACTTGCAATGTGGGTAACCTGGGAAGATCCCCTGGAGAAGGGAATGGCTACTCACTCCAGTATTCTGGATCGGAGAATTCCATGGACTCTATAGTCCATGAGGTTGCAGAGTCAGACATACAGACAACAGTACAAACAAAAACTGTACAAAAAAGATCTTCATGACCCAGATAACCACGATGGTGTGATCATTCACCTAGAGCCAGACATCCTAGAGTGTGAAGTCAAATGTGCTTTAGGAAGCATCATTATGAACAAAGCTAGTGGAGGTGACGGAATTCCAGCTGCTGCTGCTGCTAAGTCGCTTCAGTCGTGTCCGACTCTGCGCGACCCCAGAGACGGCAGCCCACCAGGCTCCGCCGTCCCTGGGATTCTCCAGGCAAGAACACTGGAGTGGGTTGCTATTTCCTTCTCCAATGCATGAAAGTGAAAAGTGAAAGTGAAGTCGCTCAGTCGTGCCTGACTTTTGGCGACCCCGTGGACTGCAGCCTACCAGGCTCCTTCGTCCATGGGATTTTCCAGGCAAGAGTACTGGAGTGGGTTGCCACTGCCTTCTCCGGGAATTCCAGCTAAGCTATTTCAAATCCTAAAGGATGATGCTGTTAAAGTGCTGCACTCAATATGCCAGCAAATCTGGAAAACTCAGCAGTGGCCACAGGACTGGAAAAGGTCAGTTTTCGTTCCTATCCCAAAAAAAGGCAAGGCCAAAGAATGTTCAAACTACTGCACAATTGCACTCATTTCACATGCTTGCAAGATAATGCTCAAAATCCTTCAAGCTAGGCTTCAACAGTATGTGAACCAAGAACTTCCAGATGTACAACAAGCTGGATTTAGAAAAAGAGAAACCAGAGATCAAACTGCCAGCATCCACTGGATCATAGACAAAGCAAGAGAGTTCCAGAAAAATATCTACTGCTTCACCAACTTTGACTGTGTGGATCACAACAAACTGGAAAATTTTTCAAGAGACGGGAATACCAGACCGTCTTGCCTGACTCCTGTGAAACCTGTATGCAGGTCAAGCAATAGTGAGAACCAGATATGGAACAACAGAATGGTTCAAAATTGGGGAAGGAGTACATCAAGGCTGTATATTGTCACCCCACTTATATAACTCCTATGCAGAGTACATGATGTAAAACGTCAGACTGCATGAAACATAACCTGAAATCAAGATTGCTGGGAGAAATATCAATAAAGATACGAAGATGACACTACCTTAACGGCAGAAAGCTTAGAGGAATTAAAGAGCCTCTTGATGAAGGTGAAAGAGGAGAATGAAAAAGCTGGCTTAAAATTCAACATTCAAAAAACTAAGATCATGGCATCCAGTACCATGGCAAACAGATGGGGAAACAACAAAAACAGAGACAGACTTTATTTTCTTGGGCTCCAAAATCACTGAAAATGGTTGACTGCAGCCATAAAACTAAAAGACGCTTGCTCCTTGGTAGAAAAGCTATGACAAAGCTAGACAGTATACTGAAAAGCAAAGACATTACTTTGATGACAAAGGCCCATACAGTCAAAGCTCTGTGGTTTTTCCAGTAGCTATGTATGGACGTGAGAGCTGGACAATAAAAAAGGCTGAGTGCCAAAGAACTGATGCCTTTGAACTGTGGTGTTGGAGAAGACTCTTCAGAGTCCCTTGGACTGCAAGATCAAACCAGACAATCCTAAAGGAAATCAGTCCTGAACATTCATTGGAAGGACTGATGCTGAAGCTGAAACTCCAATACTCTGGCCACCTGACAGAAGAGCTGACTCACTGAAAAAACCCTGATGCTGGGAAAGATTGAAAGCAGTAGGAGAAAGGGACCACAGAGGATGACATGGCTGGATGGCATCACTGACTCAATGGACATGGGTTTAAGCGAACTCTGGGAAATAGTGAAGGACATGGAAGCCTGGCATACTGCAGTTCATGGGGTCACAAAGAGTCTGACACAACTGAGTGACTGAACAACAACACAGTTGAGCAACTGGTTTGTAAGTTACCAAAGGATGGGAAATGGTATTCCAGAAGACATAATTACAGGAGGAGATTACATACAATTAACTTCATAATTTAAAATATACACATAAAAAAATCACACATGCGAGCAGTTCTAGTCCTAATAATGAGATGCAATGGATAATTCTCATAATACAAGAAAAATAAAAGGTCAAATTTCCTGGAACCTATGTCATATTACTGGGGCTTCCCTGGTGGTTCAGTGGTAAAAGAATCTGCCTGCCAATGCAGGAGATGCAGGAGACACAGGTTTGATCCCTTGGTTGGGAAGATCCCCTAGAGAAGGGAATGGCAACCCACTCCAGTATTCTTGCCTGGGAAATCCCATGAACAGAGGAGCCTGGTAGCTACAGTCATGGGGTCACAAAAGAGGTGGACATGACCTAGTGACTAAATAACAAATGTCTTCTTATATGGTTCAAATTCTTAGCACAGATGAAGCATGAGTTTTTGAGGCAAATCTAGTTACTCAGTGTAGGCTAAGCTGGTCATTTACAAAACAGAAATCATCTAATTACACCTGACTCTAGGCCCTTCACACTGTGCCATGTCTCACAGACTTGTAAACCAAGTAAACTACTTTTTCAGTGACATCAGGTCAAGAACCCAACTGCTTAGACTTAAATAGCTCTGAACTACACAGATGCCTAACTTTTTGGAGTCCATTTTATACGTCTGTAGATTCAGCCTTTTTATCTGGTCATCATATATTCATATTCCCTGCCAACTCCCAAACCAGAAGGAGGTCAATATAGTGAAAGCCAAAGAAAGTAAAGATTTGTTCCAGTAATTTGTGTACCAGAGAAACAGAGGACCACTTAAGCTGATTCAGGGTCCTGTCCTTACTTAGACTTACTAGAAAAAGTTAAACCAAAACAAAATCTAAACTTTATCTTTCCAGGGTTTTTTAAAAAATAGAAGGCATATTGCAAAAGGAAAAGATAGTAACATACATAGCTCACAATATATATTATTATACAGTGAAAACTACAGTACCTAACACTGCTCTTAACTTTTTCATTTAATATTTAATCATCATGACCATATTTTGAAGTAGATATTATCTCCATTTTATAGTGAAGAAATTAAGATACAAAACACTGAGTTTTTTAAAACAGCAGTAAAGCCAGAATTCAAAGTCTGGTAGCCTGTCTGTTCAGTCTATGCTCTTAACTAAGTCATGCTGGTTTCTAGTGGCTTAGATTCTTGGTCAGTGGTATTTTTCTAGTCAGACATAGGATTCTCACTCTTTTTAAAGTTTTATTTATTTGGCTGCACCATGCAGCCCATAGGACCTCAATTCGCCAACCAGGGACTGAACCTGTACTCCCCGCACTGGAAGTGCAGTCTTATCCACTGGACCATCAGGGAAGTGCAGATGTTTTATTTATAAGAAGAAGCAATATTATATTATTTCCCTCTCCAAAGAAAAACTGAGTTCATTCCAATACATTTCCAAAAAGGATGTCCAAGACCAAAGGCTCATCATCAAGATGTTTCTCTTTCTTAATGTGACAGAACTACTTCATGTTAACTCCAAATCATAATTTCAAAATATGTTACAGATGGAATTATGGGTTGTTTGTCCTCTTGTAAAACAAATTCAATCCTCAATAATGGCACAAAAAAGAAATTAGTGAATCTGAATGATTTTACACAAGAGTTATTGCTGGTATAATAGGTCATTATCATTTTTTGCTCCAGATTGAAGTTAAAAACTCAAGCACTGGAAAATAAGTGTGAAGTAAGTTAAAATATTATGCTGGTTAGTACTTGCCTCTTTGAGGAAAACCTCCATATCTTCTTGATTTTCAAACACAAAAGCCCTCAGGTCATTCGATGGAATATGATTTTCAATGTATTTGGCATTTTTATTATCTTTCATATTTATCTAAACAAAACAAAAAGAAAAGCTGATTTTCATGAAACCCAAACTGATTACTAGAATGTAACTATATCTAACTTAGAATTATTTAATTAGGTTAAATTCAATCCTTGAGAAAAAAGTAGATTAAAAAAAGAACAGTTTGGTATTGAAGAGTCAACATCTGGAAATATCTGTTTAATTTACTGTCCATACATAGTAAAGCAAAAGCTAAGACTTTAACAGCACCTAATGCATACTGTCTTTAAGAGAAATTCATACTGTCCATTGCAAACACTAATTAGTATAAAAACACAAAGGCCTAAATAAAATTTTGAGACTAATGAAAAAAAACTGGCTATGGATGAATTATAACTCTGCCTACAATGCAGGAGACCTGGGTTCAATCCCTGGGTCGGGAAGATCTTCTGGAGAAGGAAATGGCAACCCACTCCAGTATTCTTGCCTGGAAAATCCCATGGACGGAGGAGCCTGGCAGGCTACAGTCCATAGGGTTGCAAAGAGTTGGACACGACTGAGTGACTTCATTCACTCACTCGTTAGTGCTTTCAAGAGAAACCTTAGGTTTATACTACAAGTGCATAAACTTAATCACTTATTTCAAAAATATTGACTAAGAGACACTTCTGCATGTGAGGCTCAGTGCTATGGAAAATACTAAGATATCAATAGTTCAAGAGCCAGGGCTCTAGGATCCAACAGATGTTACTTCAATTCCTATCCTGATCTTGATCAAGTACCACCTAAATCTCTGAAAGCTTTAGTTACTTCATCTGTAAAATGGGTAGAGTAAAACAGTTTATACTTCATGGGACTAAAAGCGGATTGAAAGAAATAATATAAAAAAAATTAGTACAGTGTTTGTCACATAAATTGTTGGTCAGTATTACTTGAAATGACAGAATATCAGTCAGTATAGAAACATGGGGAAACTGATACACAAGCAAACAGAAAAAAAAATCACAGCCATATAAAATATTGTTACACAGACATAAATGCTATAGACATTAGATGTCTACTGTTCCACAAATTTTTTGGTATCAAACTACTTTGCTGGAAGAATAAAGTAGATAAAGTAACTCCAATATCACCAAAGGAAATTTTTTTTTAAAATAGATAAGCCAACCTAGGACTTAGCTCTCATTATCATTCTCCCCCAGGATACACTTATCAGAGATTTTCTGCCATATGAGACTCTGGGGCCCACACATTCTGTAAAGTTGGTTACATGGACATCTAACTCTTAGATGAACTTCACCTGCTTGTTTAGGTAATGAATCTCAAAGAAGCCACATAAGTAGGGGTCATGTTTGTCACTGGTCAGTTTCTGCATTTCCTATAGTAATTGACAATTTTTTCCAAGTGTATACACACTCCATTGCTGATATCCTGAAGGAAGATTTGGCCACCATGTTGGTTTTGCACCTTGATCAGCTTTTTAGTGAGCTCTTATTCCTTATGAGATTAGTGAAGAAAATATTTGGCAAAGTTTTTCAAAGCAACATCTTCACAAAGTACTAAGACATCAACAGGTACCCAAAGAAGGTGTAGCACTCCAAGATGTTCTGGTAGTTAATGGCAGACTCCTGTTTTGCTATTTTAAAAAATGAAACCTTTCTAATATCTATCCTGTAATCTCTTTTAAAATTCATGAACGTATCATAAATGCACCCTTATATTAGTAAACAGAGACCTGTGGCAACACTTTAAGGCCTTTGAAGGTACAGTTAAGTGTGGGCAGGATACTGCTGGAAGGTGGTGGTAGGAAAGGTAAAAGGTTGTTCCAGGAAAGGATAAAATAACAAAAGTATCTCCCTTTATCTCAGACTCAAATGTAATTTAAGTAGTGAAAAAAAAAAAAAAAAAGAAGAAGTAAATACATGCCAGCTAGTAATCTAACTTGGTGACTGACTACTATCAGGAAATTAAGTGACAAGAAGATGACAGTATTTCGAGGTTGGCATTTTAATAAAAAATCTGTTGAAAATAACACTTGCATTATAATTTATTATACTAAGAGTCACGTATTTTTTTCTTGTGTTTTCTTTCAATTCTTACTAGATTAATAAAAACGATAATGCCTGCATCCAAAAGAGGTATTCCCTTCCTGATCTGGCAAAAATATTCTAATAATACATATTTGAGCAAAAAGAGAACACAGTATTACACCTACTAATTTTGCTAATACAATGCATGCTCTAATAAAAGACAAATAACTATATTAAATGATTTTGAATAAAGTGTATTATAAACAGGAGTTACAGAAAACAGAACTTGTCATGTAATCGTGCAAGGATCTACAATGAATTCTTTCCCAAAGTTAAGAAAGAATCATCTAGTAAAAATGATCCTTTTATCGTTTTGGGGTAAGTTTTAATGTCTGACATATCATTAGCAAAGAATGGTTTAAATTTTTTCATTCCTTCTCATAGCCCAACTTACTATTTTAAATATTTTAGATGGAAATCTTCCTATTAAATCCACACCCACACTTGATTAAATAATTTACCAAATACAGCTTGCCCCATTCTTGATGACCCATGGTCACCAATAAGACCTATCAAATGTTTATGAGGTCAATAAATTGTTGGTTTTGACTCTCAGAATCCTCAGAATGATTCATTTTTGTAGCAGATGATTTTCTTGTTTGTCCTGTCAGGTATCCCCTTATCAGTAGCCTGTATTTACAGAAGTTTTCTACCCCTTTGGCAGAATTTACTATATTGTTTATTATAACCGAAAAATAGCAATTGCCAAAGGAACCAGATAACCAAGTCTATACATGATTCTTGGTCAATAAGCTGCCAGTTTCATACTTCTATCAAGAAACAGTTCATAGGTTTATTATCAAAGACCCTTTAAAAAGGGTACAGATTCAGCAGCATACCAGATCTCATGTGCAGATTCAGCAGCATACCAGATGCCACAAGTCTACTAATAGAAAACTAGGGTGTTAATAAGACTAAGAATTCTTAAAACAACAAAATCTACAATAATTATAATAATAAAACTAACAGATATTACTAAGGTGAACAAATTTCTTACCGTGAGCATTATGGGCTCACAGACTCTTTGCTTAAATTTGTCTCTGTTATTTCTTAGCCACAGAACAGCATCATAGGTATCACGATACCTCTGTCTCAGTTTATCTTCTTTTTGATTCATAAGATTGTCAAAACGTATAATGTGATCATCTACACCTACAATTAGGGGAAAAAACAAAGGCATTATTTCTCTGAAAACTTTTAATTAGTAAAATAACCTATTAATAATACAAAAGAATATCTTAGATCTAAAAGCTATAAATACCACTCAGCAAGTATCCAGCCCAGTGAAAAAGACCCACCGTGGACAAAACATTCTCAAATTTCCAAACATCTGGGATAAAAGATGATCTTCAAGCTATCAAAAATAAACAGATCATGTACAAAATGATGAGAAAACACTAGACTTCTATCAAAAAACAATCACAATAGGTGTTTAAAATTCTGAGAAAAATTGTTTTCAAGCCAGATTTTTATATACAACAAAAAAGGGAGGGACAAAGTAAAGATTTTTCAGGGATGCAAAGACTCAATTCTCAAGTATCTCTTCCTAGGAGGTTACCTGAAGATGTACTCTTAGAAAATAAGGAATTAAGGAAAAAAAATGAAGACACAGAATTCAGCAATAGCTATTTATCCAACACAGAAAAAGTGTGAGACAAGTCCTAGGTATCATTCATGTAACAGACCTTGAGAACAATCAGTTTAGATGGGAGGGGGAGGATTCAAGTTTTCAGAACTTGAAGTTAATTTTTTTCCCAATTAAGGAAATGCCAAACTAAATGGCATTTCTAAAAAATGGTAAATTAAAATCTTTTAAAAAAAAATATCAATGAATGGAAATAAGGTCATAATATACTACTTGGCTCTGTTGTGAACAAGTTTTACTGTTGTAATAACATAAATAATATTTAATATTTCTAGCTGTTTGAATTAACCCATAAACAGAACATATAACATTTAATTATGGTTCTCAATAAAGTATATTTCAGCCTTTAAACTATAAAAACCAGAGTACACATTACAGAATTAGATTATGAGAAAGGAGGAAAGTAAAAAGAAAGGCTAGGAGTACCAATATTTTTAGCTTATAAATATGCATTCAAGCATTATCAACAAATGCTAAATGACAAAAAAAGAATAATAATATTTATAGTAAGTCACATTAATATATGTTATGATGACTAATATTAACAATAATAATCCCACTTGAGAATTACAACAATAGGTAAGGGAGGTGTCATAAGTTGAAATCCACATCTAAAGTAACAAACTATTAAAAGATGATATCTAAAGTTGATTAACCAAGACATGGAGAAACAAAAATATTAAGATATATGAAAAACCATTAGAAAAAAATTTGTTGAAATAGTTAAAGAGTGCTTACTCTTGACAGTGGATCAGGAAGCTGTCTCATCTAGTTTTGTCTTCTCTTAAAACCATACACCTAGGATTTTGCTAAATACTTTTTAAAATATTTTTTAACTGAGCTTAGTCATATATACTGAGAACATAGACTGTAAGATCTCCTCTGTCTGAATAATGATCTAGCCATATGATCTATAGGAAAAAAATAATTATGAAACTGGAGAGGCTTCTAGGAATAAAGCTAGTAGAAGGTTATGAAAGCTAGAATAAAGAGCTTAAATTTGACCTGAGAAGTAACAGAAAACTGAGTGACTGTACAGAAAACAAAGTATTTTTAGGGAATTTAATCAACTTAATCTGACCTAAGACAATGGTCTGCTAGAGGCAAATCATTACACAACAGATACAGGTATTAAATGAGCTTCCTCAACAAGCAGAGCTGAACATTTAGACATGATCAGGGAAAGAACAAAGTCCATCAACAGAGACATATCTCCCATTTTACAAACATGTCTTCACCCTAAGTTTAATAAAACTTACTCCTCTTCTCCTTCTCTAGAGTTTCCCTCTCTCTTCGCTTATCAATCATCTCGCTTTCGCATAGTGCCTTCTCATCTTGGACTCGTCTCAGATCATTTGTAACGGCATCAATTTGGGGTTGGAGGTTCTCACAGCTTTCTGTGGTCTTCAGCTCATTTTGCAAATCTTCTATCATTTTGCGGGTGTTACTTATTCTCCTCTGTCGGTCATGCTCTTCATTTTGTTTTACTGTTAAAGCCTGCTGAAGCTCCTCAATCTAATAAAACAAAAGCAGATTAGTATTAGAGATTGTTTTTTCCTTCTGGTTTATAACGTTTTTATAGTGATAATAGTTTTAAAAATGCAAACAGTCTAAGAATATGGGTTTTTTTCTCACTAAAAGGTATCCTGCTAGAATTAGACTGCTACTCCTACCAGACTACTTGTCTCTTTATTTGTTCAGTAATACATACCAAGTATCTAGGGCAGTGCGTAGTATATAGTAGCATTCATTATATATTTGCTGAATAAGCAAAATATTTATAAAGCCAATCTGCAGATCTCTAAATATTTACAGGAAGATTTCACATACATCATAATGCTGAAAATAGTTATATGGTACAACAGACATTCAGTAAAGCAGTAATAATAGAAACGATGATGAAGATTATATCCTACTAATTTTAAACCAAAATAAACCATTTTCTTTCAGTTACTTTCTACTAGCAATTCAAATTAGTATTTTAAGATTTCAATCCTCAACCTATACGCTTATGTTCAGGGTACATGCGTGCTAAGTTGCTTCAGTTGTGTCCTACTCTTTGCAACCTTATGGATTGCAACCTGTCAGGCTCCTCTGTCCACGGGATTCTCCAGGCAAGAATACTGGAGTGGGTTGTTGTGAACTTCTCCAGGGGATCTTTGGAAATTTGGGTTGGTATCAGTTTTCCTTTTTAAAAGTTTAGCTTTGACAGTATCAGACAATGAACTGAATATATGCCAAAATTCCCTCCCCTACAACAAACACACAGAAGTGAAGAAAAAATATTTGAAAAAAAAAAAAAGATATATGTATGTGTGTGTCTATGTGACTGAAAATAATTAACAATGTTCAACAGGCCTGAAAGAAGGAAGCAGACAAGAAGCCATAGTGTTCAGCCAGGAAACCCATGTTTTAGGAGACTAAACTGGCAGGTCATGGGAGACAAGGATGGAATTAAGAATACACCAAACACATGAGGAATTCCAAGTCAATCAAAAAGGGACAAGAAATTTAACAAATATAACTTTTGCAATCCCAGCAAAAGAGACCACCAAGCTACCAAAAATCACTGAGCTGCTGAAACAATTTTACACCAAGAAGTCTCTTGACACTGACCTGAGAAACTGAAAAGCAACCGGATGGTACCCTGTCCTTCTAGCTCAGTTCTGAGTTCTGTCTTTAACTCATTCAACACCTTCATCCAACAAACTCCCATAACTGACTAATTCTGTACACCCAAGTTCAGCTCAGGCACAGGAAGTCCAAGCCTCCATCCATGTTTGCTAGGACACTATCCACATACTGCTCTGAATGTCCTCTCTTCTTGTTCTAAGTAAAACTTGGTGATTGCTGGAAGACACTTCTCCCTGGAGCCCTTTCAAATGGGGACCTTTTCCTGCCATAATCCTTCAGGACACTTCAGGACTCAGGTGGGGAAGGTGTCCTCATTAATCTCCACTGTACTACTTTCTCTGTCAACTGAGCCCCACTTCAGATCCTTTGAAGACCATGTGATCAGACATTACCACCCATTATCTTTGTGATGTTAACTGCCTCCCTCAAAATCTTTCCTCACACCCTTCATTCAATCATGACTTTAGCATCTGACTACGACTACCTTTTCTCTCCATCATTATGCTGGCCATCATGGTATTTCAACATACATACAGAAAACCAGTTTAAGTCTTTGGCCTTTGTGTTCCTTGACATCTTCAACTTCAACCATCTTTTCCTAAACACCACCTCGGCCAACCTCTCCTATGGTTATATTTAACGATATCTATTCACCAAAAAAATCATACCACGTCCAAAAACTGTATTTCCACAATCCTGCTCTTTGATCACCCCCCTTTTTCCCTTCCATTTTACTTCCATGGTATTACAACTGTTGTTTGACTACAGAGTCCTGCAAACCACAGAGCCTACTATCTTTTCACCATCAACCATCCCCCTTCTCATTTCTTTCCTTCACCCGCTGAGGTTCCACAACTCAGCATGAGAATCACTCCCAAGCAGACCTCCTGACCCCGCACCATTCCTAACTTACATTAGCAAGGGAAAAGGTGAGTCCTTATCAAACCTAAATATATACCTTCTATTTATCTGGATCTAAACAACTGAACTAATTGGAGAAATTTTTGAAAACAGGTCTTACTTCAAATTTATGGCCACATAACTTCAACAGGCACTCAGAACTCCCCCCCAAAACTACTACGTTTGTCTAGTAAATGTACGCTCTCATTCTGAGATGAATTCACATCTTCTCCTCCTTCCTCAATCCAATATTGCTAAAGGCCATCTACTCACTCAGTTAATATGAGACTCTGTCTCATTAACAGCAGTGTTAAAAGCAGACTACTCTGATCAGAGTACTTTCCTCCTTTTAAAACCAACATCCTACCTCCAAGTGTAATCACTCTGCTTTATCTTATACAATATAAGAAGAGTTCTTATAGCTACCTGAATCTAACCCTCCAAGGCTACTCCAAGCAATGTTTCTCAAGTTATTCATGGTGAAAGAACAGTAAAAAAATTCTTGGCAACCACAAGTCACTTTTATCAATTGTTGTTCAGACGCTAAATTATGTCTAACTCTTTGTGACCCCATGGATAGCACTCCAGGCTTCCTTGTCCTTCACCATATCCTAGAGTTTGCTCAAACTCACGTCCACTGAGTCCGCGATGCCATCCAATCATCTCATCCTCTATCGTCCCCTTCTCCTCCTGCCTTCAATCTTTCCCAGCATCAGGGTCTTTTCCAATGAGTCAGTTCTTTACATCAGGTGGCCAAAGTATTGGAACTTCAGCTTCAGCATCAGTCATTACAATGAATACTCAGGATTGATTTCCTTTAGGATTGACTGGTTTAATTTCCTTGTTGTCCACGGGATTCTCAAGAGTCTTCTCCAATACCACAGTTAGAAAGCAACAACTTTTAGATGATCAGCCTTCTTTATGGTCCAACTCTCACATCTGTACGTAACTACTGGAAAAACCATAGCTTTAACTATACAGACCTTTGACAGCAAAGTAATGTCTCTGCTCTTTTGTACGCTGTCTAGGTCTGTCACAGCTTTTCCTCCAAGGAGCAAGCCATCTTTTAATTTCACAGCTGCAGTTACCATCCACAGTGATTTTGGACTGCCAAAAAATAAAGCCACTGTTTCCATTGTTTCCCCTTCTATTTGCCATGAAGTGGTGGGACTAGATGACACGATCTTAGTTTTTTGAATGCTGATTTTCAACCCAGCATTTTCACTCTCCTCTTTCACCTTCATCATGAGGCTCTTTAGTTCCTCTTTCACTTTCTGCCATAAGAGTGGTACCATCTGAATATCTCAGGTTATCAATATTTCTTGCGGCAATCTGGATTCCAGCTTCTGTTTCATCGAGCCTAGAGTTTCACATGATGTACTCTGCATATAAGTTAAATAAGCAGGGTGACGAAATACAGCCTTGACGTACTCCTTTCCCTTCTGAAACAAGTCCGTTGTTCCATGTACAGTTCTAATTATTGCTTCTTGACCTGCATACAGGTTTCTAGGGAGGCAGGTAAGATGGTCTGGTACTCCCATCTCTTTAAGAAGTTTCCACAGTTTGTTATGATCCATATAGTCAAAGGCTTTAGCATAGTCAATGAAGCAGAAGTAGATGTTTTTCTGGAATTTTCTTCCTTTCTCTATGATCCACTGGATGTCAGCAATTTGATTTCTGATTCTTACGTCTTTTCTAAATCCAGCTTATACATCTGGAAGTTTTCGGTTCACATACTGCTGAAGTCTAGCTTGAAGGATTTTGACGATTACTTTGCTAGCATGTGAAATATAAGGAACTGTGCATTAGTGTGAACATTTTTTGGCATTGCCCTTCTTTAGGATGGGAATGAAAACTGACTTTTTCTAGGTCAAAACCCTGTGGGCACCAGGTCCCAGGATAAACAAGCAGTGACCCCACAAGAGACTAAGCCTGACTTGCCTGTGAGTCTTCAGAAGTCTCTGGTGGAGGCGTGGTCAACAGTGGCCTGCAGCAGGGTCAGGGGCAGTGACTGCAGCAGTCCTGGGAGGTGTGGCAAGCTGGCATGAGTCCTTTTGGGAAGGCTGCCATTACCCCTACCATAGTTTGCCCTTTGGTCAAACTACAGGGAGGGAACATAGCTCCATCAGTTAGTAGAAAATTGGATTAAAGATTTACTGAGAACAGCCTTGCCCAGTTCAGTTCAGTTCAGTCACTCAGTCATATCAGAACCCTCTGCAACCCCAAAGACTGCAGCACGCCAGGCCTCCCAGTCCATCACCAACTCCTGGAGCTTGCTCAAACTCATGTCCATTGAGTCGGTGATGCCATCCAACTATCTCATCCTTTGTCGTCCCCTTCTCCCCCGCCCTCAATCTTTCCCAGCAACAGGGTCTTTTCCAATGAGTTAGTTCTTCACATCAGGTGGCCAAAGTATTGGAGCTTCAGCACCAGTCTTTCCAATGAATATGCAGGATTGATTTCCTTTAGGATGGACTGTTTGGATTTCCTTGCAATCCAAGGGACTCTCAAGAGTCTTCTCCAACACCACAGTTCAAAAGCATCAATTCTTCGGCATTCAGCTTTCTTTATAGTCCAACTCTCATATCCATACATGACTACTAGAAAAATGATAGCTTTGACTAGACGGACCTTTGTTGGCAAAGTAATGTCTCTGCTTTTTAATAAGCTGTCTAGGTTGGTTATAGCTTTTATTCCAAGGAGCAAAAAAAAAACAAAAAACAAAAAACCAACAACTCACTGCCCACCAGAGTAAGATGCAGTTTTTCCCACAGCCAGTCCCTCCTATCAGGAAGCTTCCACAAGCCTCTTATCCTCACTCATCAGAGGACAGATAGAATGAAAACCACAATCACATAAAACTAACCAAATTGATCACATGGATTACAGCCTTGTCTAACTCTATGAAACTATGAGCCACGTGATGTAGGGCCAGCCAAGAAAGATCATCTGCATATCTGAGGTTGTTGGTTTTTCTCCCAACAATATTGATTCAAGCTAATGATTCATCCAGCCTGGCATTTTGCATGACATATTCTGCATGTAATTTAAATAAGCAGGGTGATGGTATATAGCCTTGATGTACTCCTTTCCCAATCTGGAACCAGTCAGCTGTCCCACGTCTGTTTCTAACTACTGCTTCTTGACCCACATACAGGTTTCTCAGTAAACAGGTGCAGTGGTCTGGTACATGCATGTTGTTAAGAATTTTCCACAGTTTGGAGAGACAGAAAAAGATGGCAGAGGAGTAAGACGGTGAGATCACCAGCCTCCCCACAAATACATCAAAATCTCATCAAGATACAGAACAATTCCTACAAAGAACCTCTAGGTGACAGGCATTACTATGGCTTAGAGGAAAAAGCGTCTGCCTGCAATGCAGGAGACTCAGGTTCGATCCCTGGGTTGGGAAGATTCCCTGGAGAAGGAAATGGCAACCCACTCCAGTATTCTTGCCTGGAGAATCCCACGGATAGAGGAGACTGGCAGGCTATAGTCCACAGGGTCATAAAGAGTCAGACACAACTGAGCGACTACACACACACACACACACACACACACACACACACACACACACACACACACACACACAGAGTCAGACACAACTGAGCGACTACACACACACACAGAGTCAGACACAACTGAGCGACCACACACACACACACACACACACACACTCCAGAATGAGATAAGAGAGAGTACAAGGCCTCAAAAAGGGAAGAGACAGAGAACTTCTGGATCGGAGGGAGGGAGGGAACAGTGAAGGAGGAACAGTTCCCAAGCACAGGAACTCACAGGTGAGCCCAAGGGGAGCTGCAGAATCTTGGAAAGCCGGGCAAAGCAGGGACCTAGAGGCAGAAAACAGAGAAAGCTGCTGCACTTCTCAGCTCATAAACAGCTCATGGACTGTGGTCCCGACTAGACAGTGTGCCTGGGGAACCCAGAGAAGCCCACAGAAGCCCTGCAGGGAAGAGGGTGCTGAGAGAGGCGCAGCATACAAACCTCAGAAGTACAGACAAACCTTGCGGTGTAGAGGGTGAGGGGGGCATGGTGTGAGAGGCACAGGGCACATACAAACCTCTGTAGGGCACACAAACCTTGTGGCACAGAGGGTGGGCCCTGGGGGCTGAAAGAGGGGCACACAAAATCCCTTGCAGGGCACACAAACCATGTGGTACAGAGGGTGAGCTCAGAGGGCTGAGGAAAGCCCACACAACTCTCCACGATGCAGAGGGCAGGGGTAGGGAGCCAAAATATGATCCACACAAGTCCCTACCTAGAGAACAGGTAGGGGGCTGGTGGCAGTGAAGATATGCTGAGAGGGCCACTTCGAGGTGGCTGAAGAAACAGATGTATCTAACACTGCCAAGCCAGAAGGGCTGCCCAAAGACATACTGAACCCACAGACACCAGAAACCTACTACTGGACATGCGCTGCCCTTCAGAGACAAGACCCAGTTTGATCAACCGGAACACAGGCACAAGCTCCCCAACCATGAAAATATTACAGGACACTAACCCAACCCCATCCATGGGGGCAGACTCCACAACCAAGAACTATGATCTTGAGAACTTTTTCTTCTTTTTCAAATCATACTGTTTATTCCCCCTACATATTTCTACCTTTACATTAGACTTGTGGTGCTAGGGAGTTTTCCTCTTTTTCTTGTTAAAAAAAATAATAATAAAATTTTTTTCACCCTTGAGTGATTTTTCTGATTTTATTTTTTATATATTTGTTTATATATATAATATATATGTTTTTATGTATATATTAAAATATATTAAAAGTGTTTATATATTTTTATATATTTGATTGCTTTCTTATAGTTCTTTACCAGCTGTAGCTATTCCTGAATATATATAAATCTTTTTCACATATGTCTATTTATTTTTGTTTTTCTACTTTTCTCTCCCTTCTCCTTTTCCTTTTTCTTAGCCTTCACTCTTTCTTTTCACCAATTACACTGCTGTGCTCCTGGCTGTATTCCTCAGCTGGCACTCTGCTTGGCCTCAGTTTTCCAGACTGAGCATTAGTTAGCTCTGCTTTTAATTGGTTGATACCTTAGAATACTTTGGTTATAACTGTGCATGGAAGTATGTGTATATGTCCTCTTATTTCTGTAATCTTGATTTTGTATTTACCATCCACCTGGGTTCATCTTTTATTTCATGTCATGTTTTACTTTTTGTCTTGGTGTGTTTGCTGTAGCTCCCTTTAATCCCATAACAAGTGACTTATGGAGGCCCAATCCACTGACCAAGGATCACACCTGAACCGTGAGGCGGGAGCATTGAGTCCAAAATCCCAGACTGCCAGAGAACTCCTAACCCCAGGGGTATTAACTACTGAGAACTTTGACACCTGTACACAAAGCCTAGTATCATCCAGCTGTTGACAGCATCCACCCAGGACACTTTATCAAAACAACAAGCAAGAAAAAAACCAGAAAAACAATCAACAGACAGGAGTCCCACAGGCACTCCAAAATATACCATCCTTCCCACTGGGGGCAGGGGGGCCAACCTCCCCTCTTTCCACTAGAATGCAGGCACAAGTTACCCCTAATAAGAAGTCAACACACACCACTAAACCAACCTCTCCTCCAAGGACAAAAACCAAAAGCAAAAAGGTATACATCCCTAAAGGCTGGAAAAGGAGACCTCAATCAGAGCACATTAGAAAAAAATAAAAGGACAGAGAAATACAGTACAAATGAAAGAACAAAGGAGAAACTCACAACACCAAATAAAGAGGAAATAAGCAATCTGTCTGAAAGAGAATTCAGAATGATGATAGTAAAGATGTTCCAAAGACTTGAAAATAGAATGGAGAAAACACAAGAAACAACTGATACAGTTGCCAAGGACATAGAAGAAATAAAGAATCAGCAAACTGAGATGAATAACACAATTACGGAAATTAAAAATATTCTAGAAGGAACCAACAGCACAATAACTGAGGCAGAAGAACAGTTAAGTGAGCTGGAAGGTAGAATGGTGGAAATAACTGCTGAAGAGCACAATAAAGGAAAAGAATGAGAAGAACTGAGGATAGCCTCAGAGACCTCTGGGACAATATTAAACACACCAACATTCAAGTTACAGGGGTCCCAGAGGAAGAGGGAAAAAGACAGGCACTGAGAACATTTTAAAGAAATTATAGTTGAAAACTTCCCCAACATGGAAAGAAAACAGTCCATCAAGTCCAAGAAGCACAGAGAATCCCTTACAAGCTAAAACCAAGGAGAAACACATCAAGACTCATATCAAACAAGCTAACAGAGATTAAACAGAAAGAATGAATATTAAAAGCAGCAAGGGAAAAGCAACAAGTACCATAAAAGGGAAAACCCATATGATTAACAACAGATCTTTCAGCAAAAACTCTGTAGGCCAGAAGGGAATGGCAGGATATATTTAAAGCACTGAAAGAAAAAAAATCTACAACCAAGATTACTATACATGGCAAAGATCTCATTCAAAATTGATGGAGAAAATCAAATGCTTTATAGACAAATAAAAGTTAAGAGAATTTAGCACCACTAAACCAGCCTTACAACAAATATTAAGGGACTTACTTACATAGCCAGTAAACACAAGAGAAAGGAAAGATTACAAAAACAAACCCAAAACAATTTTTAAAAAGCCAATAGGAACATATATATCAATCATTTCTTTAAATGCAAATGGATTAACTGAACCATGTTGCCTACAAGAAATCCAAGAGACCTAGAGACACATACAGACTGAAAGTAAAAGGGTGGACAAAGATATTCCATGCAAATGCAACCCAAGAGAAGCCAGAGAGGCAATCTTTATTGCAGACAAAATAGATTTTACAATAAATAATGTTACAAGAGATAAAGAAGGGCACTACATAATGATCACGGGGTCAGTCAAAGAAGACACAGCAATTGTAAATATTTATGCACCCAACACAGGAACATCTCATATTGTTAGTGTTTGTACAAGGCAAACACTAACAGGCATAAAAGGGAAAATCACAGTAACACAATAATAGTAGGGTACTTTAAAACTGCACTTGCACCAAGGGACAGATCATCAAAACAGAATCAGTATGGAAACACAAGCCTTAAATGAAACATAAGATCAAATGGATCTAACTGTTATATTCAGGACTTTCCATACAAATGCAGAAGAACACAACTTCCTTTCAAGTGCACATGGAACATTCTCCAGGAGAGACTACATCTTGGGCCACAAGTCAAGCCTCAATAAATTTAAGAAAATTGAAATAGTATCAAGTATCTTCTCTGACCACAAAGCTATGAGACTACAGGGGAAAAAAAATGCAAAAAACACAAACCCGTGGAGATTAAACAATACATTACTAAATAACAAAGAGGTTACTTAAATAAGAAGGGAAATAAAAAAAATTCCTTGAAACAAATGACAATGAGAACACAACCCAAGACCTATGGGATTAAGCAAAAGCAGTTCTAAGAGGGAATTTTATACAGCAATACAATCCTACCTCAAGAAACAAGAAAAACATCAAATAGATAACCTAACTCCACATCTAAAGCAGCTGGAAAAATAAGAACAAAAATCCCCAGAGTCAGCAGAAGGAAATAAATCATAAAGATCAAAGCAGAAATAAATGAAAAAAGAAATGAAGGAAACAATAGCAAAGATTAATAAAACCAAGAAAGCTGGTTCTTTGAGAAGATAAACAAAACTGACAAACCACTAGCCAGACCATCAAGAAAAAAAAAAAGGGAAGAAAAATCAACAAAATTAGAAATTAAAAAGGAAAGGTTACAGCAAACACAGAAATACAAATGACCATAAGAGAAGTAACTATATGCTAATAAAATGGATAACCTAGAGGAAATGGACAGATTCTTAGAAAAGTTCAACCTCCCATGACTGAACCAGGAAGAAAGAGAAATTATGAACAAGACAATTGCAAACACTAAAACTGTGATCAAAAATCTCCCCCAAAACAAAAGCCCAGGGTCAGATGGCATCACAGGGCAATTCTATCAAACATTTAGAGAAGAGTTAATGCCTACTTTTCTGAAACTCTTCCAAAAAACTGCAGAAGAAGGCACACCTCTAAACTCATTCTAAGAGGCCACAATCATCCTGATAGGAATACCAGGCAAAGACAACACAAGAATAGAAAATTACAGGTCAATATCACTGATGAACATAGATGCAAAAATCCTCAACAAAATTCAAGCAAACAGAATTCAACAACACATTAAAAAGCTCACACACCAGTGACAGCTTATGGTGAACAGTGTTGGATTCGAGATTTCCAAAGGAGAGAACTTTGCTTTGGGACCAAAGACACGGCTGCAGTTACTCAAGACCTTCATAAGGCATAAGTTTCATTAAAGTGGAAATGGACAGACAGCTTCTGACAAAGACACCAGAAGGGGCTGAGAGGTGCCACTCACTAGGTTTATCAAGATCTTACACACTTCAACTGGTTATTACCAATAGAAAGGTCTTACCAGACCCACTCCCACAACATACATCTTTAGATAACAGGATTAGTCAGAAGTTCCTTAAGAAGAAAATGTCCTTCAGCAAGATACATTGTTGTTACATAATCATTAGTACAGAGTTTAAGGAAAAACATACACTTGAGCAACATGAGTTGCTTTGCTGACCATTAGCTCTGGGCTTAAAGAAAGTTAAGTCTTAGAAGAAATAGACTGTTGCCATAACAACTTAAGCTTCCCTGGTGGCTCAGACAGTAAAGTGTAAAGTGTATCTGCCCACAGAGCAGGAGACCCAGGTTAGATCTCTGGGTTGGGAAGATCCCCTGGAGAAGGAAATGGCAACCCCCTCCAGTACTCTTGCCTGGAAAATTCCATGGACTGAGAGGCTCCTCAGAGCCTGGTAGGGTACACAGTCCATGGGGTCGTGAAGAGTCGGACACAACTGAGTGACTTCACTTTACTTTAACAACTCAGAGCTTAAGAAAAAAATGTCTTAGGTGACTAAGACAAAGGAATGTAGGGAAAAAAGGTCTGTCTCTTTCTCCTCCTCCAGGGTCAAGGACCCCTTTCTCCTTGAGGGCCCCAGACTCCTTATCAACCTACCTAAGAATTAACTCCCTCACCACAACCAAGTCAGGTTTATTTCAGGGATGCAAGGATTCCTCAATATACGCAAATCAATCAATGCGAAACACCATATTAACAAATCGAAAGATAAAAAACATACGATCATCTTAATACACACAGAAAAAGCCTTTGACAAAACTCAGCACCCCTTTATGATAGAAACACTTCAAAAAATGGGCATAGAAGGAAACTACCACAACACAGTAAAGGCCATATATGATAAGCTCACAGCAAACATTATTCTCAATGGTGAAAAACTGAAAGCATTCCCTCTAATATGAGGAACAAGACAAGGGTGTCTACTCTCACCACAATTATTCAACATAGTTTTGGAAGTCTTCGCTATGGCAAGTAGAGAAGAAAAAGAAATAAAAGGAATCCAGATAAGAAAAGAAGAAGTAAAACTCTCACTGCAGATGACATGATACTATACACAGAAAACCAAAAAGAAACTATCAGAAAATTACTATAGCTAATGAGTGAATTTAGCATAGAGGCAAGATATAAAGTCAATACACAGAAATCACTTGCAGTCCTATGTACTAATGAAAAATCAGGAAGAGAAATTAAGGAAACAATCTCACTCACCACTGCAACAAAAAGAATAAAATATCTAGAAATAAACCTACCTAAGGAACAAACCTACCTACGGAGACAAAATAACTGTATATGGAAAATTATAAAACACTGATGAAAGAAATCAAAAATGACATAAACAGATGGAGAGATATTCCATGTTCCTAGGTAGGAAGAATCAATCAATATTGAGAAAATGAGTATACTAGCAAATGCAATCTGCAGATTCAATGTGATCCCTATCAAATTACCAATGGCATTTTTCACAGAACTAGAACAAAAAATTTCACAATTCATATGGAGACACAAAGACCCCTGAATAGCCACAGCAGTCTTGAGAAAGAAGAATGGAGCTGGAGGAATTAACCTTCCTGATTTTGGACTACAAAATACTACAAAAGCTACAGTCATCAAAACAGTACGGTACTGGCACAAAAAACAGACCAATGGAACAAGATAGAGAGCCCAGAGATAAACTCATGCACCTATGGATGTCTTATTTTTGACAAAGGAGGCAAGAATACACAATGGGGCAAAGATAGCCTCTTTAACAAGTGGTGCTGGGAAAACTGGACAGCTCCGTGTAAAAAAGGAAATTAGAACACCTCCTAAAGCCATACACAAAATAAGCTCAAAATGGTTAAAGACCTAAATGTAAGATAAGAGACTATAAAACTCTTGGAGGAAAACACAGACAAAACACTGGATGAAATAAATCAAACCAATATCCTCTATGACCCACTTTCTAGAGTAAAGGAAATAAAGCCAAAAATAAACCAGTGGGGCCTAATTAAACTTAAAAGCTTTTACACAGCAATGTGATGTGACGTGAAGTTGCTCAGTCGTGTCTGACTCTTTGCAACCCCATGGACTGTAGCCTACCAGGCTCCTCCACCCATGGGATTTTCCAGGCAAGAATACTGGAGTGGGTTGCCATTTCCTTCTTTACACAGCAAAGGAAACTACAAACAAGTTGAAAAGATAACCCTCAGAATAGGAGAAAATAATCACAAAGGAAATAAATAATAAAGAATTAATTTCCAAAATTTGCAAGCAGCTCAAGATCAGAAAAATAACCCAATCAAAAAGTGAGGAAAAAGACCTAACAGACATTTCTCCAAAGACATACAGATGGCTTACAAAAACATGAAAAGATGCTCAACATCACTGATTATTAGAGAAATGCTAATCAAAACTACAATGAGATACCACCTCACACCAGTCAGAATGGGCATCATCAAACAGTCTACAAACATTAAATGCTGCAGAGAGTGTGGAGAAAAGGGACCCCTCCTGCATTGCTGGTTAGAATGTAAACTGTCACAGCCACAATGGAAGATGGTACAGAGATTCCTAAAAAAACTAGAAATAAAAGCCACCGTATGACCCAGCAATCCCACTCTTAGGCATATAACCTGAGGAAACCAAAATTGAAAAAGACACATGTACACTGTTCTTTGTACACTGTACCCCAATGTTCACTGTAGCACTATTTACAACAGCTAGAACATGGAAGCAACCAAGATGTCGATCGAAAGATGAATGGATAAAGAAGCTGTGGTACATATATGATGGAATATTACTCAGCCAGAAGAAGGAACACATTTGGGTCAGTTCTAAAGAGGTGGACAAACCCTAGAGTCTATCGTACAGAGTGAAGCAAGTCAGATATATGGAAATCTAGAAAGATAGTACTGATGATAGGGCAGCAAAGGAGAAACAGACATACAAAACAGACTATGGACATGGAGGGAGAGGAGGAGGGAGAAGGTAAGATGTATGGAGAGAATAACATAGAAACTTACAATACCATATGTAAAATAGACAGCCAATGGGAATTTGCTGTATGACTCAGGAAACTCAAACAGGGGCTCTGTAACAATCTAGAGTGGTGGGATGGGGAGGGAGATGGGAAGAAGGTTTAAGAGGGAGGGGACATACGTATACCTATGATTGATTCTTGTTGATGTTTGACAGAAAACAACAAAATTCTGTAAAGCAATTATCCTTCAATTAAAAAAATAAGTTTTTAAAACAACTTTTCAGTTTGCTGTGATCCACACAGTCAAAGGCTTTAGCATAGTCAAACACAACAAAAAATTGTTAATCATTTTGGAAAACAGTTTGGCAAATCCTGCAAAAGTTACATGTATACCTATGATAGCTTACTTATAGGAAATTATCCAAAAGAAATGAAAGCACATCTTGTATTACATAAGAACTTCACAACAGTTTTAGTACTAGCACCAAACCAGAAACAAACTAAACATCTGTGAACAGATAAATGGATAAACAAATTGTGATCTCAAGAAAAGTGGAAAATAAAACCTGAACAAAAATAATACAACATATCAAAATCTGTGGGACACAGGGACAGCAGTGATGAGAAGAAAACATAGCATTAAGTGCATATACACAAGAAAAGGAGAAAATTCTCAAGTCAATAATCTGAGTATCAACCTCAGGAACCTAGAAAAAGAGCAAAACAAATCAACATCAAGCAGAAGAAAGGAAGTGATAAAAATATGAACAAACTTCAATGACATCAGAAAAACAACAGAGAAAAGTCAGTGAAACAAAGAGCTAGTTCATTGCAAAAAACAATAAAATTAACATACCTCTACCAAGACTGACCCCATCTTCACAATCCACCAAAAGAAAAAAAAAGGTAAGACACAAATTACCAATATCAGGAATCAAACAGGGATATCAATTATTACTACAGAACCCATTGAAATTGAAAGAATAGTAAGAAAATTTATGAATAGATAAATTTAACAACTTAGATAAAATGGACCAATGGGGGAGGGAATCACTAGCACAAGTAAACCAACTGAAAGATTTGAACTTCCCTATAACTTTACTAAATTCATAATTTTAAAACTCTAAAAACAAATTACCAGGCCCAGGTAAGTGTCATTTGAGAATTATTAAGAATATTTAAAGAAGAATTAACTCAAATTCTACAGTCTCTTCCAAAACTGGGGAAGAGGAGAGAACACTTCTGAATTAATTTAAAAAAACTAGCTATTATCCTGTTATCAAAAGCAGACAAGCATGAAAAGAAAACCAGAGTATGTGCCTCATGAATATAGATACAAAAATCCTTTAAATGTTATTTAACAGAATTTAACAGTGTGTAAAAGGAATTATAAATTTATATACCATAACCAAGCAGGGTTTACTTCAGAAATGTAAGATTGATTTGATATTCAGTAATCAATGAAATTCATAAATTTCGATTCATCAAGCTAAAATTGAACATGTGCATGACCATATCAATAGATGTGCAGAAAAAGCATCTGACAAAATCCAACACTCACTCATGATATTCTCAGAAACACAGAAATAGAGAACTTCCTGATCTATAAAAAATCTACATCTAGCATTATACTCCACAGTGAAAAAATGAATCCTTTCCTCCTAAGACCAGGAATAAGGCAGGATGTCCACTCTTACCATCTTTCGTCAACACAGTGCTGGAATTTCTAGCCAGTGAAGTAAGGAAATAAAGAGCATAAAAATCAGAAAGGAAGAAATAAAGTTGTCTCCATTTGTAGATGACAAGCTTGCCTCTGAAAAAAATTCCAAGTAAATTATTTCAAAAAAAGAGAAAAAAGAAAAATCAAAGGAAAAATTTAGGTGTAATCTAACAAACACAGAGAACTTATATGCTGAAAACTATGTAATGCTGATGGGAAAAAATCAAAGATCTAAATAAATGGCGACACGCTGTGTTTGTAGATTAGAAGATTCAACATGGTATTTTCTATTCTCCCCCAAACTGATATATATGTTTAATGCAGGTCCTATTAAAATCCTAGCAATGTTTTTCTGTAGATACAGAAAAGATTTGGATGTCAACAAGATGACAAAGTAAGGAACTCTGAAAATACTTTCCTCCAAAAGAGTAATGAAAACGTTAGCAAAAACTGTCAAAAAATCAACTCTTTCAGAACTCTGGAATTACTCTGCATGTAAGTTAAATAAGCAGGGTGACAATACAGAGCCTTGACACACTCTCCCAATTTGGAACCAGTCCATTGTCCATGTCCGGTTTTAACTGTTGCTTCTTGACCTGCACACGATTTCTCAGGATATAAGTAAGGTGGTCTGGTGTTCCCATCTCTTCAAGAACTTTCCAGTTTGTTGTGATCCACATAGTCAAAGGCTTTAGTGTAGTCGATGAAGCAGAAGTAGATGTTTTTCTTTTCTGGAATTCTCCTGCTTTTTCGATAATCCAATGGATGTTGGCAATTTGATCTCTGGTTCCTATGCCTTTTCTAAATCTAGTGTGAATATCTGGAAATTCTCAGTTCCTGTAATGTTGAAGGCTAGCTTGGAGAATTTAGAGTATTACTTTGCTAGCATGTGAAATGAGTGCAACTGTACAGTAGTTTGAACATTCTTTGGCATCGCCTTTCTTTGGGACTGGAATGAAAACTGACCTTTTCCAGTCCTGTGGCCACTGCTGAGTGTTCCAAATTTGCTGGCATATTGAGTGCAGCACTTTCACAGCATCATCTTTTAGGATTTGATATAGCTCAGCTGGAATTCCATCACCTCCACTAGCTTTGTTCATAGTGATGACTGTTTCATTTCCATTTCCAACTGTTGCTTCTTGACCTGCACACAGGTTTCTCAGGAGGCAGGTAAGGTGGTCCATTACTCCCATCTCTTTAAGAACTTTCCAGTTTATTATGATCCATACAGTGAAAAGGTAACTTGTCAGGGACTTTATACAGCTTCAGGATAGAGACTGATTGCCCAAAGAAACAACAACATGATTAAAAGCTGGATTACAATTTTCAGTCCAACTCCATGCCCTCCAGGAGGTGAAAGAGGCTGGAGACTGACTTCAATCACCAACAGCCAATAATTTAATCAATTACACCAAGTTAATGAAATTTCAATAAAATCTCTTGAACAACATGGCTACTGAGCTTCTGGGTTAGTGAGCGCGTCCATATGCTGGGAAGGTGATGCACCCAGAAAGGGAATAGAAACTTTGCAGCACACTACCTTGTCCTACACATCTTTTCATTTGGCTGTTCCTGAGTTGTATCCTTTATAGTAAACCCATAATTGTTATGTATAATGTTTTCCTGAGTTCTGTGAGTCGTTCTAGCACATACTGAACCTGAAGGCAGGGGTAGTTGTGTGAACCTCTGAATTTGTACCCAAGTCAGAGAGAAGAGTAGGAAAACTGAGATCTGGGGACTTGAGACTGGCATGAAGCCAGGGCTGTCTTGCGGGACTAAACCACGAATCTGTGGAATCTACTTAAATTCTAAACAGTATCAGAACTGAATTGAAGTGTATAGAACAGAGTTGGTGTCAAAGAATCAATAACTGCCACATAAAATGAAACTTCATAAAGAAATAATTATAAAACTATTTTGACAGGCTTATAATGCTTAAAAATGTAACTGGTATGACAATAACAGCACAAAGGAAGGAGAAGGGAATAGAGCTACACAGGAGGAAAGTTTTCTATACTACTCAAGTACATATTTATATGAACTAGACTATTATAAATTAAGATGTTATTTATATTTCTAAAGGCAGCCACTAAGAAAATAGTTCAAAAATATACAAAAAAAAAGACATGGGGATTTAAACGGTACATTAAAAAACAACACAAAAGAAGGCAATATTGGAGAAAGACAGGAGCAACAAAGTCCTAAGACATATGAAAACAAATCACAAAATGACTTACTAGTAATTACCTCAAATGCAAATGGTTTAAACACTCCAATTAAAAGGTAGATATAGGCAAAAAGGATTAAAAAACCATCACGACCAACTAAATACAGTTTTTAAGAAACACATTTTAGATTTGAGGATAGAAACAGGTATAAAGTAAAAAGATGGAACTCTTCTACACAGTCAAATAGAATTCTTTATTTTTCCTCTCCTGGTGGTGGTTTAGTCACTAAGTCAAGTCTGACTCTTTGGGATCCCATGGACTATGTAGCCTGCCAGGCTCCTCTGTCCATGGAACTCTCCAGGCAAGAATACTGGAGTGGGTTGCCATTTCCTTCTCCATTTCCCTCTCCTAGCAAATTTCATTTCAGTAAAAGGCACCACTATCAAAGGTCAAAAGGTTAGATCTGATCCTTGATTCTTTCACAATGTATTCTTATATTCACCTCCTGAGCAAATACTGTTGGTTCAATTTTCTAAATTATCAACTGCTACCACCTTAGATGAAACCACTATTATCTCTTGCCTTTATTACTGCAATGGCCTCCTAAATGAAACTCCCACGTGCGGGGCAAAAATGGACTATAGCCCATCTTCCATAACACAGTCCAAAGTATTTTAACATGTATGATATACTGTTTCTCTATGGCTTAAAAACTTTCAAACCAAAGCTTTCTTACAGTTTCTCACTGTAAGAAAGATTGTATAGTTCATTTACAATCGAGTTCAATTCACTTTTTCTTCAAGGGTCTACCTAATAGGGTCTCTGTCTACCTCTCATATCTGCTACTTCTTAGGAACAATACATTTGTCTCCTGGCATCCTTGGGGGATTTGCTCCAGCACCTCGCTATCCCTCCCCACTTGCTACAGCTACCAATATCCATAGATGCTTAAGTCCCTTATATAAAATGACATAGTATTTGCATATAACCTACACACATCACTATTATGGGGTGCAAAAGTACATCACTATTGTCTTTTAAATGTTGTCCACAAGACACACCTTGACTTGACTTTACGCTTTTACTAAATGATCTATTCCCTATCCCAAAGCAAACATGGATAAAATGAAATGTTAAATATATATATCATCTGTAGTACAAACTAAATGCTATGAATAGTTTCTGGTATACAACAAATTCAAGTTTTGCTTTTTGGAATTTTCTGGAATATTTTTTCCCAAATATTTTTGCTCCGTCTTTGGTTGAATCCACAAATACAGAATCCACAGATGTGGCAGGTCAACCATATTAGACCCAGGAAGACACTGAGACAGACTGCCAAAGTCCTAAAGAAAAACAATTTGTAATTTAGAGTTCAACATCCAGCCATTTTAATATTCCATAGTGACTGCAAAAAAGATATTTCCTAACATACAAGGACTCAAAAAATCTATCACCCAAATAAGCTCTCTAAAACACCTACAGAAGAGAGACAGTATGAAAAAAAACCTAAATTTCTATCTCTTCAAAGGAATCACAAAAAATGTGATGTAAGCAGTAACATGATAAAATAAGCCAATAAAATATATTAAAACATCTAAATATATTGAAACATTAATATGTAGTAAATATTAGTAAGTATTAATAAATATCAATATATTGAAATATCTAAAATACAGACAGTAGAAAATAATACCTTAAATAACAGACAAGTAAAACTTCTAATGACACTGGCACAGAGTGGAGGAAGAGGAAATAAAAGTTTGCTAAGATTCTGATCTTTCTCAAATAGAAGAATAAAAATACAAATTAACTTTTTCTACTAAGAAAAATATGTTATTTAAGCTTTTTAAGGGTAAGTAGAAAGCAGTGGTAAATGTGGACTGGTTAAACTCCTTTACTGTATGAGAAAGTGCGTCATACCAAATTTAAAAAATTACAAAGCAAAACCCAGTGTATGTTAGTTATAGCAGATAAAGAACAAACAATAAAGCCTTAATATCTAGAAAGCAAAAATACAATTACAAGAAAAACAGAAAAGTCTACATTCAAAGAAAAAGAATTGGCACTTTAAAGTGGATAAATCAGGGTAGTAAAAAAAAAAAAAAAGAGCAGAACATTTGTGTAATATAATTATAGTAAAAGTCCAAAAGAGGGTTCCAAAAATTTTAATATAAAGTCATAAAGGTCACATCTATTACCTGTAAAGCAATATAACTGGGACTAAACTTTTTTTATACAGATTAAAAATTCCATATCCAAGTAAATGAAATAGTAAGAACTCCTATATAAACTTAAATGAAAACATGTGAATGAGAATTATAAAATCTTGAACCAAAACAATACAAGCACATACCACACATGTTAAGATGTAACCAAACGATAATCAGAAAAAATTTATATGCTATAATGAATTATATTAAAAATTAAGAAAATCTAAAAATTCAAGAACTTACAGAAGTGATAAACTGACACAGGAAAAAAAAAGAAAACATTGGTTCTACGAGAACTACTTAAATGTTGGCTTAACACTGAAATAAACCAGTTAAGGATGGAACAAAAGAAAATTTTAGGTCAATCTTAGATGGTACAAAAAATGGTAATGATAAGATTTTCTATTTGAATCCACCAATGTATTAAAATATTAAGTGAGATTTATGTCAGAATGTAAGCTGTTCAGCTGCTCAGTCGGGTCCAACTATCTGCAACCCCATAGACTGCAGCATGCCAGGATTCCCTGTCCTTCACCATCTCCCTGAGCTTGCTCAAACTCATGCCCATTAGTTAGTGATGCCATCCAACCATCTCATCCTCTGCTGAACCCTTCTGCTTTTGCCTTCAATCTCTCCCTGCATCAGGGTCTTTTCCAATGAGTTGGCTCTTCCCATCAGGTAGCCAAAGTATTGGAATTTCAGCTTTAGCATCAGTTCTTCCGATGGACATTCAGAATTGATTTCCTTTGGGATTGACTGGTTTGATTTCCTTGATGTCCCAGGTATGCTCAAGAGTCTTCTCCAACACCACAGTTAGAAAGCATTAATTCTTCGACAACCAGCCTTCTTTATGATCCAAATTTCACATCCATACATGACTACTGGAAAAACCATAGCTTTGACTAGATGGACCTTTATTGGCAAAGTAATGTCTCTGCTTTTTTATATGTTGTCTAGGTTGGTCATAGCTTTTCTTCCAAGGAGCAAGCGACTTTTAATCTCAAGGCTGCAGTCAATATCTGCAATGATTCTGGAACCCAAAATAATAAAGTCTCACTGTTCCATTGTTTCCCCATCTATTTGCCATGAAGTGATGGGACTGGATGCCATGATCTTAGCTTTTTGAATGTCGAGTTTTAAGCCAGCTTTTTCACTCTCCTCTTTCACTTTCATCAAGAGGCTCTTTATTTCTTCGCTTTCTGCCATAAGGGTGGTGTAACCTGTGTTATCTGAGGTTACTGATATTTCTCCCAGCAATCTTGACTCCTGGGCTTCATCCAGTCAGGCGTTTGTCATGATGTACTCTTCATATAAGTTAAATAAGCCAGATGACAATATACAGCCTTGACCTACTCCTTTCCCAATCTGGAACCAATCCGTTGTTCCTTATCCAGTTCTAACTCTTGCTTCTTGACCTGCATACAGATTTCTCAGGAGGCAGTAAGGTGGCCTGGTATTCCCATCTCTTTCAGATTTTTTCAGTTTGTTGTGATCCACACAGTCAAAGACCTTAGGCACAGTCAATCAAACAGAAGTAGATCTTTTTCAGGAATTCTCTTGCTTTGCTATGATCCAAGGAATATTGGCAATTTGATCTCTGGTTCCTCTGACTTTTTAAAATCCAGCTAAATGTTAGACAACCTATCAACCTAGCAGTTCCTGTTTGGGGTTTTAAAGATGAATCTTTACGCCTTTTCCCTTCTAAACTCTAAATAAATAATACAAATGGAGCTAAAAGGGCTCGGTCCCACAAGGACAAAAGGAATAAAGGAACAACTGGAGAATTCAATAAATATTCAGAAGAGTAAAAGTAGTAGAAGGACAATTAATTTAGCACCCTATTATAGGAACCACAGTATAAGGAGTGAATGAAAGAGAAAAAAACAAGAACTGACTCTTCCTAAAAAAAAAAAAAATCCTAGAAGATTCTTATAGCTAGGAAATGTCAAATATAAAGACCTCATATATTAAGTAATATTTTTGTGGAAATTTTTATTTTATACTGTGGAAAATAAAGTGCAGCACTCGGAGCCACTTCTGAGTTCTCTAAGTCATTTAATTTTGTTGAGCCACTATTTCTCCACCAGGTATTTGGATATAATAGTGATTGCCCTGTGCATGCTTGAGAGAGATTTAGAGTAAGGAAATGATTGCTGAGCCTTCCGAAATGTTAAAAAAAAAAAAAAAACACACACACACACACACAGAGACATCACGTAGAAGAGAAAGATTCCTACCTACCCCACCTGGCTTCCCAGGTGGCACAGTGGTAAAGAATTTGCTTCCCAGTACAGGAGACAGAGGAGACGTGGGTTCAATCCCTGGGTCAGGAAGATCCCCTGGAGAAGGAAATGGCAACCCATCCAGTCTTCTTGCCTGGAAAATTCCATGGACGGAGGAGCCTGGCAGACTACAGTCCATGGCGTTGCAAAGAGTCGGACACAACTGAGCAACTATACATGCACACCACCCTACCTTTCCACTACAATGCATCCACACCCCCCATGCACACACCTTGAGCACTACTGCTATCAAGCAAGCTTCTGTCAAGAAAATGTAAGGTTTATCCTCTGAGAGAGGATTGGAATTTGAAGATAAAGATATAGGAAAAGGGATGAGGTTGAAATGGACAGATTTAATATAATGCTTTAAACACCAGAAATGCTTCAAGATGTGCATCCCTCTCTAAGAAAGGTAATTCAAGCTTTAGTTTCTGAATGGTTCTGGAGAACAGAACCCCAAAAATATCTGGGGATCTCTCTGAGCCATCAGAGCTACAGCATCTAAAAAGCCCACTTTCTTGCACAATTATCCTAAAATAATTTTGCTATCAAGCTCCATCCATGCACAATGAATTCATAATCAGCTCTGAAATATCCAACTCTTTAATATAAAGAAACAACAGAATCAATCCTTTGCAATTTAATTGCTGCTATGGAGACAACTAAATCCCATTTTACTATCACCCTATTAAATGCATATCTATGAGTACTTTTGAGCCATTCTCCCCAATTATCCTCTGTGCAACTGCTATACTTTCAAATTTTAGTTCTCCTCACAATTTAAGACAAGAAATAGAGAACAAGGAGGATCTCAGGAAATTCAAAAACAAGAAACTCTCTCATAACCCACACCTGAAGACAAAAGTTAGGGTAGATTAACATAAAAATTTCAAATTCAATGTAAGTCTTACTTGTTTATCTTTTCTTTCTATAACATCTTGCTTATATTTGCATTTTTGAGATGTCTCCGTAATAGCTGATGCCTGCAAGATTGAATCAGAAGGGAAGTTAGTTTTAAAAAAAGCAAGGCAATTATGTGACCCTGCTCATCCAAACATAAAATTGCTCTGTAAGTTTACCCACAATGCTCTTCTATGACTTCTTTCAAAGTAAATTCATTATCACCCAAAACACAAACAATTAAAGGTTATTTCTACAGATATTAAAAGTAGTTGCAGCTATATGCATACATATGTTTCTACATTTCTTCACATTTATTTCCTCATGTTATTTTATCTCAACAGCAATCATATACAATAGCAGGGTCCATAGTTTAAAACACTCTCAAAACAATTACGTGACTCCAAAATCTTCCCTAAAGGTTAAAAGCTATGATTGCAAAATTTTTTAGCTACGTTTTCAAGGTATAGAGAATATTCCATATAACATTATATTACTTATTCTGAAAAACATGAGGTTTTTTACATTATGTTCTACAAAGGGGAATGTAATTATATAACATGTATAAGAAATTCATAAAAGGAGATCAGTGTTTCTGGGAATATTGCTCTGAATCCTCCTGTAATTAGAACAATCACATTTCATTTTTTCTCTTTATATATCTTGGAATTTCTATAGAGTAGCAAGTTTCTATAAAGTAGCAAGTGATGATTAGGATCTTGAAAGATCTGTGGTAGTAGAATTCCTAATAAAAGAACTTAAAGAACTAAAGTTACAAGTAAATCCGCAAATTTAAAAACCTACAAAATATTTTTTGTATTTGCTAAAATAAATGACAAGAAACCCAAAACTGAGCCAGAAATATAACCTTCTCTTTGATTCGAGCCTCCAAAATGTGACGCTGCCTTTCCATTTCTTCAATGCGTTCTGTTATAGGAATCTGACTTTCTTTAAGTTTTCTGACCTCTTCCTTTGCTTGGTCCCGAGCTAGTTTTACTTCTTCATATTCCTGACGAACATTTTCATATTCCTTACAATGAATTTAAGAAAGAAAAGTTAATATACTCTTAACTTAAAGTAACACATATACTAAAATCAAGCTACAGGCAGAAACCAAAACTATGAAAAACACAATTTTGAATCCCTTTAGGAGGTCTATTAATTAAAAAAATATGCCCTCTGAAACAACTTCAGAAATAGTAAATATCAAATAATGATGAACTTAGTGATACTATACACTTATATCATTAGGCCAGATTCTGTCTTCCATCCCTTCCTGTTTCTGAGACATATATCCTAATGACTACTAAAGGGAGGATCTCGTTTAATCTCTGAATAATGAAGGGATTCAAAAACATATAAAGAACCAAAAGAAACTCACTCATGAAAAAATTTTAAAAACAAAAAAAGAAAATGGTCCAACAGAAAAACAAAATGAATCATCCAGGTGAAAATGAGGCTTTTCACATCACAGGAATAAATGAATATTTGCTAAAAAAAAGAAAAAGTGCTAAGAAAGCATATAGTAAGAATGAGTGGGATGAAGAAAGCTTAAAAAAAAAGAATACAAATAAACATTACAAATAACTGAGAAAACAAGAGCAGTAAGAGGCAAAGGAAAAAAGGAAAGATATACCCATCTGAATGCAGAGTTCCAAAGAATAGCAAGAAGTTAGAAAGCTTTCTTAAGTGAACAATGCAAAGAAATATAGGAAAACAACAAAATGGGAAAAACTAGAGATTTCGTCAAGAAAATTAGAAATACCAAGTGAACATTTCATGCAAAGATGGGCACAATAAAAGGGCAGAAAAAGTATGGACCTAACAGAAGTAGAAATATTAAGAGGTAGCAAGAATACAAAAAACTATACAAAAAAGGTCTTAATGACCCAGACAACCAAGACAGTGTGATCACTCACCTACCGTCAGAAATCTTGAAACATGAAGTCAAATGGGCCTTAGGAAGCATTACTAGGAACAAAGTTAGTGGAGGTGATGCAATTTCACTGAGCTATTTCAAATCCTATGATGCTGCATTCAAAAAAAGAGCTGCATTCAATATGTCAGCAAATTTGGAAAACTCAGCAGTGGCCATAGGACTGGAAAAGATCAGTTTTCATTCCAATCCCTAAGAAGGACAAGCCAAAGAATGTTCAAACTACCACACAATTGCACTCATTTCACATGCTAGCAAGGTAATGATCAAAATCCTTCAAACTAGGCTTCAACAATACGTGAACTGAGAACTTCCAGATGTACAAGCTGGATTTAGAAAAGGCAAAAGAACCAACATCAAATCGCCAACATCTGCTGGATCACAGAAAAAGCAAGGGAATTTCAGAAAGACATCTATTTCTGCTTCATTGACCACGCTAAAGCCTTGGACTGTGTGGATCACAACAAACTGGAAAATTCTGAGAGAGAAGGGAATACTAGACCACCTTACTTATATCCTGAGAAGTCTGTATGCAGGTCAAAAAGCAACAGTTAGAAACGGACATGGACAACGGATTGGTTCCAAACTGGGAGTACATCAAAGTTGTATATTGTCACCCTGCTTATTTAACTTATATGCAGAGTACATCATGTGAAATGTCACGCTGGATGAAGCACAAGCTGGAATCAAGATTGCCAGGAGAAATATCAATAACCTCAGATATGCAGGTGATACAACCCTTATGGCAGAAAGTGAAGAGGAACTAAAAAGCCCCTTGATGAAGGTGAAAGAGGAAAGTGATAAAGCTGTCTTAAAACTCACTGTTCAGAAAACTAAGATCATGGCATCCGGTCTTCATGGCAAATAGATGAGGAAAAAATGGAAACAGTGACAGAGTTTATTTTCTTGGGCTCCAAAATCACTGTGGACAGTGACTGCAGCCATGAAATTAAAAGATGCTTGCTCCTTTGAAGAAAAGCTATGACAAACCTAGAAAGTGTATTACAGAGCAGACGTACCACTTTGCCAACAAAGGTTCATAAAGTCATAGCTATGATTTTTCCACTAGGCATCTGGATGTAAGAGTTGGACTTAATGCTGACGCTTCAATACTTTGGCCACCTGAGGCAAAGAGTCAACTCACTGGAAAAGACCCGGATGCTATGAAAGAGCAAAGACAGTAGAAGGGGACAACAGAGGATGAGATGGTTGAATAGCATTACTGATTCAATGGAGATGAGCAAACTCTGGGAGATAGCGATAGACAGGGAAGCCTGGCATGCTGCAGTCCATGGGATCACAAAGAGTCGAGCATAACTAAGCGACTGAACAACAATAAACATTATAGGAAATCAAAAAAGGAAATACTGAAAAATCATTAAACTCAATCTTTAAAGAGAGAAATCAAAAGACTTCAAGATACAAAGATAAAGCAGGTGTCAGAATAATAATAAACATAGGAAAAAATTATGAAATTGAGCTGAAAAAAAAAAGAAAAAGTTTAAGAAAAATGGAATTACGGAAAAGGATAGGGTGAAACGGGTGGGACAGGCTGAATAAAGTCACAAATACAGCCACACATTTTTCCAATCTAATAATTATTTCCATCCTGGCATTAAAAATATTATTAAACTTCCTTATTTTGTTCCACCCACTGAAAAATAATGTACTGAAGGAAATGAATTTTTGGCCCAAACTGTGGTTCCAAATCATATACATCACAGTGATTAAAACAGTAAACTCAGTAAACTTATGAACCATAATGAGTAGAAGATTACAGTTAATATCCTTCAGCTTTGTCTGTAGCTGAAGTTGATACTAGTAGCCCACTCCAAGTAAATATTCAGTGACCCAAGGACATTTCATTCTTACATATGTAAATATTTTTAGCTCATTAATATTGTATAAAACAAAACTATCTGTTGACTCAATTCTGGAAGAATTAAGGACACAGACTAAATCAACTGTTACCTGTTATGCAATAACAATAACATAGCACACAGTTGCAAAATAACACAGAGACAGATAAATATTACTATGCACGATACACAAAGCAAAAATGAACAGTACCTAATTTGAGTATTTAGTGTCTCCTTTATAATTTTCCTGATACTTAATCACTATTTTACTTTAGCAACTCAGACTTACCACCCATGGCCTTTTTGCTTCAAGCATCTCAATCAAATCTAAATGTCGCTTACGTTCATAGAACCTGTCCACATCTTGTTTATATCTTTCATTCCTCTGAATCATTTTCTCTAGACATTCAGTTTTCTGTTTGCATGAGGTCTAAAATAAATATTAATTTAACAATTAGCTTAATCAAAGAAAGACAAAAGGTCAAATCTTTTTATAATGAAAAATGTATCATGCTAGCAAAATTTCACAACAGGAGTTCTTAAGAACTGTGTAAAACTAAAGTGCACACCTGACTTCTGGTCTAGGATCTACTATTTATCAATTATGGGACCATGAGGAAGCCCTGCCACATCTCTAAGCTTGGACTCTTCTTGCCTAAAGAGAAGAGAGATATCTGCCCCATTCACTTCACTGGAAGAAGGTGTTCCACTACTATAGGTGAAAGCTCAAAAGCTGTAACATGACATACAGAAAAGTGGTATTATTAGTAGTATGTTATGAATACCCATGCCTGAAGGATTTAGAAATGAGATAAAGGAAAGCTAAAATCTAGCCTTTATCCTGTGAATTAACAAACACGTAAATTGTACTCAGAACCTAGAAGAATATGTGCTTGTTTTCTTTCAGAAGTTGGTAGGTAGGTAGTATTTCAGAGGGGAGTATTAGACGATTTGATGTGCGGAAAAATAAAAGGACTAACAGGGGTATCTAAAGTAGGATTAAAATAATTACAACTTATTTTGCCATTCACTCTGAGTAAGTATAACAATAACAATAGCATTAAATCAGAACCTATCACATTATCAAGTACAGATAGTTCCAGTTTGTATGTGCTTAGTCACTTCAGTTGTGTACAACTCTCTGCAATCCCATGGACTGCAGCCCACCAGTCCCCTCTGTCCATAGGATGTTTCAGGCAAGAATACTGGGGTGGGTTGCCATGCCCTCCTCCAGGGGCTCTTTCCAACCCAGGGATCAAACCTGCACCTCCGGCACTGCAGGCAGATTCCTTACTACTGAGCCACTGGGAAGTGCCAGTTACAGTTTAAAAGAAAGCATTAGTTTACTAGATTTCTCATTACAAAAATTTACTGAATTGTAGCTGCTGAATTATGAAAAATGATTCATTAAATAAACATCTTTTAATGTGATATACTATAAAAGGACATTTAAATTTATTAAGGGTGAAGATAAAAATCAAACACTGCAACTAAATGTACAGTTCTTTTATAAAGTCTATCCTCACACAACTGAATAAAACATAAGAATGGGCTTAAAAGAGACACTAACTAAATGCTATATATATGCTGTATTACCCAAAACCCTATACAGCGCCTGAAATATCACAGGTGTTTAGAAAATACTCAATGAATAAAAGAATAACACTGAAACTTCCTGAGAGAAAAAAGTACTTTGTAATACTATTAATTGGCTCTTTAGAAATTCAATTAATAACACATATTTGATGACATGATAGTCAAAACTTTGTATCAAACCCATTCTTACTTTTTAGTAACCTAATTTAATTACTGAAAATCCTTGCTGAAAAAAAAAATCACAAATATATGAATTTACTCAATGAACTTATTATTCACTGAAAGACATTATCCAATGTCTTTCATTATCCAATGAAAGACAATAAAATGAGTTGACTATAAATTACCTCTAGTTGTTTTTCTTTCTCCCTGAAGTTTTTCAGTTCACAGTGGTATTTGTGCATTTCTGGAGGACCAATTGACTTCTCGGTAGCTTCAAGGAGTTCAATTTTACTGAGTTTAGCAAACTCTCCAACTTTATCCTAGAGCACAAAACTTAAATATCAACTAATATTATCATTTACAAATATCTTCAAAACATTTTTCACTCGATACTTGTCAAGAAGAAACTCATTCAAAAGAAAAAAAAAAAAAACCTTTGAGATATGAATCTTAAAATAAATCCTGTCCTTTGATATTATTCTTTACACTAATAAACTTAGGGTATAAACTACCACATTTTTGAGAACTTTAAAAAAATTTCAATGTCAGTATTTCCAGGTTGAAACTTTTATATACATTTAACACAGTTTGGAAATAAAAAATACTGCCCTGGATTGCAATGATCATTACCACATGTCAACTGGAATGAAATTATTAGAACCTTAAAAAGAAAACAAGGATGGCAATTTCAAACAACTATTAGTATTTCTGGAGACAGCTTTAAATCAGCTGATAAATGCTTTCAAATTTTAACTTTTACTTAACTTGGACACAGTAATCAAATCACCATTGTTTCTGAAGAAATAAACTAATTCAGTCACTAGAATAACATCCAAAGACAAGTCTAAAAGATATTTGACTTTAATATTTAACATGGAATATCAAGAGGTTTTATCGTTTTTGAACAAACTTAAAATATAAAACAGTTCTAGAAGGCATACGCATAGATTTAAGAGTCCTGGTATATAAAGCATTTTATACAAATACACTGATTAAGAAGTTGTTTATTAACACAATTTTAAAAGCCTATAAACTGAAGCACAGAACTATTCAAGCTACTTTCTGTACTTATAAATAATACCTTCATTATTTACAAGGAAATAAATAAGGGAGATAATAACCTCACTTCCTTATTTATTAACTGAGTATTTCCAAATTACTAAAAAGTAGTAAGATTCTACTATAAGAGATGAGATATTACCTTTTACAATACAAAGAACTGTTAACTATTAAGACCACTATGCTCCTTTTAAATAGTAATAGCTCTCAAAAAGTATTTATATTCTTATATAACTTAAAGAGGAAACATTATATAGAAATGTTTCCCACTTTTACATTTAATTTTCTCATACCTGAGGTAGAAACTGGCAAAGATTGCCCACTTGAATATTTAAGGCTGCAACTTGCTCTTCTACTATTTTTTGGTTTGCAGATTTTTTGTTGATGAACCAAAGGGACTGATTTTTTGCCACATCAATCTCGCGAGTGATTACAAGATTTCCAGAAGTCCTGAACCTATTTAAAAATTAAAAATCTTTATACTCAAAATACATACATTATTTTAAAAATTAAATTTCTAAAATTCTCTTGCACCAAAGGTTTCCACATAGGATTATTATTATAATTTTTATTTAACATTATAGCCCCTCCAAAGAAGGAAAGCCTGGCATTTTATCAGTGGTAATACATAACTGACCACATATAAGTTACTTCTTTCCACATCTGCAATTTAAACCATTGAAATAAAATTAAAACACACTGATATTAACTCCCAAACATTGCCTGAGGATTCACATATCTGGAGTTATTTATCTTTTAATCATTATGCTATTCTCTAATCACATGTGCTCACTGCAATTCAAACTGGGTTGATATATTACAGCATGAAGAGCTCAACCTTGAAACGCTCTCTACTTGGAAAATGTACAAATGCAAACCAACTACTGTGTATGTATTTCCAGATATCAAGTAGAAATGCATACGGGTGGCCCATGGCTTCCTCATCTTATACTCCACCACTCTGAATTCAGAAGAAACTGTATCACATGACTATAAAAGAACACTGAACAAAAGAAAACTCATCTGAAAGAAGGGTATTTACTTTTTGCTTTTAGAAGCACTACTGTGCCACACCTCCTACCTATTCACCCATCTTCACTGAAAATCAGCAGCATGTGGCATAAATATAACTTATTGATATCCAATGGCAAAATGACAATGTAAATACTGTATATATCTAGATTATACTGTAATCAAAACACTCCAAACCGTAAGATTTTAGGATGTTAAACGAGGTATTCTAAACTTTCATTTCCAGGAGCATAACTAACAAAGTATTTTCTGATTCTCTTAATGAACAACTACTAAAAAAAACTGGTCAAGTATCTTTATAAATGTATTTATAGGTTAGCATGAAAGTAAGGAATTCTGGCCAAAATACCAGTGCAGATGGGAAACCAGCAGTGGAAAAAAGAAACTGCCTTTCATTCGGAGGGCATCTGGCCAGCCAGGTAACCTGGTGTATTTATTTCTATGATCCCCTGAGAGAGGGGTGTTGAAGACAAAGCCCAGAGTTCTCTAAGGTAGAGTCTAACAGAAACCATCCCAAGGATCGGATCAAGAAGGCAGAGGAGAAGGACAAGGGGAACACCTTCTCAGACAAATACATCAAAAATACATCTACATGCAGAATTATTTACACAGAACATCTACTGAACATTGGAAGAAGACTTCAGACTTTCTAAAGGGCAAGAAAATCTTCATGTAACTAAGTAGGACAAAAGAAGAAAGGGAAAGAGAGAGAGAGGAACTGGGATGGAATCTGAGTCCCTGGGAGTAAGCTGTGAAAGAGGAAAGGTTTCTGCACATTGCGAAGTTCCCTCATTGGTGGTGAGATCAACTGGGACAAAGGGGTAGCTTTGGAGCCTCAGAGGAGAGTGCAGCAACTGCTTTGCAAGGGCAAAGTGGAAAGACACCTTCAGACAGTAGGTGCCACCTGGCAGACCCCAGCCTGAGACACTCATCTGCTGGGGCAGGTGGAGTGAGGCTTGGGCTTTGGAGGTCAGACCCCAGGAGAGGACCAGGGTTGGCTGTGTAGAGACAGTCTGAGGTGGGTAGGGTGTGGTGTGCCACTACATAGCGAGTATGGGAAGAAGCCTGGGACTGATAGAGAGGCAAGGTACCACTGTGGGTGGCACATGAAACGAGCAGCAAGACCATCAGAAAAACTTCCTTCTCTGAGTTCATGCTCTTAGGCAGCAGAGCACTGCCTACATGGGGTTCAAGGATGGGCATGGGCTACCACTGTCATCTTGGACTCCAGAGATGGGCATGGGCTGCTGTTGCTGAGGGTCCTGTGAGAGGCAGCTGCTCGTGGCCCCCACTTCCTGGGAGCATGTGTGGGCAGCACACCTGCACACTGCCCACCAATATCCAGTATACATTGAGGGAAGATATGACAAGCATCCAAACCAAAAGCAGCCCTCACACCAAAAAATATTAAAGCCACACAAGCTATGCAAGGACGCTCCCACATATTAGTAGCCCTCCGAGAGAGGAGAATGAAAAAGTTAGCTTAAAACACAACATTCAAAAAACTAAAATCATGGCATCCAGTCCCATCACTTCATGGCAAAATAGATGGGGAAACAGCAGAAACAGTGTCAGACTTTATTTTGGGGGGGCTCCAAAAGCACTGCAGATGGTGACTGCAGCCATTAAATTAAAAGACACTTACTCCTTGGAAAGAAAGTTATGACCAACCTAGACAGCATATTCAAAAGCAGAGACATTACTTTGCCAACAGAGGTCAGTCTAGTCAAGGCTATGGTTTTCCAGTGGTCATGTATGGATGTGAGAGTTGGACTGTGAAGAAGGCTGGGCACCAAAAAATTGATGCTTTTGAACTGTGGTGTTGGAGAAGACTCTTGAGAGTCCCTTGGACTGCAAGGAAATCCAAACAGTCCATCCTAAAGGAAATCAATGAAGGAGATCAGCCCTGGGATTTCTTTTGGAAGGAATGATGCTAAAGCTGAAACTCCAGTACTTTGGACACCTCATGCGAAGACTTGACTCGTTGGAAAAGACTCTGATGCTGGGAGGGATTGGGGGCAGGAGGAGAAGGGGATGACAGAGGATGAGATGGCTGGATGGCATCACGGACTCAATGGACGTGAGTCTGAGTGAACTCCGGGAGTTGGTGATGGACAGGGAGGCCTGGCATGCTGTGATTCATGGGGTCGCAAAGAGTTGGACACAACTGAACGACTGAACTGAACTGATGGCTAAAATCTTCCCAAACTTAAAAAGTGGAAACAGATATCCAGATACACGAAACACACAGGGTTCTAAACAAGATGAACCCAAACAGACCTACACCAAGATATATTATTTTTTAAAATGACAGAAGTTAAAGACAGTATTCTTAAGGCAGCAAGAGAAAAACAAAGAGTTAATGACAAGGGAACTCCCATAAGACTATCAGCTGATTTCTATATAGAAATGTTACAGCCCAGAAGGAAGTGGCAAAACATTCAAAGTCTCAAAAGGAAAACTCTGCAACCTAGAATACTCTACCCAGTTAAGATAACCATTTGGAATAGGAGTAGAGAGAAAAAATTTCTCGGACAAGCACAAACTAAAGGAATACAGCAATACTAAACCTATCCTAAAAGAAATATTGAAAGGTCTTCTCTAAATAGAAAAGAAGCAAACAGATATAGGTAGGAAGAAATCACAATTGAAAAGGAAATCACTTAAGCCAGTGTACATACACATTAAAAAAAAACCTATTTGTGAAAGCAATGATAAACATAATAAACAGCAAAAGGATAAACATGAAGATATAAAAAATATAAAATCATAAAATGTGTGGAAGAAGACTAAGAGAATGTAATACTTTTTTTCTAAGAATGTTTACCTATGTGACTATTAAAGCAAGCAGATATGGGAAAGGGTTAACATACTTGAAAAATAGAGCAACTACAAATTAAAAAACATACAAAAATTCACAAAAACCAAAAAGAGAACATAAGCATAAAATTTTCATCAAACCAGACAGAGGAAAAAAGAAGAAATATAGTCAACTGGAAAACAAAGTTTAAAATGGCAGTAAATACTTATGTATCAATAATTACCTTAAATGACAGTGGACTGAATATTCCAATCAAAAGACAGAGTAAAAGACAGGATAAAAGAAAAATAGAGCCTCCCACATTAGGACAAAGGACACACAGACTGAAAGTAAGGGGATGGAGAAAGTTATTTCATGCAAACAGAAACGACAAGAAGGCAGGAGTCACAATACTCATATCAAACAAAACAGACTTTAACAAAGGCCACAAAAAAAGATGAAAAAGGATACCATATGATGATAAAAGGATCAACGCAAGCAGAGGATTTTACACTCATTAACATATATACCCCCAATATAGGAGCACCCAAATATATAAGACAAATACTAACACGACACAAATGCAGAAACTGATAGGGACACAAGAGGAAGAGACTTTAATACCTCATTCACATCAGGGGACATATCCTCTATAAAGAAAACCAATAAGGCAGTAAGATCTCATATGATGCAATAAAACAGATTTAAGTGATATTTTCAGGATACTGTATGCAAAAAAACCCAGGATACACATTCTTTTCAACTGCACATGGAACATTCTTTCAGTTCAGTTCAGTCACTCAGTCATGTCCGACTCTTTGCGACCCCGTGAACCGCAACACGCCAGGCCTTCCTGTCCATCACCAACTCCCAGAGTTTACCCAAACTCATGTCCACTGACAGAGAAGGCAATGGCAACCCACTCCAGTACTCTTGCCTGGAAATTACCATGGATGGAGGAGCCTGGTAGGCTGCAGTCCATGGGGTCACTAAGAGTTGGACACGACTGAGCGACTTCACTTTCACTTTTCACTTTCATGCACTGGAGAAGGAAATGGCAACCCACTCCAGTGTTCTTGCCTGGAGAATCCCAAGGAAGGCGGAGCCTGGTGGGCTACCGTCTATTGGGTTGCACAGCATCAGACTCGACTGAAGTGACTTAGCAGCAGCAGCAGCAGCATATTCATTGAGTCAGTGATGCCATCTAACTATCTCATCTTCTGTCATCCCCTTCTCCTCCTGCCTTCAATCTTTCCCAACATCAGGGTCGTTTCAAATGAGTTAGCTCTTCGCATCAGATGGCCAAAATATTGGAGTTTCAGGTTCAACATCAGTCCTTTCAATGAACACCCAGGCCTGATCTCCTTTAGGATGGACTGGTTAGGACTAACCAAATACTAGGGCACAAAATTAACCCCAACAAATTTAAGAGTATAGAAATTATTTCAAGGATCTTCTCTAACCACAAAGGCATGAAACTAGAAATTAACCACAGGAAAAGAAATGAGAAAAAAACAATTACATGGAGACTAAACAACATGTTACTAAAAAACCAATGGATCAAAGTGAAAGTCGCCTCAGACTCTTTGCAACCCCACAGACTATTCCGTCCACGGAATTCTCCAGGCCAGAATACTGGAGTGTGTAGCCTTTCCCCTCTCCAGGGAATTTTCCCAACCCAGGGATCGAACCCAGGTCTTCCACATTGCAGGTGGATTCTTTACCAGCTGAGCCACAAGGGAAGCCCAAGAATACTGCAGTGGGTAGCTTATCCCTTCTCCAGCGGATCTTCCCAACCCAAGAATTGAACCAGGGTCTCCTGCACTGCAGCCAGATTCTTTACCAACTGAGCTATGAGGGAATAAGGAAATCAAAAAAGAAACAGAAAGTAAACAAAACTGACAAGCTGTTGGCCACACTCACCTAGAAAGGATAGAGAACCCAAGCAAATAAAGAAACAAAAAAGAAGTCTCAACTGATACCCCAGAAATACAAAACACTGTAAGAGAATACTATGAACGTTTATATGCCAACAAATTCAACAGCCCAGAAAAAAGGGATAAGTTTTTAGAAACATACAGTCCACCAAAATTCAATCAAGAAGAAGCTGATAATTTGGACAATCATTGTAAGTGAAATAGAATCTGTAAATAAATTGAAGAAAAACACTCCCTACAAACAAAAGGGCAAGACCTGATGGCTTCACCGGTTAATTCTACCAAACATACAAAGAAGAACTTAAACCCATCCTTCTCAAATTCTTCCATATGAATGAAGAGGAAGGAACACTCCCAAATACATTCCATGAAGCCACCATCACTGTGATACCAAAGCCAGACAAAGGCACCACCAAAAAAGAAAATTACAAGCCTGTATCTTTGATGAATACAGATGTAAAAATTCTCAACAAGGAATTAATAAACCAAACACAACACGTAAAATAAAAAATCATACACCACAAACAAGCTGGATTCATCCTAGGGTTACAAGAAGGGGTCAACATATGCAAACCAATTAATGTGATATAACGCATTAACAAAAGACAAAAACCATATTATCATCTCAATAGATGTAGAAAAAGCATCTGACAAAATTCAGTATCGATTCATGATAAAACTCTTACCAAAGCGGTATCGAGGGAACATGTGTGTTAGTTGCTCAGTCATGTCCAACTCTGCAACTCCATGGACTGTTGTCCACTAGGCTCCTCTGTCCATGGAATTCTCCAAGCAAGAATACTGGAGTGGGTTGCCATTGCCTTCTCCAGGGGGCCTTCCCGACCTCAGGATGGACCCAGGTCTACTGCACCGCAGGCAAAATCTCTACCATCTGAATCACCTGGGAAGCCCAGAGGGAACATATCTCAACACAATAAAAGCAATTTATGACAAACTCACACCGAATATAACACTCAAAGGCAAAAAACTGAAAGTCCTGTTAACATCTGAAACAAGACAAGGACGCCCACTCTTAGAAGTCCTAGCCAACAAACAAAATGAAAAACTCTACTCAGCTTATCCTTGCTTAAATGGGATACAAAAGATATTAAAAAAATGAAATAATTTTTTTAAAAACAGGAAAATATTTAAAGAGAAAGCTGCTAACTATATTCATTAATGACAAACAGATTTTAAGGCAGAAAGCCTCAAAAGATGAAGAATTCAGTACATAACAATAAAGAGTTCAATACTGTCCTATAAATATATAAAGGAAAGATGGGCAGAACAAAGGTAATTAATAAATCTACATAAAGAAAGGGATAGTGTAATACATTTTTCTCAGTAATAGTCAAAATAACTAGTAATCTTGCACTAATGGACAAATAAACAGTGCACACACAACAGCAGAATACTCATTCTTTCAACCAAACAGGTTAACAATCACAAGAGCTCAGTATGTAAGCCTCAACAAATTTCAAAGGATTGGGAACATAAACATCACCTTATTTATTTTTTACCACACTACTATCAAGGTGATGATCTATACTAAAATATAATAGGAAGATCACTACATTAGAATTTGAAACAGCTCTTAATTTGAGCTCAAAAACAAAATGAAGAAAACATTCACAACTGAAAAGTAGAAAAATACTGCACCAAAATTTGGGAGATGGAACTAAAGCAGTACTGATAGGCAGGTTTTCACCCTTCACTATTTACATTAGGGAAAAAACAAGACTGAAAAATGAGTACAATATCTATTTCAGGAAATGAGAAGAACAAAAGAAACCAAAAGTTTAAAGAAGAATTAGTACAGGGAAGAGTAAACATGAATGAAATACAAAACCATGACATAAGACAGAAACAACAATGCAAAAAGTTAAACTCATTTAAAAAGAGATGAATAAAACTGACAAATCAATTTTTTCCAAATCATGAAAAAAAATGAATGAAAGAGGGGAATACAACTACAGGAGATACTTAAACAATATATTTTATATATGAGAAGACATAATACAAATATAATAAAGTTACATAAGAACATATTATTTAGCCAAATAAAATTAGAAGCTAAGATGAAAATATTTTTTAGAAAACTATAAATTACCATGATGACTCAAGAATAGAAAAACTAAATAATTCATTACCATTAATTAAATCAATAGGCCCAGATGATTTTATCAGTAACTTTAATCAAATATCCAATCAACTAATATTTCACAAGCAAAATACAGATGTTAGAGAAGCAAGTCAACCAATGCAAAAACTATGACTGTTGAATTTATTCTAAGAATGCAAAATAGAGTGAACATTAGGAAATTAACTGAATTTAAATAATATGATTTTAAATTAAATAATTTAAATTAAATTAAAATAATATGATCAATTCAATACACGCTGATAAAATTCACTTGCTAGTTATAATTAAAAGAACATGAAATCAGGAACAACAAGGAATACCTCTAAACAAGTAAATCATATCTTTCAAAGTCCTACAACAAGTATCTCATTTCACTCCAGCCTCACTATCATTTTTCTGTTCCTCAGCAACAACAAATTTAATTTTGCCAGAGATCCTCAGCACAAACTATTCCATCTGCCTGGAATACTCTACTCCCAGTTATTATGGTTCTCATTCAGTTCTCACTTCCCAACAGGCCTTTCCTGAACATACAATAGGAATAAATAAAACACCACTTCCCCCAAACCCTACAATGAACTAAATCTGATGAAAGTTCTTTGTCTTTATTTTGCTCCACCTGTCAGAAGTACTGGACAGGTCAACAGCATCGGACTCCTCCTTGAGTGCTTTCCAGGTACTGCATTCTTCTCACTCACTAGCATTCTTCCCAGTTTCCTTTCCCCATGCTCAGCCTCTAAATGCAGCAGTACAACAGAATCTACTTCTTACAGACTTCCTTCCTACATCTGCATCTTCTCCCTTGGAGATTTCAACCACCCTATTTCAACAACTCCCTATGGCCCTTTGGCCCAGACTTCTCCTCTAATAAGAAGGGGGCGGGGGGGAACTAACTGCCCATTCCACATTTCAATTTACGTAAAATGAAGACACAAAACTGAATGAGATTTAGCTCATCACAGGCCTTGGCAACATTTTTGCCTGAATGTCTATATAAGCATTTCAAACTTTACTCTGTATTTTACTGACCCTTAAAAGCATCTATTTTTGTTGCTGTTCTTTTCCATCTTAAGAGTTCTGAAACTAGGTTGCATATTTCAAACTGTTTCATAGTTTAACTGGAAGTTGCATTTTACAATGGTGGCATCTTAATTCGATGAAATATGGTTTACTTCAAAATGACCTTCCTGATCTTACCCTAAAACCTCCAGATGCAGGTTTCGTTACCTCAGTTAAGAGAAACTCCACTCTTAAGGATGCCAGATACCCTATATTGGTATACTTCCTCTTCAATGCCCCTCTCTCTTTCATATTCTATATTCAATTTGTGAGCAAATTTTAGACTATTTTACTTTCTCTTAGAATTATTACATTAGAAGCTTCATTGATTTCCTTGCTTTTGCCTGTTTTCTTACAGTCTATTTTTCACAGAGCAACCTAAATGATCTGATTAAAATTTAAGCTATTAAATTATGTCACCTCTCTGCTCAAATTCTGATGGCTTCACAGCTTATTCAAAACAATTCCTTACATTAGTCTACAAAGCCTAATGAGCTGGCTCCCTTATATTTTCAGAACTTATCTCTTACTCCTCCTATTTAACAAAATCCAGTGACACTATGTACCACTTCAGGGTCTTAGCATTTACAGATTCCTCTACCTGAAATGCAGTACTTGGGTGCCATCTCAAAAATGACACAATGATCTCTGTTCGTTTACAAGGCAAACCATTCAACATCACAGTACCAAGTCTATGTCCCAGCCACTAATGCCAAAAAAGCTGAATGGTTCTAGGAAGACATACGAGACCTTCTAGTAGTAACACTAAAAGAAAACAAAGGTCCTTTTCATCATAGGGGTCTGGAATGCAAAAGTAGGAAGTCAAGAGACAACTGGAGTAAATGTATGGCAAAAACCACTACAATGTTTTAAAGTATTTAGCCTCCAATTAAAATAAATAAATTAATTTTTTAAAAAAGAGAGAGAGATACCTGGAGTAACAGGCAAGATTGGCATTAAGACTACAAAACGAAGCAGGGCAAAGGCTAACAGAGATTTGCCAAGAGAATGCACTGGTCATAGCAAACATCTCCTTCCAACGACACAAGAGATGACGCTACATGTGGACATCATCAGATGGTAAATACTGAAATCAGACTAATTATACTCTTTGCAACCAAAGATGGAGAAATTCTATACAGTCAGCAAAAACAAGACTGGGAGCTTGACTGTGGCTCAATTCATGAGCTCCTTATTGCAAAATTCAGACTTAAATTGAAGAAAGTAGGGAAAACGACTAGGCTATTCAGGTACAACTGACATCAAATCCCTTATGATTATACAGTGGAGGTGATGAATGGATTTGTGGGACTAGATCTGACAGACAAAGTGCCTGAAGAGCTACAGACATATATTCGTAATATTATACAGGAGGTAGTGACCAAAACCATCCCCAAGAAAAAGAAATGAAAAAGGCAAAATGGTTGTCTGAGGAGGGCTTACAAATAGCTGAGAAAAGAAGAAAAGCAAAAAGTAAAGGAGAAAAGGAAAGATATACCCATCTGAATGCAGAGTTCCAAAGAATAGCAGAGAGATAAGAAAGCCTTCCTTAGTGATCAAAGCAAAGAAATAAAAGATAACAATAGAAGGGGAAAGACCAGAGATCTCTTCAAGAAAATTACAGATACACCAAGGCAACATTTCATGCAAAGATGAGCACAATAAAGGACCGAAATGGTATAGATCTAACAGAAGCAGAAGATATTAAGAAGAGGTGACAAGAAAACACAGAAGAACTAAAGGTCTCAATGACACAGATAACCATGACAGTGTGATCACTCGTGTAGACAGAGCCAGACATACTGGAGTGTGAAGTCAAGTGGGCCTTTGGAAGCATTACTAAGAAAAGGCTAGTAAAGTCATGGAATTCCAGCTGAGCTATTCAAACTCTAAAAGATGATGCTGTTGAAGTGCTACACTCAATATACCATCAAATTTGGAAAACTCAGCAGTGGCCCCAGGACTGGAAAAGGTCAGTTTTCATTCCAATCCCAATGAAGGGCAATTCCAAAGAATGTTCAAACTACCATACAGCTGCACTCATTTCATATGATAGTAAGGTAATGCTCAAAATCCTTCAAGCTAGGCTTCAACAGTATGTAAACCAAGAACTTTCAGATGTAAAACCTGGATTTAGAAAAGGCAGAAGAAAAAGAGATCAATTGCTAATATCTGCTAGATCATACAAAAAACAAGGGAATTCCAGAAAAACATCTACTTCTGCTTCATTGACTACACTACAGCCTTTGACTGTGTGGATCACAACAAACTGGAAAATTCTTAAAGAGATGGGAATACCAGACCACCTTACCTGCCTCCTGAGAAATCTGTATGCCGGTCAAGAAGCAATAGTCAGAACTGGATATGGAACAATGGACTGGTTGTTCAAAACTGGGAAAGGAGTAGGTTAAGGCTGTATATTCTCACCTTGCTTATTTAACTTACATACAGAGTATATCAAGCAAAATGCCGGGCTGGATGAAGCACAAGCTGGAATTAAGAAGGCCGGGAGAAATATCAATAACCTCAGATATGCAGATAACACCACCCTTATGGCAGAAAGCAAGGAGGAACTAAAGAGCCTCTTGATGAAAGTGAAAGAGGACAGTGAAAAAGCTGTCTTAAAACTCAACATTCAAAAAACTAAGATCACCGCATCCAGTCCATTACTTCATGGCAAACAGATAGGGAAACAATGGAAACAGTGACAGACTTTATTTTCTTGGGCTAAAAAAAAAAAATCACTGCAAATGGTGACTGCAGCCATGAAACTAAAAGATGCTTGCTCCTTGGAAGAAAAGCTATGGCCAACCTAGACAGTATTAAAAAGCAGAGACATCACTTTGCCGACAAAGATACACAGAGTCAAAACTATGGTTTTTCTGGTAGTCATGTATGGATATGAGAGCTAGACAATAAAGAAGGCTGATTGCTAAAGAATTGATGCTATGGTCTGTGGTGTTGGAGAAGACTCTTGAGAGTCTCTTGGACAGCAAGGAGATCCAACCAGTCCATCCTAAAGGAAATCAGTCCTGAATATTCACTGGAAGGACTGATCCTGAAGCTGAAGCTCCAATACTTTGGCCACCAGATGTGAAGAGCCAACTCATTACAAAAGACCCTGATGCTGGGAAAAACTGAAGTCAGGAGGAGAAGGGGATGACAGAGGACGAGATGTTTGGATGGCATCACTGACTTAATGGACATAAGCTTGAGCAAGCTCCAGGAGATGGTGAAGGACAGGGAAGCCTGGTGTGCTGCAGTCCACAGGATGCAAACAGTTGGACATGACTGACGACTGAACAACAACAACAATATATTCCAGGATGGCAGAATGCTGTTCCCCCCAAATAAGAATGCTGTATCCCTCAATGTACTAAAACATATTTGAAAAATGACTGCATAAATGCATTTCAGAGACCATTTATTCTACCCACCATTCCCTTCAATGAATATATGATCAGTTATTGCCTCCATTCAACAGCAGTGACAGTTTTGATGACTGATAGCAGCCATTTTGGGCTTGGTATTCTCAAAGCCACAAGGACCCTAACTGAACAAAAGAGCACAACATAATCATGTTGAGTATGGGGAAAGGAAATCTTCCCTTGTGTTAGACCTGGTAACAGAACTCTGGTTAACAGTCACTGGTTAGATTATTAGAGCAAGTAGCTACTGAACACCAGAATAGTTAACCTCTTTAGATAACAGGAAGACAGCAGGGCTTTGATGACTCAGAGTAAAAAGTCAGGAGTGCTTAAGACCTACAGCCCTCCTTAATGGACTTCTGAAACTTAAATGTTAATATTCCCTCTGTGTTTTATAAACATACTTGGTTTAGTATACTTTTACAGTTTCGGTATCTAGGAAACCATCATGATCAGTGCTAACCTAGCAGTATCTTTGCAATTACAGTCATATCTCAGATGCATTGCAGGTTTGGTTCCAAACACTGCAATAAAGTAAACATTTCAATAAAGTATACTGTATCAGTTTTTTGGTTTCCCCTTACAAATGAAAGTTATGTTTATACTATACTGTAGTCTACTAAGTGTGCAAAAGCATTATGTCTAAAAAAAATAACCTACCTTAGTGAAAATACTTTATTTCTAAAAAACGCTAACCATCATTTGACAATGCAGGGTTGCCTCAAAACTTTAATTTGTATAAACACATCTGTAAAGCACAATGAAACAAGGTATGCTTGTGTTTTTTAAACTGAGATATAATTCACAAATCATAGAATCCACTATTTTAATGTGTACAATTAATGTTCTTTTTTTTTAAAGATGATAAAATTTACTATTTTAGCCATTTTTAGGTGTCAGTTAAGGGTGTGTATCAACAGGGGTTAAGTACATTCACAAAGTTATACAACCATCACCATCATCTAATTTCTGAATATTTTTATCACTCAAAAGAAAAGCCCATACCTATTAAAACCAGTCACTCCTCATTCTTTCCTCCACTCAAACCCCAGCAACCACTAATCTATTTTCTGTCTCATGAATTTACTTATCCTGGACATTTCATAGAAATGGAATCATGCAATATGCAATCTTTTGTGTCTAGTTTCTTCACCAAGCATAATCCTTGCAAGGTTTACCCATGTTACAGGATCTATCAGTACTTCAGTCCTTTGTATGGCTCAATAATGTGTTATGGTATGGATATATCATAATTTGTTTAGCCATTTTTCAGGCAATGGACATCTGAGTTATTCATAATTTTCATCATTATAATTAGGAAAAAGCTACATTATGCCAGTGAGCAATCATTTTCTAGAACAGTGACTGAACCAAAGAATACTTGTTATTTAAAATTTAACAGATACTGCAGAATAGGATATAGTGCCTATACTCCCATGATAGTGCATGACAGGATTCTCTTTTCTGTAACTTCATATGATTGAACTTTATTTTAAATTTTTCTGAGAGGAAAACAATCTTCATCTTGATTTCCTTTGTAACTAGTAAGATGTAGTCTTTTTTTAAAAATACTTGTCATTTATATTACTTTGTTTAAACTTCTTTGCTTATTTCCTATTAAGTTGTATATAATTTTTACTGACTTAATGAGACACTAAAATCTTAAGTCATTTTAAGACATGTACATATGATCTGTGCTGAAAATGTTTCCTCCCACCGATCACTCATTTTTAACTATGGTGCCATTATTTTGGGCTGAATTTTTATGGAGCCTAAATTTCCTATCTTTTTTTTCTTTTCCAGGCAAGGTTTTACAGAGCTCTTGCTGCAGCATGAAGGAGTGAAAACATGAGTCTGGTACCCATGCTCACTCCAAAAGAGGAGCTGTTTGGGTCCAGGTAACAACAGGGGCTAATGTGGGTTGGGCAGGCGGTATAGCTTAGACAATCTGCTCGCCACCCTGCCCACCACCTTGGTGGTGCTGTGTGCAAGAATCACACACAGTGCCCTGCTTTTGCTACTGGTACTTCTATTGATTTATGGCTTTTTCTGTATCTTACTGTTCATGATTGTACCAACTTCCATGTGTGCAATTATTTTCAGTCCCTTACAGTTTCTCTGTATTCTGTTGCTTCAGGGGATATCTGTCCATGTTCAAGTATTCTGAGAAACAATCCCAGGTCCCAGGCTATCTTAAGTGAAGACCAGCTATCCTCAGCCTACCTTTCCACATGGTTGGGCAGAGGCCAAGCAGTTCCAGGCATCGAAACAGCCTTCTCTTCCTTCGAGTTCCTTCCATCTTCCTTTATATGGTTATTGGCTATCCTGTTTTACTGAGTAAGGTCTTTCCCTCTACTGAGATTTAAAAAATATTCTACACCATTTTTCTGTTCTTTTTAAACCTACATATTTTTTCACTCAGTCTAAAGACTTTTAAAATCAAGATTTTACTTATGTACAGGACTACCTGATAAAATTATAAATTTATCTGTTTTAAACAATTAACAGCCAATTATTTCAACTCAGTTTGAGTAATTTATTTGCTAAGCCATGTCCAACAGACTCTTTGCGAACCCACAGACTGCAGCCTGCCAGGCTCCTCTGTCCATGGAATTTTCCAGGCAAGAATACTGGAGTGGTTTGCCATTTCCTTCCTCAGGGGATCTTCCTAACTGAAGAATTGAACCCACATCTCTTTCATCTCCTGCCCTAGCAGGCGGATTCTTTACTACTCTGCCACTTGGGAAAGGAACCTGAAATGTTAGGTCCAGATATCAAGGTAAATTAGAAGTGGTCAAACAGGAGATGGCAAGAGTGAACATCAACATTTTAGGAATCAGTGAACTAAAGTGGACTGGAATGGGTGAATTTAACTGACATGACCATTATATCTAGTACTGTGCATAAGAATCCCTTAGAATACATGGAGGAGCCATCGTAGTCAACAAGAGTCCAAAATGCAGTACTTGGATGTGATCTCAAAAACGGCAGAATGAGCTCTGTTCATTTCCAAGGCAAACCATTCAATATAGTAATCCAAGTTTATGCCCCAACTAGTAATGCTGAAGAAGCTGAAGTTGAATGGTTCTATGAAGACCTACAAGACCTTCTAGAACTAACACTCAAAAAAGATTCCTTTTCATTTTAGGGGACTGGAATGCAAGGAGCCTGGTAGGCTGCAGTCCATGGGATCGTGAAGAGTCGGACACGACTGAGTGACTTCACTTTCACTTCTCACTTTCATGCATTGGAGAAGGAACTGGCAACCCACTCCAGTGTTCTTGCCTGGAGAATCCCAAGGATGAGGGAGCCTGGTGGGCTGCTGTCCATGGGGTTGCACAGAGTTGGACACGAATGAAGCAACTTAGCAGCAGCAGCAAGACGTACCTGGAGTAACAGGCAAATTCAGTCTTGCAGTACAAAATGTAGCAAGGCAAAGGCAACAGTTTTGTCAAGAGAATGCACTGGTCACAGAAAATGCCCTCTTCCAACAGCACAAGAGAAGACTCTACACACAGACATCACCAGATACCAAAATCAGACTGCTTATATTCTTTGCAGCCAAAATTGGAGAAGCACTGTACAGTCAGCAAAAATAAGACTGGGAGCTGATTGTGGCTCAGATCATGAACTCCTTATTGCCAAATTCAGACCTAAATTGAAGAAAGTAGGGAAAACCACTACACCATTCAGGTTATGACCTAAATGAAATCCCTTACGATTATACAGTGGAAGCAACAAGTAATTTCAAGATTAGATCTGATAGACAAAAGGCCTGAAGAACTATGGATGGAGGTTTGTGACATTGTACAGGAGGCAGTGATCAAGACCATCCCAAAGAAAAAGAAATGCAAAAAGGCAAAATGGTTGTCTGAGGAGGCTGAGAAAAGAAGAGATGCTAAAGGCAAAGGAGAAAAGGAAAGAAAATTCCATTTGAATGCAGAGTTCCAAAGAACAGCATGGAGAGATAAGAAAGCCTTCCTCAGTGAGCAATGCAAAGAAACAGAGAAAAAAACAAAATAGGAAAACTAGAGATCTCTTCAAGAAAATTGGAGATACCAAGGGAACATTTCATGCAAAGAGGGGCACAATAAAGGACAGAAATGGTATGGACCTAACAGAAGCAGAAGATATTTAGAAGAGGTGGCAAGAAAACTCGGAAGAACTGTACAAAAATACTCTTTATGACCCAGATAACCATGATGGTGTGATCACAAACCTAGAGCCACACATCCTGGAATGCGAAGTCAAGTGGGCCCCTTAGAAAGCATCACTACGAACAAAATTATCGGAGGAGATGGAATTCCACTTGAACTATTTCAAATCCTAAAAGATGGTTCTGTTTATTAAAAGTACTATATTCAACCTGCCAGCAAATTTGGAAAACTAAGCAGTGGCCACAGGACTGCAAAAGGTCAGTTTTCATTCCAATCCCAAAGAAAGGCAATGCCAAAGAACGTTCAAACTACTGCACAATTGTACTCATCTCACATACTAACAAAGTAATGCTCAAAATTCTCCAAGCCAGGCTTCAACAACACGTGAATCGTGAACTTGCAGATGTTCCAGCTGGATTTAGAAAAGGCAGAGGAACCAGAGATCAAATTGCCAACATCCACTGGATCATCAAAAAAGTAAGAGAATTCCAGAACATCTACTTCTGCTTTATTGATTACGCCAAAGTCTTTGACTGCGTAGATCACAACAAATTGCGGAAAATTCTTGACTAGATGGGAATACTAAACCACCTTACCTGCCTCCTGAGAAATCTGTATGCAGGTCAAGAACCAACAGTTAAAACCAGACATGAAACAATAGACTTGGTTCAAAATTGGGAAAGGAGTACATCAAGGCTCTATATTGTCACACTGCTGATTTAACTTACATGCAGAGTTTATCATGTGAAATGCCAGGCTGGATGAAGCACAAGCTGGAATTAAGATTTCCAGAAGTATCAATAACCTCAAATACGTGGATGACACTTATGGCAGAAAGCGAAGAACTAAAAAGCCTCTTGATGAAAGTGAAAAGGAGAGTGAAAAAGCTGTCTTAAAACTCAGCATTCAAAAGACTAAGATCATGGCATCTGGTCCCATCACTTCACGCCAAATAGATGAGGAAACAATGGAAACAGTGACATACTTTATTTTATTGGGCTCCAAAATCACTGCAGATGGTAACTGCAGCCATGAAATTAAAAGATGCTTACTCCTTGGAAGAAAAGCTATGACCAACCTAGACAGCATATTAAAAAGCAGAGACATACTTTGATGACAAAGGTCCATCTAGTCAAAGCTATGGTTTTTCCAGTAGTCATGTATGGATGTGAGAGCCGGACAACAAAAAAGGCTGAGTGCCAAAGAATTGATGCATTTGAACTGTGGTGCTGGAGGAGACTCCTGAGAGTCCCCTGGACTGCAAGGAGATCCAACCAGTGAATCCTAAAGGGAATCAGTCCTGAATATTCATTGGAAGGACGATGCTGAAGCTGAAACTCCAATCCTTTGACCACCTGATGTGAAGAAGTGACTCACTGGAAAAGACCCTGATGCTGGGGAAGATTGAAGGCAGGAAGAGAAGGGGATGACAGAGGATGAGATGGTTGGATGGCATCACCAACTCAACTAACGTGAGTTGAGCAAGCTCCAGGAGTTGCTGATGGACAGAGAAGCCTGGTGTACTGTGTTCCATGGGGTTGCAAGAGTCAGACGTGACTGAGCAACTGAACTTAACTAAAACCTGGGAGAGTGAAAGTCACTCAGTTGTGTCCTACTCTTTGTGACCCCATGGAGTATACAGTCTATAGAATTCTCCAGGCCAGGATACTGGAATAGGGAGCCATTCCCTTCTCCAGGGGATCTTCCCAACCCAAGGGTCGAACCCAGGTCTCCTGCACTGCAGGTGGATTCTTTACCAGCTGAGCCACCAAGGAAGCCTGCATAAATTTATACCCCATGCTTATATAGCCACCTTTATATACCTTTACGTAGCCACCTTACATACCACCTCTCATAAACTCTTATGTGCATTTAGAACTGTTATTATTTTCTTCATTCTGTTCCTCTAATTTTTCTGTACTAATACCATACTATTAACAGCGTTATTAACTTGACAGCTACATGTAAAAAAAATGAAATCAGAACATTCTCTAACACCACTCACAAAAATAAACTTAAAATGGATTAAAGACCTGAATGTAAGGCTGAATACTATAAAATAAAACTCTTAGAGGAAAGGAAAACATAGGCAGAACACCCTTTGACATAAACCACACCATTATCTTTTTGAACTGATCTACAGTAATAAAAATAAACAAATGGGACCTACTTAACTTGAAGGCTTTTGCACAGCAAAGGAAACTATAAACAAGACGAAAAGACAATCCTCAGAATGAGAGAAACTATTTGCAAATGAAGCAGCTGACAAGGGATTAACTTCCAAAATATACAAACGTTCACGCAGCTCAATATAAAAAACAAACAACCCAATCAAACAGGCAGAAGACTTAGACATTTCTCTAAAGAAGGCATATAGGTGATCTCAACAAACACATTTGAAAAGATGCTCAACATCACTTATTATTACAGAAATGCAAATCAAAACTATAATGAGGTATCATTTCACACTAAAAAACTCTACAAACAATAAATGCTAGAGAGGTGTGGAGAAAAGGAAACACTCCTATACTGTTGGTGGGAATGAAAACTGGTACAGCCACTACAAAAAACAGTATGGAGATTCCCTAAGAAACTAAACACAGAATTACCACATGATTTACACTATTTGAAAGAGCCAAGAAATGGAAGCAACCTAAACGTCCATCAACGGAGAAATGGATAAAGAAGGTGTGATACATCTACACAATGGAATATTACTCAGCCATTAAAAAGAATGAAATAATGTCATCTGCAGCAACATGAATGGACCTAGAAATGATCATACTAAGTGAAGTAACTCAGAGAAAAATAAATACCATATGGTAACACATATGTGTGGAATCTTAAAAAAAAAAAAAAAAAAGTGATACAAACGAACTTATTTGCAAAACAGAAACAGACTCAGATTCCCAAAGCAGATTTGTGGTCACCAGGTGAGGGCATGTGGGGGAAAGGGACAAACTAGGAGTTTAGGATTAACATACACACACTACTATATATAAAATAGATGATCAACAGAGATCTCCTATTTGCACAGGAAACTCTACTCAATATTCTGCAATAACCTATACAGGAAAAGAATCTGAAAATGAATAGATATATGTGTAACTGAATCACTTAGCTGTACAGTGATGGAACTAACCCAACACTGTAAATCAACTATACTCCTATGTAAAATAAAAATTAAATTTAAAAAAAGCTTTACTGTTCAGTTTAACATCTGTTACACAAATGTCTTATTCACGATTGTGCTTTTTCAAAACCTCTCGGGTTTCTGGCACATTTATTCTTCCAGATGAACTTTATAATCAACTTATAAACTGTTGAGACGCTCACTGGAATTTTATCAGATTTATGCATTAGTGTGGAAATGACTGACATGCTGATGATAATTGCAATTTTATATTTTTAGAACATAATAAGCGTCCCCATTTATTCAGGCCTTAGTTTTATATCCTTCAGTAAAATACCATTATATTTTAGTAAGTTGAACATAATCTCTTAACTGTTTCCTTCTATGTGGGCCTCTTTCTCATCTCTACATAAGTTTTAATAATTTCCAACAATTTTTGAACAAAAAGACCATTTCTTTATATCCCATAAAATGACAGGGCTATTAGGTATTTTTTAAGAGCTATTTCAGCTATGAAAATTCAATAATTCTCTATAAACATTCCAAAAATGATCCAAAAATCATCTAAAGAATGCACATATTGTACATGTTTTTTACGTATAAAAAACAAAGTATATACATGAAGGATATACTGCTTTCATCTTGGAGAGGAACTCTCATCCATCAGAAATTGCTGCCAAGAGCGGTAGACTTGGAATATCTAGTTAAGGGAAGAGAATACTATAATGAATTATTGATTTCTGCCATAAGGGAGGGAACAGAAAATGGTGATATAAATGCCAAGTTTTTACCATATATGAAATTGACCAAACTACTAACAAAGATTGTTTCTAGAAGTGGAATTGTCAAGAGGGCCTTCATTTTCATCTTTTACAACCCTAGATTAAGTGTTTTTTTTTTTCTAACAATCAAGTATTTTGCTTTCAAAAATCAGAAAAAAAAAAAAATTTCCCTGCTGGTCCAGTGGTTAAAAATTTGCCTTCCAATGCAGGGGATGCAGGTTTGATCCCTGGTCAGGGGACTAAGAACCCATATGTTGCAGAGCAACTAAGCCAGTGCACAACTAGGGAGCTGAAGCCACAAATAGAGAGACTGTGTATCACAGTTACTGAGTCTGCATGCTCTAGAGACTGCATGCCACAACTAGAAAGAAGCCTGCACGCCTTAACAATGATCCTGTGCATGCGATTGAGATGCAGCCAAATAAATAAATATTTCTGAAAGATTAAAAAAACGCTTAAGTTTGTAAAAATACTGCAACTTCTTAATGAATAATGAATATTTAATAGTGGTATGGAGATCATACCACTAGGGTATGGTGGTATGAAATAATACTCCCATATCTCCCATAAATTTTATCATTTCATTATCTCCCATAAATTTCTAATTTCTTATGAATTTTTCCAGAAAAAAGTCCTTACAATTCAGGTTTTAAAAGCTGCATTAAAGAAAAAAGAAACTTTTCTGGATGAAGTATTCCTTAAATATTATTTCTAATATTAATGTCATAATATAGTATTATACCACTGATGCTGAAGAAGCTGAAGTTGAACAATTCTATTAAGACCTCTAAGACTTTCTAGAACTAACCAAAAAAAGATGCCCTTTTCATCGTAGGGTACTAGAATGCAAGAGTAGGAAGTCAAGAGATACCTAGAGTAACAGGGAAGTCTGGCCCTGGAGTACAAAATGAAGCAGGGCAAAGGCTAACAGAGTTTTCTCAAGAGAACACACTGGACATAGAAAACAACCTCTTACAACACCACAAGAGATGACCCTACACACACACATCACCAAATGGTCAATACTGAAATATGACTGATTATATTCTTTGCAGTCAAAGATGGTCAAACTCTATATAGTCAGCAAAACCAAGACGTGGAGCTGTGGCTCAGATAATCACCTCCTCATGCAAAACTCAGGCTTAACTTGAAGAAAGTAGGGAAAACCACTAGGCCATTCAGGTATGACCTAATTCAAATCCCTTAAAATCATACAGTAGAGGTGATGAATAGATTCAAGAGATTAGATCTGGTAGCCAGAGTTATGAAGAACTATGGACAGAGGTGCATAACCTTGTACAGGAGGCAGTGACCAAAACCACCCCAAAGGAAAAGAAATGCAAGAAGGCAAAATTGTTGTGTAAGGAGGCTTTATACATAGCTGAGAAAAGAAAAAAAGCAAAAAGCAAGGGCAAAAGGGAAAGATATACCCAACTGAATGCAGAGTTCCAGAAAACAGAAGAGATAAGAACAGTGAACAGTGCAAAGAAGTAGAGGAAAACTTTTCAAGAAAACTGGAGATATCAAGGGAACATTTCACACAAGAATGAGCATGATAAAGGACAGAAACAGTAAGGACCTAACAGAAGCAGAAGAGATTAAAAAGAGGTGGAAAGAATACACAGAAGAATTATACAAAAAAGGTCTTAATGATCCAGATAACCAAGATGGTGTGGTCACTGACCTAGAGCTTGACATTCTAGAGTGAAGTCAAGCAGGCCTCAGGAAGCTTTACTACAAACAAGGTTAGTGAAGGTGATGGGAATTCCAGCTGAGCTAATTAAAATCCTAAAAGATGATGCTATAGAAGTGCTGCACTCAGTATGTCAGCAAATTTGGAAAATTCAGCAGTGGTCAGAGGACTGGAAAAGGTCAGTTTTCATTCCAATCCCTGAGAAGGGCAGTGTCAAACGATCTACAAACTACTGTATAATTACGCACATTTTGCATGCTAGTAAGGTTACACTGAAAATTCTTCAAGCTTGGTTTCAACAGTATATGAAGTAAGAACTTCCAGATGGGTTTAGAGAAGGCAGAAGAAACAGTTCAAATCGCCAACATTCATTGGATCATAGAGAAACCAAAGCAAGTCCAGAAAAACATTTACTTCTGTTTCATTGTCTATGGTAAAGCCTTTGAATGTGTGGATTACAACAAACTGAAAAAAATCTTAAAGAGAAGGGAATACCAGACAACCTTACCTGCCTCCTAAGAAACCTGTATGCTGGTCAAGAAGCAACCTTTAGAACCTTTAGAACCAGTTAGAACTTTTCATGGACTGGTTAAAACTTGTAAAATGAGTACCACAAGGCTGTATACTATCAGAGATCAAATTGCCAACATCCGCTGGATCATGGAAAAAGCAAGAGAGTTCCAGAAAAACATCTATTTCTGCTTTATTGCCTATGCCAAAGCCTTTGACTGTGTGGATCACAATAAACTGTGGAAAATTCTGAAAGAGATGGGAATACCAGACCACCTGACCTGCCTCTTGAGAAACCTGCATACAGGTCAGGAAGCAACAGTTAGAACTGGACATGGAACAACAGACTGGCTCCAAATAGGAAAAGGAGTATGTCAAGGCTGTATATCGTCACCCTGCTTATTTAACTTATGAGCAGAGTACATCATGAGAAACACTGGGCTGGAAGAAACACAAGCTGGAATCAAGATTGCCAGGAGAAATATTAACCTCAGATATGCAGATGACACCACCCTTATGGCAGAAAGTGAAGAGGAACTAAAAAGCCTCTTGATGAAAATGAGAGAAGAGTGAAAAAGTTGGCGTAAAGCTCAACATTCAGAAAACGAAGATCATGGCATCTGGTCCCATCACTTCATGGGAAATAGATGGGGAAACAGTGGAAACAGTGGCAGACTATTTTTTTGGGCTCCAAAATCACTGCAGATGGTTGACTGCAGCCATGAAATTAAAAGACGCTTATTCCTTGGAAGGAAAGTTATGACCAACCTAGACAGCATATTCAAAAGCAGAGACATTACTTTGCCAACAAAGGTCCGTCTGGTCAAGGCTATGGTTTTTCCTGTGGTCATGTATGGACGTGAGAGTTGGACTGTGAAGAAAGCTGAGTGCTGAAGAATTGATGCTTTTCAACTGTGGTGCTGGAGAAGACTCTTCAGAGTCCCTTGGACTGCAAGGAGATCCAACCAGTCCATTCTAAAGGAGATCAGTCCTGGGTGTTCATTGGAAGGACTGATGCTAAAGCTGAAATTCCAGTATTTTGGCCACCTCATGGGAAGAGTTGACTCATTGGAAAAGACTCTGATGCTGGGAGGGATTGGGGGCAGGAGAAGAGGATGACAGAGGATGAGATGGCTAGATGGCATCACTGACTTGATAAGTTTGAGTAAACTCCAGGAGTTGGTGATGGACAGGGAGGCCTGGCGTGCTGCAATTCATAGGGTCGCAAAGAGATGGACAAGACTGAGTGACTGAATTTAACTGATACAGAGTACATTATGAAAAGTGCTGGGCTGGAACAATCACAAGCCGGAATCAAGATTGACAGGAGAAATATCAACGATCTCAGACATGCAGATGATATCACTCTAATGGCAGAAAGTGAAGAGAAACTAAAGCACCTCTTGATGAGGATGAAAGAGTGAAAAAATTGGCTTAAAACTCAACATTCAAAAAACTTAAGATCATGGCATCCAGTCACATCCCCTCATGGCAAATAGAGAGGAGAAAAGTGGAAGCAGACTTTATTTTCTTGGGCTTCAAAATTACTGCAGACAGTGACTGCAGCCACAAAATTAAAAGACACTTGCTCCTTAGAAGGAAAGCTATGACAAAGCTAGATACCATATTAAGAAGCAAAGATATCACTTCGCCGACAAAAGTCCATCTAGTCAAAGCTATGGTTTTTCCAGTAGTCATGTATGAATGTGGGAGTTGGAAAATAAAGAAGGCTGAGCACTGAAGAACCGATGCCATAGAACTGTGGTGCTGGAGATGACTCTTGACATTCCTTTGGACAGCAAGGACATCAAACTAGTCAATCTTAAAAGGGAATCAACCCTGAATGTTCACTGGAAGAACTAATGCTGAAGCTCCCATATTTTGGCATCTGACATGAACAGCCAACTCACTGAAAAATACCCTGATGCTAGGAAAGAATAAAGGCAAAAGGAGAAGGCAGTGTCAGGGGATGACATGGTTAGATAGTATCATCAACTAATTAAATGTGAATCTGAGCAAACTCCAGGAGATAGTGAAGGACAGGGAAGCCTGGAGTGCTGCAGTCCATGGGGCTGCAAACAGTCAGACATGACTTAGCGACTGAACAACAACAATAAATACTGTATTATTACTCTTGACTAAAGTTATCAGGAATGCATGAACATAAACTCAGAAATTATGCAGAAAAAAGTGGTTTCAGTACTTTTAACACTTACAATTCAATTTCAACCATGCCTTTAGAACATCCTCTCTTCACAAAAAAGCCAACCTAAGATATAAAAAAAGACAAAGTGAGCTGTATGGTGACATTTCCAGGTGAGATGTAGCAAAGTCATTATTATTTGTCAGATCAAGATTCTTTCAATAACTATTCTGTAATTCACTCCCTTCACTTTCTAACTGTACCCTTTCCAGATTTAGGCTCCTCCACTGTTTCCACTCACAGATGATAATATTCTAAGCTACCAGTATTTTAATATTCTAAGAGTTATTGATCTTTCTGTGTGTCTAAGAGCCTCTTACAAAGTTCATGACAAAGCTATTAACAGTAAGTAGTGCAGAGCAAAAATCTGAGCCCAAGTTATCAAGCTCCAGACCCAGTACTTCTATGGAACTGCACAGATTAAATATTATTAGTAATCACTCTAATAGTACCCATCTTGCTATTAATTAGTATACACCTATCACCAAGCACTTTCTAAATAGTCCAATAAATATAGTAAATACGATTTAAGTGAGCACAATTTATATCATAAAATAGATGTATTTAAGCTGCTTTCTATATGTATGTGAGTGTAAAGTATGAAAAAAGATCCTGGACCTAAAAAAATCAGATTGGATCTTAAATCAGGCTATAATTAAGTAATACTCAAAAAAGGTAGGAAATACACCTTGCAAATAATTGTTTTTTAGTAGTGGTAATGACAATGATGATGACAATTATAACCACAACAGTTAACATTTATCAAGCATTACTATGTTTATGTTCTAAGCACTTGATATACAATTTTCTCATTAATACTCGTGAGCAAATTTATGAGATATGTATTATATCCATTTTATAGATGATGAAACTGAGAACCAGAAAGATGAAAAAGAAAGTCTGTTCCTGTAACAAGAAAGTACAGTTTAATGATCAAGAGTACAGGCTTCAACACAGACCATGTCCAGTTCAAATCTCAGCTCTGTCATATACTAACTGTTTCACCTTGACCAGGTTACTTAACATTTCTGTTTCAGTCTGTTCATAAATAAGGAAAACAATGGCATTTTTTTTAAGAGTGGGGCATCTGCTCATTAGGTTGCAATAATTAAAATACTTGGTACCAAATGGAAGAAATGAAAAAATCAGAAGGCAGTTCTTATTATAAAGTATTTGTACCAGTGGTGCAGAACATGCTTACACTAAATTTTTATATTGCATTTAAACAGAAATAGAACATTAAAAATTTTTTGCTAAGAATTTGGACATCCCCTGAACACATCTGTGGATACACAAATGTCTGCAAGCTGTCATCTAAGAAAACTGCACTTCACAGCCTCCTTTAAAAAGCCTACCACTCAAGGGTGAGGACAGATGTATCTTCATTGACAAAAATAAATAAGAAGGTTGGTGAAAATTGTTACAGCCCAATCCATTCTGACTATGGCAGCCCCTGGAATACAATCCAGCAGACCATTACAGAGAGATAACAATTTAATAAACAATTTCTGACAATTTAAAAAACTACAGTTTAAAAAACTCCCTGGCAGTCCAGCAGTTAGAATTGGCACTTTCACTGCCAAAGGCCTGAGTTAGATTCCTGGTTGGAGAACTAAAATCCAACAAGCTGTGCAGTATGGCCAAAAAAACAAACAAAACACAATATTAGTAAAAATCTGAGTATGTCCCTGGAAATTACCTACTCCAACCCGTGTTCTCTGAAATAAAAACTGAATTCCAGATGACTCAGGTTACAAAATTAATCATTAATAAAGCAGTATCTTTTCTATCTCATAAATGCCTCCTTTATGGCATTAAAAATTTTGTTTTGAATAGGTTATTTATAATGTTAAGGGATATACAAATCAACCTTGTATCCTACATTAAACTTTGCTGTTGTTTATTCGCTAAGTTGTGTCTGACTCTTTTGCAATGCCATGGACTATAGCCAGCCCGGCTCCTTCTGTTCATCAGATTCTCCAGGCAAGCATACTGGATTGGGTTGTCATTTTCTTCTACAGATTTTTCTGACCCAGGGATTGAACCTGCATCCCCTGCGTTGGCAGATAGATTCCTTCTCATGGAGACACCACATAAGCCAGCACATTAAATATTAAGTCTTGCTTAAAAACCTGGAATATCACTTTGATTATATTACATTTACAATAGTTTTTGAAAAATAAAAAAATCATTTCAAGTTTTAAAAATATTTTACAGTGAAGTAACCCAACTTTTAGACTTTCTTTTTAAAACATGTTTTCATGTGAAATATATACCAACAGTATATACAAACTTCATGAACTGTTTAGAAATAATAAAACAACTATCTATCTACCAGTTTACGGAACTGATCACTACCGGTGTTTCTGACATTCCTTAATTCATGCTAACTGCATCCTTTTTCTCTCAACTAATGGGGAAGAAAGAGGGAAAGGAAGTTAGGAGTTTGGGATCAACATGCACACACTGTTATATATTTTAAATAGACAACCAATAAGGTCCTACTGTATAGGACAGGGAACTCTACTCAATGTTATTTGGCAGCCTGGATGGGAGGGGAGTTTGGGGGAGAATGGATACATGTATATGCATGGCTGAGTACCTTTGCTGTCCAGCTGAAACGTGATCACAATGTTGTTAATCAGCTATACTCCAACATAAAATTAAAAGTTTAAAAAATGAAACAACAAATGTAATCGCTAAACTGATTTTATTATCTCTAAACTGATTAATTCCTTTGCTTTTGTTTTTTACTGTATGAGACTCCAAATGTTTTTGACGGTTCTAGAAACAAACTCACATTACATGTATTTTTCCAAGATGGCATTTTTCCTTAAAATTATGTTTTTTATATTTAACCAATGAGCCAAAGTTTGTTTTTATTGTCATATAATATTCAATTGTATTTGACTATTCCAGAATTCACTGCAAACAATACTTCTCTAAGTATTTCCATGATTTCACCTAGTATAAATGCACAAAAGCTGACTAGGGTACCTAGAAAGCAGAATTTTTGAGGCACTGGATGTAAGCATTTACAGATCTACTAGGTAATACCATAGCACTTTCCAAGGGGGTTGTACAAATTCATATTCCCACCAAGAATGCATCAGAGTTTCCACTGCTTTATATCCTCATAAGCACATGGCACCAATAGAATTCTGGTGGGTCTGACAGATATACCTTGCCAGGGCTAATGTGCGTTTCTCTAATAATTAATGAAGTTGAGCATCTTTTCTTATCTGTAGGAATGTACTGGTAGTCTGGGTTGCTTCTTGACTGTGAAATATTTAAGCGGATCTTTTACTCACATGTCTTATGAGTTGTCATTATTTTGCTTATTATATAGTCTGTATATCAATCTTGTTATATGTTCTATATATACGTGCTCCCAATTTGTGACTAGTCTTTTCTCTACAAGGTGTCTTTTAGATGAAGAGAAGTTCCTTAGTTTTATTATAGTTGAAATCATCAACTTTTCCTTTTGGGTCTATACTTTAAGACATTTTCTTAACCTGAAGTCACAAAATTATTCTCTTCTACTACCGATCTCTTCTAAAAACTTCCTGGTTAATCACATTTAGATATTTAATCCACCAGGAACTAATTTTTGTTAAAGTATGAGGAAAGGACTCAATTTTATCTTTTCCTATACCAATAACCAGTTGTCTCAGTACCATTTATCCATCTCTTCCTCACTCACCTACGATGTCAGTTCTGTCATAAACCAAGTTCTTACTAAGCTTTGTATCTTGGCTCTTTATTCGGTCACATCACACTAGTCTACCCTACATCAACACCACAATTCTTAATTTACCATGATTTTGTATCATCTTGATATCTGGTAGACAAGTTTTTCCACTTTATCCTATTTCTTTAGAAGGGGGTTGGCTATTTTAGGCCCTGTTTTTTCATCTAAATTTTAGAACCAGATTGTAATTTTTATAGACGGTAACAGAATTCTGACTGGAATGACACTTAACATGACATGAATCAAACGTTAACATTTTTAAATAAAAACTATAATCTCTTCATACATATCTTTTATTTGCGGCTATGTAACTTATACTTTGTTGCTATAATATCCATTTTAATTGCATTCAATTGCATTTACTGTTCACTGTTAGTGAACACAGAAATGCAACTGATTTTTGTTAATCAACTTTTTTAGGGGGTTCTCAGTTCTTATTTCTAAACTGCTAATTATTTCTAAGTTTATTATTAATTCTAATCAATAGATATAACTCACAGAAAAGGTTTTGGAATCCTTAGTAAGAATGAAAAAGGTCCTTGCCTTAGTCTGGGATTTTGTAACGAAAGTCCCACAGAGTGGGTGGCTTAAACATACATTTCTCAGATATCTGAAGGTGAGGATATGCAAGATCAATGCATTCACAGATTCAACGTCAGTGTCACACTATCTTACACCTCAGTTCAGTTCAGTCGCTCAGTCGTGTCTGACTCTGCGGCACCATGCACTACAGCACACCAGGCATCCCTGTCTATCACCAACTCCCGGAGTTTACTCACACTCATGCACACTGAGTCGGCGGAGCCATCCAACCATCTCCCCCTCTGTCGTCCCCTTTTCCTCCAGCCTTCAATCTTTCCTACCATCAGGGTCTTTTCAAATGAGTCAGTTCTTCACATCAGGTAGTCGAAGTACTGAAGTTTCAGCTACAACATTAGTCCTTCCAATGAATATTCAGGACTGATGTTCCTTAGGATGGACTGGTTGGATCTCCTTGAAGTCCAAGGGACTCTCAAGACTCTTCTCCAACACCACAATTAAAGGCATCAATATTTGGGCACCTAGCTTTCTTTATATTCCAACTCTCACATCCATACTTGCCTACTGGAAAAACCACAGTTTTGACTATGACTAGATTGACCTTTGTCATCTAAGTAATCTCTCTGCTTTTTAATATGCTGACTAGGTTGGTCATAGCTTTTCTTTCAAAGAGCAAGTGTCTTTCGATTGCATGGCTACAGGAATGTAAAGTCAAGTGGGCCTGAGGAAGCATCACTATGAACAAAGCCAGTAGAGGTGATGGAATTCCAGTTGAGTTATTTCAAATTCTAAAAGATGATGCTGTGAAAGTGCTGCACTAATTATGTCAGCAAATTTGGAAAACTCAGCCACAGGACTGGAAAATGGGAAAGGTCACTTTTCATTCCAATCCCAAAGAAAGGCAATGCCAAAGAATGCTCAAATTACTGCACAACTGCACTCATTTCACATGCTAGTAAAGAAATGCTCAAAATTCTCCAAGCCAGGCTTCAGCAATACATCAACCGTGAACTTCCAGATGTTCAAGCTGGTTTTAGAAAAGGCAGAGGAACCAGAGATCAAATTGCCAACATCTCCTGGATGATCGAAAAAGCAGGAGAGTTCCAGAAAAACATCTATTTCTGCTTTATTGACTATGCCAAAGCCTTTGACTGTGTGGAGCACAGTAAACTGTGGAAAATTCTGAAAGAGATGGGAATACCAGACCACCTGACCTGCCTCTTGAGAAACCTGCATACAGGTCAGGAAGCAACAGTTAGAACTGGACATGGAACAACAGACTGGTTCCAAATAGGAAAAGGAGTACATCAAGGCTATATATTGTCACCCTGCTTATTTAACTTATGAGCAGAGTACATCATGAGAAACGCTGGGCTGGAGGAAGCACAAGCCGGAATCAAGATTGCCGGGAGAAATATCAATAACCTCAGATATGCAGATGACACCACCCTTATGGCAGAAAGTGAAGAGGAACTAAAGAGCCTCTTGATGAAAGTGAAAGAGGAGAGTGAAAAGTGGGCTTAAAACTCAACATTTTGAGTTTTAAGAAAACGAAGATCATGACATCCGGTGCCAGCACTTCATGGCAAATAGATGGGGAGACAGTGCAAACAGTGGCTGACATTACTTTTTTGGGCTCCAAAATCACTGCAGATGGTGACTGCAGCCATGAAATTAAAAGACACTTACTCCTTGGACAGAAAGTTATGACCAACCTAGATAGCATATTAAAAAGCAGAGACAATACTTTGCCAACAAAGGTCCATCTGGTCAAGGATGTGGTTTTTCCAGTAGTCATGTATGAATGTGAGAGCTGGACTATAAAGAAAGCTGAGAGCCAAAGAATTGATGCTTTTAAACTGTGGTGTTGGAGAAGACTCTTGAGAGCCTCTAGGATCACAAAGAGATCCAATCAGTCCATCCTAAAGGAGATCAGTCCTGGGTGTTCATCGAAAGGACTGATGTTGAAGCTGAAGCTCCAATACTTTGGCCACCTAATGTGAAGAGCTGACTCATTGGAAAAGACCCTGATGCTGGGAAAGACTGAGGGCAGCAGGAGAAGGGGACAACAAGGATGAGATGGTGGGATGGCATCACTAACTCAATGGACATGGGTTTGGGTAGACTCTGGCAGTTGGTTATGGACAGGGAGGCCTGGCGTGCTGCAGTTCATGGGGTAGCAAAGAGTCAGACACGACTGAGTGACTGAACTGAACTGACTCACCATCTGCAGTGATTTTGGAGCCCCTCAAAATAAAGTCTCTCACTGTTTCCATTGTTTCCCCATCTATCGGCCATGAAGTGACCAAACCAGATGTCATGACGTTAGTTTCCCGACTGTTGAGTTTTAAGTCAAGTTTTTCACTTTCCTCTTTCACTTTCATCAGGAGGCTCTTTAGTACTTCTTCACTTTCTGCCGTAAGGGTCGTATCATCTGCATATACGAGGTTACTGATATTTCTCCCAGCAACCTTGATTCCAGTTTGTGCTTCACCCAGCCCAGCATTTCACATGATATACTCTGCATATAAGTTAAATAAGTGGGGTGACAATATACAGCCTTGACATACTTCTTTCCCGATTTGGCACCAGTCTGTTGTTCTGTGTCCAGTTCTCACTGTTGCTTCTTGACCTGCACACAGGTTTCTCAGGAGGCAGGTAAGGTGGTCTGGTATTCCCATCTCTTGAAGAATTTTCCAGTTTGCTGCGATCCACACAGTCAAAGGCTTTGGCATAGTCAATAAAGCAGAAATAGATGTTTTCTGAAACTCTCTTGCTTTTCTGATGATCCAGCAGATGTTGGCAATTTGATCTCTGGTTCCTCTGCCTTTTCTAAATCCAGTTTGTACATATGAAAGTTCACAATTCATGTACTATTGAAGCCTGGCTTGGAGAATTTTGAGCATTACTTTGCTAGCATCTGAGATGAGTGCAATTGTGTGGTAGTTTGAGCATTCTTTGGCATTGCCTTTCTTTGGGACTGGAATGAAAACCGACCTTTTGTAGTCCTGTGGCCACTGCTGAGTTTTTCAAATTTGTTGACATAATGAGTGCAGCACTTTCACAGCATCATCTTTTAGGATCTGAAATAGCTCAACTGAAGCTCCATTACCTCCACTAGCTTTGTTCGTAGTGATGCTTCCCCTAAGGCCCACTTGACTTCTCATTCTAAGATGTCTGGCTTTAGGTGAGTGAGCACACCATCATGATTATCTGGGTCATGAAGATCTTTTTTGTACAGTTCTTCTGTGTATTTTTGCCACCTCTTACTAATATCTTCTACTTCTGTTAGGTCCATACCATTTCTGTCCTTTATTGTGCCCATCTTTCCATGAAATGTTCCCTTGGTATGTCTAATTTTCTTGAAGAGATCTCTAGTCTTTCCCATTCTTTTGTTTTCCTCTATTTCATTACACTGATCATTGAGGAAGGCTTTCTTCTCTCTCCTTGTTGTTCTTTGGAACTCTGCATTCAAATGGAATTATCTTCCTTTTCTCCTTTGTCTTTCAGTTCTCTTCTTAGCTATTTGTAAGGCCTCCTCAAACAATCATTTTGCCTTTTTGCATTTCTTTTTCTTTGGGATGATCTTGATCACTGCCTCCTGTACAGTGTCACAAACCTCCGTCCATAGTTCTTCAGGCACTCTGTCCATCAGATCTAGTCCCTTAAATCTATTTCTCACTCCCACTGTATAGTAGTAGGGATTTGATTTAGGCCATAACCTGAGTGGTCTAGTGGTTTTGCCTACTTTCTTCAATTTAAGTCTGAACTTGGCAATATTTATTTTCATGATCTGAGCCACAGTCAGCTCCCAGTCTTGTTTTTGCTGACTGTATAGAGCTTCTCCATCTTTGCTTGCAAAGAATATAAGCAGTCTGATTTTGGTACTGACCATCTGGTGACATCCAAGTGTAGAGTCTTCTCTTGTGTCATTGGAAGAGGGCATTTGCTATGACCAGTGCATTCTCTTGGCAAAACTGTTAGCCTTTGCCTCGCTACATTCTATAGTTCAAGGCCAAATTTGCCTGCTACTCCAGCTATTTCTTGACTTCCTACTTTTGCTTTCCAGTCCCCTAAAATAAAAAGGATTCTTTTTTGGGTGTTAGTTCTAGGTTTTAGAGGTCTTCATAGAATCATTCAACTTCAGCTTCTTCAGTATTACCAGTCAGGGCACAGACTTGGATTACTGTGATATTGAATGGTTTGCCTTGGAAAGAAACAGAGATCATTTGTCGTTTCTGAGACTGCATCCAAGTTCTGCATTTCAGACTCTTTCGTTGACTATGATGGCTACTCCATGTATTCTAAGGGATTCTTGCCCACCGTACTAGTAGATATAATGGTCATGTGAGTTAAATTCACCCATTCCAGTCCGTTTTAGTTTGCTGATTCCTAAAATGTTGATGTTTACTCTCACCATCTCTTGTTTGGTCACTTCCAATTTGCCTTGATTCACAGACCTAACATTCCAGGTTCCTCTGCAATATTGCTCTTTATAGCATCGGATTTTACTTCCATTACCAGTCACATCCACAACTGAATAGTGTTGTTGCTTTGGCTACATCTCTTCATTCTTTCTGGAGTTATTTCTCCACTGATCTCCCATAGCATATTGGGCACCTACCGACCTGGGGAGTTCTCCTATGTTTTTGTCTTTTCATACTGTTCATGGGGTTCTCAAGGAAAGAATACTGAAGTGGTTTGCCATTCCCTTCTCCAGTGGACCACGTTTTGTCAGAACTCTCCACCATGACCCGTCTGTCTTGGGTGGCCCTACATGGCATGGCTCATAGTTTCACTGAGTTAGACAAGGCTATGGTCCATGTGAGCAGATTGGTTAGTTTTTTGTGATTGTGGTTTTCAGTCTGTCTGCCCCATCATGGAGAAGGATAAGAGGCTTATGGAAGCTTCCTGATGGGAGAGACTGACTGAGGGAGAAACTGGGTCTTGTTTTTGGGCCATGCTCAGTAAATCTTTAATCCAATTTTCTGTTGATAGGTGATTTAACCCTATTAAATTTGTATATTAATCCATCAGGAGGCTCAGCCAGAATTTATGGTTTTTAAGCAGACATTCCTACAACCTGTGATTGAGAGTTTTCTTTCTTTTCAACACATATCTTTTCTCTTCTATCTAGAACTTCCAATACAATGTTTAATAGTAATGATAGTAGGTATCTTTGACACGTACATTTTCATAGATATATCCTGAAATTAAGAAAGGTCCATTCTATTCCTAGTTTACAAAGAGTTTTTAATCATAAATTACTGTGGAATTTAACTGAATGCTTTTTATTTGTTGAGAAATTATTGAGTTCTACTTCTTTAAAATATGGTTTATTATGTTAATTTTTTACTAATAATCTCTCATTTCTTGAATAACTTTGATTTGCTCACAATATATTATATATTATTAAATTCAACATGCTAAAGTTCCTTTTTTGTGTATGATTTTTGCCTCCAGATTCATGAGCTTGTTATTTTCTCATGCTATCCTTGATTGATTTGGGTACCTAAAGTCACATTTCCGTGTAAACAGCAACTTTTGCTGTTAGGACTAATCCACATTTTTTTTTTGGTATGGTGTTCTCTATGAGAAAAAACTTACCAGCTAATTTATCGTCTCTACTTAGAGTTAGTTTTGATAATTTAAATAGCTATAGAAATATATACAGTCACAACTTTTAAAATATTTACGCTTTAGTGGAATGATTCTCATAATATTCTTATATTATGAATATATAAACCTCTGCTGCATTCTTATAATGCCCTGATGACAGTCATAATTATTGTGAAATGTATTGTGCATGGATTTCCACTCTTTTTATGTTTTCGAATGATGTCCTTTTTCACATTTCTGTTTCTTTTCTCTTTCTCCTTTCTCAAGACTCCTTCTGGATTGTTTGGGCAGTGGTTATTTTTCCTCTACTTCGCTCCTCCTACTTTAATCTTTCCTGTTTGGAAGTTACATATTTTGACTTCTTTTTTTTTTAAACTAGTTTACTCTATAAACTTTAAAATGCATATTTCACTTAATAAACTCTTAAGCTAACTAATTATCTTAACTTTCTCCCAACAATACAGAGAATACTTAAACTCTGATCACAGCTTTGACAACATTTAGTTCTATCTTCTTTAAGAAATTAACAAATGAGAGATCAGTATTATTTTATACAGTTTACACATAACTTTACTACATGTTTTAGTAGGCTTCACTGGTGAGATGGTGAAGAATCTGCCAGCAATGTGCGAGACCCGGGTTCGATCCCTGGGTTGGGAAGTTACCCCGGAGAAGGGAATGGCAATTCCAGTATTCTTGACTGCAGAATTCTATGGACATAGGAGCCTGGTGGGCTACAGTCCACAGGATTGCAAATAGTTGGACACAAGCAACTAACACTTACTACATGTTTACCATTTCATTGATCACATCTTTTTACCTCTCAGACTTTCTTCTGAGATAATTTTCCTTCTTCCTAAATTAAACACTTTCAAAGTTCCTTTATGAGGATCTCAGACCGTTCTTTCAACCCCTTCATATTCTGAGACCATAGGACTACCATGTTTGGTATTCTAAAATTTACTACAATGTGTCTATTTGTGTATTTCTTTCTTTTACACCATCTGGAATATATTTAGGTGCAATGGATCTGAGGATTCAAGTTTTTCAACATTTCTGGAAAATTCTTAGTCATTCTTTCATTGAATACTGCCTCTTCCTTAGTCCATTATTTTCCTTCAACTATCAGGTCTCAATCTTGATTTCATACTTTTAATTTTTTTGCTTTAGCTCTATATTTCATGTTTAGAAAAACTGTCAAGTATCTTGGTTCACATATTCTCAAATATGTCTGCTTTGTTGTTTTACCTGTCCATCAAGTTTCTCTCCCATGTATTTTTATTTATATTCTGATTCTTTTTCAAATTTACCTTATCTTTTTGTTACTTACTCCTTTGCAACCTTCTTTCAGTTCCTAAATAAACCAAATATTCCTCGTTTACATTCTATATATACAAGCTCTATAGGTCAGCCTGTTGTTTTTATTAGCTCTCATTTTTGGTGTTTCATTTCCTCCTATGCTTTGTGATTTTGCGGGGTATGGATTCGTGAATTTCTTGGAACTTTACAATAGGTTTCTTTTGAGGACTGTATTGAAAGCATTTTCCTTCAGAGGATTTCATTTGCTTCTGCCAGAGATATTACTAAGTGAGGCCACTTAAAATTACAATGTATGTGTTGAGGCTTGTTTGAAAGATTTTTTTTCTTTTTCCTTCTACTACTGTATTCAGAGATAATACTGAGATAAGTAGCCCCACTTTGCAATTTTTTGTTTTTCCTGCTACACACAGTACTCATAGTTTTATCTTCTAACTCTTCCAGACCCTCAGGACCCCAATTTTATGCAACGAATTCAAAACCAGGTTTCAGGGCACAAGGTAAGCAAATAACTCTGGGAAAACAACTTCAGAGCTTGCAGCAATCTTCGGATCCAAATTACTTTGTTTGTGCCCTTTGGAAACTTACTTCTCCTTTTCACAAGCCCATCCATACATTTAAACAGCTGTATCTTACACTATTTCTAAGGCTGAAGGTGTTACACACTTGGAGAATTCTCTAGGTATATAGCAAACTACTTCTGTAAAATGGAGATCTTCCCTCAGTGTCTCTATCTGCCAACTTATTATTTATATTCAAGCACAACACATTTGCCATACCCAAGGAATTAAGATGAAGAAATTGATTTGTTACCAAAAGCGATTCATGGTTTTGAATTTTGTTAAAAGTACCTATGTTAACTTACCTTATCTGCCCGTCCCATGAAAGCAGGTTTGCCTGCTAATCCAAGGCAAATGGCACACACAATGCTGGACTTCCCTGTTCCATTAGCTCCAATAATCATATTCAAGTGGGGCCCAGGAGATACTTCACAGACATCATATGTCCTAAATTATAAAGAGGTGAGATTACTAAGTAGAAACAAGAAGTGAAGAATATTTTCCTACTAAAGCACTTTTTCTTGCTTTACCCGTATCACTAACTATAGGTTTCCTCAAATTCTTTAAAAAGCAACGAACCTTATAAATTTTAATGTAACATTAGTTTATAGGTTGTTAATAATTTACAGGGAAAAAAAAGTCTGTCAGTGAGAGAAATTAAAAAGTGACAAAGTATATCTAAAATTAGAACATTCATGGGAAAATAAAACTTCACATAATTTTTCTCAAATATTAAGTCTGCTGAATAGAGTGAAGTTTGATATAATTTATTCTTTAGTAATTCTAATACATGAGAAAGTCCATCAAAGCTACTGTACAAATGGTTTTTAAACAAATTATATGTAAGTAAAGTGACAGCTCATTCTAAATTTGTGTATTTTACGTTTATATTTCTCTTGAATTAAAATGCTTACTAGAAACTTATCATAGTCAATCGAATTACTTTTATTATAATTAGAAAACTGAAGATATATCAACTCAATAGTTTAATTTATTAATTTTTTAAAATAACATGAATTTCCTTTAATATGCTGCCAGACATTCACCAAAGGATCTATTTGTAGCACAAATTAAATTTTATTCCTATGAGAGGAAACAAGAGTGCATCATCACCAAGCACGTCCGTAACTTTCCCTCATACTAGAAAGCAGCATGCTGTCCTGCTCTCTACCTGCAACAGGAGCATCTAACCCATATTAGTCTTCAGGGAGAGCTATGGCAAGATGTGAAGGAAACTGACTCAGTATCTTTGTACCATGTCCTTGAATATCTGGAACTGGACCCCATAAGTAATGTCCCGTGCCCACAGTTTCAGTTGGCTACCAACTAATTCCCCAAGAGTAAAAGCTTAGCCTATTACTAACTTGCTAAGTATTCAAATAACTTAACCAAGCACACTTCAACTTTAATACTCCAAGAAATTTACAATTCTGAAATTCCAAGTCGTAATAAAATAAATACAGGTGGTAAATAAAAGTATTTTCCTGGCAGGTTTCCAACCCCACTTCTCCGCAGAGCATCCACCTGTCTTTTCAGAAGCTTTATTCTAGTAACAGCAGAGTCTTGAAACAACCCTTTACAACACTGAAAATAAAACTAGTTTGGGAATTTCAGACATCTGGAAAATTATCTGACTTGGAGCTTCTTAATCAACACATGCAGCTCCATTCTTTTAATATTTGATTTTCCTGCTGTGAACTGTCTTACTAAAACAGTGATGCAACTGGTATTTAAGCAAACAAATACAGCAGAAAAAAGCATGAAAACTTCTGACCTATATTGTTACACACAAACACTATAAACACGAAAAGCTGCCAAAAACTAAATAAAGCCTCTGCATTTAAAAGAGAGAGAAAAAAAGAAACCATTCTGACCCTACAATATGTTTATTGGAAATTCCCTTTTGTGAGTTCCCTTTTCTCTGACCTCCCCCTGAAAAAGCTAATTTCAGAGGCCACCCTCTTCTGAGTTTACATACTTTATCTAGTACCTCATATATTCTCCATGGCCTCAGGTAACATCTACATACTGAAAGTCGGTTCAGATGACCTACAGATGCAATTCCCACCTCAAGAACTCTATTTGGATGTCCTACAACGGTCACTTCAAACTTAACATATTCAAAACTATTACACTGGTGCAAAAGTAACTGTGGTTTTGCATTGTTGAACTTTGCTGTTTGATATTGGAATAGATTTTCAAATAAATGTGGTTACGTTATACATCATTTTAATGCACATTTTTTTTTTTTGCTAATGACTTATCACTCGCTGTTTATTTTATATTTATTTTAGACCAGGGAAATGATGTTAAACAAAATGCAAATTCGAGCAATTTTCTTATTCGAGTTCAAAATGGGTTCAAAATTGGTTGTAAGGCAGCAGAGATAACTCACAACATCAACCACGCATTTGGCCCAGGAACTGCTAGTGAAACTGCACTGGCTCAAGAAGTTTTGCAAAGGAGATGAGAGCCTTGAGGATGAGCAGCACAGTGGCCGGCAACTGGAAGTTGACAACAACCAATTGAGAGGATTATCAATGCTGAACCTCTTACAACTACACCAGAAGTTGCCCAAGAACTCAATGTCAATCCTTCTGTGGTCATTCGGCATTTGAAGCAAATTGGAAAGGTGGAAAAGCTCGTTAAGTGGGTACCTCATGAATAGACCAAGAAAAAAAAACCCGTTGTTTTGAAGTGTCATCTTCTCTTATTGTATGCAACAACAAACCATGTGATGAAAAGTGGATTTTATATGACAACCGGTGATAACCTGCTCAGTGGTTGGACCACGAAGAAACTCCAAAGCACTTTCCAAAGCCAAAATTGCACCAAAAAAAGGTCATGGTCACTCTCTTGGTGGTCTGCTGCCCATCTGATATACTACAGCTTTCTGAATCCTGGTGCAGAGAAACCATTACATCTGAGAAGTATGCTCAGCAAATCGATGAGATGCACAGAAATTGCAATGCCTGCAGCCAGCACTGGCCAACAGAATGGGCCCAATTCATCTCCATAACGCCTGACCATATATCACAAAACCAACTCTTCAAAAGTTGAAAGAACTGGGCTAAGAAGTTTTGCCTCAACAGCCATATAACCTATCACCAACCAATTACCACTTTTTCAAGCATCTCAACAACGTTTTGCAGGCAAATCACTTCCACAACCAGCATGAGACAGAAAACACTTTCCAAGAGTTCGTCGAATCCTGAAGGACAGATTTTTATGCTACAAGAATAAACAAACTTATTTCTTGTTGGCAAAAATGTGTTGACTGTAATGGTTGCTATTTTGATCAATAAAGATGTGTTTGAGCCTAGCTATAATAATTTAAAATTCACAGTCCAAAACCGGAATTACTTTTTCATAAACCTTTAAAAAAAAACATCTAAAACCACTCTTGTAGTCTCTTAGTAAAGGATATAATTATTCATTCCTCTGCCCACAGCAGAAACCTAGGCATCATCTTTGACTCTTTTTGTCTCCTCACCTCTGTTCACGCTACCCACCCATTCATCATTCCATTTATCACCAAATAATGTTGGTAAACAAGAAAATCTGACATACCTTGCTTTTAAAAAAAGAAACAAATAGGACCCTTCATGATTTAGGTCTAGATCATCTTTTTCTACTTTCTATCTCCTTCCCCTATTCTCTAATTAGACCTCTAAAGTTTACCTATAAGGAATTTCTTTCAATTTCTTGACTATCTTATGCTTCCTTCTTTCTCAAAGCCTTTGCATATGCTATTACTTCTGCCTAGAAATCTCCTCCCTCTACTCTCAATCCCAATGGACTTGGTTAACTCACAGGAATCTTTGCCTTGACTACTCTCTTCCAGGCCCTTTTAGTTCTCTAGGCCTAGTCTTCCTACTGCGTTCCTAAAACTCAAAGTCCTCTCATAGAAATAAACAAAATCTTACTCAGTTCTGCGCTTTCCAGCTACCTTTTCTTTCTCCTCTTCACATCCAAGCGTTACTTCCTCACACTTATTCATTCTTCTATGACTGCAAAGTTTTCCACTTCGCCTACCTCAAAGCGCCAAAGATTTCCTGACTGCTAAATGCAGCAGGTTCTTTTCTGTACTGTTATCTGACTTCACTGTATCATATATTTTTTGAAGTACTCTTTTTCCTTGGGTTCTCTGATAATACTCTCCCACAGTTCTCCCCTTACTTCCCTGAACAGTTCCTTCTCAATCTGTGAGTTCTTCTGTTTACCCTTAAATGTTGGCATTCCTCTGGAACTCTGTACTTGGACTTCTACTTATATTCCCTTCGAGGCAATTTCAACCATTTCTGCAATTTCAACAATCACCTATATGCATGATTCTTAAGTCTCTCATCTGTTAACATTTTCCTATAAGCTCTGAACCCCTTATAAATACTGCCCACAGAAGACCTTTTAGATGTCCCACAGGAAACTTCAATACACAAGATACAAAAGGCATTTATTATTACCCTCCCAGAATTACCTCTTCTTTAGCACAGCTCTATACCAATTAGCCAAGAGAGAGACTTGAGAAAAAATACTCCACTTCTCCTTTACCCCGATGCCTCGCAATTAATCTGCAGACAAAATCCTGTCAAATCTATTCTTTCTGCTCCTACTTCCCACTGCGAGACTCAAATCCCGATCATCTCTGCCTTCATACTGTAAAAGCCTTCTTGCCTCCAATCTTGCACCCTTTCTAAATCATCCTTCACACTGCTTCCAAAGTAATATAAACCACATGAAGGTGCACGCGTGTGCGCTATTTCAGTTGTGTCCAACTCTTTGTGACCCTATGGATGTAGCCCGCCAGGCTACTCTGTCCATGGGATTCTCCAGGCAAGAATACTGGAGTGAGTTGCCATGCCGCCCTCCAGGAGATCGATCCCCTGTCTCCTAACCCTCCTGCGCTGGCAAGCAGGTTATTTACTACTAGCACCACCTGAGAAGCCCAAGCCACATATGATGCCCTACTCAAAATGCATCCTGGCTACCTACAGGATAAAGCTGCAATTTCTCAGCACAGGAAACACAGACCCTCAATAATGCTATATATCGTCAGTATCACTCTATCCATACACTCACTCACATCCTATGTCCTAATCATACTAGGATACTGGAAACTTACTAAATACAGCAAACTGTTTCAGGCAGTTCCATGCTCTTCCCGTAAGACTTTCATATCCTCCAGTACAAGGCCCTTCTCACAACTGTGGAGGAAATTAATCATTTCATCCTTTGCGCCCCCAGGGCATCCTGATACACACACATATATATATATATAATTATGGTAGGTACTTCATTTGATATTTATCTTTCCTGATTTGAATTAAAACAACAATTCAGCTACTTATCAGCTGAGTAAACCTGGGCAAATCAACCTCTCTGAGCTTAACAGTGGAGATGCTATAAACAGTTATGAGGAATGAATGAGGGTACTGTGCAAATAAAGTACCTATTTCTATACCTGGCACAGGATAGATGCGTTAAAGAAAATGTCGTTATTGTTACTCTAATTGTTTTCCTTAGGCCACTGTGCAAGCTTAAAATATAACAGACAAATGAACTGCAAGGTGCTAGACGGATACACGGTAGTTGTGTTACAACATCCTCACTAAATTCTAAAGTGAATACTATGATTAGCTGTCTGAAGGGTGAGAAAGCAACCAGGGAAGAAAGTCAGATTTGAAGAAGACAAGGCTCTGCTGGGTAGCGCAACAACTGAGAGCAGGGCTTAATTTTCTGGTACATTTCAGGAAATGTCTCCATCCATGACAACCATCACCATCTATGTCCACCTGGCAACTGCCATCTCTTCACGAAATGTGCCACAGCGTCACTGTCGCACTGATTTAACCGTTGCTTTTTGACTTCCCAGGACCACAGTTTTGTGAATTACAGATTATGTCTACAGGCCGTGACTCCCAGCGGGAGGAGATGTAATTCCTACTACGTCCACTGCCCGCCATTTGACGCCTTCAAACAACTTTGGCATTAAGAATTTAAAAACTGCAATACACAAGGCACACACCTACCACATCAACAAACACGTCAATCTCCACGGCCCACAAGTAAATATCCTCACAGCAATCCCCGGACGAATTTACCAAAAGCTAGGCACACCTCGACCGACCCGCCCCCCGCATGCACGCAGCTTGCGGCCCTCGTGTGCCGGCCGCTGGCCTCCCACGCCGCGGCTCGGCCTCCGGTCACTCACAGGAAGTTCTCCATCGCGATGCGGACTATAGAGCCTTCCACGAAAGGCCCGGACGACGGCAGTGGCGGTGGCGCAGCCGGTGGGACCGAACTCTTTTTCTTGCTCGGGACTTCCGACGAGGGATCACTCAGGAGAGCTCTCTTGGAGGCCAGGGGGCTTTGAGTGGACGTTTTCCTGCTCGGTGTCGCCATCCTGGCGGTCTCTCTTCCTGGCTGTGGCTTCCGTTCCCACCTACCTACAGCCCCAGCGCGCCGCCGTCCCACTCCCGCGCGAATAGCGCGGCGCGCGACTGCGCGAGAGCCGGCCCCGGCGCCTGCGCAGTCCCTTCCTGGTAGCGTCACAGGGTATGCCCCACCCCTCCACCCCTCCGCCCCTTGCGGGTCCTGGGAGACCTGAGCTGGCGGGAATCGGACGGGGTGGCATACAGGACCCAGCGGGAAGCGGGCACGGGACTGGTCTGTACGTTTCTGCATTTTGCCGATTTTTTTTTTTTTAACTCAGAAAAAAATGTCAGCTGCATTTAATGTTTTGAAAGCCTTTTCAGCGCTCCAGGAAACATCCACGAGGGGAGGGAGCGCGGGACCTCTTCATCTTCTGACTGTGCTTTTAATCAGGTCCCCGTGTCAAAACAGAAACCCCAACAATGCAAGCTTTCGAATGACTCTATGCCAGCTCTTCCCTTAAAACATAGCGTTCGTGTCTGTTGCGCTCTCCAACAGGTGTAAAGGTTGCACCGCACAGGTTTTCTTCACTACCCCCACCACCACCCCCTCTCCCTAGTTCCCTAGTAAGAATTCCTCCTTCGAACTTTCTAGAAATGCCCCAGCGAGCACGCTGGCATCGTTGAGAGGATGCTTCCACTTAAACCTAGTCACGTTCATCTAGTTAAATCCCTTATTAAAGATGAGGTTCACTGAGGCCTCTGCAGGTCTTTACTCACTCTAATAATGTCTGATCTACAGTAGGCTAGGCTGAGGCAGTGAGGGAACCAGGCAAGCAGGTCTCAGAGCTTACGTTCTGGTGTGGAAGACAGGAAAAGAACAAGATAACCTACATAGGATCAAGATAATTCCAGGCGGTGATAGGTGTCATGAAGGGAAAAACAGAATGAATGTAAGAAGCAGGGAAGGCCTGTCAGAGAAAGTGATACTTGAGCTAAATCCTGGAGAAGGAGCTAGCGGAGGAAATGAGAAAAGAGCATTCCAGGCAAGGACAGAGGCTCTGAGGTGGAAACCAGCAGAATGAGGAACAAAGGGAAGGCCGGCTAAGCTGTGCTGAAGTGAGCAAGCTTGCTTAGGGGGGCCTTGCCCATCATGCATTTTATTTTAAAAGCAATGGGAAGCCATTGGATGGTTTTAAGCAGGAGAGAGACAAGATCTGATTAAAGTTTTTAAATGGAGCACTCTGGTTTCTGATTCCTCAGAGTCAAGCATGGAAGTTGAGAGGGCATTTAGAAAGCAATCGCAGAAAACCCTGATTCCCCACTTCAGGATAAAGGCTCCTTTCCCAAGCCCCTGCTTCTTCTCACACAACTGAAATCTGTACTCTTTAAAAGTTGTAACCAAAGAAAGAATAAAAAATTTTTTTTAAATGTGAACATGTCTTGGTTGTTAGAAAATTTTTAGTTTTTCAGCAAATTAAATAATACCTTTAAAACTGTTCAAAAGGCAGGAAATAATCTTTTTAAAAATAGGGCTTAGGAGGGTACTATACCCTCATTTGCTACATTGCTAGTACAAACTTTTTGAGAAGTGACTTGGTAACCTGCTTCAAGAGCCTTAGAAGAGTCAAATTCTTTGAAGAAATCATTACATTTAGGGAAACCTAATGGTAAAATGGCACCCCACTCCAGTACTCTTGCCTGGAAAATCCCATGGATGGAGGAGCCTGGTAGGCTGCAGTCCATGCTAAGGGTCGGACACGACTGAGTGACTTCCCTTTCACTTTTCACTTTCATGCATTGGAGAAGGAAATGGCAATCCACTCCAGTGTTCTTGCCTGGAGAATCCCAGGGACAGGGGAGCCTGGTGGGCTGCTGTCTGTCGGGCTGCACAGAGTCGGACATGACTGAAGTGACTTAGCAGCAATGGTAAAATAATACATGCAGTGATAATGAGGGTTGAGAGCAGGAAACCAATCTAATCATTTTATACTATCATTAGATCTCAGTGAACCACTCAAATTGTGCTTATAAAGTTGAGTTGGGAAATGTGTGTGTGTGTGTTTGTGTTTATGCTCAGTCATGTCCAACTGTTTGTGACCCCATGGACTGTAGGCCACCAGGCTCCTCTGTCCCTGGGATTTTTCAGGCGAGAGTACTGGAATGGGGTGCCATTTCCTCCTCCAGGGGATCTTCCCGACCCAAGAATCTAACGCGTATCTCCTCTGTGTCTTGCCTTGCAGGTGGAATCTAACCCTAAGCTATCAGGAAATGACACCACATATTATGCATATGGATTGTGAGTTCTTGTCTAGACTGTCCGTCAGTCATGCTCTACCGTCATCCTTTGAAAAGGAAAATGTTACTGGTTTTACTTCTAACCACAAGCACAACATGTGTTAAATGCAGAAATTTAGGAAACACAGAGAAAAACAAACATACACAAGGGGGAAATTACTCATAATTCCTCTACCCAGACTGATCACTGTTAAGATTTTGGTGTATGTTTGAATATCTTTTTTCTCTGTGTATATATGTTATGGTCCTTTTGTTGAAAAAGGTAGAATTATGCTGCACAACTTATATATACTGTTATTTAACCCTCTTTTTCTCACTTAATATATTTCAATTCAGTTCAGTTGCTCAGTCGTATCCGACTCTTTGCGACCCCATGGACCACAGCATGCCAGGCCTCCCTGTCCATCACCAACTTACGGAGTCCACCCAAACTCATGTCCATTGAGTCGGTGATGCCATCCAACCATCTCATCCTCTGTTGTTCCCTTCTCCTCCTGCCTTCAATCTTTCCCAGCATCAAGGTCTTCCAATGAGTCAGCTCTTCGCATCAGGTGGCCAAAGTATTGGAGTTTCAGCTTCAACATCAGTCCTTCCAATGAACACTCAGGACTGATCTCCTTTAGGATGGACTGGTTGGATCTCCTTGCAGTCCAAGGGACTCTCAAGAGTCTTCTCCAACACCACCTTTCAAAAGCATTGATTCTTCAGTGCTCAGCTCTCTTTATAGTCCAACTCTCACATCCATACATGATCACTGGAAAAACCATAGCCTTGAGTAGACAGACCTTTGCTGGCAATGTAATGTCTTTGCTTTTTAATATGCTGTCTAGGTTGGTCATAACTTTCCTTCCAAGGAGTAAGCATCTTTTAATTTCATGGCTGCAATCACTATCTGCAGTGGTTTTGGAGCCCCAAAAAACAAAGTCTGTCACTGTTTCCACTGTTTCCTCATCTACTTGCCATGAAGTGATGGGACTGGATGCCATGATCTTCATTTTCTGAATGTTGAGCTTTAAGCCAACTTTTTCGCTCTCCTCTTTCACTTTCATCAAGAGGCTCTTTAGTTCTTCTTCACTTTCTACCATAAGGGTGGTGTCATCTGCATATCTGAAGTTATTGATAATTTCTCCCAGCAATCTTGATTCCGGCTTGTGCTTCCGCCAGCCCAGCATTTCTCATGATGTACTCTGCATATCAGTTAAATAAGCAAGGTGACAATATATAGCCTTGATGTACTCCTTTTCCTACTTGGAACCAGTCTGTTCCATGTCCAGTTCTAACTGTTGCTTCCTGACCTGCATACAGATTTCTCAAGAGGCAGGTTAGGTGGTCTGGTATTCCCATCTCTTTCAGAATTTTCCACAGTTTATTGTGATCCACACAGTCAAAGGCTTCGGCGTAGTCAATAAAGCAGAAATAGATGAATATCTTTTTATGCCATTAAGTATTTTTCTAGGTGAGAAGGAGGTTCAAGAGGGAGAGCATATATATATATACACTTAATGGCTAATTCACACTGATGTATAGCAGAAACTAACACGACATTGTAAAGCAATTATCCTCCAATTAAAAATAAATAATAATGTTTTTCTGTAACATGGTTTTAAGTAACTATATAGCATTCCATCAAACAGATGTAGTATAATTTATCTAAATACTTCTCTTTTGTTGGGCTCTGTATGACTGGAAGTTAGCATGAACCAGACAGATGCTGGCAGGTTATACAAGCTTGTGCATGCTCAGTCTCTAAGGCCTATCTGACTCCTTGCAGCACCATTGACCGTAGCCTGCCAGACTTCTCTGTCCATGGGATTTCCCAGGCAAGCATACTGGAGTGAGTTGACATTTCCTCCTTTAAGGGATCTTCACACACACACACACTTTCTCTCTCTCTCTCTGATCAACTTAGTGAAGGAACTGTTCTGGAGGGCTAAAGATAATGATCACCTTTCTCACAGAGAGCTAAAACCCCAGACAAATTCTGCTAGAGGTAAAAATATCTTATCTCTGCAGTTCTTAATTTTTAAAAATTGGTTTCTAACATCATACTAAAGTTAAAAACAATCGAAATATCTGCTTCTTCTTGGTGTAGCTACATTAGTATTGGAATGGACTGTAGTATTATCTAACACAGCATTTATCATATACAAGTTGCTGCTCTAAGCACTTTTTCATAAATTAATTTTATATTCTGGATCAATGTCTCAACAGATTTGTGTCTTTCTCAAATTTTCATTTCTTGAATACAAAATCCAACTGAAAGATTCAAGAAATTGTTAGGAATTAATGTAAGGTTTCAAGTGTTCTTTGTGATATGTCATGATAGGAAGCCTAGATCTAAATGGGCCTTCATTTCTTTGGAGGATATCAACTGGGAAAACAATATTAAATTACTCCAGAAGGAATTTACCCTCAATTTCAAATCTAGGGGAGAGCAAGCATTCTCCCTCACACCCAGTTACTTCCTACAGAAAAGAAAGTTGGTAATTGTCAGCACTGTTCTAAATCTGTTGATATCAGCTTCATAAATTATAAGTGAATTTTTTGATATTAGGAACTGAGAGTGACATTTCATCTCATTATCTCTACAAGCTGGGATGCTGAACTCTCCCATAAGCTTGTTGGTTTTAAGGTCAATTATTTTTAAATTCAAAAACAAACTCACAGGAAAAAAAATCAGATTTGTGGTTACCAGAGGCAGAGGGTGGGGAGAGGGAAAATTAGATGAAGGTGATCACAAGGTATAAACTTCTGGTTGTAAGAATAATAAGTACTAGGGATGTAACATAAAACTTGATAAATATAAGTAAAACTGCTGTGTGTTACATATGAAAGTTTTAAGAGAAAATTTTCACTCTTTTTAATTTTATATTTATATGAGATGATGGGCAAAATCACTGCAGATGGTGACTGCAGCCATGAAATTAAAAGATGCATACTCCTTGGAAGGAAAGTTATAACCAACCTAGATAGCATACTCAAAAGCAGAGACATTACTTTGCCGACTAAGGTCCGTCTAGTCAAGGCTATGGTTTTTCCTGTGGTCATGTATGGATGTGAGAGTTGGACTGTGAAGAAGGCTGAGTGCTGAAGAATTGATGCTTTTGAACTGTGGTGTTGGAAAAGACTCTTGAGAGTCCCTTGGACTGCAAGGAGATCCAACCAATCCATTCTGAAGGAGATCAGTCCTGGGATTTCTTTGGAAGGAATGATGCTAAAGCTGAAACTCCAGTACTTTGGCCCCCTCATGCGAACAGTTGACTCATTGGAAAAGACTCTGATGCTGGAAGGGATTTGGGGCAGGAGGAAAAGGGGACGACAGAGGATGAGATGGCTGGATGGCATCACTGACTCGATGGACGTGAGTCTGAGCGAACTCCGAGAGTTGGTGATGGACAGGGAGGCTTGGCGTGCTGCGATTCATGGGGTCGCAAAGTCGGACACGACTGAGCGACTGAACTGAACTGAACTGAGATGATGGATGTTCACTAAACTTATTGTGATACTCATTTCATGATGTATATAGGTCAATCATTATGCTCTACACCTTAAGCTTAGTGCTATGTGTTAATTATATCTTAATAAAACTGGAAAGAAAAAAGAGGAATTAACCCTGAAACAATTGGCATAATGTAACTGTCTTTTTAAATCTATTTTAAAAGTTACATGTGAAATAACATGAATACATTCTACTCTTAAAAATTAGAATACAGATAAAATTGTGTGCATTCAACATTTTTTTCTTCAATCTTGTTGCTGCACTCCTTATCTTCCAGAGTTAACTATCTTACACTTGTTCAGTGTGTAATGTAATGTCTTTTAAGGCTGTTTCAATATTTATATGCATTTTATTTATATAAAATATGTAATCATATTTTGAGTGTGAAGCATTATGTAAAAGCATTATTATATAAACAGTGTATTACATGCATACATATCTAAATGTATTAACATAAAAATATGGTATGAATAGTTATGCAACTTCTTTTTCTGTTCAAAAATATATTTTTGTGATGTATCCATGTTGACAGATATATTGATAAGTCTGGCTCCCTTTTACCTGCTATAGAGGTTTTGTATGAAAATATCACACTTTATCCACTATTCGAATGATTTGACAAGTAGATTGCTTCCAATTTTTCATTTTTACAAGCACTACTCAGGGAATATCCTCAGACCTGTCTTTATGTGTATGTACTAACATTCCTCTAGGATAGGTATCAAGAATTAAAACTGCTAGATCATGTACCACAGTAATTACTTTGCTTCAGTTTCTTGAAATTGTTGCTTATGTCTAATTTCTTAGTAACTGTGATTATTTGAAAATTATGTCTAAAAACAAAATTTCTCTCTTCCACCCACGCCCTTTTCTAGCATTGGTTTTGACTCAATGATTTCTCTCTCCCCCTCCCCTACGTACACACACACAAACCCCTGTGCTCTATATAGTGCCCTCTTTTTCTCCCACGACGTCCAGGTTCTATGGGGCCTGAAGCTTATATAAGTTTTTAAGCCTTCTCTGAAAAAAAAAAAAAAAACGTATTTCAAATACAAAATGAGAAGAGTGATTATTAATTCAGAATGAAAAAATAAATCACAGCCTCAGCACCACTGACCATTGAAAATTCGGGTAAGGTAAAGTTGTTTGCTGGCGGAAAAGGAGGCAGCTGTCCTGTGTATTGCAGAATAGTCAGCACCATTGTCGGCCTCTACTCATTAGATGCAAGTAACGCCTCCCCAGTTTTGATAACCGAAAAGTTCTCCAGACTTTGACAAATGTCTCCTAAAGGATAAAAGTGCCCAAGTTGAGAGCCACTGCTCTAATCCTACCCACTTTTTCAGAGACTAGAAAAAGGGAAGAAAGATTTTTTCATTCAGCTCTGCTTATGAGTCTAACCTTGTCTAAATCCCCTAATTTCTAAAGAAATTAAAGATAATTCTCTGTCAATCTTACTCATGAACATATTTGTACACATGTAGCAGTGTTTAAAAAAGTAAATATGTCATTACCTAAATGGGCTTATTACAGAATTTGAGGGTGATTAACTATTGTCAAATCAAATCAATTAATATGATTCTTCATATTAAAAGACTGCAGGAGAGAGACTGAAGCAGGAAAAATCATTTAATTATTTTCAACACACATTGATGGTTAAAGTTTCTAGGAAATTATGAGTAGAAAAAAACTTCATTTAATGAATAAAAGGCAATACCAGAAATCTTCAGCTAATTCATATTCAATGATGAAATGTTCAGAAATATTCTCAAGTTCTGGAAAGATGATACTATCACTACTTCTTTTGAGCACTATATTGGATGTCTTAGCCTGCCAGATAAGTTATGAAAATAAAGCAAATAGAGTTGAAAAGGAAAAACCAAAATTGGCCTTTTAAAGAGATCTGATAAAATAGCAAACAAAAATTGTGGTAGGCAGAGCAATGGCTCCCCAAATATGCCCACATCCTAATCCCTGGAGTGTGTGAATATAATACCTCCCATGGTAAAAGGGAATTTGCAGATGTGATTAAAGATCTTGAAATGGGGTGATTATATTGAACCATCCAGGTAGGCCCAATATAATCACAAAGGTCCTTATAAGAGGGGGGGAGGCAGAGGAGATATGATAATGAAAGCAGATGTTAGAATGATGACACAGCTGGAAGGGGACCGTGACATCTTGGGGATCTCATTCTGCTGTTTGTTGACATCTGATTTGTGCTTCTAGTGAATTGTTTCACTAAATGTTTTGTGTTTTTGATTTGTGAGCCCTTCCATGCGGTTTAATATGTAGGAAACTTGTACAGCCTGGGCTGAGTGTGTAGCCTTCCAAAGAGTCTTTATATTTGTTTCTACCAGGTGCCCCAACTGGCCAGTGACATATTTTTAAGTTAAACTTTTAGTGCATGGATTTCCAGATCATAAAATTTTGATAAGCCAAAGAGAATCCTTATATCCTTCATGAATCAACATATGTATTTGTACTAAACTAAATGCCTTTATTGAGAATTTGTTTATTTACTTCAGCAATATTTGTTGAATATGATAGGCAGAGTGGGTACATAACTGAATATGCAACCAGCCTGAGATGGATGTAAAAGCAAGAATTTAGGTTTAGCATGATAAATCTTGTGAGGGATATGAATACAGGTAAGCAGCACAATGGCTGGAGGAGGAAGAGCAAAGTGGAAGGCATTGCCCACATGCTGATTAAAATGAGCCTTGAATAGCAAATAATAAAAAAAAAGATGAAAAATGACAAGAGCATATGGTTGCTTTATCCTTAAGATGGCACTATAAACTCACAATTCCTTTGTAGAGAAATGCTATATAAAAACAACTGTGATATATCCAAAAATCTCAGTCGACCCTTATGAACTAGAAATGCTTTTGTGTGTCAGATACTAAGGACTCATATGTATCACCTTCATTTAAATTAATCTTTACAGCACCCTTACGAAGTAGAGATGAGTATTTTGCTGCCCTGTTTTGCAGACTAGGAATAGGAGTCAGAGATGGTAGGAGTGACTTGCTTTCAGTCACAAATCCTGTAAGTGGCAAAGCCAGGATTTAAACTGAGACAGCCTGAATCTGGAAACCATGCACTTAAATAATTGTATTTTATCTCTTTATAGTAATCCACGTGTTGAAAATACCATAATATTAGAATGGTCAGTTACAAAAATTCTCCCCACTCCCCTGTTCTGGTTAAATCACACTGGAGAACACGTCCCTTGCATGAGAAGTCAAAGAGCCCATGCCTTAGCCCCCAGAGTGACAGAAGACGTCCAGACACCAGAACACTCTGTTAGTGTTGGTTCTCTCTGCTCTGCCCAGACAAGCTGGAGGCTTGGCCTGCCCTCCCTCTCAGATGCCCTTTCTAAGCACTCCCTGGAAATATGGTTTCTCCAATTTGGCACTCTGCTTATGATAACAGGTTTAGATCTCTATTTTCCTTGCCGACATGTGAGGACTTTTATGATCTCCACGCTTAGTATAATACCTGAAGCATAGATTTCTTAATAAATCTTTGTTAAACATTTTCTTCTTCCTCATTTAACCAGACCTTGCATCAGAGCCCTATTTTCCTTAGACTCTCCTTTGCTCCCTTCTAAATAATTTCCAACACAAACAGCAAATTATAGGAGAAAAGGCAATCTGTGTGAAAAAGTAGTTTCCATCTGAAGCACTTGTGTGTTTAGGTGAGAACTGGAATAAATGCTAACACTGGGTTTAAATGGTTAAGCAGTAATTATTAGCTAGTATGCCTTTCTTGGTGGCATTTCTAAACCTGAGAAAACTACACTGTGCTTACAATACTTTGCAAATTTTCATCCAGGTGAAATATAGTTAAAATAAAGGCCAAGGACAACCTGGAAAAGGAAGAGTGGCTTCCAATCAGTGAAACATGCAAACGGGGCATAAGCGAGAGAGGATAAGTAAATCCTCTCACCTTCCATCTCCTCTCTTCGCTTCTATGAACTTCACGTTGTATTTCAGCAACAAATGGTAATAGTTACTTCCTTTTTTTCTGCCCTAAGTCAATAATTAGCCCCCAGCCCCTACCCCCTCTACTTCCCACCCCTGCTGTTAGGGGAAGCACACTGATTGAAACTGCCCCACCCTGGCCAGGCGCCATAGTAACTATTTGCATGAGTTGTTTTATGACAGGAGGTCCTGGTAAGGAACAGGGGACTAATAAGCCTCCACCAACCAGAAGAGTTCGGGAAAGGTCAAAAGGAGACACCACCTGTCTGACCACCTCCCAGAATCCTTCTCTCTGGCATCCATTTTGACTGAACAAGGTGTGCACCACCAGGAAGGACTCTGAGTCAGAATGATTGGCTAAAGACAACCCAGAAACTAATCCCATCACTATAAAACCGGAGACTGCAAGCCATGTGACAAAACTGTTCTCCTGGATTCCCTTACCCTACTGTTCTCCACCCGGGTGCCCTTTCCCAATAAAATCTCTTGCTTTGTCAGCAGATGTGTCTCCTTGGACAATTCATTTCCGAGTGTTAGACAAGAGCCCAGTTTCGGGCCCTGGAAGGGGTCCCCTTTCCTGCAACAGTACCACCATCAACCCCACCCTCTCCCCCACCCCCCACTTTCCAAAGCTGCTATCCCAAGTAGTATTTCTGGTTTGGCAACCTCCAGGGTAGCCAATAAATCCTACCTGTGGGAAACTTGGAACCTTAGGTATTAGGAATGGAGTTGGTAGGGGAGCTGGGAGGTTCAGGAGGCAGTCTTGTGAGGATTAGATCACAGGTTTGGCAATGTTGAGTAAAAATTCAACCAAGTCGACTATAATGATATAAAGGCTTTACTGAACAATTCACGAATTGGGCAGCATCCCAACTAGTGAGCAGAGAAGAGTTCCAAGGATTTCTACAAAACGGAAGGTTTTTATAGACAGGAGGGGAAAGGGAAAAGGAGAGAATGGACTACTTCATCTTCCTTTTAGGGATGGGAAGGGCCTATGTGGCTGATTACCTCACTGCTGCTGACCAGAAAATTCCAGACTGATCTGTTAAGACTGCAATCCTAGGGAAGGTTATAACTGCAGTTAGGTTAGCTATTAAGAATTGGTCTGCTGATGTGGGACTTAGTACAAGCAACTACATTTTGGGCCTGTCATTTCTTTTTTAAAGAACAGTGAAATCAAGGTTCAAAGCCAAGCCCTACACTAGTTGCTAAACTTGAACAGATTTAGTTTCCTACTTACAACATGTAACCACCATCACTAGCTCTACCTTATGATTGTTATAGGATTAAATGAGCAAATTCATGTAAAGCTCTTTGAACAATGTCTGATGATAATAAATATTCAATACATATTATCGATGGTTATTACCACGTGTGCCTGTGCAGTTGCTCAGTTGTGTCCGACTTTTTGCAACGCCATGGACTGTAGTCTACCGGGCTCCTCTGTCCATGGAATTTCCCAGGCAAGAAAATTGGAGTGGGTTGCCATTTCCTTCTCCGGGGATCTTCCCGACCCAGGAATCAAACCCTCATCTCCTGCATCTCCTGTGCTAGCAAGCAGATTCTTTACCACTGCTTCACCTGGGAAGCTGATTATTACTATGGGTTTATGTAATCTGTAAGCAGAGTCTGGTGAATGACTTCATTCATTTATGGAATCATTGTCTTCACAGAGTTTACATTCTAATAAGATACAATTTGGGAGAAAATTGAGATCACTTATGTGAAATGAAACACTTTTTAAAAATTAATTATGGTATCTATGTTTGCAGTGCTTATGCCACTAACAAAAAGGATTAAGAAGCATTTAATTGTAGCAGAGTAGAGATTCAAATTAGAATCAGCAGTTATACAGTGAAGATATTCATTCAAAAAAATATATTGGGACTTCCTGGCAGTCTGGCGGTTAAGACTTTGTGCTGATCCCTCATCAGGGAACCACCCATGTGTTATTCAGCCAAAGAATAAAAATAGAAATTTTTTAAAAACAGAAAAAGATGTTGAAGAAGGTTAATTGCTAGTGAGAGATTTTCAAATTATTTTTTATTAGGTAATCATAATTTCATAATAGCTGTTTGAATATATAAACATGTCTATATAATTTTCTAAACATGTAAATAAAAGATAGTAGTTTACTACATCTGTTTGAATTTCATGTAACTCAAAACATTACCAAAACATTTATTTTAAAAATCAGTAAAATTGTTTAACACACTAGAAAAATTTAGGGGTGTGTGTACATAAACATTTTCAAGCTTACTTTACCAAAAAAAAGAGTGCAATTTCTATCCAAGTGTTCAGAATGACTTTCAAAAGTAAAAAAAAGAAGGTAGCACTGCTTTGTAATACAGCATTAATTAATACTTATCCCGGAACACTGATAAAAGATCCTTTGTTATCACATATGGTAAACATATTTAAAAATTAATACTCCATTTCTATGAATAAAACATAGAAAAAAACCTTTATTTTCTTAGAGTAACTTGTTACCGTGAAAAACTGCATTCATTCTGCAGATATTACTGACATCACACATTATTACTTTAAAAATATTTATGATACTTGAACTTCAAAAGGAAACCCACAAGACCTATTCTCTTCCCAGTACATTCACTGAATGCAGATTTAAGTGAGCACATCTCATTTGATTGTGCCCTTTATTTGTATACTTTAAAATGACTACAATATAGTACATTTGTATTTTTAACTGGTACCAAAGTTAAGATGTATGATCTAGGTAAAACCAGCAGCCTGTACTTGTAGTAACAGTTGTCATACGCAAAAGGAAAAAACAAAAAAAAGCCCTGAGTCAGTATTTTTTGCAAAAGTAATGAAAAAGAGTGCTCTGAAGTCATTTTATAACTTATGAAATGGTTAAGACTGTCCAGTATTATTTTGTTTTCATTTTGATTGAAGAGAGGTATGGCTTTTGTTTAGTTAATCCGATTCAGATCATTGCTTAATACTCAATTTCATTTAAGTCCTCAGAATATCCTGATGATTGCTGACTTTTATCTTCCATTTCTGTCAGGAAAGACAAATAGACAATAATAGTTTTCTCTATTTTTAATGTAGAAAATACTGAATTTGCATTCTTATGATTTGAAACTACTGCAAATTCTCTTTTCAGTCAAACTTAAATAATTTGGAAAACTATTGTTACCTGCACAGGATCCTGCTTGAAATTTAATATCATCAATGGCAATATCACTTCTTACTGACACTCCCCGAATGGCTTCAAAAATTATCTGAAAAATAATGAGATATGAATTTAGAAATAAGAGTCATCCTGCTAAAACAATGCTTGTCAGAGGCAGATCTAGGCTGTGTGGGTTTGGAAGCTTAGATTATTCTCAGGGGCCCACTTTCAGGAAAAGAATACAAAATCACCAATTCAAATTGAGGTACAAAAGGGAATTCTTATTTGGAATGTAAAGAAATTCACAACAAATTACTGGAGGCTTGGAAATTCAAGTTCCTTTCTTCTGAGACCTCTGTAGGCAATTTTCCAGGAATGTCCACCAAGAAATGCCTCTAGGTGGTGACCTGTTTTCCCTTGCTACCTAGAATATTCTACTCCCGTCACTCACAGGCCCTGTGAAAGTGAAGGGCCCAGAAGCTTCAGCTTCCATAGTCTCTCCCTAAATCTACCTTTGTACTAGTTCTAGGTGGGAGAATTAAAACAACAGATGAGACCCAAGTATGAACAGCACTGTATAATAGATAAATTTACCAAAAAGACAATGGTTCACTGAACATGTTAAATACCATAACATCCAAGACGCAGCCCAAGAAAAAGAGGAAACCAGTTTCATGACTTTAGATCCTAGAAGAAAATAACTGATAAAATATTCAGGTTCTAGGGAAAATATATTATCAGCTCTAAAAACGCTTTAATAATAGCTAATAAACCATGGAATACTCCAGGGAGGCTTGTGGATAATGAAAATTGTCTAGAAGACACATTTGCTCTACTAATTTTATGAGCAAATTACTCCCATTGGACTAGTTCATGATTTAAATTAAATAAACAATATAAAGTGGATAATTAATAAGCATATGAAACTATCTTGAATTTAATGACTCAGAGAAGCTTTAACAACAGAAACGTGGCAAGATAACATTAATAGAAATTCTAAAGATATAACCCTAAACAAGAATTCAAATAAATGATAAGAAGAGGAAAAAGTGTCCTAATACATCTAGATAGGAGGATATATGAATGTAGTTAATAAGTGTTCTGGTTTTCTGGACAGCAGTGAAATCTGTTTTTTAACCTCCAACTCTGCAATGGAAGTACAACAGAAAAATCACCTGATGGAATTATATTCTGAATAGTCTGTTGCTGGGCCAAAACCTTGATTTCATACAACCCTCTCTTTTGAATTTCCTAAATATTTGAGTGATAACCATTTTATAGCATTACGATTTCCCCTTTGTATTATTCCCCTATTTGTATTTGTAAAAATCCTATTAAATAATTGTGGTTATTTTAGAACTAGATAAAAATGCAACTTTTTCTTTCAGTTTAAGTGTATTTTATTTTCAAATGGTTACTAAGTCATTATGCATGCATGCTAAGTCGCTTCAGTTGTGTCTGACTCTGTGCAACCCTATAGACTGTAGCCTGCTGGGCTCCTCTGTCCATTGGATTCTCCAGGCAAGAATACTGGAGTGTGTTGCCATGCCTTCTCCAGGGACTCTTCCCAACCCAGGGATCAAACCTGCATCTCTATCTCTTGCATTGGCAGGCGGGGTTCTTTACCACTAGCGCCACCTGGGAAGCTCAAGTCATTAGGACATAAATACTTACAGTTTTGACTCAACTACTTGATAAAGGGAACATTAGCTATCTTTTGGTCCAGGGGCACCAGGAAAAAATTATTGAGATTAAGGGCACCATAAGCAAGAAAATTTGAAGACCTGGTCTTAGTTCAGTACCAGCACATAATAATTCCTACTAAATGTCAGGCAGTATAATGAACAATATGAATGACAGAACTATTTCAGTGAGCTGAGAATTTGTGTAACAGTCTCTTTCAATGACATCAAAAGATAAGAAATCAGGAGGAAAACACCTGAGAGCAGAGGAGGAAAGGTAAGCAAGGAATTCAAAGGAAATAAAATCATTCTGTGTTTTTGATCAACAGTGAGTCAGGTTCTGCTTAGCACTTTAATAAATCCCTTAGGAAAGGACATGATTAAAATTTTGCTACTTCATGCATTTTTTTCTACAAAGAAAATCTGATGACTGGAATATCATCCAGAGGCCACCCACATACTTCTATATTGGGGGTCTACAGCCTCCAAGCAGCAGACTAAGTACCTCCTGTCTTTTTCTTTAAAATTTATTTAATTGGAGGCTCATTACTTTATGCTATTGTAGTTGTTTTTGCCATACATTGATATGAATCAGCCATGGGTGTACATGTGTTCCCCATCCTGAACCCCCCTCCCACCTCCCTCCCCATCCCATCCCTCAGGGTCATCCCAGTGCACCAGCCCTGAGCACCCTGTCTCAGGCATCAAACCTGGACTGGCGATCTGTTTCACATATGATAATATACATGTTTCAATGCTGGCAGATCAGTGGTGGCATTAGATTAGAAATAAAGTGCACAATAAATGTGCTTGAATCATCCAAAATTATCCCCTGCCCCCCTATCTGTGAAAAAAAATTTCTTCCATAAAACTGGCCCCTGGTATCAAAAAGGTTGGGGACTGCTTCCCTACAAGATAAATCACAAATGGCAGCAGTACCACAGTATTCTAAAAATCAATACCTGCCCACTCTTACAGATTGACTTGACTTCTCTAGTTCTGTGCATTTTCCTGATCGCCTGGCTCACAGCCCACTGTTCATTGGACATACCCACTTTGGATGTCTGCTACTGCTGCTGCTGCTGTTGCTAAGTCGCTTCAACCGTGTCCGACTCTGTGCGACCCCAGAGACGGCAGCCCACCAGGCTCCCCCGTCCCTGGGATTCTCCAGGCAAGAACACTGGAGTGGGTTGCCATTTCCTTCTCCAATGCATGAAAGTGAAAATGAAAGTGAAGTCGCTCAGTCATGTCCAACTCTTCGCGACCCCAGGGACTGCAGCCTACCAGGCTCCTCCGTCCATGGGATTTTCCAGGCAAGAGTACTGGAGTGGGGTGCCACTGGATGTCTAGTAAGATCAAAAACTATGTGTGTTAAAAACAAAAGTAACTGTTAATTTGCCTCTTGCATCAGCTGCCTTCTTTCTTCCAGGTCTGCTCCACCTAAGGTCTTCCTCATCTCGATAAACAGCAACTCCATTCTAGCAGTTGCTCAGGCCAAAACTTTGGAGTCATCCTGGCTCCTCTCTTTCTCTCAAACCCCACTTTCCACAAGGAAGGAAGTCCTGTGGGCTTTCTGACGACATCTCACCTCTGCTGCACAGCCCCGCCCACCATTTCTGTTGCCAGGCCCACTGCTGCTGCTGCTGGTAAGTGTCCGACTCTGTGCGACCCCATAGACTGCAGCCCACCAGGCTCCCCCGTTCCTGGGATTCTCCAGGCAAGAACACTGGAGTGGGTTGCCATTGCCTTCTCCGAAGCCCACTGCAGTAGCTCCCAAAGTCTCCTCACCCACCAGCCCCACCACCATAGTCTATGTAGTAAGTAGCTCCAGGTGGTAGCTAGAATGATCATTTAAAAGTATAAATCAGAACATATTGCCTTAAAAGCCTCTAATGGTTTCTTATTGCTCTTGAAATAAATTTCAAACTGTACCATGTCCTCCAAGGCCTTTCATGAGTATTTCCTGATACTTTGACCTCATTACCTGATCAGCTTGACTTACTCTTTTTCATAGCACTTACTATCACTTGATGTTACATTATATATTTTTGTTTCACATTTTCTACCTCTCTCCCACCACTAGAACGCAGACTTAAAAAGTGTAAGAACTGTATGCTATGTTCATTGCAGTATCCTCAGCACTTAAAAAGAGTAAATAGTCAGTAAATACTTACTGAAAAGAGAGATTTTGGCCTGAGCTCCTATAGTAGCTCAGACTGATAACTGATATAGCTATTGAGAATACCAGGTCTGCCATGGTTATAAAGACCAGAAAGATTTGGGAAAGAATATATTTCTAGAAACAATTAATCTTTTTTATAGTTTGGTACTTTAAAGTTTGTAAAACCCTTTCACAAACATAACCTCATTTGACTGTCACTTCAGTGATGTCAGCATGGCAGGCATTATTACCCCATTTTGAAAATGTATTAACAGGCTTCCCTGGTGGCTCAGATGGTAAAGAAAGAATCTGCCTGTAAGGCAAGAGACCAGGGTTCAATCCCTGGGATGGGAAGATACCCTGGAGAAGGGAATGCCTACCACTCCAGTATTCTTGCCTGGAGAATTTCATGGACAGAGGAGCCTGGCAGGCTGCAGTCCACGAGGTTGCAAAGAGTTGGACATGAATGAGCAACTAACACAAACAGCCTCAGAGAGACTGACGTTTCTCCAAGATCACCCAGTGCTTGTGACATCCAGGGCAATGAGTATATGTTGGGACTTCTATGGCAGGAGAGAGTGTAAAACAGGGACTTAGGGATGCAAACATTGGAACCAGTTAGATCTGGGACTGAGTTCTCACTCTGCCACTTACCAGCTGGACATTTAGTTTTCCCCATCTTTAAAGAAGAGCTACAAGGTCAACTGGAAGAACTTATGCACAGCTTTTAGCGCTGTGAGTGCTTGGCACACGGAAGATGGCCATTAGCATATGGGTGTCTCTGTGTTTTATTAGACACTAGGATGTTTTGGAGAGACTAGTTCATCCTGGTCTCCAGATAGTCATTTGAGATTCCTGAGGGAATCACAAAATCAAGAAGAACATTCCTCATGGCAGATTCATATCCGTTCCATTCTAAGCCTAAAGGAATGATCTGGAATCTTTTTTCCCAAATTGGGAGCCAAAAATCTCTCAGGTCATTTTTTACCCTTTGAGCTTAAATATCCCAAGATGCCACCCAAGGTGCCTCACTACTTTGTGCTCAAAAAAATTTTCAGACAACAAGTCACCTGGCAAGTCTAGTATATGCAAGGACCTCTACCCAGGGCTCAGATGCTGTGAAGTCACCTGTTCCACAGATCTCAAGTCCTAGAGCTCTTGTGCATCAGCACCATTTGGGCGTTTTAGAAAACATCAAGGCTCAGGCTCTGCCTGAGAAACTCAGATTTGTTCCATCTGTGACACAAATTCTCCATCTTTAGAATGCTCCAGAATCACCACAATTCTTGTTAAGACAGATTGGAGGGCCCTAAGCCCCATAGTTTCTGGTTCAGCAGTTCTGAGGCAGGGCCTGGGAGTGTGCATCGCAGGTGAGTTTCATTTTAGATGAATATACATTTCAGGTGTTGCTGCTGGTGTCAGGACCACACCTTGAGGACCTTTGAATAGTGTGAGTGCCATGATAACCTAAAAAAATTAATCCATCACCTCTGAATGATTATCAGTGATATAAGGAAGTTTATGAGTGATCCATTTTCTTTCTGTAAGCAGGCATTAAATCACTATCAAAATTATTCCTGGGGCTATATGTTTTCCTTTACTAAATGTTTAGATAGTTTTATCCACACCAAGATAATGGGCCATCCTTGAATAATGTGCATCTTCCCTCTGTTATTTGTTCTTAGCAATAGCAACCTAGATGGCACTGCAACCTGGCCGTTCCTATTTAGATCTGTAGAAAATCAATTTTGGTTAAGGGGTGGCATAAAATAATGTCTTTATTTTGGATACTTCTTCCTGGGAAGACTTGCTTAAGCCAAGTAGGCAGTGGTTAACATTAAGGGGTACTCTGGTCCAAAAGCAAGGATGAGGAGGAAGTAGGGCTTTTAGCTAAAGGTCACTCCTGGAATTCTATACAGCAATTTCAGGAATAGTCAAGGGTCTAATGTTATCTGCCCAGAACTTTCTGGAGCTTTGACTCATGGTAGGCAGGTAAAGGCTTCCTTGCTAGTTCAGCGGTAAAGAACCTGTCTGCCAATGCAGGAGACACGGGTTCCATTTCTGAGTTGGGAGAATCCCCTGGAGAATGAATGACAACCCACTCCTGATTCTTGTCTGGAAAATCGCATAGACAGAGGAACCTGGCAGGCTACAGGCCATGGCGGTCACAAGAGAGTCAAACATGACTTAGTGACTAAAGAAAAACAACAGGCAGGTAGTCACAGGCTTTTAGGAGGCTTCTGCTGATTCCTAGGCTAATTGGCTGCTTGATCTCACCCACCGGAATTGAAAAGGCTCCTTCTTATTGCTGTTCAGATTCCGTTATAATTGGGATCCTGCAGGAAGGAAGTCTCCTACTGCCTGTGAGCAGACTCAAGGGAGGCCCAGGACGTAGGATCAAGATTGTTTCTTTTGCATCAGTGCAGACAGAGGCTTAAAATTTTACTCTGGATCATGTACTCTGTTAAATAGAAGCCTACAACAGCAGCCCTTGCATATGGCTAATGATGAATGAAAGAAGCAGCTGCAGCAACTAATTAGGTAATACCAGGTTTAGAAAAAGAGAAGCTGTTTTAGAGGTTTTCAGGACACAGACTATAACTGACACTCAAAATGTACCAAGATGAAAATAGCTACAGTTTCACTATTGAGTTACAAAAATTACTCTATGTATAAATACCCAAAGCTCTCTCTTTCTAATTTCCCTTTCATTGCTTAAGTTCAATCAATACAGACTAATTATGTTTGCTCTTAAACAAGTACTGCCTCTATCTTTGACCCTGAAAAAGAACAAAACATTCTTGATGGTAGCAAGAAAAAGAAAGAGCGTCAGAAGAGTATAGGCACATTTCCCATGATTTGATTCTTGTCTCTCTTGGCTTACCTGGTGCTGCCTCTCACAGCTATATTCAATCAGCGCCCGTAGCCAGGAGATGCTCTGTTCACCTCTTCTTCTCCATAAGAGAGACTCTTCACTGTCGCCTTCCTTTTTCAAATAAACATTCAGGAGGCCAGTCCCTGCTCCATACATGTGGTAGAAAAAGGTCAAACAGTGTTTCCCAGTGACTCCTCGTAGAGGCCCGGACAAGAGTCTTGCTTTTTGTCCATATACCAAGTGGGAAGCCTCGATGTACATGTAGTAGCCTTGAGAGCAATGGAACATCAGGTATTGTTAAAAAGGACACATCATATTCTCTTCTAACATATATATATGCAGATTATTTTCCATTATAGATTGTTACAATATATTAAATACTGTTCCCTGTGTTATACAGTAAATCCCTGTTACTTATCTATTCTATGTATAGCAGTTTGTATCTGTTAACCCCATGCTGCTGCTGCTGCTAAGTTGCTTCAGTCGTGTCTGATTCTGTGCAACCCCATAGACGGCAGCCCACCAGGCTTCCCCGTCCCTGGGATTCTCCAGGCAAGAATACTGGAGTGGGCTGCCATTTCCTCCTCCAATGCGTGAAAGTGGAAAGTGAAAGTGAAGTTGCTCAGTCGTGTCCGACTCTTTGCGACCCCATGGACTGCAGCCTACCAGGCTCCTCCGTCCATGGGATTTTCCAGGCAAGAGTACTGGAGTGGGATGCCATTGCCTTCTCCAGTTAACCCCATACTCTGAATTTATTCTGCCCCTCATTTCTGTTCTGAGTACTGTTCCTGGAAACAAATTAGAGTCAATGAACAACTTGACTACAGCACTGAAAAAGGAGTTCATAATTTTAGAGAATGTGTATAATTCAAAAAAGATAAATATGCTACAATATTTTAACCATCAAAATAAGTGTCTTCATGTGATAATTTATAATTCAGTTTAATATACAGGAAGTAATTAATATACTAGTATTGTGCCACTGAGGTGGTAATTAACATGAGAATTTATCCTACTAATCCATGGACAATATTTTTAGCTTCCATCATTGGTTTAGGGGAATGGTCAGGTAGATGAGGTTCAAGTCTTGGTTCTAATAGTTATTGTCTGTGTGACTGTGATCTAATGGATTATCCCGTCTGAATCTATGTTCAGTTTAAAAATTCGTTGTTGTTCAGTTGCTAGGTTGCTCTTTGCAACCCCATGAACTGCAGCACTCCAGGCTTCCCTGTTCTTCACTATCTCCCTGAGTTTAAAAATAACGGTTAATAAACCTGTGCTACAGAGTTATTAGAATTAAATAATGTGTGTGACATATGTCCACATGTAACATGTATTCAAATATGTTTTCCGCCCTGCTTTCCTGATAATTTTCTGTGATACTTCTTGAAAATATAATTGTACAATATTTCAGTTCAATTCAGTTGCTCTTTGCGACCCATGGACTGTAGCACACCAGGCTTCCCTGTCCTTCACCAACTCCCAGAGCTTGCTCAAACTCATGTCTATCGATTAGGTGATGCCATTCAACCATCTTATCCTCTGTCATTCCCTTCTCCTCCTGCCTTCAATCTTTCTCAGCATCAGGGTCTTTTCCAACGAGTCAGTTCTTCGTATCAAGTGGCCAAAGAATTGGAGGTTCAGCTTCAGCATCAGTCCTTCCAATGAATATTCAGGATTGACTGGTTGGATCTCCTTGCAGTCCAAGGGACTCTCAAGAGTCTCCTCCAACACTACAGTTCAAAACCATCAATTCTTCGGCACTCAGCTTTCTTTACAGTCCAACTCTCATTTCCATACATGACTACTGGAAAAACCAGAGCTTTGACTAAATGGACCTTTGTTGGCAAAGTAATGTCTCTACTTTTCAAGATGTTGTCTAGGTTTGTCATAGCTTTTCTTCTAAGGAGCAAGCGTCTTTTAATTTCATGGCTGCAGTCACCATTTGCAGTGATTTTGGAGCCCCAAAATAAAGTCTGTCACTGTTTCCATTGCTTCCCCATCTACTTGCCATGAAGTGATGGGATCATATGCCATGATCTTCGTTTTCTGAATGTTGAGCTTTAAGCCAACTTTTTCACTCTCCTCTTTCACTTTCATCAAGAGGCTCTTTAGTTCTTCTTTGCTTTCTGCCATAAGGGTGGTGTCACCTGAGTATCTGAGGTTATTGATATTTCTCCCAGCAATCTTGATTCCAGATTGTGCTTCATCTAGCCTGGTATTTTGCATGATGTACTCTGCATAGAAGTTAAATAAGCAGGGTGACAATATATACCCTTGACGTACCCCTTTCCCGATTTGGAACCAGTATGTTGTTCCATGTCCAGTTCTAACTGTTGCTTCCTGACCTGCATACAGATTTCTCAGGAGGCAGGTAAGGTGGTCTGGTAGTCCCATCTCTTTAAGAATTTTCCACAGTTTATTGTGATCCACACAGTCTACCAATATTTAATATAATTATTTGTGACATTTAACATATTTATATCTTATACTTTATACATCATACACTATATACTATATGTTAATTATATAACACTTTACATTTCCATTTTCCTTTCCTAATTTTAGTTTTGTTTTTTTTTAATTTGCTTGTTTTAGGCAGAGGCAGGATTAATCTGCACGTAAATAATGCAGTGGTGTGTTGGAACCTGTTTCCACTGGCTCCAACAGTCAATTATGTGAGTTCTGTTGGTAGGTCCAAATGGCTTCACTTTGGTAGTTTGAAAGGGTCTACAATGGAAGTATTCATACTACAGAAATGGGACACAACTACAAGTCAGCCCCCCAACATAAAAAAGAGGTGGTTGGTGTTAAAAAATTACCATGGAGCCACTAAAATAAGCAATATAAAATAAATTTCCAGAATAATACACCCATAATGTAATTCTAGGTACTTGTGGCTCATTTTTTAAAAGAGCCGTGGACTCTGTATAAATAGTTCTTAACCTTTCCTCATTTGATGAAAAGCTTATATCTCTTCAACCTGAAAAAATATGCACAAATTTTTATATCCAACTGCATCATCTTCTTTGCCAATATGGATTTTTTTACATACATGATGTAAAAATTTTTACATAGTGTTATCTCTCTGTTATTTCACATGGAAATCAATGGCTGTACTGAGGGAAAAAAAAAGTTCCCAAATATTGCGTACAAATGAAATGGCTTCTAGAGCATCTTTAAAGTTTCAAGGTTAGTCAATGAAGTCTTTTCATTTCTCAAAAGGCAATGCTTGAGACACCCCAACCAGAATTGATCAGAGGCTCCATCCTTGCTCCTTCAAGGCATTCCTCCTTTTCCTTTCCCTCATTTCCACAGATCTGAGAATCCAACCGGCTATTATAAGAGTGGGAGAAAAAGTCCTGCCCCATTTGGTCTTATCAGATCTTGCGCACTGTGCAAGCCCTTCCTCAGTGTTTCACTCAGTAAAGTTACCACCCTGCCAAACTGGGCAGTCAGTCATGGGCTTTGTCAACCAGTCACCCGCATGATCTACTCTAAACTGCTGGGATACTCTCATGTGTCTGCTGTGCTCGCCAATGACACCCTCATTACTAAACCAAGGGTCAGTTTTCAGCTCTTGTCGTTCTTGTCATTAGTAGCACTGGACACGGTAGATCACTCCTGCCTCCTAGAAGGACTTTCTCATTTTGGTTTGCAGAATGCTGACCTCTCCTGGTTTTTCTCTCACTTCGCTGGTCACTCCTTTGCTAGCTCACCTTTTCTTCTCTGACCTCTTGATCTTGGAGTGCTCCAAGACCCAGTGTTTGAATCTCCCTGTTCTCGCTCACTTCTTTGGTGATCTCATCTTATTTCATGGCTTGAAATACTATATGTGTTGTTATATCTCAAATTTTAATTTTCAACCTCTTTCCTAAAATCCAGGCTTGTTATTGAAAGTAATCTCCTCTTATTGTCACGTAGATATCTCAAACTGAACATGGTTAAAACTACACTCCTAACAGCCTCACTCTAAAGCTTACCCTACCCTTTTTAGTTGTCCAGGCCCCAAACCTGGCCATTCTTTATATCCTTTCACTCTTCACATCCAGATGGTCAGGGATTTCTGTTGGTCCTACCTTCAGAATATGTCCAGAATCCAATCACTTCTCTCCTTGCCGCCTCCACTGCTACCTCCCAATCTGAGCCAGTATTATCTCTAACTTGGATTAATCCAACACCTCCCAACAAGTCTGCCTGCTTTTACCCTAGTTCTCTGCAATCTAATCTAAACACAGCATCCATAGTAAACTTTCTAAAGCAACAGCTAAATTTTACCATTCCCCTGTTCAAAACCCTCCACTAGTTAGCATTTCACTCCGAGTAAGAGCTGAAAGCCTGACAACATATAAGGCTCTACATAACTCCTGCTCATTCTCTTACCTCTCTGATTCCTCCCGCCTTTCTCCTCACTCACTCTGAGTCTCGAGGACACACTTGAGTTCTTTACCTTTCCTGGAATGTAGGGCCTTTCCTGGAATGTAGGGCCTTTGAATGTGCTAATCTCTACCTACAGTGGCTTTTCTTTCGTATAATCTCATGTCTCACTCTCTCACCTCTAAGTCTTTGCCCAGATATTACCTTTTCTATTAGGCCTATTCTGACTACACTGTTTCAAATAACAATCGCCCCTCCTCTGGTACTCCTTTTTCTCTGTACCCTAATTTATTATTTTCCATCTCATTTAATTGCCTCTTGCTGCTGTTGCTGCTAAGTCACTTCAGTTGTGTCTGACTCTGTGCGACCCCATAGATGGCAGCCCACCAGGCTCCCCTATCCCTGGGATTCTCCAGGCAAGAATACTGGAGTGGGTTGCCATTGCCTTCTCCGAAGTGCCCCTTAACATACTATATAACATTCCTATTTTTAAGTTTGTCTGTCTCCTTCCTCTAGAACACTCAAAGGCAGAGGTATTTCCTTGTTTACTTTACTACTATGCCCCCAGGTCCTAAAGCAGTGTCTGGAACATAGCAGATGCTCAATAAATATTTGTTTAATGAACAAAAACCACAGACCAGTCTGACCATTTCCGGAGCACATGGCTCTACGAAGGTTACTCCAGTTGTGTGAAGATCTTGGCAACGAGACATGTACTTGACGAGGATGCTCCAAAGCAAAGCAGGAACATGTCCAAGTTTTGATAAAGTCATATTTTAAAGAAAATGTTCTCAACCTAGTTACACACCATCTGACTTTTTTTTTTTTTTTAGCCAAACACATATTCTTTAACTTCATTACCTTCATTCTTTCACTGGCAAGAAAATTGCTACACAAGAAGCACTGGGGTTTTCACACTTTCAGCAATGAAAGAAAATCTTATTGTTCTTTTCTTTAATACTTTCTAACTTAAGCTAGGCTGGATGTAAACAAATATTGTTACACAAAACCCTAACAAAAGGGTGTATTTAATTTAATCCCATGGAAAATAAAGTCAAAACGTGAACATGGTTTATCACCTACTATGCACAACGGTGTTATGTACTATTCTACACGTAAATTAGTACAGCACAACGAACTGAAACCCTACCTTCATACATGTTTAAACTGAAAAATATTTCCTCCGAAAATAATTCTTAGGGAAAGAAGAAGAAAGTCAAAGAAAAAGAACTTTGGTACCTGCCTTTGGGACTCTCAAAAGGTCCACTTGAATCCCAAGAAAAGGACCTTAGCTAAAGACAAAACACTTAATGGGAGGGGGAGGATAGGGGACAGGGGGGCTCCTCTGAAAGATGCTGTCACTGGGAAACTGGAAAGAAAAGACTATTGTGGCCCTACAACAGGAAGTCTTTGCAGAATGGAAAGAAAGCAACAGGTCCATTATAAGTGAGAGATGACGCAAGAAGTATCTTCCATCTAGTGATGGTAGTATGTAATCCCAGTGATGACATATGCTGTGTGCTGTGCTTAGTCACTCAGTCATGTCTGACTCTTTGTGACCCCATGACTGTTGCCCACCAGACTCCTCTGTCCGCAGGGATTCTCCAGGCAAGAATACTGGAGTGGGTTGCTATTTCCTTCTCCAGGTGATCTTCTCAACCCAGGGATCGAACCCAGGTCTCCCGCATCACAGGTGGATTCTTTACTAAGCTACCAGGGAAGCCCAAATCCTGGCCAAAATCATCTGAGGTCCTGCGAGAGGGGTAAACCTCCAGGATTATCCAGCTGAATTCTTCCTTGTGTGAGTACAGTGCACTAATCAGTCAGCCTCAACTGGGTGAAGCATTACTCTGGTAATGCTTTCCTTTCATGAATCTCTGGGTCTTGGGTATCAGGCTAAAGCCATTACCTAAGCTTTCTAGTTCCAGAGATCATTGTGTTTAGTACCATGAAATATGAAAGGAAAGCTCCTAAACTGTTTGACATGTGTAACTGCTGCTTTTGGAAGAGACGGGGAACAGCCAGGGGAACATTAGTATAATTACACCTCTCTGGGGCACAGGCACTAATCTACTTTTCTTGAGTTTTGACCTTTCTTGAGTTTTGACCTTTTTCTTGAGTTTTGACCTTTCTAAAACTCCTTCAGGATATAGTTTCTGTTTTAAGCCCATACATATATATCCCTTCGGAGAAGGCAATGGCACCCCACTCCAGTACTCTTGCCTGGAAAATCCCATGGATGGAGGAGCCTGGTAGGCTGCAGTCCATGGTGTTGCTGGGAGTCGGACACGACTGAGCAACTTCACTTTCACTTTTCACGTTCATGCACTGGAGAAGGAAATGGCAACCCACTCCAGTGTTCTTGTCTGGAGAATCCCAGGGACGGTGGAGCCTGGTGGGCTGCCGTCTATGGTGTTCCACAGAGTCGGACACAACTGAAGTGACTTAGTATATATATCCCTTAAGGCAATACTGATTTAGACTAATCTAGCCCAACATCTATACCTAAAAATAATTGTCATGTATCTTTCAACCGATCAGAATCTGTCTGATGCCCAGACCAATTATTCTTCTTGATTCCAAACATGTCTTTCTTCTTGATTTGCACGTGACATTTCCTTTCCCCAGAAAAGATCAGAGCTTCGTGGAGAGACAGTCGGCCTCACATGTGTTTGGAAAGCAGAGAAAAGCCTTGTGTGTCGACAAGCTTTGCCACATTCCAACTCCAAATGCTGTCTGTCTCAGCAAACAAAAGCTCTCTGGATGGGAGCCAGGAGCCCCAGCGATGAAAGCTCAGACTGGCTCATGTGTCCTTGCACATGAAGGATTCCAGTCTGTGGAAGGGATTATTAACTGGAGAAGACAAATTACTTTCTTTCTGTGGATCACTGTTTAACATTCAAGATAGGGGTTCCAGTGGGTCTCCTGGCAGATCAGGGTCCCATCTGTTCTCTGTTCAGCAACTGTGATGTGTTGAGACACAGCATATTTGTAATTGGGAGCAGTGAAGCAGCTGTTCCTCTAGTCTTGCGACCCTCTCGCACCAGGGCTGGGAAGGAGTGGGAGGCCATGTGGAATGAACAGCTAGCTGCTTCATTAAGCTGGAAGATGATTCTTAACAGTCAGGGGAAAAAGATATCAATATTTTGGAAAGAACAACTGCTAAATATGTCTCTCTCTAAAATTATTGTTCTTTATTATATCTTTTAAATGACTTTTAAAGCGTGTCATAAATGAATGGTTATTAACTTACTGGGGACAGAGTTTCAACTTGGGAAAACTTTTAACAGTTCTGGGGTGGCGATGGTTACAAAAAAGGTATATGTACTTAATACCACTGAATTATGTACATAAAAATGACTAAAATGGTAAATTTTATGTTATGTATATTTTACCACTATTTTTTTAAAAAGCTTGTCATAGAAGTCTTCTCTTGGGTAAGTAGGGTCCAACAATACCAGAAATTAGTGTGATAAGATAAATTATGAAAAAAGTGAGAAGACTGGAGATTTTAATATTCTAGAGCTAATTGCTCTTATAGTTTCCGACTAGTTGAGTAGCACTGTTACATGTCTGGATATTAGCTAGCAAAATTCTTAAAAGACAAGGACTTGAATGAGACTGCTATTAAATTTCAGCAATTAATATATGACCAACACATTAAATATATAGTTTTGATTTTCTTTTGTGTCAACAGCACAATTTATAAGTAAATGTCATTATTTGGTATTTTAATGTATCACTCATATTTCTACTACACAAGAAGGTTCATATAAGACTCCTACCTTTACTTAGTAGTGTGTTGGAGAGAATTTAATTGCCAGAAGTACATAAGATGTATTGAAACACTGAACAGTACCACAGAAGAAATTGATGCTGTCTCTTTATTTGGAAATTATTATTTTTTAAAATGATGAAGAGCTACTTTTCTAGGACGTAGCTGTGGGAAAGAGGTAGGGAAAACTGAATGACTTTTAATCTATTCACTGGTGGACTCAGTGAGCTAGGAAATGTTACAGTTGAAGGCATTTTCTCACTAAACTGGAGAGTTATCTGTTGATTTATTTATTCTACTATCTCTTGGTCACAAAACCCATGTAAACTCTAGGACAACTAAAACAATTATTTCAGAAGAATTCTGACAGCATGGTATCACATTAATAATATAATATTATTATATAAATATAATTCGGAGAAGGCAATGGCACCCGCACTCCAGTACTCTTGCCTGGAAAATCCCATGGACAGAGGAGCCTGGTAGGCTGCAGTCCCTGGGGTCGCTAGGAGTCGGACACGACTGAGCAACTTCACTTTCACTTTTCACTTTCATACTTTGGAGAAGGAAATGGCAACCCACTCCAGTGTTCTTGCCTGGAGAATCCCAGGGACAGGGGAGCCTAGTGGGCTGCCGTCTATGGGGCGCACAGAGTCGGACATGACTGAAGTGACTTAGCAGCAGCAGTAGCAGCAATCATATATTAAAATTGTAATAACCAATAAAACCCTTAGGACTTTGTTAAGATTTGTCTTTACTGTCTTGCAAAAGAAATAGCATCAGTGTCAAGGAACTTTCTGATTCTGCCAGGATAGAGCTATTCAAATAGATGGTGACAAGAAATGGATAAACAGGTTCTGCAGAGTCCATTTCAGCTCAGTGCAAGTCAAGACTTATCTGTCACAAGTACTTTTATTATTTTATCAAACAGGGAGCCAAATGGTTGGGCTACAATATTGTCTTTGTTGTTGTTCTAGTAGAATGACATGTTCTATTAGATGACTGACAAACATTGGAAATGTTTCCCCAACTTTAGCCACACAAATACCACTATATATATATTACTTATCCACATAGTACCTGTACTATTACTCATTTGATATATTTCTTTAAATAGATTTCATTTTTTACTCCTTAAATCCATTATTCAAATAGGAAACTGCATATTAGCATGAAAACAGAAAACAAGCTATAGATTTGTGAAGTAATGGTGTTGCTGTATTGATTATATATTTTGCTTTTACATGAATAGTACTATCAAATTAAAAATATTCATCCACTTAGCCCTTAAATCACCCAGTGGTACTTTGGAAAACACTGGCTTAAGGTCTACCAAATCTTCTGGTTACTACTAAGTCATTTTATTTGTAATCATATGCCATGATTTTCTATGTATGAAAGCACAAATGACACAAAACACTGAATCCAAGAAAGTATCCCAGAAATGAACACCAGATGAACATCAGATTTTGTGAATGAGTCACTAACTACAGAAATAGTAATATCATTTTCATTTCAGTGGAGCTTGTATAGTATTAGTTCTTTCAGAAATACAACCTTGGTTAATCATCACAGTAGCCCTAAGAGATTAGCATTGCATCTGCTGTTGTGTGATGCATGACGCATAGTAGGTACTTAGAAAATACGGAGTAAATCAAGATCGTAGAAACTCTGCTCTATATAACATTACAATCGCTCCCAGTTCTAAGATGTTTCATCTTATAAACATGTAGCATATGACACTGGTGGCTTTAACAAACATTCGTTTTAAAGGGGTATTTAATTGCTTATACTTTATGAATGGGTGATCCTTGTTATATTGTAATCTGAAAGCCAATATATCAGCCCACATTAGGCCATTAGAGGCCATTGTGTATCCTAACCCTCAAAGGCGAAGCTACCCTTTGAGGGTTCAGGCTACACAATGGCTGCGGGGACTGTGGTCCTGGAGTTAAACTGCCGATATTGGTTCACAGATCAGAAAAAATTTAGATACTTTCTGACGGGTTACATTTCAGTGGATGTCTAAAAATACCATCAGTTTGAATATATCCTCTCCAAGAGCCGACCCTTTTCTCTGGTATGAAGGGTGACAGGTATGAGATTGCGTGGCTGTGTGAAGACTTGTGTTTTTCCCACGTGAGCCGTCACAACTGTTTGAAGTCGTGTGTGGTCTCCTCCTATCATGTGGGTTGGAAAACTCTGGTGAGACCGTGTGGACAGAATATGGACGTTAGAGCCCAACACTCCTGAGACACAGTCCCTACTCCACCAATCATTGCTGTGTGGCCTTGGAAAGGCATTTCTCCAACCTTCAGTTCTTTCATATGAAAAATGGATACTTTCACTTACAAGTCATTGTAAGGGTGTGTTATTGTTTGAATATTCATTTCCCCTCTTTGCAAATGGATATGTTGAAATCCTAACCCCTACTATGATGGTAATTAGAGGTATGATCTTCGGGAGGGGTTAGGTCCTGAGGGCCAAGCTCTCATAGGTGGGATGCGTAGCCTTATAAGAGTCCTCTGACAGCTCACTTGCCTCGTCTGCTGTGTAAGGACACAGCAAAAAGACTGCTGACTGTGAACTAGGAAGTGAGCCCTCAGCCGACCTCAAATCTGCCAGCACCTTATCTTGAGCTTCTCAGCCCTCAGAACTGTAAGAAATAAATGTCTGTGTGTTGATTTTATATCCTGCAACTTTACTATATTCATTGATGATCTCTAGTAATTTTCTGGTGGAGTCTTTAGGGTTTTCCATGTAGAGGATCATGTCATCTGCAAAGAGTGAGAGTTTTACTTCTTCTTTTCCAATTTGGATTCCTTTTATTTCTTTTTCTGCTCTGATTGCTGTGGCCAAAACTTCCAGAACTATGTTGAATAGTAGCGGTGAAAGTGGACACCCTTGTCTTGTTCCTGACTTTAGGGAAATGCTTTCAATTTTTCACCACTGAGGATAATGTTTGCTGTGGGTTTGTCATAGATAGATGTGTATAACGGACTTTTGGACTCAGAGGGAGAGGGAGAGGGTGGGATGATTTGGGAGAATGACATTCTAACATGTATACTATCATGTGAATTGAATCGCCAGTCTATGTCTGACGCAGGATGCAGCATGCTTGGGGCTGGTGCATGGGGATGACCCAGAAAGATGTTATGGGGAGGGAGGTGGGAGGGGGGTTCATGTTTGGGAATGCATGAAAATAAATAAATAAATAAATAAATAAATAAATAAATAAATAAACAAAAACAAAAAAAAATAAAAATAAAAAAAAAAAGAAATAAATGTCTGCTATTTAAGCCTCTGAGTCTATGGTATTTTTGTTATAGCAGCTCAAACTGACTAAGGATATAAAGGTCCCAGCACAGTGCCTGCACATGGTAAACACTCCATCAATGATCAGTAGATGTTATTATTTCCCTAGAAGAATAACTGTTAAAGTAATTTAAAGAACAAGACAAAGACAGAAAACTCCACGCCATATTATCTGTAGGTAACCCTGGGCACAGCACAGCAAAATTTGCAGCCTCTGCATTGTTATACATAGGAATAAAAAGATATAATCTGGAAAAGATTTTATGCGGTTAGAAAATTGAAAGATGTCCTGAGACCCTTTAGAAAGTTTGCATTGAAACAGGTGAAATAAATGATGGAAAAAAGGGAGACCCTAGAAAAATTTACTGTTAAAAAAAAATCAGAATGCTCTGTGTTGTTCACCAGAGAATCTGATACTCTGTGGTCAAGTATTTTCTGGGAATAAATATTGAACACACCAAGAAGTTTTTACATTACAATTTTTGTTATGAAGTTTCACCCCAGTCAGCTGAAATATTCTTCAAACTTTTCAGAGAGACAAAGAAAACACAATCATACCATTTTCTTTAAACAAAGCCACACCAAGTAAACTAACATGTGCCCCTACATGTAAATAAAGGAGCAAAATCATGAGTAATGGAATATCTACAGGGTGTACTTTTGTCAGATTTTCATAGATTTTGTCTTTAGGCAGGAGGGAGAATGTCATCCACAAGTTGATTAAGCTTAAACTCAACCATCCTTTGAAGTACATAAACAGACAAGTAGCTATAGTTATTCTCATTTTCTAGATGACATTACTGAGACCTAGAGATTTGAAGTAACTTTTTCAAGGTCTCATACCTAGTGAGTGGGGAACCTTGACTCCAAAGTTCATAGGTCTGTTACATCCTGGCTTGGTAACCCTCCCTTGCTCTTTTCAGAGACTCTCTCCCTCCACGGCTCCCTATTTTTGTTTTGTCCTCTCTTCCGTGTCCAAGACATTGCACAGACTGTTACCCAGAAAATTCCCCTGTGCTACTCTACCACGGCACAACCCTCTTCTCAGATCTGTTGTTACCAGATTTTTTGGTGTCCCTGAAAAATGGAAGAGAAGCTATCAACTCCCTCCCCAGAAAAATGTACATATAGACAACATCGTGATTATAATGGACTCAAACTAAAGCTGATTTATTCTTGATATTTCTCTATTCCTCTCGTAATTTAGCTTCTCCCCATTACTACATTTTCTATGGGTCTTGCTAATTAAGTGGCTATTCTTACATGTATCAGGGAGGGCTTATTGGTTCATTTATTCCTTCCAAGGACTTTTTTGAGCCTCTGTAGTGTGTAAGATACAACAGTAAGTCCTGTGGGGATTCATGCAGGAATTTGATAGTATTCTGCCCTCATGAGGCTTCCCTCATAGCTCAGTCAGTAAAGAATCTGCCTGCAATGCAGGAGACCCGGGTTTGATTCCTGGGTTGGGAAGATTCTCTGGAGAAGGAAATGGCAACCCACTCCAGTATTCTCCCTGGAGAATCCCATGGACAGAGGAGACTGGCAGGTTACAGTCCATGGTATCACAAGAGTCGGACATGACTTAGTGACTAAACCACCACCTACCCTCATTACCAGAGAAGGCAATGGCACCCCACTCCAGTACTCTTGCCTGGAAAATCCCATGGATGGAGGAGCCTGGTAGGCTGCAGTCCATGGGGTCACTGAGGGTCGGACATGACTGAGTGACTTCACTCTCACTTTTCACTTTCATGCATTGGAGAAGGAAATGGCAACTCACTCCATGTGTTCTTGCCTGGAGAATCCCAGGGATGGGGGAGCCTGGTGGGCTGCCGTCTATGGGGTCGCACAGAGTCGGACACGACTGAAGCGACTTAGCAGTAGCAGCCCTCATTACACTGCCAATCAGTTAATGAGGCTCATTTTTCGTTTGCTGATTTATCTCTTTTCACTAGATTCAGTGTTGAAAGGCCATGAAGCTGCCACTGCAGCAGCCTCTTGCTACCATGAGAGGACAGACTGTGATCGGAGCCAACTCAGAAAAACCAGAGCAGAGAGGTGGAAAGGAGGAGGTCCCAGTGACATGGTTTTATCCTCTACATCAAGCTGTGCCTCAAGTCAGCCCTAAAATGGCATTTTTTTCCTGTTACAAAGAGCAATAAACTATCTCCAACCAAAATAGTCTTAACATATACACATCTTTTAATTATCTTTTTAACTTCATTGTCTTTCCAGATATAGCCTCACACTCTCTTAGAATCTTCTACTCAGTGCTGGAAGTAGAAATCTGATCTACCTATAAACAAAGGCTGAATCTCTTCAACAGCTACCCTAGCTGATGCAACACTGTCCCAGCATCTCTGAAGTAACGGAAAGAAAAGAGGTCAGTGGTGGGACCAAGCTTCACATCATCTTCTTAGACAAGGGTGCGTTTAGGATCCAAGGCCAAATGGATACTCAAATGGATAGTGGCTGGAACCAAGTGTTCTTGAAAAGACCCATGTCAAAACTGCCAGGAGGGATGCAAGTAGAAAATCTACGTGAGTTCTATCTCTGTAGTACAAGTACTAGGGGAAAAGAGTGTAGTCATAGATCATCAGCCAGAGAGTACAGTGCCCAAAAAGGTGAGATGCAAAAGAGCCAGTGCTTAGATATCTGTCATAACAGAAGGTGTCCAAGAAGGAATTTGAAGAAACACTAAACATTTTAGAAGTTATTTTCTTTTAATCCATCCTCCACTCACTCTGGCTAAAGGATCCTGACGATGCTGGGCAGAAGAGGAAGTAAAACAAAGAAAGTTCAAGCACAGACAGTCTTCTCTTTTATCGTCTCCAAACTATGAATCAGGCCCATGCTGAGGGGGAAAGATGATTCGATGGAATGAGAAACTGAAGTTGTCATTTGAATTGGACATCTTAACACCTCTGAATGTGTGACTGCTCCACTACCTCAACAGGACTGGGAAACCGTGGGATCTGCAGGGGTGGGAAAGGGAGAATTCTCTAGGGTATGTTTGAAGAGAGTGTTGGAAAGAAAATACAAAGCTGTTGCTGACTGCACCCTACCAAGTTGAGTCAATACAGCCAATATTTTTTTGTTGTATTGCTGCTGTGTGGTGTTATTCCCTAGGCTTATTTTTGAGGTAGACCATAAGAAACAACACTATGCCACTCTCTGTAAGGACCCTTCAGGAAATATCTCTTTCATATTAATATCAGGGATAGTTCTGAGTTGCTGGACCAAATGATGTACTTTTATCCAACTGGTATTCCTAGAGAAATTGAGAGCCTCAGTGGAAAAGGTCTATTCTTCAAGGAGTATTTTGTCTTGGACATTGTTTGCAATCACTGACACATGGTGATAATAAGAAGCAGAACAACTTTTAGTCTGGTTTAGTGTAGTTTACACATTTTCTACAGAAAAATGTACCCCTTTATTGCCTCCATCCCTTGGTGGACTGCTTCATCTGTTTCTATCCTAAGAACACAGTAAATCATGTTTTACAGATGACTTTTCCATCTTTTTCAGCTTCTGGAAAGTGAGGACTCACACTGATACATCTTCCCTGTCTGCCAGATATTACTATACTAGGCCTCAGTCCTGGGCTTCATTTTAGACCACTATTTTATTATTTTCATTTTTGCCCATCTCCGTTTTATTTTGAAACCTTACTTCTAATTATCTTTGTTTGCACATGTTTGTAAGCTCATTTAAATCCTTTTTGCATCTAGATAATGAGCAATTTAATAAACAGAAAGAATGAGTTTAAATGCACATACTGAATTACCTTTCCCATGTGTGTAATATCCCACATGCAGTTCACTCTAGACACCTTAGTTCTCACATATCACAATGCAGTAAACAACCCCTAGAAAGCTATTTCGGGTTTCCTTAGGAAACAGCACCATGTGGCATAACTCACCTACCCCAGTAGTGTGATCTCCCTTTGGTCCAGTGTAGGAGGTGGGAGTTTCTCCCCTCCTCCTCTGCCAACTGCTCCGGTTTCTTCTCTCCTGAGTAAATACACATTCATCTTGTTCGAAAGTACACTCTCCTGGTGGAGGTAGGAGCTTCTCTGCAAGGAAACAGCAGGTGTTGTGACTGCTGAGGCTCTTTCAATGAATGTATATTCCAAGGCTCACTGGAAACCCACACTAATGTGTGGTTATCATCTGGCCACATGCGCCACATAGAGAGGCAATCCAACTATCAGCACTGCCTCTAAGCCAAGCTCTTGCCTCTGGCTAGAGTCTGGACTTCACCCCGGTTCTGCCATAGAGGCAGAGAACAATCAGAATACTAGATCCAAAAGTACTGGAACACTTTGAGAAAGCAACTTTCTCTGACTTGTGAATTTATTTGTATGAATGAGATTATAAAACTCTCTGACAGTTGGAGGTATATTGCCTTTATGGAAACATAAAAATAATAAAATCGCAAGCAGGAGGTTTCTTCAGAAATCCAGAATGAGCGAAGGAAATCCTCAGAGCAAAGCTATCTATAGTCGCTTTGGAAAAGGGAGAGAATGTGAAAGAATTAAATGTGATTTTAGAGACAGATTAATACATGTGCAGCAGGTTACTGAACTTTTCTGTGCCTCGGCATTCTTATTTGTAATGTGGGAATATTAATGGCATCCATCTCAGGGGGTTGTGAGGATTAAATGAGATGATGTATGTAAAACATTTAGATGTAAAACTCAATAGATATTAGCTAAGTAAATATTAGAACTTGGTGTTTTTCTACCTGGAGGCTTATTTTCCATTTTCAAAAACAAATGTTTCTGACTTTGGGTGCTATCTTCAATAACTCTAATAATGATTATATTAGAGTGGTGCCACCTCCCAACTTCCTGGGAACTTCTTTGGCTGAACTTGGTTGTACCTTCCTACATCTAGATTCTCCAATAAACAACCCATCTTTTCCTTCTCTAGCATGATAATTATTTTACTTCATTTTATTTTACATATACTATAAGCTAATGAAGGTTCATTCTCTTTTCTATGCCTTGCGTGTAGAGTTTTTTATCTTGTTTTATGTTGTCCTTGCAGTGCCACACAAATCAAGGGACTACAAATTGTCTTTTAATTAAATAAACATGGAGATTATTCTCCAGTGCCAGATAGATACCACAATATGCCTGCTTGTTAAAGAAATGGATACCTTGCGACTTAGGATGCAGTGGTAATTAATAGATAGATACCAATGATCTGGGTTGAGGTACGTATAATTTTCTCATTAGACATAATGTCCAACACATAGCCATAATATTTGTCACTATCATCAATGCTTGGTCCATTGTTTCATTGTCATTTAATCCACTTAGAAAATATTTATTTTATTATGATTTAGAAATGATGTGCTTAGCCTAGTATAGTATAACAATTTCATCAATATAGCTTGAAAATCTGCATTCAAGTAAGGGAAAAACAGTAATCATAACAAGAGTAATTATCAAAGAAGGTATCTGTTTTTAAAGCACTGCTTTGTGCCAGCTCCAAAGCTAGGGTGTTTATATGCGTTATCCTCACTACTCAAGTAGGTATTACCACCTCTCTTAGAGATGAGAATATAGGGGTCAAGTCATGTGCAAAGTCATACATTGCATTTAAGTCATCACTTCTAAATGAGAGAGGCACTTCTGGCAAGCAAAGCAAAGGACAGACTAGCAGAGATTAAACCCATGTGGTATATTATTAGAGAAACAGGACATGCCAAGAATTGGCCAGGGAAACAAAGAAAGCTGAAATGACAGTCATCTTACCTGGAGACCAGCAGCTTCCCAATTCTATTGTAATGTCATCCAAGGCTACTAGACCACAGTCCCATAAACTTTTGCACAGGCTCATGAAAACCACCTGCAATGAAGAAAAATAAAGCTATGAGTTCAGTTAACTGAAAATTGGAAACTCTTACATCCTGGGATGTACATAGCACAACAGGAGTATAGAAGCAAACTACAGGCATGTCTTCACTGTCTGTGAACTACAGATACAGTGGCATGAGTAATGGTTAACCATTTATATATGACCCGGAATCACTTATTTTTTCAGCAGAGTCAAGCTCACAATGATACAGTGTATACACTAATGCTGAAATTAGTTTGCATTCTTTACTGAGAGAGGAAGGCAAGAGGTTAACTGGTTGACAGAGGAAAATCTGTCAGCTTTTAAATATTTTCCCCCAAATAGTCCACAAAGTGTATACAGGATTGATGGCAGTCCAAGCATTTTTACAAACATTTCCAGTGCAGACAGTACTGATTTTTTGGAAGTGACTTTCTTACAACGTGGTTCATTCATCTGGTGAATGAAGTCTCAGCGATTTGCCACCTGAAGACTCAAGTTCCATTTCCAAATAAAGATCTATATCCCTGAGTGTTATCACTAATAAAAGCCCTAAATGCAGTTATTTTATCAAGTCAAACATTTTGCATGTGAAGGAAAAATAAATCTCTACAACAAATTATTAAGTTCATTGTGCCAAAAAGAGAGAAATGTTTTGGATTTCTTAAATCAATTTAAAAGTCTCCTTTTCATATACAGGATGAGCAAAGAGCACTTTTCGAAACATTTTTGTTAGATTTTCACTGCACTTTGCAGTGTACAAAGTTGCTTCACATGTATAACCTAATGTTTAATGAGCACAAAGTCTCTAGTCCATGCTCAGTCCCTCAAATACAAATCTTAATTCAAAAACAAAGAGATACAATGAAAGAACAACCCAAATTATGAGCAATGAGAACATTTGATTTTTATAGGTTCTTCAACGTAAAAAGCCTAAAAAAATTTTTTAGGTTCTTAAACCTTTTTTAGGTTCAGGATGCAATGTCTTCAATTTACTTGCGCTATTAGTAGGATCCCTTTGGTCTTTGATGATCAGAGCCACCAGAATATAGAATTTATTTAAAAAGAAGCTGAAAAAATCACATGACAGTTTATCACTATGCAAAATATAAAATGTCTTAGGCCAATATCTTCAGAATAACTAATTATAAGATGTGTAAAAGTTTACTGAACTGGATTCATATTACTATAAATTATAAGAAAAAGACAGTTTAGAGATGTAATAATACATAGCTATGTGTGTGTGTGTTAGTAGCTCAGTCATGTCTGACTCTTTGCAACGCCATGAACGGTAGCCTGCCACACTCCTCTGTCCATGAAATTCTCCAGGCAAGAATACTGGAGTTGGTTGTTATTGCTTTCCAGGAGATCTTCCTGACCCAGGGATTGAAGCTGGGTCTCCTGCATTGCAGGCAGACTTTTGACCCTCTGAGCGACCAAGGGAGCCCTAATATAAAACTGTATGCATCAATATTTACAAGGAATGAACTAAAAGGGGTGTTTCATTTTTTTTCATTTAACTTTTGTTAATTTTCTTATCTTTATAGATTCTAGGGATGATCTGACTATGTAAAATATATTATTTGCAGGATTTATACATAGGAACTTATTCTCCATTTACAAAGCAGAGGTCTATGTCATCAGCCCTGAGTGCAATTCCATTTTTATCAGCAATTTTTCTTGTTCTATGGAAGGAATAGTAATCTGCCTTGTAATTTACTGAATTAATTGTGCTGCAGAGAAAAATCTTGGCTTTCTTTTCCTTTGGCAGCTTTAAAGTCTATTTTTGACATGAACAGTGAAAAAGCACTTTTTCAAAAAGATTCTGTGGTACTGAAATGATTCACCATATAAATTATTACCTAAATAAGACTCAAACATATGGCATGTAAACATATCCTAAAGAGGAGAAATGTTATCACGCTTTCACATGTTTACTACACCATTATTTCATAATGACCATAAAACCAAGGAAGCAAGCAAACAAACAGCCCAAGATTTCAAAAACAGAAGAAATACACAAATCATGGTGCTGCAATCTAAAAAACAGGCCATTATTAACTCTGATGATTTGCAAATATTATTTAGTAGTAGAGAATATATTCCTCTCATAATGTTAAGTGATGAAAGCTGCTGATAATAATATTAAAATGAGATAAATTACATCTAACTCATCTAAAAATACATAGGAAAAAACCTTGAAAATTTACTAAATATATAACACTTTTATTAGGTTTGAGAAATTATGGGTATTGAATAGAATTTCCTTTTAGTTTCTAAACATTCTTTAATTTTGTTATATTTATAATTGAGAAAAAAGAAGGAATCAAGATATCTATAATTAAGTTGTGAAATAATGGGCTACTGTTTTTCAGATTGGCATTTTTTTTTTAGTTTTTTATTTTTTAAATTTTAAAATCTTTAATTCTTACATGCGTTCCCAAACATGAACCCCCCCTCCCACCTCCCTCCCCATAACATCTCTCTGGTTCATCCCCATGCACCAGCCCCAAGCATGCTGCATCCTGCGTCAGACATAGACTGGCGATTCAATTCTTACATGATAGTATACATGTTAGAATGTCATTCTCCCAAATCATCCCACCCTCTCCCTCTCCCTCTGAGTCCAAAAGTCCGTTATACACATCTGTGTCTCTTTCCCTGTCTTGCATACAGGGTCGTCATGCCATCTTCCTAAATTCCATATATATGTGTTAGTATACTGTATTGGTGTTTCTCTTTCTGGCTTACTTCACTCTGTTAATCGGCTCCAGTTTCATCCATCTCATCAGAACTGATTCAAATGAATTCTTTTTAACGGCTGAGTAATACTCCATTGTGTATATGTACCACAGCTTTCTTATCCATTCATCTGCTGATGGACATCTAGGTTGTTTCCATGTCCTGGCTATTATAAACAGTGCTGCGATGAACATTGGGGTACATGTGTCTCTTTCAATTCTGGTTTCCTCGGTGTGTATGCCCAGAAGTGGGATTGCTGGGTCATAAGGTAGTTCTATTTGCAATTTTTTAAGGAATCTCCACACTGTTCTCCATAGTGGCTGTACTAGTTTGCATTCCCACCAACAGTGTAGGAGGGTTCCCTTTTCTCCACACCCTCTCCAGCATTTATTGCTTGCAGATTTTTGGATTACAGCCATTCTGACTGGTGTGAAGTGGTACCTCATTGTGGTTTTGATTTGCATTTCTCTAATAATGAGTGATGTTGAGCATCTTTTCATGTGTTTGTTAGCCATCCGTATGTCTTCTTTGGAGAAATTTCTGTTTAGTTCTTTGGCCCATTTTTTGATTGGGTCGTTTATTTTTTTTGAATTGAGCTGCAGAAGTTGCTTGTATATTTTTGAGATTAGTTGTTTGTCAGTTGCTTCATTTGCTATTATTTTCTCCCATTCAGAAGGCTGTCTTTTCACCTTGCTTATATTTTCCTTGGTTGTACAGAAGCTTTTAATTTTAATTATATCCCATTTGTTTATTTTTGCTTTTATTTCCAGAATTCTGGGAGGTGGATCATAGAGGATCCTGCTGTGATTTATGTCTGAGAGTGTTTTGCCTAATGTTCTCCTCTAGGAGTTTTATAGTTTCTGATCTTACATTTAGATCTTTAATCCATTTTGAGTTTATTTTTGTGTGCGGTGTTAGGAAGTGATCTAGTTTCATTCTTTTACAAGTGGTTGACCAGTTTTCCCAGCACCACTTGTTAAAGAGATTGTCTTTACTCCATTGTATATTCTTGCCTCCTTTGTCAAAGATAAGGTGTCCATATGTGTGTGGATTTATCTCTGGGCTTTCTATTTTGTTCCATTGATCTATATGTCTGTCTTTGTGCCAGTACCATACTGTCTTGATGACTGTGGCTTTGTAGTAGAGCCTGAAGTCAGGCAGGTTGATTCCTCCAGTTCCATTCTTCTTTCTCAAGACTGCTTTGGCTATTCGAGGTTTTTTGTATTTCCATACAAATCTTGAAATTATTTGTTCTAGTTCTGTGAAAAATGTGGCTGATAGCTTGATAGGGATTGCATTGAATTTGTAAATTGCTTTGGGTAGTATACTCATTTTCACTATATTGATTCTTCCAATCCATGAACATGGTATATTTCTCCATCTATTAGTGTCCTCTTTGATTTCTTTCATCAGTGTTTTATAATTTTCTATATATAGGTCTTTAGTTTCTTTAGGTAGATATATTCCTAAGTATTTTATTCTTTTCGTTGCAATGGTGAATGGAATTGTTTCCTTAATTTCTTTTCTACTTTCTCATTATTCGTGTATAGGAATGCAAGGGATTTCTGTGTGTTGATTTTATATCCTGCAACTTTACTATATTCATTGATTAGCTCTAGTAATTTTCTGGTGGAGTCTTTAGGGTTTTCCATGTAGAGGATCATGTCATCTGCAAACAGTGAGAGTTTTACTTCTTCTTTCCGATTTGGATTCCTTTTATTTCTTTTTCTGCTCTGATTGCTGTGGCCCAAACTTCCAGAACTATGTTGAATAGTAGCGGTGAAAGTGGACACCCTTGTCTTGTTCCTGACTTTAGGGAAATGCTTTCAATTTTTCACCATTGAGGATAATGTTTGCTGTGGGTTTGTCATAGATAGCTTTTATTATGTTGAGGTATGTTCCTTCTATTCCTGCTTTCTGGAGAGTTTTTATCATAAATGGATGTTGAATTTTGTCAAAGGCCTTCTCTGCATCTATTGAGATAATCATATGGTTTTTATTTTTCAATTTGTTAATGTGGTGAATTACATTGATTGATTTGCGGATATTGAAGAATCCTTGCATCCCTGGGATAAAGCCCACTTGGTCATGGTGTATGATCTTTTAATGTGTTGTTGGATTCTGATTGCTAGAATTTTGTTGAGGATTTTTGCATCTATGTTCATCAGTGATATTGGCCTATAGTTTTCTTTTTTGTGACATCTTTGTCAGGTTTTGGTATTAGGGTGATGGTGGCCTCATAGAATGAGTTTGGAAGTTTACCTTCCTCTGCAATTTTCTGGAAGAGTTTGAGGAGGATAGGTGTTAGCTCTTCTCGAAATTTTTGGTAGAATTCAGCTGTGAAGCTGTCTGGACCTGGGCTTTTGTTTGCTGGAAGATTTCTGATTACAGTTTCAATTTCCGTGCTTATGATGGGTCTGTTAAGATTTTCTATTTCTTCCTGGTTCAGTTTTGGAAAATTGTACTTTTCTAGGAATTTGTCCATTTCTTCCACGTTGTCCATTTTATTGGCATACAACTGCTGATAGTAGTCTCTTATGATCCTTTGTATTTCTGTGTTGTCTGTTGTGATCTCTCCATTTTCATTTCTAATTTTATTGATTTGATTTTTCTCTCTTTGCTTCTTGATGAGTCTGGCTAATGGTTTGTCAATTTTACTTATCCTTTCAAAGAACCAGCTTTTGGCTTTGTTGATTTTTGCTATGGTCTCTTTTGTTTCTTTTGCATTTATTTCTGCCCTAATTTTTAAGATTTCTTTCCTTCTACTAACTCTGGGGTTCTCCAACTCTTCCTTTTCTATTGCTTTAGTTGTAGAGTTAGGTTATTTATTTGACTTTTTTCTTGTTTCTTGAGGTATGCCTGTATTGCTATGAACTTTCCTCTTAGCACTGCTTTTATAGTGTCCCACAGGTTTTGGGTTGTTGTGTTTTCATTTTCATTAGTTTCTATGCATATTTTGATTTCTTTTTTGATTTCTTCTGTGATTTGTTGGTTATTCAGAAGTGTGTTGTTCATCCTCCATATGTTGGAATTTTTAATGGTTTTTCTCCTGTAATTGAGATCTAATCTTAATGCATTATGGTCAGAAAAGATGCTTGGAATGATTTCGATTTTCTTGAATTTATCAAGTTTAGATTTATGGCCCAGGATGTGATCTATCCTGGAGAAGGTTCCATGAGCACTTGAAAAAAAGGTGAAATTCGTTGTTTTGGGGTGAAATGTCCTATAGATATCAATTAGGTCTAACTGATCTAATGTATCATTTAAAGTTTGCGTTTCTTTGTTAATTTTCTGTTTAGTTGATCTGTCCATAGGTGTGAGTGGGGTATTAAAGTCTCCCACTATTATTGTGTTATTGTTGATTTCCCCTTTCATACTTGTTAGCATTTGTCTTACATATTGTGGTGCTCCTATATTGGGTGCATATATATTTATAATTGTTATATCTTCTTCTTGGATTGTTCCTTTGATCATTATGTAGTGGCCTTCTTTGTCTCTTTTCACAGCCTTTGTTTTAAAGTCTATTTTATCAGATATGAGTATTGCCACTCCTGCTTTCTTTTGGTCTCTATTCGTGTGGTATATCTTTTTCCAGCCCTTCACTTTCAGATTGTATGTGTCCCTTGTTTTGAGGTGGGTCTCTTGTAAGCAGCATATAGAGGGGTCTTGTTTTGTATCCATTCGGCCAGTCTTTGTCTTTTGGTTGGGGCGTTCAACCCATTTACGTTTAAGGTAATTATTGATAAGTATGATCCCGTTACCATTTACTTTATTGTTTTGGGTTCGGGTTTATACACCCTTTCGTGTTTCCTGTCTAGAGGATATCCTTTAGAATTTGTTGGAGAGCTGGTTTGGTGGTGCTGAATTCTCTCAGCTTTTGCTTGTCTGTAAAGCTTTTGATTTCTCCTTCGTATTTGAATGAGATCCTTGCTGGGTACAGTAATCTGGGCTGTAGGTTATTGTCTTTCATCACTTTAAGTATGTCTTGCCATTCCCTCCTGGCCTGAAGAGTTTCTATTGATAGATCAGCTGTTATCCTTATGGGAATCCCCTTGTGTGTTATTTGTTGTTTTTCCCTTGCTGCTTTTAATATTTGTTCTTTGTGTTTGATCTTTGTTAATTTGATTAATATGTGTCTTGGGGTGTTTTGCCTTGGGTTTATCCTATTTGGAACTCTCTGGGTTTCTTGGACTTGGGTGATTATTTCCTTCCCCATTTTAGGGAAGTTTTCAACTATGATCTCCTCAAGGATTTTCTCATGATCTTTCTTTCTGTCTTCTTCTTCTGGGACTCCTATAATTCGAATGTTGGAGCATTTCATATTGTCCTGGAGGTCTCTGAGATTGTCCTCGTTTCTTTTAATTCGTTTTTCTTGTTTCCTCTCTGACTCATTTATTTCTACCATTCTATCTTCTATTTCACTAATCCTATCTTCTGCCTCCGTTATTCTACTATTTGTTGCCTCCAGAGTGTTTCTGATCTCATTTATTGTGTTATTCATTATATTTTGACTCTTTTTTATTTCTTCTAGGTCCTTGTTAAACCTTTCTTGCATCTTCTCAATCCTTGTCTCTAGGCTATTTATCTGTGTTTCCATTTTGATTTCAAGATTTTGGATCATTTTCACTATCAATATTTGGAATTCCTTCTCCGGTAGATTCCCTACTTCTTCCTCTTTTGTTTGGTTTGGTGGGCAACTCTCCTGTTCCTTTACCTGCTGAGTATTCCTCTGTCTCTTCATCTTGGTTATATTGCTGCGTTTAGGGTGGCCTTTTTATATTCTGGTAATTTGTGGAGTTCTCTTTATTATGGAGCTTCCTCACTTTGGGTGGGGTTCTATCAGTGGCTTGTCAAGGTTTCCTGGTTAGGGAGGCTTGTGTTGGAGTTTTGGTGGGTGGAGCTGGGTGTCTTCTCTCTGGAGTGCAGTGGAGTGACCCGTAATGGGTTATGAGACATCAAAGGTTTTGGGATAATTTTGAGCTGCCCGTATATTGAGGCTCAGGGGAGTGTTCCTGTGTTGCTGGAGAATTTGCATGGTATGTCTTGTTTTGGAACTTGTTGGCCCTTGGGTGGAGCTTGGTTTCAGTGTAGGTATGAAGGCATTTGATGAGCTCCTATTGCTTAATGTTCCCTGAATTCAAGAGTTCTCTAATGTTTTCAGGCTTTGGATTTAAGCTTCCTGCTTCTGGTTTTCAGTTTTATTTTTACAGTAGCCTCTAGACTTCTCCATCTATACAGCACCGATGATAAAAACATCTAGGTTAAAGATGAAAAGTTTCTCCACATTGAGGGACACTCAGAGAGGTTCACTGAGTTACAAGGAGAAGAGAAGATGGAGGGGGTAGTTAGAGGTAACTGGAATGAGATGTGGTGAGATCAAGAGAGGAGAGAGCAAGCTAGCCAGTAGTCACTTCCTTATGTGCGCTCTATAGTCTGAACCGCTCAGAGGTATTTACAGAGTTATACGGGGAAGAGGAGAGGGAGGAAGTAGACAGAGGTGACCAGGAGGATAAGAGAGAGGAATGAGTAGGAGAGAGACAAATCCTGCCAGTAACCAGTTCCTTAGGTGTTCTCTACCGTCTGGAACACACAGAGATTCACAGAGTTGGACAGAGAAGAGATGGGGGAGAAAAGAGACAGAGGCCACCTGGTGGAGAAAAAGGAGAGTCCAGAGGAGGAGAGAGTGGTCAAGCCAGTAATCTCGCTCTCAGGTAAACTTGGGTAGTGAAGTTTGGGTTTTTAAATGTACAAAATTGACAACAAAAACCTAAGAGCAAAGATTAAAAATCTGTTTTTGAAGACAATGGTCTGCTTTTCTGGTTGCCTGATGTCCTCTGCCAGCCTACAGAAGTTGTTTTGTGGAGTTTGCTCGGCGTTGAAATGTTCTTTTGAGGAATTTGTGAGGGAGAAAGTGATCTTCCCGTCCTATTCCTCCGCCATCTTTCCCTCCCCTCGGCATTGTTTATTGTAATAGCTATGAGGACACATGGCTATTGAAATTAAAATTAAGTAAAGTTAAAAATTTTCTTTCCTTAAGTGTGCTAACCACATTTCAAGTACCCGATAGCTATATATAACCAGTGATCAAGTGAGTTGGTCATAGCAGATTTGTAACATTTCCTTATTGCAGAAAGTTCCACCGGATAGAGCTTCATTTCGGACATTTCAAACAAATTTGTGAACTGTCATAGTGGGTTAAGTGAAACATTAAAGATATTCTGGACAACAGCAGGCCACTAGGTTATTACTGTCTTAGAACTCTTTCCGCACTTAGAGTACTGGCCAGACCACTTGTTGTTCTGTCTGATGTCTGAAGAAAGATTCACAGTCTGCTACGTACTATATTCCAACTATGGCCTCAAAGCGCAGATCTGTTTGGCAGCTGTCTATCAGCATTCTGACATACAAAAGAAACCTGACAAGATCATTTGTTTGCTCTAACACATTGGATTTCCACCCTGCTATTAATAGCGATGATAATGTCAGTTCCTATTCTTGTGCTGCCATCTTTCATTTTGAGGGCTACTTGAGGTGGAGAGGTTATTTTAGGGTAGTTGATGACTGGGTAAGCTTATGACTGGGCCTGGCTGCAATAGACAAAGAGAAAGCAAACATTTTGGTCTGTTCTTAAGAACTCTGTCCTGGGTCCTGTTAAGAATGTGACAAGAAAAAAATTCCCCATAGTCTAAATTCTTAAGGGGACTGACCTCTTGTTTAATTACAGATCTTAAAAAAAAAAAACCAACAACAGTGTTTATTTCATTTTAGGCAGTATTTCAAAGCAGACAATACCTCTTAAGACTGGGAAAAAGATCTCAGGCAACTCAAATGTATACTAGTATCTATTTGAAAGAGGAGAAGAGGGACAAAGCAAACTGCTGTCCCTTAGACAGATCTTCTTGATTTTATGCAAACCTCTTAAAAGTTAGGAGCAAATTAGATTTGTGTAAATCAGTTTGTTTTAGTGTACTAAAGGTTCCACTCCTTTGGGACTAGTGATACATTAAAATTTTTGTTTTGATAGAGATTAATTGTTGAAAAAACTTAGCTAGACTAATTTTGGAAGGCAAATAGGCAGTGAATGGAGAGCTATAAACACACATTTGCAAACAAATCATTTTAAATATAGTCAAGTAAGGTTAAAAAACATGATTTAACTTACTTTTTATCATACTAAAAATAGGCTCTATACATGATCATTTATCTACAGTAAGGTGTTCCAGTCTTAGCACTACTGATGTTTTGGGTCAGATAATTTTTTGTTGTGAGAGATGGCCCTGTGCATTGCAGGATGTTAAGCGTTCCTGGTCTCTACTCACTGGATACCAATATCACTCCCAAAATCATAACAATAAAAAAATGTCTCCAGATGCCCAGACATGCTCCTTGGGGAATGGGGGGGGGGGGTCAGGGAAAAATTTTGTCTGGCTGAGAACCACTGGTTAAGGGTAGCAGATAACTGTATGGATTATCAAACCCCATTTGCTAAATTCCTATTATGTGTATTCCTATTGCCTCCCTATGTGAGGCACTTTCAGATCTGTTACCCCCCTGAATTCTCAGTTTCAACCTGTTCATTCTCCCCGGTCAGTTGCTTAGATTTTAAAAGCAGACTAGATTGAATTAGTTTGCTCTTCCTCACACCATCAGGTGGTAGCTCTAATGAGCATGAAATATCCTTAAGCCCTAGAAACAAAAGGCAAAGGGACAAAACAGCAAGGGAGATGAACTAACTCTCCAGCTGAATAATCATCACCAAGTCAATCAGGGCTTCGCTGTTTCAATTTCCTATTTCAAAAAAATTCAAATTGTCAAAGGGGAATAGAATCTCTTCTTTGTTTTCACTCGTCTTCGTTTCAAAAAAGAAAGATCTACTCCCTCAAAATAAAATAATGACAGGGAGCAGATCTGAAGCGTTAGGGTAACTGAGCAAACATTCCTCATAGTATACAAATTATAATTCTCTCTTAAAGTTATCTTTTTTTTTTCCCAAGGAGTGGGAACAGTGGGGTGGAGGGAGAGTCTGTACAGACATCCAGCTACAAGGCTGCCTTAGTCAGATGGTCTAGACTGCTGCTAAACCAGTAGAAGTCCAGAGAAGTTCCTGGTTAAAGTATGAGGGAGAGGAAAAGCAGAGAAACAGATAAGTCAGGAACTTATTTTCTCAAACCAGATCAAGCTGGATTTTCAAAAAATAATTAGGATTACTAATTTTAACTTTATTAAGTGTCATATTTTAAGTGGTACCCAACACAATAAATAGGATTTTGCTGAGGGAGGGAAGATATGAAGCTTTGCAGGGAACTGTGGAATATATAACAACAAACTTTTGTTGTGTAGTTAAAAACATATGGTTAGTATTAAACAGCTCAACATTAGCTGAATTGACTGGTTTTTCACTGTCTTTTAAAGTACTGGGCTGGCCAAAAAGTTTGTTTGGGATTTTCCATTGGAAAATCCTCAATGAACTTGTTGGCCAACCCAATAGTTTCACGGCCTTCTGAAGACACATGGTTGGCCAGATTGCTGGATTAATCCACCACCTACTTTACCAACTGAAGAGCCCAATGTGGGCCTATAATTAGAATGTAAATGATAGTTTCCAGAAATGGCCTCCTATCTTCACATAGAAACATTTCAATCCTATGCCAACAATACCATAAAATACTCAAGTTCATAAAACAAACTTAGGTTGTTATAAGTGGTAGGCCTCAATAATTTACCAGAGGGTTTGATTCTGGGTTAAATTTAACTTCTCTTCTGATGAAGTTTCAAGTCTTTTGGAATCACTTGCACAGATAAATGTGGAAATGGTGACTACAGAGTTGGTAGAATAATTATTCACTAAATTACTATAATCCAGTCAGTGAAGTTCCAGAGCCCTTCATTAAGATGGTATTGACACAACTGCAGGATATATGATACTGTATAATGCAACAGCATTCATTTAACAATTTGACAATAAATTGTAAGAGAATTAAAACAATTAAAAAAAAAAAGCAAAACAAAAATTCTGACATTAGACACTTGGCTAAAAAGATGGAATTTTCACAGATCTCTAAGGACAGACGGACTGGAGCTTTATCTAGAAAAATGAGTGTAAGACTTTAATATTTTTAGAATCCCAGCCATGTTTGGGGAAATAGTTGCTGAACTGTAATAGCATGCCTCTTGTAGATACTATATTTGGTCTTCAGATCCCACAAAAGGCAGAATGACCATGTGTTTTTAAATAAGTCTTTAACTGACCAACCCTTTTTCTTAAAAGATCCATCTGGTTTTGGTTTTGTCTTTTTTAAAAGACCCATCTGATTTAATTCTGCTCTTGGGTTTCACAAGCAACAAAGGTTGAGCAGCTTCCAGCTTTACCCAGCATGAGTCCTTCTGCTCATAGAAGTCTTCTGTTTTAGGGTAGAGGGCGCCCTGTGGTAGATTTGCAGCCCTGCAGCCAAAGATTTTCATGGCTGTTTGGGTGGTAAACACCCACATAACTCAGTTCACTGATTTTAGAAATTGACATTATTTTCAAATCATTTGGTCACAGAAAAGGGAAAGGAGACCTCAGAAGAGACCTCAGAATCAGATATTTTTTAGAATGAGGAAAAGAGAGACCCTATGATATGAACTCAAGGTCATACAATAGCCAGCTGTAGACCTAAGCATGAAATATCATACTCTGAATGTCTGATAGAGCATATTTCATTATACCAATCAGCTCATTTTCTCCTTTTCACTTTAGGTATTTCAAAATATGATTATGAAAGGCTCAAAACTCCCCAGTTAACAGCATAATTAACAGCAGTGGACAAGTATGTCTCTGAGCAGCATTTAGAACTAGCTTCCAGTCATTTTGCCTTATGTATGTTATAAACAGTTTTTGGTCACCTGATGCCAGAACCTGAATCTTACATCAGTTGGGACTAAATCTCATGGCTGGTTATTGGTGAAACCTCTCCTCTCCACAGGAGATGCTCCCTCACCTCAGTGATATCCTTCTCTCTCTTAGCTGATGACCTTATATTTGCTCCACGTGGAAAATTTACTTCACACAGAAAAAAAAGAGGAAAAAATGCCCTCAACTCCCCACATCTACACCGTCAATCTTATCTTCATTTGCACTCATTTTCACTTCCTTTCCTTTGTTTTGGAAGCAAGGTCTGTCTGATTCCAAAGTTCATGTTCCTCTTTTTCTGGGACATAGATCCTGTACAATCCTGACAACTAGTATTGGGGGTCTAAATGGAAAATAAACATGAAAAGCCTCTGAAAAAATGAACATCAGACAAAAGCAAGATGGTATCATTTTTAGTGTTTTAAGGTCTAATTCCACACCAAAGTAATGAGGACATAATTACATATAATATTCCTATAAACCTTTCATCATTAGTAAAGGAAATAGGTGTGAATGCCTTCCTCAACATACAATGTGGTTTATCTCTGGTCAACCTTCCTTAGGGAGGACCTCTAGTTAAACACTTTCCTGACCAACATAATGTAAGGACCAATTTATTTATTATGGATGGAGATCAAAATACAGACCTATTGTGACTACTTGGATGGAGATATAAAATGTCGGTCTTTCCAGAAGACTCAGAGAATACAATCAACTGCAAAAAAGGTGGAATCTATGTTTTTGCCTTGACTCTCAAGGGCTCACCCTTGCTCTGTATGAATTTTTTTGGGTCAGGAGAAGACAGTGACTTTAACTAATACCCAAATAATGACTTCACTCTGCTTGTGTATGAACCATAGAGACAGTTGTGGGTCTAATTTTCATTGATTCCCAGGGAAAAGTGGAGATCCTTGATGCAGAGCTGTGACTAAAAGCTCATATAATGTTAAGCCCCTTTTAGCTGTGTCACGAATTACTTAAACAACATCTACAATTACGCTGATTTCACGAGCTAGCAAGGGAATGCCCCAAATCCTTCAAGCTAGGCTTCAACAATATGTGAACAGAGAACTTCCAGATATACAAGCTAAATTTAGAAAAGACAGAAGAACCAGATATCAAATTGCCAAAATCCATTTGATTACAGAAAAAGCAAGAAAATTTCAGAAAAGTATCTCCTTTTGCTTCATTGACTACACTAAAGCCTTTGACTGTGTGGATCACAGCAAACTGGAAAATTCTTAAAGAGATGGGAATGCCAGGCCACCTTACCTGCCTCCTGAAAAACCTGTATGCAGGTCAAGAGGCAACAATTAGGACCAGACAAGGAACAATGGACTGGCTCCAAATTGGGAAAGGAGTACGTCAAGGCTGTATATTGTCACCTTGCTTATTTAACTTATATGCAAAGTACATCAAGCAAAATGCCAGGTTGGATGAATCACAAGCTGGAATCAAGATTGCTAGGAGAATCAGCAACAACCTCAGATATGCAGATGACATTTCTACCCTAATGGCAGAAAGCAAAGAGAAACTAAAGAGCCTCTTGATGAAGGTGAAAGAGGAGAGTGAAAAATCTGGCGTAAAATTCAGCATTCTAAAAACTAAGATCATGGCATCTGGTCCCATCACTTCATGGCAAATAGATGGGGACAAAATTAAAACAATGGCAGGTTTTCTTTTCCTGGACTCTAAAATCATTGCAGACAGAGACTTCAGCTATGAAATTAAAACATGCTTGCTCCTTGGAAGAAAAGCTTTGACAAACCTAGATAGCATATTAAAAAGCAGAGACATAATTTGCCAACAAAGGTCCATCTAGTCAAAGCTATGGTTTTTCCAATAGTCATGTAGGAATGTGAGAGGTTGACCATAAAGAAGGCTGTGCTGTGCTGTGCTTAGCTGCTCAGTCAAGTCTGACTCTTTGTGACCCAATGGACTGTAGCCCCCCAGGATCCTCTGTCCATGGGGATTCTCCAGGCAAGAATACTGGAATGAGTTGCCATACACTCCTCCAGGGGATCTTCCCAACTCAGGGATCAAACCCAGGTCTCCCGCATTGCAGGCAGATTCTTTACCAGCTGAGCCACCAAAGAAACCCAAGAAAAGCAGAATGGGTAGCCTATCCCTTCTCCAGTGGATCTTCCTGACCCAGGAATCAAACTGGGGTCTCCTGCACTGCAGGCGGATTCTTTATTAGCTGAGCTACAGGGAAGCCCAAAGAAGGCTGAGCACCAAAGAATTGTTTCTGAACTATGATGAAGACTTTTTTAAAAAGTCCCTTGGACAGCAAAGAGATCAAGCCAGTCACTTCTAAAGGAAATCAATCCTGAATATTCATTAGAAGGACTGATGCTGAAACTGAAGCTCCAATAATTTGGCCACCTGATGTGATGAGCCAACTCACTGGAAAAGACTCTGATGCTGGGAAAGACTGAGGGCAGGAAGAGAAGGGAGTGACAGAGGATGAGATGGTTGAACAGCATCACTGACTCAATGGACATGAGTTTGAGCAAACTCCAGAAGATAGTGAAAGACAGAGAATCCTGGTGTACTGCAGTCCATGGGATCACAAGGAATCAGACATGATTCAGTGACTGTACAGAAACAGATAGATGGGCTTCCCTGGTAGCTCAGTTGGTAAAGAATCCACCTGCAATGTAGGAGACCTAAGTTTGATCACTGGGCTGGGAAGATCCTTTGGAGAAGGAAATGGCAACCCACTCCAGTATTCTTGCCTGGAAATCCCATGGACAGAGCAATCTGGAGGGCTACAGTCCATGGAGTTGCAAGCACAACAGCTGGACGTGACTGAGCAACTAAACCACCACCATATACTACATAGCAGCTTCCAGTTTCTCAGTATTACTAACAGTGCTTGATAAATGTGGTAGGTAGATCTTTGTACATAACTATGATCATTTCCTTATAATAAATTCTTAGAAGTAGAATGGTTATCTCTAAAAATTTGCATAATTGGGTCTTTCTTTTTGGTACATATAATTTAATTGTCATCTAGTAAGATTATATTGAGCTTCCCAGGTGGCTCAGTGGTAAAGAATTGACCTACCAGTGCAGGAGTCGTAGGTTTGATTCCTGGATCAGAAGATCCCCTGGAGGAGGAAATGGCAACCCATTCCAGTATTCTTGCCTGGAAAATTCCATGGACAGAAGAGCCTAGTGGGTTACTGTCCATGAGGTCACAAAGAATGGGACATGTCTTAGTGACTCAACAATATTACATCAGTTTACTATCACACTAGAGCTTATGAGAATTTTTATTTCCTTGAATTCTCACCTCTCTATGGCAATACTTTATATATCATATACTTAAATTTGTGGGATCCCCTGGTGGCTCAGACGGTAAATAATCTGTCTGCAATGTGGGAGACATGGGTTCAATCCCTGAGTTATGTAGCTAAATACATAAATATTTAATAAATGTCTATAACTCATATATATATATATATATATATATATATATATATATATATATATAGGGGCCTAAATGAAAGATCAATTTTTAAATTGATAAACTGAACAATATGAATATGAATGCAGCTATTAATACAAATACACTTCTTCAAAGTATTATATTTTTAAAATATCTTTATCCATTTGATGGACAAATGGACTGTTTCGCTATTTTTCAGATTTCTTTGGTTATAAATGAAGTTGGACGTGTTTGCATATTTATTTTCTAGTAATGGCCCTTTTCTTCTGATTTGCCTGTATATATTCATTGTCCACTTTCCTATTGCTTAGTTCATCTTTTGTTTATTGATTTATTAGAGAAAATTTAAATCTTAAACATATTAGGAGTTTGTCATATATGTTGCAAACTTTTTTTTCTGGCTTGATATTTGCCTTTCAGACATGTTTATTAGGCAATCCTTACTTGGAGAAAGAAATTAAGGGAGAACTAAATGTCTTGGCTTGGAGACTGAGATGAATTAGGCAGGCCACAAACAGTAATGATGCATCCTTGACCATTGCATACATTCCCATGTAAGTTGATGTTGAATAGAAAATAGGACTTCATGACCCTTCAGGGTGTGGTGACAGATGCCATTAGGAAGAGGCTTGTAGACTACCTGGAGAGAGACTTCCACTGGAGTTATGCACTGCAAAGAGAGACCACAAAGCTCCCAGAGAACAAGAGAGGGAAAAAAGATGGAAATATCTATGCAGAAGGAAATAAGGTGTTCTTCCATGCAGGAAAGCAGAGTCTTCACTAATGTGTGAATTGTCAATTTCCAAGTAAGTGACTTGAGCTTATACCTAAAGTGTACAGGAAATACCTAAATGATCTGTGAGTTCAGAAAATCAGAGGATCTCCAGAGAATCTCAGTGTGAGCATTAAAATCAATATTGTCTCATCCAAAATACTTGCAAAAAGGTAAAATGGTTGTCTGAGGAGGCCTTACAAATAGCTGTGAATAGAGGAGAAGCAAAAGGCAAAGGAGGAAAGGAAAGATATACCCATCTGAATGCAGTTTCAAAGAATAGCAAGGAAAGGTAAGAAAGCCTTCCTCAGTAATCAGTGCAAAGAAATAGAGGAAAACAATAGAATGGCAGTTGCCAACATCTGCTGAATCATTGGAAAGGCAAGAGAGTTCCAGAAAAACATCTATTTCTGCTTTATTGACTATGCCAAAGCCTTTGACTGTGTGGATCACAATAAACTGTGGAAAATTCTGAAAGAGATGGGCATACCAGACCACCTGACCTGCCTCTTGAGAAACCTGTATGCAGGTCAGGAAGCAAAGTTAGAACTGGACATGGAACAACAGACTGGTTCCAAAGAGGAAAAGGAGTATGTCAAGGCTGTATATTGTCACCCTGCTTATTTAACTTATATGCAGAGTACCTCATGAGAAATGCTGGGCTGGAAGAAACACAAGCTACAATCAAGACTGCCAGGAGAAATATCATTAACCTCAGATATGCAGATGACACCACCCTTATGGCAGAAAGTGAAGAGGAACTAAAAAGCCTCTTGATGAAAGTAAAAGAGGCAGGTGAAAAAGTTGGCTTAAAGCTCAACATTCAGAGAAAATGAAGATCATGGCATCTGGTCTCATCACTTCATGGCAGATAAATGGGGAAACAGTGGAAACAGTGTCAGACTTTATTTTTGGGGGCTCCAAAATCACTGCAGATGGTGAATGCAGCCATGAAATTAAAAGATGCTTACTCCTTGGAAGGAAAGTTATGACCAACCTAGATAACATATTCAAAAGCAGAGACATTATTTTGCCAACAAAGGTCCGTCTAGTCAAGGCTATGGTTTTTCCAGTAGTCATGTATGGATGTGTGAGTTGGACTGTGAAGAAAGCCGAGTGCTGAAGAATTTTGAACTGTGGTGTTGGAGAAGTCTCTTGAGAGTCCCTTGGACTGCAAGGAGATCCAACCAGTCCATCCTAAAGGAAATCAGTCCTGAAAATTCATTGGAAAGACTGATGCTGAAGCTGAAACTCCAATACTTTGGCTACATGATGTAAAGAGCTGACTCATTGCAAAAGACCCTGATTCTGGGAAAGATTGAAGGCAGGAGCAGAAGGGGACAATAGAGGATGATGATTGGATGGCATCACCGACTCACTGGACATGAGTTTGAGCAAATTCCAGGAGTTGGTGATGGACAGGGAGGCCTGGCGTGCTACTGTCCATGGGGTCGCAGAGTTGGACACGACTGAGCAACTGAACTGAAGTGACTGAAACTACTTGAGAAAAGATTCCCTAAAAATCCACCCATTATGAAATACCAGATTAGGAATTTGGAAGTGTGGAGGGAGGTAGTGTTCATAGGCTCATAAACAACCTTTGGAATAAATATTTGCCTAAATTAAGCTTATTTATAAGACTATGGGGAAAGAATATCTCAGATATTTCCATGTTGCTGCAAGGATGAATGTGGTAATCCAGCAATATTCCATGAAATTAATTCCTTGGGAAAGCCAAGTAAGAATGCACTGGCATGAATATCACCCTCATGTAAGCTGTGTTAGCAACGACCAGTTGTGCTAGTCAGCCTTTCCAGTCATTCCCCTATAAACTGATGTGAAACACAGAAGCCCAACAATGAATATCTGAAAGGAAATGAAAGAGAAGGAAAACCAGAGTAGATTAACTCTGCCTTACTCATATTTAAAATAATTTATAATTCCTGTACTGACAACTGACACTGAGTTTTGCTTGGAAAACTCAACAGCCTCAAACAGGCTCCTTTCCCATACTTAGCTCCTCTATCCAATTTCACATTAAAACTTATTCCACTTGACAGTATAATTTTCCTGGCTCTGTATATGGAACTATCTTAATCTATTCTTAAATGTGTTGATTACCTTGTCAGAAATTAACGATCCTGCTATTTCTACTTTGCACTCAGCTGTCCTGCTTTAATTATGCTGGAACATTAATATCCTGGAGCAGCCATTTCCCAGTGTTCCCAGACATCATGAAATACGATAGGAAATTTATCTTTTCTCATATATCTTGTCTACACATTGACTTTCTTGTTCCTTAGTCCCTTTATAGCAGGGTGTCTTGTTATTAAATAGGCATCTAAATCTATCCAGAAATTTATTAGACCTGCTCTTCTATCTGAGTGAACTGCTAAGTGTCATCTTTAAAAATTTCAGAACCCTAGATATTTTATATCTAGTGGCATTTCCATTATTAAAAGGCAAAGTGAAAAGGAAGATTTTAAAAGCAGAAATCCAAAACACAGACTTAAATTTCATTGATGTTTTACTAAAACAAAAAGATTGTGAGAGAAAATAAACAGAGAAAGCTATGCACAAGGACAGTGCTGCATGATATTAAAAAACATTTTTTGACACTAAGATGCTTAAAAATATCTTAAAGAAGGTAGAAGAGACTTAGCAGACATAAGGAAACATGTTTTCATTTCATAGAGAGATGACATGGCATTCTGATTTGCCAAGTGTGTGCATGCATGCTCAGTTGCTCGGTCATGTTCAACTCTTTTGTGACTCCCAAGGACCAGAGTCAGCCAGCCTCCTCTGTCCAGGGGATTTTTCAGGCAAGAATACTGTAGTGGGTTGCCATTTCCTCCCCTAGGGGATCTTCCCAACCCAGGGATGGAAATCACCTCTCCTGCACATCTCCAGCATTGGCAGATTCTTTACCATCTGAGCCACCTGGGAAGCCTCCTGATTTATCGTGACTTGAAGCCAAGTCTTCCTACTCCTGACTGGGATCTGTTATTTGTATAATCTCAATCTAACAAAACACAGATTAATGACTTGTACAAGATTCAAAGAGGAAGGGACTCTTGAGATGGACTTTGAGAGAAAGGTGATTTTCTCAGGTTGGTTCCTGCAGCATGATCAATGAAAAATATTTACTGTTGATGAATCAAAATTCTCCAAGCTAGGCTTCACCAGTACGTGAACTGAGAACTTCCAGATGTTTCAGTTCAGTTCAGTCACTCAGTCATGTCCGACTCTTTGCGACCCCATGAATTGCAGCACGCCAGGCCTCGGTGTCCATCACCAACTCAAACTCACGTCCATCGAGTCAGTGATGCCATCCAGCCATCTCATCCTCTGTCGTTCCCTTCTCCTCCTGCCCCCAATCCCTCCCAGCATCAGAGTCTTTTCCAATGAGTCAACTCTTCACATGAGGTGGCCAAAGTATTAGAGTTTCAGCCTCAACATCAGTCCTTCCAAAGAACACCCAGGACTGATCTCCTTTAGAATGGACTGGTTGGATCTCCTTGCAGTCCAAGGGACTCTCAAGAGTCTTCTCCAACACCACAGTTCAAAAGCATCAATTCTTTGGCACTCAGCTTTCTTCACAGTCCAACTCTCACATCCATACATGACTACTGGAAAAACCATAGCCTTGACCAGATGGACCTTTGTTGGCAAAGTAATGTTTCTGCTTTTCAATACGCTATCTAGGTTGGTCACAACTTTCCTTCCAAGGAGTAAGCGTCTTTTAATTTCATGACTACAGTCACCATCTGCAGTGATTTGGAGCCCAAAAAATAAAGTCTGACACTGTTTCCACTGTTTACCCATCTATTTCCAATGAAGTGATGGGACCAGATGCCATGATCTTCGTTTTCTCAATGTTGAGCTTTAAGCCAACTTTTTCACTCTCCTCTTTCACTTGCATCAAGAGGCTTTCTAGTTCCTCTTCACTTTCTGCCATAAGGGTGGTGTCATCTGCATATCTGAGGTTATTGATATTTCTCCTGGCAATCTTGATTCCACCTTGTGCTTCTTCCAGCCCAGCGTTTCTCATGATGTACTCTGCATATAAGTTAAATAAGCAAGGTTACAATATACAGCCTTGACATACTCCTTTTCCTGTTTGGAACCAGTCTGTTGTTCCATGTCCAGTTCTAACTGTTGCTTCCTGACCCACATACAAATTTCTCAAGAGGCAGGTCAGGTGGTCTGGTATTCCCATCTCTTTAAGAATCTTGCACAGTTTATTGTGATCCACACAGTCAAAGGCTTTGGCATAGTCAACAAAGCAGACGTAGATGTTTTCCTGGAACTCTCTTGCTTTTTTGATGATCCAGTGGATGTTGGCAATTTGATCTCTGGTTCCTCTGCCTTTTCTAAAACCAGCTTGAACATCTGGAAGTTCACAGTTCACATATTGCTGAAGCCCGGCTTGGGGAATTTTGATCATTACTAGCATGTGAGATGAGTGCAATTGTGTGATAGTCTGAGCATTCTTTTAAGCTGCATTTAGAAAAGGCAGAAGAATCAGAAATCAAATTGCCAACATCCATTAGATCATAGAAAAAGCAGGAGAATTACAGAAAAACATCTACTTCTTCTTCATTGACTATGCTAAAGCCTTTGACTGTGTGGATCACAACAAACTGGAAAATTCTTAAAGGAATGGGAGTATCTGATCAACTTACCTGCCTCCTGAGAAATCTGTATGCAGGTCAAGAAGCAATAGCTAGAACCAGACATGGAACAACAGACTGGTTACAAATTGGGAAAGGAGTACATCAAGGCTGTATATTGGTCAACTCACTTATTTAACTTGGATGCAGAGTACATCATGTGAAATGATGGGCTGGATGAAGCACAAGCTGGAATAAAGATTGCTAGGGAAAATATCAATAATCTCAGATATGCCGATGACACCACACTTATGGAAGACATTGAAGCAGAATTAAAGAGCCCATTGATGAAAGTGAAAGAAGAGAGTGAAAAAGTGGGCTTAAAACTCAACATTCAAAAAACAAAGATCATGGCATCCAGTTCCATCACTTCGAGGCAAATAGATGGGGAAACAATGGAAACAGTGACAGAATTTATTTTGGGGGGCTCCAAAATCACTGCAGATAGTGACTGCAGCCATGAAATTAAAAGATGCTTGCTCCTTGGAAGAAAAGTTATGACCAACCTAGACAGCATATTAAAAAGCAGAGACATTACTTTGCCAACAAAGGCCCATCTAGTCAAGGCTATGGTTTTTCCAGTAGTCACGCATGGCTGTGAGAGTTGGATCATAAAGAAAGCTGAGCACCAAAGAATTGATGCTTTTGAACTGTGGTGTTTGAGGATGCTCTTGAGAGTCTCTTGTACTGCAAGGAGATCAAACCAGTCCATCCTAAAGGAGATCAGTCCTGGGTGTTCATTGGAAGGACTGATGCTGAAACTGAAGCTCCAATACTTTGGCCACCTGATGCAAAGAACTGACTTATTGGAAAAGACCCTGATGCTGGCAAAGATTGAAGGCAGGAGGAGAAGGGGACAACAGAGAATGAGATGGTTGATGGCATCTCTAACTTGACGGACATGAGTTTGAGCAAGCTCCAGGAGTTTGTGATGGACAGGAAGGCCTGGCATGCTGCAGTTCATGGGGTCACAAAGAATTGGACGTGACTGAGCAACTGAACTGAAATCCTTTGAGGAAGCAGTGGGGGAGTAAGGCAAGGATTTGAAGGATGAGAAACTGCACTGGATCCTAGACAGTAATTGAAAACATTTTCCAAAGAGTTTGAAGACTAAAGGAATAGGATAGGGTGACAACTTAAATGGATAAAAAGGTAAAAAGAAGGTTTGCTGTTCATTTGTATGATCAACATTTGCTGGCAGTATGTAAAGAACTAACAAAAATTAAAAATTTATGAGAAAGAGAACAATTTATGAAATCAGGGTGGCAAGATGGTGAAATCAAATAAACAACTGGTTGATTTTGAATGAGAAACCAACTGTCAGAGTCAAAGAGACACAGGTGAGGATTTGGAGAGAAACAAAATTGAAGGGGCTTATTCTCAATGCCTTCATTCTTTTGGGAGATGAACCCATGAGGTCACATCCTAAGAATGAGGCAGAGAAAATCAAGTTGGAGACTTGTGACTGAAATGGATCTGAATATCTGGGGTAAGGAATGGGAAAGGAAGTCAGTGAGAGATGATCTGAGTAAAAGACTTTCCCAGCAGTTTGGATCCAGTAACATGGAGGGGACAGTGGAAACTAATCTTATTTTCTCCAGTTGTGCTGAAAAGCTCAGGGCAAAGAAGATGAAAATAGTTGCTTAGGTTCCCAGGGGTTCAGAGGACCAAGGAGGAAGAAGCCAGAGGACGTGTGGAAAGGAAGACTGATGTGGAGGTGAGTGCTCCATAGACCACAGCACAGAATGGAGGCTTGAGAAACATGGAGGCTGTATTGGGAGATAGGAAAAGGATCAGGTAAATCAAGAGGGCTGGGAAAAACCTCATATCAGTCTTTGGGAATAGGGAAATGGAGTGATGTAAGTTGTTCCAAAGAAAAGGGTTACAGCTTTTGGTCTTAATAAAAATCATCATAAGAAGCCTCAATCCAGACTCAGCATATATGTGTCTGTGTGAATCCTTATATCTACTCCAGCAGGTTATTCCTGCTTTTAATTGTTCATATTCAAATTCTTTGCAGGACCTATGGCTCTGGGCTATAAGAGATTACGGTTTATATGATTCAAAAGCAGAAAGAGTTAATCTTCCTTCTTCCTGTGATTGATTTACATTGTTCTTCCTTGCCATCAACACATTTTCCTTGAAAGCTCAGTATCCTTTGACTACTCACTCTGTTCTAGAAATTGTGTTACATTAGAAATAAAAAAAAAATAAGATATAGGTCTCTGGTCTCCAGAAGCTTACAGTCTGATGTAAGCTAACAAAGATAGGTATGTAAGGAGATAATTTCAGTACAATGTATGATGCTAGGATAGTTCAGTTCAGTTCAGTTGCTCAGTTGTGTCTGACTCTTTGCGACACCATGAACTGCAGCATGCCAGGCCTCCCTGTCCATCTCCAACTCCCAGAGTTTACTCAAACTCATGCCCATTGAGTCAGTGATGCCATCCAACCATCTCATCCTCTATCGTTCCCTTCTCCTGCCTTCAATCTTTCCCAGCATCAGGGTCTTTTCCAATGAGTCACTTCTTTATATCAGGTAGCCAAAGTATTGGAATTTCAGCTTCAGCAGCAGTCCTTCCTATGAATATTTAGGACTGATTTCCTTTAGGATGGATTGGTTGGATCTCCCTTGCAGTACAAGGGACTCTCAAGAGTCTTCTCCAACACCACAGTTCAAAAGCTAGGATAGTAGTATTTCATTAAAAGGTGCTACACAAGGGGTCTATGTCACATACTCTGAGAAAACTGCCACCTTACACAAGGTTAAACAGGATTCTTTAATGTAGAACTTATCAGAGTTTCTAACATGTTACTGTGCAGGGCAAACCTTCCTATGTGTATGTGGAAGAGTAGAGATCTAGCATGCAAAATTTCTCCAACTCATTTGACCACGTAACCGGTTTTCAATAGAACAATTCAAGGGATTTGTACTCCATGGGACATACTCTGATAAGTGTTGACATATGGAAGCACTTTGAGACCCCAAAGTGACTCTTTGTGACCCCATGGGCTATACAGTCCATGGAATTCTTCAGGCCAGAATACTGGAGTGGGTAGCCTTTTCTTTCTTCAGGGCATCTTCCCAACCCAGGGATCAAGCCCAGATCTCCTGCATTGCAGGTGGATTCTTTACCAGCTGAGCCACAAGGGAATTCCAACAGTACTGAAGTGGGTACGTTATCCTTTCTCCAGTGGGTCTTCCTGACCCAGGAATTGAACTGGAGTCTCCTGCATTGCAGGTGGATTCTTTACCAACTGAGCTATCAGGGAAGCACGCTGACATAAGGTTCTTGCCTGGTTAAAGTAGGAAGTCAAGAAACACCTGGAGTGAAAGACAAATTTGGCCTTGGAGTACAGAATGAAGCAGAGCAGAGGCTAATAGAATTCTGCCAAGAGAATGCACTGGTCATAGCAAACACCCTCTTCCAACATCACAAGAGAAGACCCTACACATGGACATCACCAGATGGTCGACACTGAAATCAAATTGATTATATTCTTTGCAGCCAAAGATGGAGAAGCTCTATACAGTCAGCAAAAACAAGACCAGGAGCTGACTGTGGCTCGGATCATGAACTCTTTATTGCCAAATTCAGACTGAAATTGAAGAAAGTGGAGAAAACCACTAGATCATTCATATATAACCTAAATCAAATCCCTTATGACTATACAGTGGAAGTGAGAAATAGATTTAAAGGACTAGATCTGATAGACAAAGTGCCTGATGAACTATGGATGGAGGTTCGTGACATTGTACAGGAGACAGGAATCAAGACCATCCCCAAGAAAAAGAAATGCAAAAAAGCAAAACGGCTGTCTGAGGAGGCCTTATAAATAGCTGTGAAAGATGGGAAGTGAAAAGCAAAGGATAAAAGGAAAGATATACCCATTTGAATGCAGAGTTCCAAAGAATAGCAAGGAGAGATAAGAAAGCCTTCCTCAGTGATCAATGCAAAGAAATAGAGGAAAGCAATGGAATGGGAAAGATTAGAGATCTCTTGAAGAAAATTAGACATACCAAGGGAACATTTCATGCAAAGATGGGCTCGATAAAGGACAGAAAAAGTATAGACCTAACAGAAGCAGAAGATATTAAGAAGAGGTGGCAAGAATACACAGAACTGTACAAAAAAGATCTTCATGACCCAGATAATCATGATGGTGTGATCACTCATCTAGAGCCAGACATCCTGGAATGTGAAGTCAAGTGGCCCTTAGGAACCATCACTACGAACAAAGCTAGTGGAGGTGATGGAATTCCAGTGGAGCTGTTTCAAATTCTGAAAGATGATACTGTGAAAGTGCTGCACTCAATATGCCAGCAGATATGGAAACTCAGCAGTGCCCACAGGACTGGAAAAGGTCGGTTTTCATTCCAATCCCAAAGAAAGGCAATGTCAAAGAATGCTCAAACTACTGCGCAATTGCACTCATCTCACATGCTAGTAAAGTAATGCTCAAAATTCTCCAAGCCAGGCTTCATCAATACTTGAACCATGAAATTCCAGATGTTCCAGCTGGTTTAAGAAAAGGCAGAGGAACCAGAGATCATATTGCCAACATCCACTGGATCATCAAAAAAGCAAGAAAGTTCCAGAAAAACATCTACTTCTGCTTTATTGACTATGCCAAAGCCTTTGACTGTGTGGATCACAATAAACTGTGGAAAATTCTGAAAGAGATGGGACTACCAGACCACCTGATCTGCCTCTTGAGAAACCTGTATGCAGATCAGGAAGCAAAGTTAGAACTGGACATGGAACAACAGACTGGTTCCAAAGAGGAAAAGGAGTATGTCAAGGCTGTATATTGTCACCCTGCTTATTTAACTTATATGCAGAGTACCTCATGAGAAATGCTGGGCCAGAGGAAGCACAAGCTAGAATCAAGATTGCCAGGAGAAATATCAATAACCTCAGATATGCAGATGACACCACCCCTATGGCAGAAAGTGAAGAGGAACTAAAAAGCCTCTTGATGCAAGTGAAAGAGGAGAGTGAAAAAGTTGGCTTAAAGCTCAACATTGAGAAAACAAAGATCATGGCATCTGGTCCCATCACTTCATGGCAGATAGATGGGGAAACAGTGAAAACAGTGGCTGACTATTTTTCTGGCTCCAATATCACTACAGATGGTTATTGCAGCCATGAAATTAAAAGATGCTTACTCCTCAGAAGGAATGTTATGACCTGCCGGGAGCCAGCGTGAGGAATCCTGCCCATGACAAGGTCATGAGGAAGGAAGCCTGACAAAACGCAAGGATGTGATTAGGCTTCAGGGGTTCCCCTGGAATTTCCTGAGCATCCACCCCCCCAAAAATAAGAATCTGCCTGCTTTTCCACTCTTCTGATATTCTCTGGAAACAGTCAAATCAGGGCTTTAGTCTGCATTTGAAAGGGATGTTTCAGTTAAACCCCCTCTGATAACTCTCTAGCTTGCCTAACAGGTTCCCCTGGACCTCTTGCAGCTTGTGAATTGCTTACAGCCCCCCAGCCATGAGAGGCACAAAGCTTAAACCATCTTAAAGATACAGAGCCTTTTCTAAAGAGTTAAAAATCATATTGGTAGAGGGTTTTCACTGTTGACTCAATGACTACTGCCAGGCCTCCATATTCTTTTATCTTTTAGGCACCTGGGAGGATGTTAATCAATGTAAACGGGATATGGAAAAAGATATATGGTAGTTTTGATGTTAGCAACACTAGACTTTTGAGTTAATTACTTTTCTTTTGTTATAAATCACTGTACTCCTTTTACTTGTTATAAGTTGCTGTATCTTTGCTATGTAAGAATGTAACTTTATTTAGTGCTTTCTGGGAGTGGCATCAGACTTTGGGAAGATCAACACAAATAAGTCTTCTGGTTGACAAACCCTTATCAGAAAAAAATGCTGTAAAATGTTAATTGGCCCTTTTGGCCGGAAGATGATGTAAATTACCTAAGACTTGTGTATACAACTAGGTATGCAGAGAGAAAAGCCTGGTTTTGATAAGAGTCTGGGGTTGCTAACACTGCATAATTTTGCATTACCCATTGATCTCTATGTACAATCAAAAAGGTATAAAAGGCCTTTCTAGACAATAGAGGCCGGGGCCAGTCGCTGGACTGGTTTCCCCCGTGTCTCCTCTCTAATTTCTGGCTGAATTCCCATCTGGGGCGTGGAGGCTCACCATGTATACTTACTTGTCCCGGCTTTTAAGATTCAGGTGAGGGGGAGCCCAAGGCGGGGCACCCCCGATATTCAAGAGGACTCCAGTGGCCTAACGTCGATGGTGCAAGCTCCTTGTCTGGAACTTTATTGGCTTCCCACGTAAACCAAGTTATTCAGCCTTCTGTCTCCACTTAATTTTCCTACTACACTATTTCTCCCTAATCTAATCTTATATTAATAAATAAATAAGTCTTTCCTCGCCAACGCCGTCCTTGCTTCGAATTCCCTGGATCCACTGGGGCTGGACCACTGCAATGACCAAGCTAGACAGCATATTAAAAAGCAGAGACATTACTTCACCAACAAAGGTCTGTCTAGTCAAGGCCATGGTTTTTCCAGTAGTCATGTATGGATGTGAGAGTTGGACTGTGAAGAAAACTGAGCACCGAAGAATTGATGCTTTTGAACTGTGGTGTTGGAGAAGACTCTTGAGAGTCCCTTGGACTGCAAGGAGAGCCAACCAGTCCATTCTAAAGGACATGAGTCCTGGGTGTTCATTGGAAGGATTGATGTTGAAGCTGAAACTCCAATACTTTGGCCACCTGATGTGAAGAGCTGACTCATTGGAAAAGACCCTGATGCTGGGAGGGATTGAGGGCAGGAGGAGAAGGGGACGACAGAGGATGAGATGGTTGGATGGCATCATGAACTTGATGGACATGGGTTTGGGTTGACTCCGGTGGTTGGTGATGGACACAGAGACCTGGCCTGCTGCGGCTCATGGGGTCGCAAAGAGTCGGACATGACTGAGCGACTGAACTGAACTGGTTAAAAAAATGTATATTTTTCAAACTGGCTATATGAAGGTTTTCTCTATATTCTTAAGTGACTTTTGAAGTTTGTTCTTTAATCTTACAACAGAATAAAGATGTAGATTTTGAAGGGTTTACCATGCAGATGTTAATGACTACTGAGCTGATCATTAAGCCTGACCCAGATGAAAGAGTATATCTGGTCATGCTCTCATTTATGGGCCATTTAAAATTTTTTTCAAAAGAAATATTTAATGAGCATGATACTGAGTTCCTTCCAGTGCCTCTAATTAACAGACTACTTAGTGATTTTTGTTAAAAGGAAAATTCTTTTTTTTTTAAAAGGAAAATTCTTTTCCAGTCAAAAGATATTGCAGGACCTAACATAGGTTCTTTAGTGACCAAGCACAACGTCACCCCAAGGATTTGAATATAAAGGCTAATGTTTGTGCTTCATCATTACACACTTTCTGACAATGACTCTAGTCTCTCCTGACTTTTGGCTTTCAGGAAAAGCATTCTGGAGTGAATTGTTTGCTCCCCTCATGACTATTTCTGGTGTGTGAAAGTTTCAGTGTAAGTCTTGATTACTGTTCTATATTTAGTAATGTGCTAAGGACAATCAGATCAAGAAAACCCATTTCATAGGACTTCTCTGGTGGTCCAGTGGTTAAGAATCTGTCTTGCAATGCAGGGGACTTGGGTTAGATCCCTGGTCTGAGACTAAGATCCCACATGCTGTACAGTAACTATGCCCAAGTACTACAACGAAAGTTCCTGCATGACAGAACGAAGATCCCACAAAGGCCCAAAGCAACCAAATAAATACATTTTTAAAAAAGGAAAAAGAAAACCATTTCATGATTCATGGTTTTTCAAAATGTTTCTAAAACATTAACAAATATATTAGTTGATGATTATGTAAGCATAGCAGTCTGGTACTATCAAAATGAATGTTTAACTCAGACCTGATTTTTAATTTAAAGAAAAGTTAAGGTACAGAATTAGTCACATACTGAAGAGATGATACTTTGGCCACCTCATGCGAAGAGTTGACTCATTGAAAAAGACTCTGATGCTGGAAGGGATTGGGGGCAGGAGGAGAAGGGGACGACAGAGGATGAGATGGCTGGATGGCATCACCAAACGGTGGACATGAGTTTGGGTGAACTCTGGGAGTTGGTGATGGACAGGGAGGCCTGGAGTGCTGCAATTCATGGGGTCGCAAAGAGTCGGACACGACAGCGACTGAACTGAAAGAGATGATGCTTATGAATCCTTATGAGGATCAGGACCTAGAAAAAAAAATCCTGTAGTCTCTTTGTTCAAAAGAGACTAAAGAATTCTCTTTTCTCTCTCACTCTTGCTCTCTCTCTGGCTACATTTAATCAATGGCAATTACGTGCCAGGTGCTAAGCTGAGGGCTTTACATGCACCATAAGCCTATGAGGTAGGTACTGCTAATACACCCATTTTGTATAAGAAGAGCAAGGCTCAGAGAGACTCACATACCTAGCCCCAAGTATAAAGGCATAAAAGCCAGAGAATCCACAGCCAAGTCTCAGGCATGATGCCATTCTTCCTTCTACCCCACAGATCTCCTTTGTCTATGTTGAAGCACCTTGAATTTTGACCTTTGGAGCCAAAGTTTTGACCTTGGAGCCTTGAATTTTGGCTCCTTGGAGCCAAAGTGATTTCTAAAATAGAACAACTGAGAGTCAATAATAAAGTCCCGGAAATCTTTGGAAGTCTTGAGTTAGGGCTGGTTTCTCCTCACCTGATCCTATAGTTTTGACATAAGCCAGAAGAGAGCTAGGGGCATAAAGCATAGTACAAAAGGCGTGGCTTCTGGATTGAAAAAGACTTGGATTTACCTCTCTGCTCTGCCTCTTAGTAACTGTGTGATGTTGAATAAGGTCCTTAATTTCCCTCATCTGTTAAATGCAGCTATATAGCCTTCCTTCCTAAGGTGTTGTGGAACCAAATGAAGTAATGCATGTCGAATATTTAGCATTGCTCCTGGCACATGGAAAGCAGTCAATGAAAGTCCCTAGTCCTGTTGGCAGCTATGACATTATACATAATCCACCCATATGGCTGTTTGGCTAGAATGATCTCAGGAACATTCTTATCATTGCTACTATTCCTTAAATAGAAATATTAATATATATTATAGTTTCTATCAAACATTAGACTTGGGAGCTAGCAGGGACTTGTTAATCAAATCAACCCATTGTCCTTAAAATGGTCTGGTTAAGAGCAAATGTTGAAATAAAGGTAAAGAAGCATTCAGAGTGGAAGCTACCTGGGAAGGCACAGATGAGGTAACATGTAGGGACAAACAAAAGGAAAGAGGGAAAAAAGTCCTGACTTTTTTACAGTTCTGTGCAGGCTGCCCTTACTCAGCTCATTTCTAGTCTCACAAGCCAACTCACTGAGAGGTGAAGATAATGTTCATGAAAGCAGGTCACACTCAGGAGCAATGTGAAAGTAAGAGATTATTGTTGTTATTATTTTGACTATGCAGCACAGATACTCACACATATGTACCAAACATCTCTACCAGTGAAAAGTAGGCTGCTGCTGGTGCGGCTGCTAAGTTGTGTCAGTCGTGTCCGACTCTGTGCGACCTGACAGACGGCAGCCCACCAGGCTCCCCCGTCCCTGGGATTCTCCAGGCAAGAACACTGGAGCGGGTTGCCATTTCCTTCTCCAATGCATGAAAGTGAAAAGTGAAAGTGAAGTCGCTCAGTCATGTCCGACTGTTAGCGACCCCATGGACTGCAGCCTTCCAGGCTCCTCCGTCCATGAGATTTTCCAGGCAAGAGTACTGGAGTGGGGTGCCATCGCCTTCTCCGGAAAATTAGGCTAGGTGTATTCAAAATTCACATACAAGGCTTTCAGCCAGGGAACAGGTACAAAAAGGCAGCCACTCACTCTTGATGAGTTGGTCCCTGACCACTGGCCCTTGATTGGCTTCAGGAATGGGGCAGTGAGGACTTGAAGCAGAGGCAGGGAAGGGTTTTCCTCACAACAGCGGCATATGTGCAGCGAACTCTGAGCTCAGGCATCCATTTCTAGTAGGATGTGACCCGGAGTTGGTATAACTTTGACTTCTAGAAGGCCAAGGGCACTAAAAGGAGACACTTCACTTCCCTTACAGGAATGTTGTGAGAATTAAATAAAATAAAAGATGGTGCCCATGCCCCAAGGCACATTTGGGAGCCTCACATTCTCCACTACAGAAGAATAGGCCTTCCCCAAAACTGGATGGAAGTCCTGAGCACCCAGGATTGCCATACCAGAGGCAAAGGGCAGGATTCTGACAGTCTATAGACCATGGATCAAACCCCAGCTCTGTCACTTACCAGCCTTAGAAAGTCCACTCTCATTCTTTTACTTACTCATTTTTCAGTGTCATATTTTTATGGGAAAAGAGATGGACAATGAACAAGTGGACAAACAAATGAGAAAATTTCAGATCAGGGTAAATGCTATGCACAAAATAAACTAGGTGATATCTTGTAGAATAATCTGGGCATGGAAAAAGCAGTTGCAGACCAGGTGGTCAGGCAGTTCCTGTCTAAAAGGAGACATCTGACCAGGACAGAAGAACAAGAACCATCTTGACATAGGATAAGTGGGCGAGGGGACTGCAAGCATGATGTCCCCAGTGAAGGAAAGGCCTTGGGACTCAGGAGACCGAGAGAAGGCCAGCGGGACCATGGGGACTGTGTGACCATGTGATCATGGGCAGAGCAAAGGAAGGTGAAGCTCATGAAGGATGCAGGGGCCAGATGGTACAGGGCCTGATGAGCCACAGAAGGGAATGCGGCTTTATTCTAAAGACCACAGGACAGTTTCTGGCAGGAGAGTGGCCTGATCCTATTTCCATTTCAAGATGATGATTCTGGTGGCTGCATGCGAGTGTCGAGAGCAAGGTGGAAGCAGAAAAACCAGATAGAAAGATACGGAGCAATTTAGGTAAGAAATGATGGTGGCTTAGACTAGGGTGGTGGTTGGGGACACAGAAGTAAACATAACTGAGATGTATTTTAAAGGCACAACTGTATAGGATTTTGTCTGGGGTACAGCGGCAAGGTAACAGCAAGAATAGTACTATATTAACTTTTGGAAACTTCAGTTTCTTCACTTTTAAATTTATAGAGCAGCAAGGTGAGTATATTTAGCAAACTGCATTGTATATTTGAAAGTCGCTAAGTGAATAAATCTTAGAAGTTCTTATCACAAGAAAAAATACTCATGAACTATGCGAGGTGATGGATGTTAACTAGATGCACTGTGGTGATCATTTCACAATACATACACCAAACCACTACACTGTGCCCCTCAAACGCATGTCAATCATGTCTCAATTAAGGGAAAAAACTAAGATTGCAAAGTCATTTAAGTGGTAGAATGGAGATTTGAAAACAGACTCCTCAATCATTTCTTTTAATTGCTGTGCTATCCTGTCTCCAGAATGATGGAGAAGAGGCCTAGGAGGCCCAGGGAACACTAATCTATTCTGAGGAAAGAGCCAGAAAAGGAGTTTCTGCAGAAGGGAAGTTCAAGCCAGTGACTGAATTAACAAGAGTGTAGGCAGAGGAAACTGGGTGTGCAATGGCCCAAGGTGGAAGAGAGCAGTGTGTTCCAGGAACTGATCGCAATGTTATTAGAATGGGGGGAGTAAGAGGCAAGGCTGGGGAGAGGCTGATGTTAGAGCAGGCAAGCCTTTTCCCAGAAGAGCAACAGGAAGCCAGAGGGTCATTGAAGGGGAGGCTCCCTCATTACCACTATGCTGCTCCGCTGAGCACAGATCCAAGCAGGCAAAGATGGATTGTGGGTGGGGCTAGATCTTAATTTCAATTTTCAGAATCAACTTACAAAGCCACAGTTCTCATCCAAGGATGGCCTGGCACCTCTGGGGCCATATGGAAACATGTGGAAATAACTTGGGTTGTTGCTGTCATTGCAGATGACAAAATCCCAATCATGTGAGGTATGGCCGCCTACAGAGGCGGCACTGTCCCTTCCAAATTGCCAAGGGGGCCCATACGGGGAAATCCTGCTATTGGCAAAGCTCAAAGTCTTCACTGGAGGAATTAGAAATGTTTTAAGCCATTTCTATGTAGAAGCAAATGTATTGCTGAGAAAACTGAGAGGTGGAGAGGGTAAGTGAGGGGAGGGGGAACAGAGGGGTGAAAATGTATTCACCATACATATTGGAGTGTCATAGGATACGACCTGAAGTCGATGGGAGCAGAAACAGATGATGAGGTGTATCAGAGTTACAAGGGAACCAAGTTAAAAATAAAAATACAGCTAAAAAATTATAAGGAGGATAGAGAAAATGAAAGGAAATGGTATAAATAAGCCAAATTTCTTTTTATAGAAGGGAGTCAGCAAATACTGCTAAGGTTAATGAATCAAGAAATGAGGCAGAAATAGAATATCTGGAATTATAGAGAAAACATCAGAAAATCAGGGGTGAAAACGTTTAGAAAAAGAAGTAGAATTGGAGTTTGAGTACAGGGGTGGTAAGGGGAACTCTGACTTTCCATTTTGCTTCTTCTCTGAAATACCATATGTACATTTGTCTCTGCCTGTATATGTTCCATATTAGTTTCCTCCCTTACTCAGTGCAGTCTGTACGAATGCCAGATGGTTCTCTCACTCTCTGAGAAACTGGTTCTGTTTAGCAAGGACCTTCCAAAAACTATTCACCTCTTTCAGACACGTGTCCAGAGTTTGCTTGTGTTGAACTGTCCCGTCTCCTCATCAGCTCTGGGACTGAATCCATACTAGCTCCTTCTGAGGCTATAAGAACTTCTCTGCCCCCATTGGGTCTAGAGCAATCTTTCCTGAAGTAGGTGGGTAGGATTTGTGTGGTTGTTGGGAGGGTTGGAAGTCAGTCAAAGAAGAAAAGGACAAATTCTCTGGGGCATCTGTAGTTGCTGGGTGGCTTCCTTCCATTCCATGGGAGTCAAATAAGAGCAGGGACTGACACCTAGGAGCAGATAAGTTACTAACAGCCTATCTTTTGTGAGTAAAGATGAGGGGCTGAGGGCAGGCAGAAGAGAGGAGTCAGGTGGGTAGTGCATGAAAGGAGTTAGAATCCGGCATGGCCTGAACATTTACCCTCCAAACACCAGCTCAGCTGGTCCTCTGTTCATCTTTATTTTTATGTGTCCAGTTGGTAGAACTCCTCCTCTATTTTTCTGTATAACCTTTCTGTGAGGCAGTGAGATTGCACTGTTGTTAGTTGTTTACATATTTGTATCTTAACATTCTATCATCTGTGATCTCATTCTCAAAAGTAGAATCTGAGCCTCATTGATCTTTATATCCCTTACACTGAACTTATACCTAATAACGTATGGCCGAATAAAAGAATAAATGAAAGTCAAACAAGTGAATGAAAGGCTTGTTATACTTTCCCTCTTTAAAAACATTAGCAACAGAGGGTGTGGAGTACAGTAAAAATTTTATTACGTGCATCCCTGATTGTATGGATTAGGTACATGTTTGGTGTGTGTGTTACCATAACTATTTGAGAGAGTCAAATAATTGGTAATGGGGACTACCTATTTAGTTAGCATGAAAACAATAAAAGCAGTGCCTATGAGAATGTGTTAAAACTTCTGTGCTTATATTCTACTACAGGTATCATAAATTGGTTTGACTCTTTTAGAAATCAGTAAGTTAAGGAGGCTGTCATGTCATTATAATCATCATTTTTTCTTGCCTAGCAATGGGGAAACATTTTTTTGGTAAATATTTTCAAAGATCTTTGATTAATCATTGTAAAGATTTAATCATGCCCTGGTGTGTATTCTAATGGACTAAGAGTAACCAAGCAACATCATGATGGAAAAAGTGTGCAAAATTTCTTTGCCAGGAAGTTATAGACAAAGCTATGTTTCTGTCCAAATGGTATAACTAAGAGAAATTTGGACCATTAATGTGTGTGAAGAAAGTTCTACTGCTCTGCTGTGTATATCTTTTCTTCAGGAGCCTAGTTACGAACATGATCAACTGAACAGCCACTCTTCAATGATATATCTATTGAGCTTCCATTGTGAGGCATCTGCTTGAAGGAAGGGACCTTCTTTCTTGCACAGAGGGTGCATGAGAGAGATCTTCTCACCAACTGGCAGGTGAAACAAAACAGGTTTTCCCATTCCAGTTGTAATCCGGGTTGTATTAATAGTTAACAGAATTTATTGTATCTGTTAAGCTTCCTTAAGTTTATGAGCTGTAAAATTCAAGAGATCACAATTTTGTTTTGCATTTCCTTTGCGATAAAGATCTCTGTTTTCTTACTTCTATCAATAAGCTTCTGATGGTTCCCTTATGTAAATTCTTTCTGTCTGAGTTGGCTCTCCTATTTTACTGAGCTTCCCATCCTGTGTTCAGCTAGAGGTTTAGGGTGTTGACCTTAAAGCCTCAGTGTAGAACTTTACTCACATTTTCTCTCTCTTTGGACTATTCTCAGGGAGTCTAAGAATTAAACAACAAGCAAACTCCTATGTGGCCATGATTCCGAGAGAGAGAACATTGAAAAGAAGTGAAGGATATAACTCACACATGCCTGGGAACAGGATGTGAGGGTGGGACTTTCAGCTTGAACAGAAGAAAAACAATGCATCATCAGTTGAAAATAATTAAACAGAAACTCACTAACCCAGTCCAGTGACTGGAAATTGCAGAAAGATTCCACTGTACCTTGGTGGGCATGGGCTTCCTAAAGGTGATTTCAGCTTGCATCCAAACGCCCCTTGGGGACTCCAGCACAGACCAGATCTTGTCTTGAACCACATGGTTCTCTTCAAAGATATAAACTGCTAGGGTGTCACTCATTTTTAAAAATCCAGAGATGGCATAATAAAAACGCAAACAATACTGCAGGTTTCCTCGCAGGGAGGGACCGTAGAGCCTTCCAATGTAGCCAGGCTGTGATGTAAGCTTTGTGTTGGCCAGCAAGAAATACCCTGTGAATAGGACAAAGCTTTCAGTGCATCAGCAATGAAAAACCTAAATAATTCAGCCCAGATCATCAAGTGGAAAAATTTGGTTAAAGTAGTGGAATTTGCCAAAAGAGACTATTCTATAGGCTTTAAGGGGTAGCATTTAACAATGTCTGTGGCCTGGGTGATAGAAAATATCTGTGTGACTCTTTTGCTAATAAACCTCCAATTTTAAAGTAACTTCATAAACCAGCATAGATTTCCAACTGCATATGCTCAGGTTTTAGCCATCAATTAGGATGTACACATTTTTTTTTTTTTCCATGCCATGTGGCTTACAGGATCTTAGTTCCCTGATCAGGGATTGAACCCTAGCCCTCAGCAGTTAAAAAAAAAGTAGCATCCTAACCACCAGACTGCCAGGGAATTCTATAACCTTTCATGAAACAAAAAGGATGAAATCATCTTGTGGTTCTCTATTTTTTAGACAAACAGCTGACAACTAGACTGAGTAGTACTGGGTTGCAGAGAACACAAGGCCCAGAGCAGATTTTCCTATTATCTCTGCAATTGTTGCAGGAAGGGGGACCCCTTCCAGGGCCCGAAACTGGGCTCTTGTCTAACACTCGGAAATGAATTGTCTGAGGAGACACATGTGGTGACAAAGCAAGAGATTTTATTGGGAAAGGGCACCTGGGTGGAGAGCAATAGGGTAAGAGAACCCAGAAGAAATGCTCTGTTTCAAAACACGTGGTGTTTCCTTTCTACCTTTCACGAACTCTTCCGGTTGGTGGTGGCTTATTAGTTCTGTATTTTTACCAGGATCTCCTGTCATAAAACAACTCATGCATATGGTTACCATGGTGCTTGGCCAGGGTGGGCGGTTTTAATCACTGTGCTTCCCCTAACAACTCCCCGCTGAGAGACTTCATACTCATACGAAACTAATAAGCTGCCACCAACCGGAAGAGTTCAGGAAAGGTCCAAAGGAGACACCACGTTTCTATCCACTTTCCAGAATCCCTCTCGCTAACATCCATCTTGGCTGAGCGAAGCATGCACCACCATGAAAGACTCTGAATTAAAATGACTGGCCAAAGACCACCTGGAAACTAATCCCATCACCATAAAAATGGAGACTGCCATGCAGCAGAGCTGTCCTCCTGGGTTCCCTTACCCTACTGCTCTCCAGCCGGGTGCCCTTCCCAATAAAATCTCTTGCTTTGTCAGCAAATGTGTCTCCTCAGACAATTCTTTTCCGAGTGTTAGACAAGAGCCTAGTGTCGGGCCCTGGAAGGGGTCCCCCTTCCTGCAACACAGTGACCAGTGGAGTGGGAGAGGTTGCAGGGTCTGGCAGTCCTGAGGGGTAAAGGGTAGGGGTGGTTTATGTATCCAGGCAGAGCTTACTCTCTTGGTCATATGTTAAACTGGATCCTAAAAAGCAGGTTTTTAATCAGACAGACCCTCTCAGGTGCTGAATATCTGATTTTCCCCTACTTCTTTTAAATAGCATGAAAAAATAGGATCAAGAACCTCCCCTACCACCTGCTCTACCACCCCCACGGTAAACTTAAAACAGGTCCTTGTGTCTTACAAAGATGGGGCAGAAAGAAAAAGCCTAATACCTTACTTTTTTCCCCTTTCCTTTTTCTGAGCCTCCTCCACCAGTTCTCTTTTGGGAGCAGTCTTTGGTATACAGTTTAGTTTCATTTAACCTGGCAAAAGCTTCTTTGGTAATTTCATGAGTGTTGTTATGGACTGAATCATGTCCCCTTCCAACCCTTATTCATATGCTGAAGTTTTAACCCCAATGTGACCATATTTGGTGATGGGGCATTTAAGGAGGCAATTTAAGGTTAAATGAGTTACAAAGTCAAGGCTTTAACACCTATGCAACTGGTGTCCTTGTAAGAAGAGGAAGAAACAACATCTCTCTCCCTCTCCTCCCCCAACCCCTCCGCCCCCGCCCCCACCCCCATCTCCCCCTGTGCACACACAGAGGAAAGGCCATATAAAGACACAGTGAGAAGGTGCCTTGTCCAAGTCTGGAAGAGATATCTCACCAGAAACCAACCCCAGTGGTGCCTTGATTGTGGACTCCCCAGCCTCCATAACTGTGAGAAAACAAACTGTTGTTTAAGTCACCTAGTCTGTGATATTTTGTTATGGAAGCCTGAGCAGACTAACACAGGTAGCCATACACCGGCCAGAGCAATCTTTTTAAGTCTAAATTTAATCCTTCACTGCTCTACTTAAAACCTATCAATAGCTTCTCATTTCCTTTATAGTAAAATCCCAGTTGCTTACTCTGGCCTGCCACATCTATGGTCTACCTCCCTTTCTAACTTCATTTTACTTTACTTCCCTCTCAATGGTGCAGCCACACTAACCTAATTCCTGGCAGTGTCTGGCTCTTTCCAAACTCCAGGCCCTCAGAGATGCTGTTCCTTCTGCCTGGGTTGCTCCCATTCTTCCAGCTACAACCCACTTCTCTGAATCTTCGACCAAAAGGAGGTTCTTTATTCTCTCTCAGCTAACTCTTTATTTCTTTCACAGCACACACCACAATTTGTAATCACGCGTCTATCTGTATATATGTTTGTCGTGTTTTTCTTGCCCACTGAAATAATGGTCAGCCAGTGAGGGTGGGATACATACCTGATTTGTTCACTATCATATCCCCTCAGGGGTTAGGCTGGCCAAGGTCAGAATAGGTGTTTATTCTGTAATTCTTTAAGTTTTGCAACCTCTCAGCAAAGAATATAAAATTACAAGTATAAAATTGCAAGCACCTGGTGAAAGTGAGGGGCCCTGAAACCAGCTTCATCAGCTTTCTGGTAAGTCACCCCCATACCCAGTATATAAATATTAATTAGACAGTAACCCTTTGAAAACAAGCCCTTTCCCTCAGTCTCTACTGGAGTGGACTTCACAAGGGCTGTGTTTATGGTGATAGATAATCCTTCCACTGGGGCAGCTCGCACTGATTTCTAAGAGCTTCGTGTAGGCCCATCCATCAAGTGCCCACCCAATACTTCCCAACAGCTGTGATAGCTTTTATGTCCCACCATGTATTATTTACTGCAATAAAACACATATAACACAAAATTTAGCATTTTAACCATTTTAAAGAGTGCAATTCAGTGGCATTTGGTACTTTCACAATGACTGTGCAACCACTATTACCCACTTCCAGAATATTTTCATTACCTCAAAAGAAAATTCTATACCCATTGAATAGTCACTCCCCACCCCCTCTCCCTAGCCCCTGGCAACCGTTAATCTGCTCTCTGTTTCTATGCATTTGCCTTTTCTGGATATCTCATGTAATTGGAATCTAATAGGTTTTTAAAGGTACTTCTCTATCTAAAGTGAAGAGCAATTTCCAAAGGCTTAACTACTTAATTAACTGGTAAATACATCTGCTAGAACAGCAACTTGAATTCCAGTTTTGAAAAATGGTCAAACCCAAGATTACCTATTGTCTTTGCTTCTTCACAGCTGTCCCCCCACCCACCCCCCTCTTTCAAGCTGGTGTCTTGGTGAGAACAACTGGAAAATGGAGCATAATACTAACCCCCACCCCCACCACAACATCCCACACAACAGACTCTGATTTACCTAGGCCTGAAGTGTGGTCTCCTGCCCGGTACATGTTTGGTTTTACTTTCACTCGGGTCCAGCCTGAACCTTCTTTGTCTTGGTAAAAGTTGCAGAGGTCTTCCTCAAAATTGCAGCTTGCTTCTAGGGCACTAAAAGGACGCTCTGAGCAAAGGAAAATCAAAGTTAAAGTAGGCCAAACCCAAGGATCTCAAAGGATGACAACTGATTGACAAATATGCACACATTTGTACTAGGGGAGCTTGCAGAAGCAACACACAACAAAAATATTTTTACCCTAATGGCATGCTGACAGGTTAGCATCAAACCCACGTTTCAGCATGACAGGAAAATTGTTCTTTTCCTCCCTCAAGGGGTAGAAAGAAGGAGCTCTGTTCACATTCTCTACAAAAAACCCAAAGGACCAGACTTCTAAAGAAATTTCCTTTCCTGATGTAAAGACTGAGAGCATTTATTCACATACTTCTTCACAAATCAAATTTCACTCATACAAAATTAAAAAGAAAGAGAAAAAGTACGGATTTTATAGAATTCTTAATTTCTTTCTGACAGATATATAGAAATATTATTTTCCAGAAATAATTTTCCTTTGTTGATCAATCTCTATGTCAGAAGCACAGCCACTGTCTGTTTATAATTGACGTTAGTAGCAGGAGCTGATTTGCTGGAAGAGAATCATTATTCAGTATAAATCACACTGTTCAAACACCGATTCTGTCACTGGTTCTGCTTTTATTTTGGCTTTTGATGAATTCTGGTGTCATTTACTCTGGTCTATAAACATCACCTCATCCCAGATTACCTGGAGGAAATGGAACAAAAAGGTTTCTGCTCTTTCAAAAATAATGTGGTCCTGGCAACAAGTAACTCTAAACCTCACTGTTCATATTGCTCACTGAGTCCAGAGGGGATGAGACTGCAGCGGTTTGGGACACACTCACTGTAGCCAAGTATAATCTTATTCTGCATGCTGACATATACTGGCTTAACCTTTTAGAGCCAGAGAACAGCACTGTTTTGAATAAGCAGAAAATTATCTTTAGACTCAGTGGTAAGAATTCGCCTGCAATGCAGGAAATGCAGGAGGCAAGGGTTTGATCCCTGGTCCAGAAAGATCCCCTGAAGGAGGAAATGGCAACCTAATCTAGTATTCTTGCCAGGGAAATTTCATAGATGGAGGAGCCTGACAGGCTACAGTCCATTGGGTCACAAAAGTGTTGGACATGACTGAGTGACTAAGCACACACAACCTTTTAGGGCCAGAGGTAGCACTGTTCTGAATAAGTGGAAAATTATCTCTGGAGAAACACTTGAGTTCTAGGCATGGGAATCTGATGAAACAGAGAGCTGTTTAGGGACACAGACTCACTATTCTCTCAATTTGTCAATATTCAAAGCAAGAAAACATTCCAGTGGTCTGAGGAGCTGGCCCAACTAAGTGGATGAAAGACACATGGCAACCAAATGCTACAAGGGATCCAAGACTCCATCCTGGTCTAGGAAAACAAACAGCTATAGAAGACTTTATTGGGGCAATTGGTGAAATTAGCATACGGACTATAGATCAATTGATAATATTGTATCAGTGTTAAATTTCTTGAATTTTATAATCATCCCATAGCATGTTGGAGAATGTCTCTGGTTTTAGAAAGTACCTAATGAAGTATTTAATGGTAAAGTGAAGTGAGGTTGCTCAGTCATGCCCGACTCTTTGCAACCCCATGGACTGTAGCCTACCAGGCTTGAGGAGCCTCTCAGTCCATGGAATTTTCCAGGCAACAGTACTGGAGTGGGTTGCCATTTCCTTCTCCAGGGGATCTTCCCAACCCAGGGATCGAACCCGGGTCTCCTGCACTGCAGGCAGACGCTTTACCATCTGAGCCAACAGGGAAGCCTTTTAATGGTAAAAGGACATAATATCTATAACCTATTCTTAAATGGTTGATAAAGCAAATATAGATTTGGCAAAATCTACGTTTGTAGATCTGGGTGAAGAGTATATGGGAGTTCCTTATCATAATCTTGGAAATTGGGTCAGAGTTTAAAATGATACAAAAGTAAAGAGTTTTAAAAATGCTAAATTAGAAAGAAAAGTAAGTAACCACAATACAAAAAAAGAATGGGAAGAAAATGCTCCTACATAACTGGAATCTGATCATATCTGAGACAATATGCCTTAGCAACTGTACAAGGAGAGGCCCCTGAAGAACTAGATAGAAGGAAAGAAAGAGAATTTTCAGTGCTCTAAGACTGGTGGTAACCCACTGTTCTGCCTGACTCTGTCAGCATCAAGTTGAATCTTGAAGCTGTGCAGATAAAGTCATGAAGATATACATTTGAAAATGATTATGAAAACATGCAAACAAAGATCCTTCGACATCCCCCCCCAGAGATCTGAGCCCATGGGAAACCCCATAATGGTCTTCAGTCTTAGTCACCCCTCTTCAACCTGGTAATGAAAAAGCAGATGGAAATTCAGACCTACAGATAGCCACTCAGATAAGAAAATAGGGCAGCACTCCCAAAAGCCATGGATAAAGAGAGTGGAAGGTCAGTGACATTATGCATCAGGAATATATCCCAAGGATAATCTTCTTGGTCATCCAAAAGAGATCCATAACCCATTTCCTAGGTGTGTGGGAGGAGGTGAGAGGTGATAGTAAAACTTGTAAGTAAGCAAGGCTCTGTTGTCTCCATAGTGACAAACTGAGTCACACAGAGAAGATTTTTCTGAGGACACAGTTATATTCTTTTGCTAAACACTTAGTCCTAGCAGTGGATTTGTCGGGGGTCCTGAGACAGTTTTCTGATAAAAAGAAAACCTCAAAAGCATAACTTAAAACCTAAATCTTTTTTGTGCTTATTCTAGCATAAGACACTATCTAATTCCTGAAGATGGGGGCCAGAGGGCTTATTATATATGACCTAAAGTGAGATCCCCAAACACATGAGGTGAATGAAAAGCCTTTGCTTCAGGCTTGTTTCAGAAGTATGTGTCAAGTGGCGATTGAATTTGAGGAGTGTTAATAACATATTTGAAGCATAGGAAGGAATCAGAGGAAATTGGAAGCTCCTGAGCATCAGTTGATCACCCTGTCCCATCAAAAAGAAAAAGAAAAAGTTCTCTTTGAGCCTCACAATGTACCATTTAGTTAATTACTTGATTTCCAATGTCTGAACTTTTTAGAATCAGGAGGCTCTGAAGATAAACTAATCTGATAGAGGGAGAAGATAAACTAGTCTCCATTGGAGAAGAATGGTTGGGAATATTTTTCATCTTTTCCTCTGCTTCATGGAGTTCATAGAGATGAACTCAGTATCAGTCCTTGAGATCTAAGAGGCTTATCAGCCCCTGTAGTACTAGAGAGACTTTGGGTGTGGTGCTTTTTAGACTGTTAGACTTGCGCAGTAGCTCTTATTTTAGCACAGGCCAGCCTAAAAGCAACCTACTCCAGTATTCTTGCCTGGGAAATCCCATGGACGGAGGAGCCTGGTGGGCTGCAGTCCATGGGGTTGCTAAGAGTTGGACACGACTGAGTGTCTTCACTTTCACTTTTCACTTTCATGCATTGGAGAAGGACATGGCAACCCACTCCAGTGTTCTTGCCTGGAGAATCCCAGGGATGGGGGGAGCCTGGTGGGCTGCCGTCTACAGGGTCACACAGAGTCGGACAGGATTGACGTGACTCAGTGGCAGTAGCAGCCTGAAAGCAGGCTGGGACAGCTCAAAGCTGGCAAGGGAATACAGCGAGTGGGACCTAGCACCAGACTGAGGAATCACGCCGGAGCAGGGCTGGGCCACTGATCAGGCAGTGGAGATGCTTGAAGGCCTCTGAGTTAAGGAAGACTGTGACACCTGCAGCTGTAGCCTAGGCAACAACTGGAGCCACATTTCCAAACCAGACAAGAGGTCTAGGCAGTGTGTTGTTGGTGAACGGCCAATTTTGGGACTTAGGCCCACACATATCCTTTTAGAGGTAAATCTGTGAGTGTTAGTACCCTCCCAGAGCCTGGCCTGGGTGTGGGGTGAATCCAAGGCCAGAGAGGAAGCTAGGTCTGCATATGGCAGAGACTGGAGGTCTCTGTTTGGCAGCTGGGCATTAAGGCAGTATTTCGAGAAGTGAGAAGTGAGTGGAATCACCTGTTAGGTATTCAAGGACTTACAGATTAAAATGAGAGCTTATTCCTATGGTCTAGGTTCTGGGTCAAATGTGGTGGATGGGGAGTTTTCAGATGGGAGAGGCCTGGAAAGGGAAGGATGGGGTAAGGTTTCACTATACTCTGTAAGCATCCTTGGGAAATATCTGGGGGGGATGACAAGCAGCTGGTGCTTAATACCTGTGACTCTGAGATAGGTCTCAGGTCTGGGAAACTAGATCAATCTAAGAGCAACCAGATGGTGGGAACAAGATGCTTCATATGTTGAAGTAATTCCTGTCTCAACCTACTAGGGAGATGAGGGAAGAAAATGTCAGATCCAGCTGGGAAAAGCAGAGACAATAAGTCTGGAGGTAACCAAGATGAAGAAAAAAATGTTGGTACCTATTATGAAACAGAAGGACATAAACTATTTGTGAAATGTAAAAGGAAGTAGAAAAACTAGAGGGCTCAGCCTCTAAGACTCAGAATCTGGCCAACAGGTGCTTAATGAAGGGCACAAAACAGGCTCCAGCTTACACATTCATCAAGGCAGTGCCCTTTGCTGGTTCTCTTTAGTTTCTATCTGACTCCCTGTTCTCTAGGGAATGAATGGGAGTATTTTGAAAATTATGTAAATAATATTAGGTCTCATGACCAAGCATTTTCTGTGTGCCATACTGTTCCAAGTCTATCACAGACATTATTAAATCATCAATCTTCCTGACAATTCTATGAAACAGATTCTTCCATCCTTGTCCCATAAACGTGAAAACAGTCTCAGAGACATTAGGTAACAAGCTGAAGGTCACACAGCTTGTAAATGGCAGAGTAGGGATGTGAGTCCAAAGTCCTGGTTCTTAAGCACAATACTTTGATTATGCAGTTAAACCATTTAAAGGAAAGCTGGTATACTAGGAAATTCTGAAGACCAATAGGGAACCTTGGTTAACTATATAAAAATGTGAATCCCTGGTAGTCCCTATGGAGGAAGGGTCTTTATCTGGGCTGGATTTCACAGGCTAAGGGGTCACCATCTCTCTTAACAAATGGTCCTTATTTTGCTGGAATCTTTCTTTTCTTTTCATCAGTCAGTAGAAAAGAGTTCACATATATTCTGTATCTTGGTGGTTCAGTAGATTCTATCACCTTCCAGCTGCAGCTTTACTCCACTTGCTCTCCAATATAGATGCTAAATAAACACCTCTTCTTCTATATGCATAACTTGGAAATATTTTTAAAAGTTCAATGTAAATGTCCAGCGATTGAGAAGAGAAAAAAATAATGTTAAAGAGGTTGTAAAACTATTATTAACATCACTGAAACATTAACTGATGGAATTAGGGAGCAATCATATTTAGAGAAGTAAAACCACTTTGGTTTCTGTGTTCTGCCAAATTTAGAGACTCTTAATTTTTGATTACTGTTAGGATTAAATCATTTTAATTAGAGCATATAAATATGTAAATCAAGTCTGTTCTGTTTCACTAGTTTTTTTTTTAAAGTAGAATTAGTTAAAACTAATATTTGATTTCAGCTAATTAGTAAGTTTCTCTGTAATTTGGAGGTAACAATTTAGCTTGAGTGAAAAATATTCTAAGCTCCTCTGCTTATAGAATATATTCAAAATTGGGGGCACTCTCTGTCCCCCTTCTGATGTCTATGTCAGAAGCTTTCTCTGTCCCTTTTTATCCTCTAATAAAACTCTGCTTCAAAAAAGCTCTTGAGTGATAAAGCCTGGTCCCTGGTCCCGAAGATAAATCTTCTTTGGAGATCAAGAATCCAATATTGTTCACCATAAGATATCATCTTGGGGGCTTGTCTGGGATCTTCAGGACAAGCTTTCAGCTTTTCAACCTCCTCATCAATTGAAGGCTTCCCATGGTGGGTTTCTCTACTTCAAGGAAAGGACTTTCTTCAACTCTGTAAATATCTTCACCAACAGCAATCGTATGTGACACCTCTTCTTGATCTGATGACATCTAACAATCCTAAGATGGACTGATGTAATGATGGACATAATATGAATTTGTGACTGTTTTGCCCCATAAAATCCAGAGGAAGCGATGCTATGCAACTTTTGAGGCTGGGTCATAAAAGGTGCTACAGCTTCCTCCTGGTTCTCTTGGAACATGGCTTCGCCGGAAGTCAGCCAGCAATGAAGTCTGACAACCCTGAGACCACCTTCCTGGAGAGATCATGTGTAAGTGGTTCAGGAGACAGGCCTAACTGAGCTCCCAGACAACTGCCAGCAGCAACTGCCAGTCACGTTTATGAGTTGGCACCAAAACACTCTTTTCATGGTTTTTCAATCTTTTCTGAAGAAAAGGCATTTTGCTTAAGAAGGAAAAGGGAAATTTTATGGAAACCTGTGAGGATGTAATAGAAGAGGTCGAGAAGGCTGAACAGGAAGGAAGCTGGCAATTCCAGAATGCCTTGGTAGAAGGAACTGCTCAACTATCTCCCCCTAGAATTTCTTCCATCTCTGGGTCACTCCAGATAAGATTAAAAGTCCTGAAGAGAGTTTGGTTGGCCCCAACTTGAGGCATCTGACAGCTCTTTGGTTGATCCAGTGTGATCAGATTTGCAAAGATGTAAAATTTACCAAGACCCGTGGTTGGTATAGGTGTGTAGAAACAGGCATTCTCACATGTGACTGTTGCAAGTAAGTTGTCTTGGCTTTTTCTGGAGGCTGATAGTACCCTAAGATACACACACACACCAAACACACACAACATATTCTTAAGGACATACTCTTCAATCAAGATATTTCACAATGTAGAATTTTTCTAAGAGAAAAAAAATTTAGTTAATTGAGTGATGATATAGATAATTGGTTATTTTATTATTGCTTGGAATAGCAACATTTGTTATTGTTGTTCAGTAGGGAAGCTAAGTCATGGCCGACTCTTTGCAACCCATGGACTGCAGCATGCTAGGTTACTCTGTCCCCAGCTATCTCCTGGAGTTTGTTCAAATTCATGTTCATTGAGTCAGTAATTCTATCCAACCATATCATCCTCTGTCTTCCCCTTCTCCTCCTGCCTCCAATCTTTCCCAGCATCACGGACTTTTCCAATGAGTCTACACTTTGCATCAAGTGGCCTAAGTTTTGGAGCTTCAGCTTCAGCATCAGTCCTTCCAATGAATATTCAGGGTTGATCTCCTTTAGGACTGACTATTCTAGTCTCCTTGCAGCCCAAGGGACCCTCGAGAGTCTCCTCCAGCACCACAGTTCAACAGCACCAAGTCTTTGGCTCTCAGCCTTCTTTATGGTCCAACTCTCACATCCATACACAAGGACTGGGGAAAAACCATAGCTCTGACTCTACAGACCTTTGCTTGCAAGGAGATATCTCTGCTTTTTAATATGCTGTCTGGGTTTGTCAATGCTTTTCTTCCTAGGAGCAAGCATCTTTTAATTTCATGGCTGCGATCACTGTCTGCAGTGATTTTGGAGCCCAAGAAAACAAAATCTGTCTCTGCTTCCACTTTTTCCCCTCTGTTTCCCTGAAATGATGGGACTGGTTGTCATGATCTTAGCTTTTTTAATGTTGAGTTTCAACCTAGCTTTTTCACTCTCCTCTTTTACTCACATCAAGAAGTTCTTTAGTTCCTCCTCAATTTCTGCCATTAGAGTGCTATCACCTGCATATCTGAGGTTGCAAAATTAGAATGTCCTAATCGTCCAACAGTAGGAAACTGTTTAAATAAATGATGATAAAGCCATATGCTAGAGTGCTTTATAGCCATTAGAAATTACGATGTAGTCCCATATTTGTTTACATAGATACATATCCATTGTGTACTATTATATGAAAAAAAGCAAGTTATATATAATATGTATAGTATGACCTTATTTTTGTAAAAATAGATACACACATATATGCACATTAAAAAATAATATATTCAAAACTATATTAAATTAGAGACCAACTCTATCTTAAGCAAAAGTTACACTACCAAAACCAAATTCAAAAATTTACTTCCCACACTCCAAAACCCAGAACAAAGTCTCCTTAATAAGATGGATGATCACTGTGTCTCCCTGGGGCCTCTCAAGGAAACAAATTCATTAAAAGGTAAGGTCAACTGCATTTCTTTGTACATGCTAAGTCACTTCAGTTGTTTCCAACTTTGCGACTCTATGGGCTATAGCCCACCAGTGCTCTGTCCATGGGATTCTTCAGGCAAGAATACTGGAGTGAGTTGCCATGCCCTCCTCCAGGGGATCTTCCCGACTCAGGGATCAAACCCACGTCTCTTATGTCACCTGCATTGGCAGGAAGGCATTTATCTCGGTTATCAATTATAGTGTCACCCTTCTAATTCTAAAGTATTTGTTTTCTAATTCACTTTGAATTGATTTGCTTACCTATTTCCCAGAAAGTAAAAATTCCCCCTCTTTTTACAAACACAAAGTTTACGGAAATTACAAAATTGGTCATGATAAAATTACGTGAGCATTCACTTAGAAAGAGAAATTGAATACGTACTCTGAACAAAACCATCATACAGATGTATGCTCCTGCTGCTAAGTCGCTTCAGTCATGCCCGACTCTGTACAACCCCATAGACGGCAGCCCACCCGGCTCCCCTGTCCCTGGGATTCTCCAGGCAAGAACACTGGAGTGGGTTGCCATGTCCTTCTCCAATGCATGAAAGTGAAAAGTGAAAGTGAAGCTGCTCAGTTGTGTCTGACTCTTAGCGACCCCATGGACTGCAGCCCACCAGGCTCCTCCGTCCATGGGATTTTCCAGGCAAGAGTACAGGAGTGGGTTGCCATTATCTTCTCTGATACAGATATATACCAAATACTAACATCTTTAAACAGGAGGACATTTAAAAATTAGATTCATAAAATTATAAAGAGTTCTTATAATTCTACTCAGTAGATTTTGAGAGTTTTTTCTGTCTACTCTACACACATGTCTATGGACCCAAGATTTAGTTTAAAGAGAAAGATGGAGTGGGTGGGGGGAGTTATTTAATTTTAATTTCTTAGTACGTAGAGAAGATAAAATCTCCTTAACTCAGGAAAACTGACCTCTGGTCAGGAAAATCAGTTTCATTCTGTGAGAGGAAAAAAAAGAGTAAAATAACAGAGAAATGACTATTTGGCTAAATAATTTTTTAAGGATGAGATAAAAAAGGAAAAGAAGAGGAAATTAGAAGGAATTAAAGCAAGTCCTGACCACAGGCATCTGTTGAGAAAGGAAAATCCCAAACGGGAGGAAGAAGAAAAAGAGAATGCTTACCTGTCTGATTTTGGCAGTGAACAGGAGAGAAAGAAATATCATCCAAGGCCACATACCCTCCTTTAGGACCATTGAAGGCAACTTCAAAAATAACCTGCAGAGGAGAAAGACATGTTACTTGTTTACATATTTTCTTTTAGGCTTAAATGCTTGTAACTATGACTTAAAATGGTGTGTTGGTTGAGCCAGGTATATAGGTATTTGAGCAGCTTCCCTCCCTCACAGTTTCTTCGGGGGAGAGTGACTACTAAGCCTTAAGTTGCATTTTATTGGTGGAATTTTCCCCCTCCTTTGCATGTCAAAGTACCTATATTACTTGCTGATAGAACTGCAGACTCAATAATCTGTTTTATGAACTTCAATTAAAGAGGCAGCATGCTGCTTGCAGAAGGTGATCCTGCCCTTCACAGAGCCCTAAGCCCTTTCCAGGTTCTCTTTTTCATGCATAAAATTCTACGTCCATCTGGACAAAGATGCAGCAATCAGAGATGATTACCTGATGCCTAAGGCAGAATCAGGCCCAGAACTCCAGTGTACAAATGCTAGGATTTCGGCATATCCTGACATGCTCAAATAGAGAGAAAATGGGATTATTAATGAGTTCAGGCTCCTTTAGTTATACTGTCTTCTCTGCCACCAGCTTTGAGTTCAATGGATGACTTTCTGCTTTCCATGGGGATCAAGTATGGTGAACACAACACTCACCTGTGTTGGGAAAACCACCGAAATATGCAGACTACCCTGCTGGATTGATAACATAAGATACGCTGTTGAGCAGGGGTGGAAATCCAAGTGCCCACCCAGGCCAGTTACATAATGTAAATGCGTGATATGGGTTTCATCTGATGCAGCAGGAAATGGTGTGAAATGGAGAGCCAGGCTCATCTACTGGGGGCAGCTGCTACTTAGCCTTGTCAGTTGCTGGCAGGTGCAAATTTAGGCCTAACATGCCTGGACTCACCAAATTGTCAAGAGGACTTGATCACTAGATTTTTATTTGAAATCTTCAGATTTTTCAATGTTGACAATTCATTCAAAAACTAAAACAAATATGTGTGCAAAATAAAACCAAACAAATACCACTATAGCAGCTAGACAAATCACTATAGGCTAGATCTGATCCATAGGCCTCTAGTCTTCACCCTCTGCTAAGGAGAATGGTGTCTTAGAGGCAGACAGACCAGAGTTCAAATCTTGTTGTGGTCACTTTACTAGGTGACCTTGGGGACATAGCTAACCCTTTCAGAGAAACACTTTTCTTGTTATAAAATAGACATTTTAACATCTTCCTTGTAGGACTGTAGATGTGATTAAATGAGATACTGTATATATAGATCCTATGGAGTCAGGTACATAACAAGCTCTGAACTAAATCCATGCCTTTTTCTCCAGGGTGACCCCCTCCTGAACTGGTATTCATATTTGAGTCTAGTTGGCCACTAATTAACTCTAGTTTGTCCCTTTTATCCTCTAGGTCTCAACTTCTTAATTTTTGAGAAGAGTTTGGATAAGATTGTCCGTTTCAGTTTTGACAACAGTGGTCCTTAGACACTTGGCCTCTCCAAAATCTAAGACAACCCTGGAAATTTGTCTCTGGCAATGGAGGAAGGGCTGAGAACCAAGGGGACAGATTTGGGTGAATGAGGAGGAGCAAATTCAGTTTACAAGCTCAACATAGGCCTATGACATTTCATTTTCAAGGTGATAAAGCCAACAACAGATTGATCTTACTGACTGATCTAAATACCCTTACTGAATAAGGATATTTCCAATCATAATTAGCAAATCACAGCCTCTGTGTCATTATGTTCTCTATTGTTCAGATATTTGTCTTCCTTTAAAAAATTCATTTGAGAATATGGGGACATTAAATTCGCTGATTTCCGCAGGGTAAGTTTCTTTTCTCGGAAATTACCAGGAGCCAATAATCCTGATGTAATGAGTCCCAACTGCCAGGGCAAATTCATGCATGTGTGACTCAAAAGGATATGTACTTAAGTTTAGTAGTAAACTTAAGCAGTAAACAGAAATGGTAACTTTTCAAGCACTGATTAAAAAGAAAATTCAGCGAAGTCTCACTCGTATAAATGTTGCCCCAGGAGTTTACGGTTGGATGAAAAGAATTTGCAAGGACAACGCCTTCACTGTGCATGTGACTTGTGACTCTAATAGAAGGAAAACTTTCTCAAGCAGCATGTGAATTTCTTTTTCTCCTTGTAACCCACACTCACAGAAACTTTTCCACTGGGCTGCAAGAGCAAATCAAGGCCTGGCTAGACTTTGGAATAGGAAATAGCACACATACTACAAAAGTCCCCTCTCTGGGGCTGTCTGGGGTAGGGGGAATTGGAAGAAGGAAAGGGAGGGGCAGGCACACAGTCCATGGACAGAACACTTCTGAAACCGAGACCCCACCCCAAGACTCACTGAAACACCACATCAGGTGAGCAGATGGCACTACTGAAAAGCATCCAAAGGATCATCGGCCTCTTTTGCACTCTAAACGGAACTAGGCAAGATACTGCAAAAAGTGCAAAGTGAAAGCCGGGGATGTTCACAAGCTGTGGGGACTAAGACTCTCTTTAGAGCTCCAGATCTGCAACCACAGAGCTCCCCTCTTCCTTCAAATTTAAATCAGATTTAGTGCAGGAAACTTTCTCAGCACCCTGGCACTCCCCAGTGGTGTGACCTAGAACAAAACAGCAAACATCTTGCACTTTGCATTTCCTCCTCTTTCATCTGGAATACGGGGATAATTTTATCTACTTGGTTGGACTGTTGTCAGTACAGAAATACATGCGTGCGTGTGCGTGTGTGTGTGCGTGTGTGTGCTCAGTTGTGTCTGACTCTTTGCAACCCCATGGACTGTAGTCCGCCAGGCTCCTCTGCCCATGGGATTTCCCAGGCATGAATACTGGAGTGGGGGGTCTCCAGGGGGTCTTCCCAAATCAGGGACTGAACCCGAGTCTCTTGCGTCTCCTGCACTGGCAGGCAGAATCTTTACCACTGTGTCACCTAGGAAGCCCAGAATACATGTATAGATATGTATTAACAGATGTGCTTACAAAAAGGTCTTCAAGGATGAATACCAAGATGTTAGTTCTTTTCTTTGCAGGGCTGGTGTAGGGCGTTTTAGTTTGTTTTGCTTCTCTGAATTTTCTAATTCTTTTGCACTCCACATTTACCACTCATGTAAATGAATAGTTTTAAACCATAAAAAGTTTAGAGGCCCCAAGGCTTGTTTCAAATTAGGGGCAAAATCATATTTATTTCTGACTTTTATGATGTTATTTATACTACAAAGGAGAAAAGAAAAAATTAGTCTTTTTTTTTTTTTTTAATTTAGAAGGAGTGTTCCCTCAGGTAAGAGGAACCTTCACAGCTGCTGTCAGGAGCTGAAGTTTGAGAGTGAGATTCACGTAGAAGGAGTTTCACTAATCTCATCTGAACTCACATGACCACAGTGCAAGTTCAGAGGGAGAGTGTGGCCAAGAAATCTAGTTGGTTGACTGGCTTTCCCATGTTTGTCTTTATTAAGAAACACTCTTCTAGAAAATGAAGTGATAGAGGAGGAAGGCAGAGAGAATACAGAGGAAGGGAGAAAAGTGGGAGAGGCCAAGGAAGGGAAAAGGGAGATGGAGACTGAGACACAAAGGAGGAGGGATGAGTGTGAGGCTGCAGTGTCTCCTGCGCCACGTCTGGGTGCGGTGGCATCTCTGCAGAGTGGCCAGGCCAGGGCACACCAGGCACACGTACCTCCTTGGGGTATGGGGCACTGAACTCCACCTCAGCAAGGTTCCAGACAGCATTCCCTGGGTCGCCCGCTTTCCAGATCTCCTCATAGAGGCCAGCTGCATCCCTCGTGTACACAGAGAAGATGTTGCCATTCCTCTGCTGGAGTTGGTAATAAAATGACAGGCAGCCAGACATGGGGGCCGTGGTCATCGGGGAGATGAGCTGGGCCACCTCCTGGAAGTGCTTGATGTAGACAGAGTCCACGTACATGTAATGGCCTGAAATTGCACAGAGAAAACAACCTAAGACAGGGAGACAGATTCTCAGACGCAACTACACAATTTGGGATTTACTTGAAAATAACCCGGTGGGGAGAGGAAGAGAGTGAGCTGTAGATGAAAGAAGTTTGGCAATAGGTTGATGAAAGTTGCCGCTGGGAGATAAGTAGTGGAGTTTACTGTGCTCTGCTTAATATAAGGACCATTCTTTCCCTTTCCTTTACCCTTGACTGAAGTAAAACATACATATAGAAAGGTAGGTATGTCATCTGTAAAGCGTTTGAATGTTTATAAGCTGAACACAGTTGAGAAAAAAAGCAGAATGTGACCCCGACGGCTCCTCCAACAAGCCTTCGAGTGATAAGGTTTCTAAGAGCACGCCAAGCGCACCATCTGTTCTCCTCTACATCTTTGCCACATACATGTAATGTCACTGTGCGTTCTTTCAGTGAAACAGAGATTTCGAATTCAAACTAGATGACAATTTGTGCCTCTTTAATAGGGCATGTGGGTCAGTCAACACTGTCGACAGGGTTAGGATTTGGGAAGTTGAACTTGGGACCAAGCCCCCTTCCCTCAATGGTTGGCAAGGCCTTGGCGGACTTCAGACCTAATAGCTGATCTTCATTAGAGGCATTTTGGTAAAATAAAGAAAAAGAGAGGTGGAAGTGGGAGAACCTGGATTTTGGCATTAAACGCACTGGCTTTGAATCCAGCGCTACATCTTATGCCCTGTGACTTTGAGCAAGTGACGGAATATCTCTGGACTTCACCTTCCTGATCTCTAGAATAAGAATCAAATATTTCTCTCACAGGGTTGATCTGAATGTTAAATGAGATTGTGTATGTGAAGTGGTTAGTGTGTACCTGGCACATTATAATTGCCTAAGATAATTATAATGAAGTAAAGGAATGCCATTGGTGTTTTTATACCATGCACCTCCCTTATGGTACCATTAGTATCAGCAATTTAATTTATTTATTAGTCTAAATTTATTTGAGCTGCAGTGACAGAGGCGTGTGAGGCAATGCAGCTGTGATAGAATGGCCTTTCTATTTATAAGCTCAGAACAATTACAGCTTAATGTCTTTGCTTTTATTACATGGTACCTGGTTTATAATCTTTCCTTTTATCACCAGCAAAATAGCAGTAAGTATATTAGGAAGAATATATGCATTCACATGCTGGACACTTGCTTTGCAGCTAACACACCGCCTGGAATGTGATGGGCCCTCAACAACTGGTGATTCAAAGCAGAAACATGGTCTCAGAACAATCCTCACTGCAATATGGCAGAGGGGAAAGGTGGATAAATCAAAGCTCCTTTCTCCTGGTAGCAAATTGTTCAACCCACTCTGAAAAATCTCCCTGGCTTAAATAGAATTGTCTGACTATCTTGCCAAGCCATGAGACTGTGAATAAACAGAAATCACAAACTCAGATGATCAGAGGAGTCAGTCAGATCAAGTGTATGTCTGAAGTGGAGTGGGTCAGGGAGAAAATGGAGAGTAATGGATTAGCCGCCAACAGTGGAAATCACATTTCACCAGCAACGGGAAGCAGATATCAAATTCCCCTGAAAACAATCAGAAAATCTGATAGTGCTGGGTCTGTATTCTTGGCCTGTGACAGCCAGCTGGGGGTGAGGGGTGCTGGCCCTGTGCGTGGACCCGTGCTCCTTCCTGAGAGCCCATCCCTCTACTTCCTGCCGATGCCCTCATATCAGCCAGGGGCTGCAGGCTTCTCCCGCTGAAACTCAAAATCCAGATTTTTTCTGGCAAATCCATTGATTTAAAAATGATACCACCCCTATTATTTTGTTAGGGTTACCATAACAGTATCTTAAACTGGATGGCTGAAACTAAAGAAATTTGTTGTTCCACAATTCGGGAGGCTAGAAGTCCAAGGTCAAGGTATGGGAACAATTAGTTTCCTCTGACAGATGTCAGGGAGACCCTGTTCTATGCTTCTCTCCTAGCTTCCATGGCATTGGCAACCTTTGACCCTGACTGATAGATCTCTGCCTTCAGAGATCACATGGTCACATGGTATTCTCCCTTCTAAGCTTGTATCTCTCTGTGGCCACATTTCCCTTTTTTTCATACTGGACTTGGGCGGGGCCAGGGCCCACCCCACTTTAGTATGACCTCATCTTAACCAATTAATCTTCAATGACCCCATTTCCATTCCCCCATTCTGAAGTTCTGGGGGTTAGGACTTTAACATATGGATTTTGAAGAAATACAATTCAACCTATAACACCTGCCATCACAATTTTTTAAACTTTGTGAGTGCCAAATAAACGTAACTGCAAGACTGGCAGCAGCTGATGAGCTCCCAGTTGGCTGCCTCTGGGGAGGGATTTTAAAGGAAGAATCAGAATGTTGGACTGAGCAGAATCCAGGAACTTCTGATGAGGAGGCAAGGCCACAAGCAGCCCTCCTAAGCTCAGTGTCCTCTGAAGCACTGCTGGTGGCCAGACAGACATGAAGAAGGAATTCAGTCTACCCAGGTGAAGCACACCTCCAAAACTCCAGGAGACCTCAGGACGTCTAGGAGACCTCACAAATCCACTGGAAAGTATTTGTTCTGTTTCCAGAGTACATGTTTAGGAGCAATGTCTCACACTCCTTCTCATTATGAATATATTTTCCTCACAGCTGACAGATATCTGACAGTGGTTCTTAAAGGCTACTTACTCACCTCCTGGGTGGACAAAATTTAAATACCTGAATTTGCAGCTAGTGCCTAGTTAACAACCGATGCACAAGACATGAGGCCAGTGAACCACAGTCCCACTCCTGCTCCCAAACAACAGCAAACACAATGTGACCTGCCCAAAGTGAGTCAGAGAGGCTGCTGGGAATCTGACCAAGCCTGCTGACACCAAGTCTCGGATGGAACCACTAGACCAGACCACAATCTATTGCCTCCCCACCCTTTCCTCTCTGTCATTCACTTGTTGCCAAAGTTGGGTACTATTTACTATCTGAGTAAGACACTTTCTGACTGGGAAACAGAAGGTAACTCATCAGAAGCATATCATCTCAGTTGAAGGAATGTGGATGATTCAGAAATCACCAGGTGTCAGCCCCAGGAGGCTGGGCCAGAGGAATGACCACCAGCCCGGCTGAATATGTGTCTTCACGTACAATCTGCTGTGCGGTTGGGAGCAGGTGGTGGTGCAGGCACTGTTTTGTGTATCCTTCCAAGGGGAATGAAGAAGGCAGCCTAGAGTGCTTGGAAAATTATGGCCAGTGTCTTATAAGAACTTTTCTGCCCAGCTCAATGAGGCCAATTCCTCAACTGATCCAGGGTTCTGGAACCTCCAGAATCTCTAGAAGAAGCCTTTTAGAAAGAAAAATCAGATCCTTTATCTCTGAGTAGATTAAACTAGGTATAGATAGATCTTAGGTGGAAAGGATCCTTATAATCAACCAAACCGTTGGGGATCCTATTAAAAGAGCAAAACTCTCTGTGACCCAAGCCAAAGCTCAGGCCCTCTGGCAAAATGCCTGTGCTAAGAACACACGCACACTCTCTTCTGAAGAGGGCTTCCCTCCTTTCTTGCAGTAGCTCTCTGTATTAGCTCAACGTTTCATGTGGAACCAGTGGCTCACTGGTAGTCAGCCATTTCCCCTTGAATTAGGGAAAGAACTTTGAAGGCAGCTCCTGAACTTCTATTTTCAAACAGTGTGGCTAACCAGCATTCCACAGAGATTGCCCTTGGCTTGGCTGCGATGCCAGTGGCACCCTCTGACTCAGCTGTGATTCAGTCCTATTGGCCACATTTGTGCTCCAGTTGCGGTGTCTGCATCTGTGTCACGGTTGTCTGGATGAGCTGTCTTCTGGGTGTGGGGGAAGACCCAGAGAAAGGCATGCCAGTGGGTCTGCTGCCACTGTGAGGAGGCAGCACCCAAAGGCATCTAGTTACCATGCCCGCTCTCCAGTCTACAGGTCTGGCAGTTACCTGCTAAACCTTTAGTTCCAAGGGTTTGGTTAAATTTTACTATAATAGAGTCTGACTCTACAGTAGAGTCAGTATATGAAGTGGGACTTCTAGTTTCTGCTAAGATCTCAGTGATAAGAACAATGGGGCACAAGGCCCTCTATTTTCTACACGGTGGTGCTAAACTATCCCTGTTGTATATGCTACATTGTGGCAGACCTGGAATCTAAACCTGCTCTACCAGATTAGACCCTTTCACCTCCCCGCTAATCCTAACCCTCCCTCCTCACCCCGCCTCTGCCGGCCTGTATATATGAGAAGGCCAAGGAGGGATCAGAGAGACTGGAGGCAGAGTTTCTTTGAAGAGACCTGTGGAGCTGACCTGCCATGTGTTTCCTTTTGATCCCCCAAGGGAATGGGAGGGGATTGCTTCCCCTTTCTTACCTTTACCAAGGGAGGGGGTTTCAGAGAACCACTTGCAGAGAAGATAGGGGAGGGAAACTACCATCTAATCTCATCCCACCCATGCTTGCAAGCTCCTGGGTTCTGAGCCAGAACCCAGGGCCTTGAGAGGAGGGTGGGAGCTACTGAGAGAACTCCAGGGGTAACTGGAGTTTGTGGGTTGCAGAGGCTGGGCCTCTGTATCAGAGCCTTGACGGCATGCAGCTAGAGGCTGTAGGGACCTGGAGGTAGAAGGGACAGAAAGGATTTTTGTTGCCAGTGAGCTGGACTTCTAGAGTTTGATGGGGGAGACATCTGAGTTTTCCCGAAGCCTAGGTGGAAAACTCAGAAGGTAGCTGGGCTAGAGTGCCTGAAAGGACTCTTCTCAAAAGGACTGCATCCAGGGCGGTAACCCTAACAAAAAGGGGCTGGTGGAGTCTACCCCGTAACAAGCACTAAGGGGGATTCACAGATGGCCAGTCAGAGTGCATCATTTTTGTCACTGGCTATGAGAGACATAGCCAGCATCCAGCCACCTGCAGCATGAAGGTCATCGACTCCAGATTAAACAGCACAGGTCACATGTGACCTTTCGTCCCCTTCCCTTTCCCATCTTGCCTCCCCCAACCCTGGAGAAGCCAGAAGCAGCATCGTGAGTGGGGGAAGACGAAGAAAAGACCAAAGGGAAGAAGTGTGAAGAAGTAAAGCCCAATCCCTTCTCTACAGCTGATCTGTGTTCTGGTTGAAGGATCGGAAATTGGGGTTCCGAATCAACTGAACTTAATCCTTAAAAATGAGGCGGTTTGTTAATATCAGAAGGTGCCTGGAAAGCCATGGTGAAGTCACCCAAGGACAGAGAAAGGAGGTCCAGCAGAGCTTGCACAAAGGTAATGGTGAGAAAATTAATAAAGCTGCTTCCCTGCTGAGTGCTTTTGCGATGAGCCAAATGGATCGGTGCAGAGAGAGAACGAATAAGTGCTGTGAAGATGATGCTTGAACTCAATCCAAAGTGAAACGAGGAAAGAATGTTGTGAGTTATGGAAAGATGATCCATCCATCTCAGGGTCTTTGATGGAGTAAAACAACTCTGACCTTATTCTACATTTTGAAACTTTGTTCAGCTCCTTCTGTAGCAGCACCGTATGCAGACCTGATTTCTAAAATTTTAGCAAAGGAACAGATTTCCCTCATTATCTTTCCAGCAATTATCTTCTTTTTGCTAAGACATGTAGGAAACAGTAATGATCTGAGCTGTCAGTAGCTTATCCCCTGAAGGATTTTGTTTCACTTCATAAAATATTAACAAAGGAGAGAAATCTACATGTGATGAATGCAAATTGAGTAAGAAAAAGCAAGATAATAGCCCAGCCCCTCCAGGAGTCTATCACACTCCTACTGCATTAGTCATTTCCACCATAAGTCAAGAATTTGAACACACAGTGATCGTTTGAAAAATCTGACTCACTGTTTGAGGCTGTTAAAAACACACAGACAAGTGAAGGAAAACTGACATCCACACAATATTTTTCAGATATTACTTTCACTGTTCTCTTTTCTAAAACACGTAGGCCAGAGCCCTCCAGAGAAGACTTCCTTCGGCATCTCTGCAGCTCTGAAGTTTCTGAACAGGCACATAGCTTCCCTCACCCCTGCTGTTTGTTTCTCCAGTTTTTACCTGAAAGCAAAAGCATAAGCTGCTTCCAGGATATGAATGAACAGGAGATGAGTTTATATAGAGCCAAATCTGCTGCTGCGGGCAGACAGCTGAACCATTTAATCTTTCCTCTGCCACCCAAATTGACGGAGCTCAAGGAAAATCAATATACCTGGTAGAAGGCAAATGTAATAAGAAAGGCAGCCTTTCTCTTATTTAGAGCATTGGAGGCTTTTTTTCCCCAAGAGTAATCCTGGTCAAACCTTTGAGTCGTATGAGCAAAAAGTGTTTCAAATAAAAAATTTAAGAATTTTTAGAACTCATCTTTTTTAGCCCCATCCTATGTAGGGAGAAGCCTCACCTAGGAGTCTAAGCGTAAGGAGTGTGAATGTCTGTGTGTGTTGGGTGGAAATGAGAAGGCTCTTTGGTTATTCATTGGGCAATACCTTACTCCAAAAAGAGAAGCCAAAGTGAGATAGCAGAGAACAGTTGGAAGAAGTGAATGGAAGGTAGGCATCCAGGCTTCCTGCTGATCACAAGCAGAAATACAACCTAGGATCTAGGCCCTATGCTGCCATTATCACATGTGCCACCATCTTTAAACACTCCAAACATCAAAGAAACTATCTATTCTCATGCCTGGACACCTCTGCATGCACTATTCTTGTCTTCTCCTTATCCATCAGGCCAAGTATCAGTTCTGATATGACTTCCTGTAGAAAGCCTTCCCCAAATTCCAAAACCAAGGTGGTCTTTTATTTTCTGTGGTCCCATACCATTTATTTCATAATTCTACTAATCATACATCCCTATGCATATTTACATAGTATCTCAGTATTTGAACATTTTGAGAAAGGCCATAATATATGTTAACACAGAAGTATATTAAAGGCACTGAGAAGCCATCAAATAGAGGTGTCTGTTGAGCATTCTTTAGCTCAGCATTTCCCCAGTTTACTTGATGACATATATAGCCCTTCTTCTTACATAAAGATTATTATACTCAAATAGTGGCATTCTAGGGAACAGTTGGAAGTTTTTGTATCACTAGGTTATGCAAGAATACCTGTTCTATAAAGAGGGCTTATTATGTATTTGTTGAATGAATGAATGAGTGATCAGTGAAAAAGCCTCATTGTGATCAATGAAGAAGGCTCTGACTAGGCTGATTATAATTCAGGATTGCTGGAAGCAGGTAAAAGTCTCCCTAGAGTTCGTCCCTTCAGTTCAGTTCAGTTCAGTCACTAGTCATGCCCGAATCTTTGTGACCCCATGAACTGCAGCACGCCAGGCCTCCCTGTCCATCACCAACTCCCAGAGTTCACCCAAACCCATGACCATTGAGTCGGTGATGCCATCCAACCATCTCATCCTCTGTCATCCCCTTTTCCTCCCGCCCTCAGTCTTTCCCAGCATCAGGGTCTTTTCAAATGAGTCAGCTCTTTGCATCAGGTGGCCAAAGTATTGGAGTTTCAGCTTTAGCATCAGTCCTTCCAATGAACACCCTGGGCTGATCTCCTTTAGGATTGACTGGTTGGCTCTCCTTGCAGTCCAAGGGACTCTTAAGAGTCTTCTCCAACACCACAGTTCAAAAGCATCAATTCTTCGGGGCTCAGCTTTCTTCACAGTCCAACTCTCACATCCATACATGACTGCTTCAGGCTCAGGCTCAAATACTTCGTTGGGCCTTCATACTGATGTCAGAGGACTAAGCAAAGCTAGTGGGCAAAGCTGCCTGTCTTTGGGAGCAGTTCTAGAATAGCCAAGGAAGAAGAGAAAAGATAGGAAAAACGGAGAGGAAGAGATGGGATGGGGAGAGGGAATAAGAGGAGAGCAGTGAGTGCCTACGGCAGGGCTGACATGCTCTGCCACCAAGTCTTTGCGCTCCTCAGGGATGACCACACCATCACGCCTTGATATAGACGTTAGAAAATCTACTGGTCAGGATATTAGGGGGTCCTCTTTTTCTCATTCCTTACTCCCTTTAATTCTCTTTTTTCTTTTTTCTAATGCCAAATGCAATGTGTTTATACATATTAAGGAGGGACTCAAGGCATTTTATTTTTAAAATTAATTTTTATTGGTGTATAGTTGACTTAAAGCCAACTTTTTTTTTTTGGCTTAAACTTTGGAAAAGTTGGCTTAAAGCTCAATATTCTGAAAACGAAGATCATGGCATCCGGTCCCATCACTTCATGGGAAACAGACGGGGAAACAGTGGAAACAGTGTCAAACTTTATTTTTTGGGCTCCAAAATCACTTCAGATGGTGACTGCAGCCATGAAATTAAAAGACGCTTACTCCGTGGAAGAAAAGTTATGACCAATCTAGATAGCATATTCAAAAGCAGAGACATTACTTTGCCAACAAAGGTCCATCTAGTCAAGGCTATGGTTTTTCCAGTGGTCATGTATGGATGTGAGAGTTGGACCATAAAGAAAGCTGAGTGCCGAAGAATTGATGCTTTTGAACTGTAGTGTTGGAGAAGACTCTTGAGAGTCCCTTGGACTGCAAGGAGAGCCAACCAGTCCATTCTAAGGATATCAGTCCTGGCTGTTCTTTGGAAGAACTGATGCTAAAGCTGAAACTCTAGTACTTTGGCCACCTCATGCGAAGAGTTGACTCATTGGAAAAGACCTTGATGCTGGGAGGGATTGGGGGCAGGAGGAGAAGGGGACGACAGACGATGAGATGGCTGGATGGCATCACTGACTCGATGGATGCAAGTCTGAGTGAACTCTGGGAGTTGGTGATGGACAGGGAGTCCTGGCGTGCTGCGATTCATAGGGTCGCAAAGAGTTGGACGCGACTGAATTGAACTGAATTAACCTCTGCTGAAGAATAAAGAAAACAGCATACAATACCAGAAGGACAATGTAAGTTGAGAAATGAGAATTCTAACAGAGGACCAAAAATCAAAGCTACATCAAGTACACTGTAACTGAAATGAAGAATGACTGTGATGCACATATTATTCATAGGCTGAACACAAGTGAAAAAAGGATGTCTCAGCTTGATGTTCTCTTAGTAGAAACTTCCAAAACTAAAAAGCAAACAAAAAAACGACAGAAAATAAAATGAAAAACACCAGAACATTCAAGACCTGTGGGAAAACTGCAAAAGGTTTAACATACACATATGGAAACATGACAAAGAGAAAAAGAAAAAAGAACAGAAGAAATTCTTGAGGCAATAATGATGAAGAAATTTCAATCAAATTAATGTTAGATGACTCACTGGAAAAGACTCTGATGCTGGGAGGGATTGGGGGCAGGAGGAGAAGGGGACGACAGGATGAGATGGCTGGATGGCATCACTGACTCGATGGACGTGAGTCTGAGTGAACTCTGGGAGTTGGTGATGGACAGGGAGGCCTGGCGCGCTGCGATTCCTGGGGTCGCAAAGAGTCAGACACGACTGAGCGACTGAACTGAACTGAACTGAACTGATAGTTGACTTACAGTATAGTTTTTGCTGTATGGCAAAGTGAATCTCACAGATATATATATATATATATATATATATATATATACACACACACACACACATACATATATACATACATGTATATCCACATTTTTAGATTCCATTCCTATATAGGTCATTACTGAGTACTGAGTAGAGTTCCCTGCACTATACAGTAGGTTCTTATTATCTTTGTATATATAGTAGCGTGTATGCGTCAATTCCAATCTCCCAATTTATTCCTCCCCTACTTCCCCCTTGGTAACCATAAGTTTCTTTTCTGCAACTACGACTCTATTACTGTTTTGTAAACGGGTTCACTTGTACCATTTTTTTGATTCCACGTATAAGTGATATTGTACAATATTTGCCTTGTCTGACCTCACTCAGTATGGCAATCTCTAGGTCCATCCATGCCGCTGCAAATGGCATCATTTTGTTCTCGTTTTGAATGGCTGAGTAATAGTCCGTTGTGTGTATGTACCACATCTTCTTTACCCATCCCTCCATCGAAGGACTTTTAGGTTGTTTCCATGCTCTGGCTATCGTTAATAGCGCTGCAATGAATATTGGGGTACATATATCTTTTTAAATTATGGTTTTCTCCAGACATATCCCAGGAGTAGGATTGCTGGATCATATGGTAGTTCTATTTTTAGTTTTTTAAGGAACTTGCATACTGTTGTCCATAGTGGCTGTACCAATTTACATTCCCACCAACTGTATAGGCTAGTTCCCTCTTCTCCACACCCTCTGCAGTATTATTATTTGAAGATTTTTTGATGATGGTCATTCTCACTGTTGTAAGGTGATACCTCATTATAGTTTTGATTTGCAGACAAGAGAATGTTGGAGCCCACCAAAGATAGGCCACGCCCAGGGGCAAAGGAGAAGCCCCAACAAGATGCTAGGAGGGGCGAAATCGTGTTTAGAATCAAACCCCATACCCACCAGAGACACTCAGAAGGCTCAAACAAAACCTTGTGTACACCAGGACCCACAAGAGACTGAGCCAGATCTTCCTTTGAGTGTTTGAGTGTCTCCTGCAGAGGAATGGGTCAGCAGTGGCCTGCCACAGGGACAGGGACTCTGGCTGCAGCAGACCTGGGAGGTGTGCCATGTGGCATAGGTCCTCTTGGAGGAGGTGGCCATTAACTCCACCATAGAGCCACTGAGCAGACAACCCACAAACTGGAGAACAATTATAACAAAGAAGTTCTCGTACTGTTGCAAAAATTCTAGGGCCCACAACAGATTTCCCAACCTGAGGACTTTGACTTTGAAGGTCAGTGGAATTTGCTTACAGAACTTCCACAAGCCTGGGGAAACCTTCCCCAGGCACAGGCCTGTGCCTTCCAAGAGTCTTCTTGGAGAGCACAAATAAAACCTTGTGTGCACAACGACTCAAGAGAAAGGAGCAGTGACCCCAGAGGAGACTGAGCCAGACCTGCCTGTGAGCATCCAGAAGTCTCTGGCAGAGATGTGGGTTGACAGTGGTCTGACGCAGTGTCAGGGGCACTGAATACAACAGTCCTAGGAGCCACAGCATGCTGGCATAAGTCATTTGGAAGGCGGTCACCATCACTGCCATTACCCCTACCATAGTTTCGCTTCAGGCCAAACTATGCGGAGGGAACACAGCCCCACTCATCCACAGAAAACTGGATTAAAGACTTACTGAATATGGCCCCACCCACCAGAGCAAGACCCAGATTTCCCCACAGTCAGTGCTTCCCATCAGGAAGCTTCCAGAAGCCTTTTTTTTTTTTTTTTTCCCACGCAGAAGCCTCTTATCCTTATTCGTCAGAGGGCAGACAGAATGAAAAGCACAATCCCAGAAAACTAACCAAACTGATCCATGGATCACAGCCTTGTCTAACTCAATGAAACTATGAGCCATGGCATATAGGGCCACCCAAGATGGATGGGTCATGGTGGAGAGCTCTGACAAAATGTAGTCCACTGGAGAAGGGAATGGCAAACCACTGCAATATTCTTGCTTTGAGAACCCCAATGAACAGTATAAAAAGGCAAAAAGATATAATCCTGAAAGATGAACTCCCCAGGTCAGTAGGTGCCCAATATGCTATTGGAAAAGACCAGAGAATTAGATCCAGAAAGAATGAAGAGGCTGAGTCAAAGTGAAAACAACAGCCAGTTGTGGATGTTACTGGTGATGGAAGTAAAGTCTGATGCTGTAAAGAACAATATTGCATAGGAATCTGAAATGTTAGGTCCACGAATTAAGGTAAATTGGAAGTGGTCAGACAGGAGATGGCAAGAGTGAACATCGACATTTTAGCAATCAGAAAACTAAAATGGACCAGAATGGGTGAGCTTAATTCAGATGACCATTATATTTACTACTGTGGGCAAGAATCCCTTAGAATAAACGGAGTAGCCCTCATAGTCAACAAAAGAATCTGAAATGCAATATTTGGATGCAATCTCAAAAATGACAGAATGATCTCTTTTTGTTTCCAAGGCAAACCATTCAATATCACAGTAATCCAAGTCTACGCCCCAACCACTAATGCTGAAGAAGATGAAGTTGAATGGTTCTAAGAAGACCTACAAGACCTTTTAGAACAAACACCAAAAAATGATGTCCTTTTCATTATAGGGGACTGGAATGCAAAAGTAAGAAGTCAAGAGATACCTGGAGTAACAAACAAGTTTGGCCTGGGAGTACAAAATGAAGAGTTTTGTCAAGAGAATGCAATGGTCATAGCAAACACCCTCTTCTAACAACACAAGAGATGACTCTACATGTGGACATCACCAGATGGTCAACACTGAAATCAGATTGATTATATTCTTTGCAGCCAAAGATGGAGAAGCTCTATACAGTCAGCAAAAACAAGACCAGGAGCTGACTGTGGCTTGGATCACTAACTTATTGCCAAATTCAGACTTAAATTGAAGAAAGTAGGGAAAATCACTAATCTATTCAAGTATGATCTAAATCAAACTTCTTAGGATTATATAGTACAAGTGACAAATACATTCATGGGATTAGATCTGATAGAGTGCCTGAAGAACTATGGATGGAGGTTTGTGACACTGTACAGGAGGTAGTGATCAAAACCATTCCCCAAGAAAAAGAAATGCAAAAAGGCAAAATGGTTGTCTGAGGAGGCCTTACAAATAGCTGTGAAAAGAAGAGAAATGAACAGCAAAGGAGAAAAGGAAAGATATATCCATCTGAATGCAGAGTTCCAAAGAATAGCAAGGAGAGATAAGAAAGCCTTCCTCAGTGATCAGTGCAAAGAAATAGAGGAAAACAATAGAATGGGAAACACTAGAGATCTCTTCAAGAAAATTAGAGACACCAAGGGAACATTTCATGCAAAGATGGGCACAATAAAGGACAGAAATGGTATGGACCTAACAGAAGCAGAAGATATTAAGAAGAGGTGGCAAGAACACACAGAAGAACCGTACGAAAAATATCTTAATGACCCAGATAACCATGATGGGTGTGATCACTCACCTAGAGCCAGACATCCTGGAGTACAAAGTCAAGTGGACAATAGGAAGCATCACGACCAACAAAGCTAGAGGAGATGCTGGAATTCCAGCTGAGCTATTTGAAATTCTAAAAGATGATGCTGTTAAAGTGCTGCACTCAATGTACCAGCAAATTTGGAAAACTCAGCAACGGCCACAGAACTTCAGTTTTCATTCCAATTCCAAAGAAAGGCAATGCCAAAGAATGTTCAAACTACTGCATAATTGGACTCATCTCACATGCTAGTAAAGTAATGCTCAAAATTCTCCAAGGTAGGTTTCAACAGTACGTGAACCGAGAACTTCCAGACTTTCAAGCTGGATTTAGAAAAGGCCGAGAAACCAGAAATCAAATTGCCAACATCCGTTGGATCATAAAAAAGCAAGAGAATTCCACAACAATACCTACTTCTGCTTCATTTACTACGCTAAAGCCTTTGACTGTATAGCTCCCAACAAACTGGAAAATTCTTAAAGAGATGGGAATACCAGACCACCTGACTTGCCTCCTGAGAAATCTGTTTGCAGGTCAAGAAGCAACAGTTCGAACTGGACATGGAACAACAGACTGGTTCCAAAATGGGAAAGGAGTATGTCAAGGCTGTATATTGTCACTCTGCTTATTTAACTTTTATGCATCATTAGAAATGCTGGGATAGATGAAGCACAAACTGGAATCAAGATTGTGGGGAGAAATATTAATAACCTCAGCTATGCAGATGACACCACCATTATGGCAGAAAGCAAAGAGGAACTAAAGAGCCTCTTGATGAAAGTGAAAGAGGAGACTGAAAAAGCTGGCTTAAAACTCAACATTAAAAAAACAAAGATCATGGCATGCAGTCCCATCACTTCATGGCAAATAGATGGGGAAACAATGGAAACGGTGACAGACTTAATTTTCTTGGGCTCCAAAATCACTGCAGATAGTGACGGCAGCCATGAAATTAAAAAGATGCTTGCTCCTTGGACGTAAAGCTATGACCAACCTAGTCAACATATTAAAAGCAGAGACGTTACTTTGCTGACAAAGGTCCATATAGTCAAAGCTATGGTTTATCCAGTAGTCATGTACGGATGTGAGAGTTGGACCGTAAAGAAAGCTGAGCACTGAAGAATTGATGTTTTTGAACTGTGGTGTTGGTGAAGACTCTTGAGAGTCCCTTGGACTGCAAGGAGATCAAACCAGTCAATCCTAAAGGAAATTAATCCTGCATATTCACTGAAAGGACTGATGCTGAAGCTGAAGCTCCAATACTTTGGCCACTTGATGTGAAGAACTGACTCATTGGAAAAGACCCTGATGCTGGGAAAGACAGAGAAGGGGAGGAGAAGGGGATGAAAGAGGGTGAGATGGTTGGATGGCATCTCCGACTCGATGGACATGAATTTGAGCAAGCTCCAGGAGTTGGTGATGGACAGAGAAACCTGGCTTGCTGCAGTCCATGGGGTCACAAAGAGTGGGACATGACTGAGTGACTGAACTGAGCTGAGTAGTAATGTTGAGCATCTTTTCATATGCCTTTTGGCCATCTTTATATCTTCTTTGGAGAAATGTCTATTTAGATATCCTGCTCATTTTTTGATTGGGTTATTTGCTTTTATGATATTGAACTGCATGAGCTGTTTGCATATTTTAGAGATTAATCCTTTGTTGGTTGCTTCATCTGCAAATAATTTTCCCCATTCTGTGCGTTGTCTTTTCATTTGTTTATCGTTTTCTTTGCAGTGCAAAAGCTTTTAAATTTAATTAGGTCCCATTTGTTTATTTTTGTTTTTATCCAAAGCATTTTTGAAATAGATCTCAGTGGGTGGTGAATTTGGAGATTTTGATGTATAGCATTAGGTAAAGAAAAAACAGTAAAATATTATAACTCAAAGGCATCTTAGGGATCATTGAATTCAAATTTCTCATTTTCAAACAGGCTGGTGGAGACCCTCAGAAGTTAAGGGACTACCCAAAGCACTGAAGGACACTTGGTCCTTTGTGCACATTTAGTCTGTGGACAAAGCTCCTTGATATTTGGTCCTGTCTAAAACCAAAGAGTCAGACACAACTGAGCAACTGAACTGAACTGATTGAACTGAAAACCATTTGACACAGACCAAATAATGCTCACAGGTGTTTTAGAAGGGAACAAATTTCAAGGACCTTATGGGATAGACCAAATACCTTATAGACATTCTAGACAGGATCAAATATCTGCAAATCATCTAAAGTAATATAGCACTCTTATAACTGGGTCTGGAGCACAAGCATTCTGACTCCTGGCCTGGTCCTCTTCTTTATCCCTTGTTGATACAAACATGGTTGGAATGTTCTGTGGTCACAAATGAGAGAGAGGAAGAACTAGTGGTGACGCATTTTTCAAACAATGGGTTACATGCAATTAACATAGGCTTCCCTGGTATCTTAGATGGTAAAGAATCTGCCTGCAGTGCAGGAGATATGGGTTTGATCCCTGGGTCAGGAAGATCCCCCGGAGGAGGATATGGCAACCCACTCTAGTATTCTCGCCTGGAGAATTTCAAGGACAGAGGAGCCTGGTGGGCTACAGTCCATGGGGTTGCAAAGAGTTGGACAGGACTGAGTGACTAACACACACACACACACACACACACACACACACCATAGTCAAAGGGATGATTTGACACTAGTCCATAGGTCTGCTGCCTCTCCCAAGAATGTGTGTTCTCCCAGCCAGCTGGTCCTTGGCATCATTAAGAATGAAAAATTATGCACTGAACAAATAATCATTGGATTATGACACTGGTTACCCAGAGGATCTGACTTTAGAACTAATTTTTTAGGGATTTGTGAAAAGTTCTCTAACACCAAAGGTTGTATCTCTGTGGTAAGGACACCAAGGATTATTACAATTTTAATGCACTAGTCTTTCAAGATTCTCTCTATTCCTTGCACTAGAATTTTGAAAGATGGCAGAAAACAATCTCAAAATCAGCCTACTTCCATAAATTAAGAAATGTCATCTGGCTTTTCTTTTTGAAACCCCAAGACAGTGTTCATTGTTTTATTCATTTAAACAAAGGTTTCAAGAGGTAGTAACATTTTATTATTTTGAGCTAACCCTATTGTCATTTACGGAGAAGGCAATGGCACCCCACTCCAGTACTCTTGCCTGGAAAATCCCATGGATGGAGGAGCCTGGTGGGCTGCAGTCCATGGGGTCGCTAAGAGTCGGACACGACTGAGCGACTTCACTTTCACTTTTCACTGTCATGCATTGGAGAAGGAAATGGCAACCCACTCCAATGTTCTTGCCTGGAGAATCCCAGGGACGGGGAAGCCTGGTGGGCTGCCGTCTATGGTGTCACACAGAGTCGGACACGACTGAAGTGACTTAGCAGTAGCAGTATTGTCATTTAAAATACTCATGCAGATTCCTGAATTAATCTGTCATAACAGCTGATCATTCACCCTATACATAACACTTATTATAGGTGTGGCTCCTACAATGGCCACAAGGAGAGAGGGGTTGTGTGTCTCTGGGACCAAAATATGTATATACATTTGGAAACCTGAATCTTTTGTGTAACACCTAGGAGCAAAGAGAACAGTAAGGACAGGATGAAGACCGTCCAAGGCCAAGATAAGTAACAAGATGGACACTTAAAAAAGTTGGAGACGTGGTTAAAAATACTCACAAGAAGAGAAACTACAGTGACTGAGGAATGATGTAAAGTTGCCATAAAAAGTTGCCACGTGTTTAGGCAGCTGAAGGGGACACACTGCCATCGTCAGCCATTTATTGTGACTGAGCAGATCACCTAAATATCCACATGGCAAAGGATTAAAAGGGAAAATGTTACTGTGTGTTGCAGAATCAACATTCCTATTCTGTCCCTGATGGGAAGCCAGTCACCAGAACCTTCTCTCTGGTCAACAAGAACTTGGAGTTGACAAAAGGAATGTGTTGCAACCGTGAGGAGACCTAGGTTTTCATGAAGCCACCAAAGCCCAGGTGAGAGCTGCCGTAATCCACAAGGAAGCAGGCCCTTGCCTGGCCTTCCTATGTAGGGTCTTTCTCCCCCAGGCCCGTTGATTACTGATACCCTCTCCTCTCCATTTTCCCTGCAGAGAACCAGCTCACTTGGCCACTAGGGGGCCCAGTTGCTCACCACATTCAGGACTGATCATCCGTAGTGGCTCACCTCCCTGCCAAGAGAGAAGTTCTTACGGACTCCTTCGCATCATTCAATCTATTTTTAGTGAAAAGTAACCTAGGGTTATTCCAGCCTTGTCTTTAGAAATGCTGAACGATAAACAGAAAAGAAAATAAACCACAGTATGGAAATGCGAAAATAGCAAAGCCCAGTCAGAGGGCAAGAAAAGCCCTGAACCGGGTGGCGTTCTCGGCTACAGCGCTCGCGTCTGCAGTTCGTCCCTGTCTCAAGGCTTACTCTTCCTTACTCTCCTGCCAGGCCTCTCCGTGCCTACTCACCCTCCTCTCACTGCTTCCTTTTCTGTTGACAGAGCCGTGGACAGGTCAATATAGCGGGGAGAGGGCAAACAGTTATCCTGGAAAAAGGCGTCCCCAGCTCACCCAGTTCACTCTTGAAGGTGTGATCCTGCGGGAGAGCAGACTGGGAATTCCGCATATTTCCTCCTCCAACAAACCAGTTTACGTTGGGGTTCCAGTGGTTCACAAAGCCACAGAGATGGTTTTCTTCAAAGTCACATTCTGGCAGAAGAGAAATAAAAACGGACTTGATGGAGATGTAGTTATGCCTGCAGCTGCCCAGGCTCACTGCAGTTTGCTCTTACTCAGATATGTTTCTCACCGCCTTCTCCCACTGGGGCCTTTGTACCACGAGCCCTGGACAAAGTCAATCAAGAGGAGAGATTCTGTAATGAACAGAGACTATAATTCATCATTGCTTCTTTGGATTGTGGCCCATGTGGCTTGCAGTGTGACCTCTCCTAGTCTCCATTTCTTCCTATGTAAAACGGGGGGACACTCCCACCACGCAGGGCTGTGGTAAGGTGGACAGCTGCCAGCACAGTGCCAGGCACGTGGTTAGTGCTTGGTGGATCAGCCAACTCTGTGTCAGAGCACTATTCAGAGCTACACTTTTAGCTCCAGAAATTTTATCCACCACCTTTCTGGGAACCCATTCTTTCATTCCCTTCTCTCTTGATGGCAGACAAGGTACTAAGCTGAGGGCTAAGGCGCATGTTTCCTAGATGCTAGAGTTCTCTGCTTTTCTTATAAACAAGATCTTAGAATAGTCGAGACAGGAATATCTTAGGCACTGGGCCCTTTGGCAGCTACTGAGTAGAGAAAACAAGAGAAGACAAAGAGACCCTCTCTCTCATTTTTAGGTGCATTGACATGCTTGCACAGATAAATTGTTCCCAGTCAACAGACTCCTTTGGGGGAGCAAGAAACTCATAAGCCAGTTCCTCCATTGACCCCCATAAACAACAGTTAAAAATACAAAATTGTCATTGTGCTGGTCATCTCCTATTGGCTCCTCCAGACCCACCCACCTTTCTTCCACCCTACTCCATCCTCCAGAGATTGATGTCTATGGACCTATATGAGCTTCCTTGCCTGCTGGCTTCTAAAATGAATTCAACCAATGGAAGAGAAGAGGTGAACAAGGTTGGGGTTGTTTATTCCTGCAGTTCCCGTTCTGCTAGGATGCCATGAGTTGGCTGTGCCCCTCTATCGAGGGACCACACAGCTCTATGTTCTGTAAATCCTCCTCTCTTGCCCCTTCAGACCTCCAGTGCTGATGGTTCATGAGTCATCACTCTGACTAGTCTTGGATTACTGCATTTTGACAGGCTTCCTTTACCCGCCCACACCTTTGTAGTCCCTTTGGTGAGTTTTCCTCAAATTACTAAGGTTGAATGTAATCTGTTTCCACTTTCTTGCCAGGGTCCTGACTGATAGTTATCAGTGTGCTTTTGTGTTAGCAAGCACTCAACATTTTTAAGATTTTCATTTTCAGCTTTTCTACTACAGGATCCACTGACCTATGCCCAACAGTCAGTGCTAAAGACTGCTGCAGAGTAAAAGAAAAAGCAAAATATTCTCCAATGCACCAGGCACTAATCTGAGTACTTTATATGAATTAAATCATCTAATCCTCAAAACAACCCCACAAGTATGTAATATTATTTACAGATGAGGAAACAAGAGAGGCAAAAGGGGTGTACAGAAAGAAAGATGAGGTGAGAATAAGATCATACAGTTGAACAAGGTAAAATATCAGGGCTCCTTTTGTGTTTTGAAAAACAAAACAAAACAGAAGCCATCCAGTGATTTGAATAAAGGAAATTAACATTTTTGACTGCCAAGCACAGTGACAATCACCTTCATATCCGTGATCTTACTGGTCTCTACAACAGTCCTTTCCTATGAGGGAAATATTTGAATCCCCATTTTGCAGGTAATGAAACAGAGGCTGCGGGGCACAGTGCATTGACTGAGCCAGCAGGTGGTGCTCCACCAGGTGTGTCTGACTGGCCTACAGTTTAAGCTCACTGTGTTTTCATGAAGTGGTAACAGTCTAGGTCTGCTTTCTTTCACTTGCATTAGCACCATCACCAGCAGGTCAAAACAGAGAAGGAAGACTCAAGGAATTAGTAAAGGCTCCTTTTTGTTCAGAATTGCCCTTGACTCTTGTCTCTTCCTTTCCACAGCCATTCAGCCTCCAGTATTGTCAGTGCTAGAAAAAATCTCTCAAACCTACCACCTTTATCCCATTCCACTGCCGACCCCAATTTTAGGCTCCTATATCCCCCTCTTGGAGGGTGCAAGCACTTCCGAAGGGTTTTCCTATCTCTTATATACTTTCCTTGTTCCCAGCTCATTTTCCAGGTGGCAGCCAGAGTCAGCATCTGCGAGCCCAGCTGCAGGCCCCTCCCCACTGAACGGCTTCTGGTGCCTCCCAACCACATAATCCAGGAACCCAGGCTCCACAGCTGGGATCCAGACTCTTTCATAACAGCCTCCCTCAGCACTGCTGACTCTCACTTCAAACACTACCCAGCCCCTGGCCTTCGCCAGGACACTCACTGCACTGTCCCTGCAGTGGGGTCTGCCCAGAATGAGTGCTTTCCTTCCTGCCCCGCTCCTTCACCGGCTGAATTCCTAAACTTCCCCTTCTTGAAACAACAGCTCAAATGCATCTCCTAGATTCAGTCCTGTCTGGTTTCCTCCCCACCCCTCTCGCCTGCACAGCATGGTGTGTCCTTCACCTGCAGAACTGATCATTTATGGAGACAGCTTCAGTAGGAGACAACGGAAGGTGAGCGACCTCAAGCATAGAGACTGTCTGCTCTTGATGCCCTCCAAGAAGCTGGCACATAGGAAGCACCTCGCAGCCCTGCTCGAGTGGGATCTAAGTGGCACTGCGATTGTAAACACAGAGCAGCGGTGTGTCAGAGAGGAAAGGAGGAGAGTGAGGAAAGGAGGCAATATGGAGGTAAACAGGATGCCACCTTTCTGGCAAATGTTACAAAAAGCTGAATCGACAGCCAACTGGAAATTATGTTTATTGGAATATGGAATATGTTGGGTTTAAGGCAGCAACTCAGGTTACAGTCACTTCACCTACTTTTCTTTCATCAACCTAGTCAGTCCAGGCAAACTCTTAATGACCCTTCCTCTGCTAAAGACAGAGAAACATCATACAGCATTCAAATGATGTGAAATTCAAAATGCACTACAGAGTGTAGTTTATAAAATACTCTGCCTTTACCATTGATTCAATTACTTCTGGCAACAGGAGATTTTAGAAAAAGATGCATGTTCTGATACAATGAAAAGGAAACCCACTTACCAATACAGTAGCCGGTTGTCATCTTGATTTCAAAGAGTGCGATGCTGGATGTATTTCCATGTCCTAGCACACCTGCTATTAAAATCTGCACAACACATGGGGTAGAAGGGAGTTAGACTTTAAAACACCATGTGTCCATTTTTAGTATTTCATCTACTAGTCAGAAGCTGTTCAGCAATTCAAGGCAAAATGAGATTGTCTCAGCTCGTTGCTGTTGGATACTAATCCCATGATGGACTTTACTGAAAGAAGGCAAGTGTGTGCGTGTGCATGTGTGTACACAAACTCATACACATATTCTCAGAACTTTGAGGTGAGCAAGGGATCCAGTAAGAGCTCATTTGTCTTCCAGTCAGTTGCCTTCCATTGTAACCCCAGCCACCACCTTCTCCCGCACCTGTGGTGACACCAGTTGGCTGCAGATGGAAAGGAGACTTAGGTCCCTGGGCAAATCCATTCTGAACATGGCCAGGAACTGAAGGCAGAGTCCTCAGAGGGGTAAAAAAAAATTCCTTGAGAGAGGAGGCAGGTATGGCAATTTGACCAGTGGTGGGGGGATCTTTGTATGAATGGAAGAGGCTCAAAACTCAACTCAACTTGTAGTTTCTATATTGATGAAAATTTGATAATTTTACATGAAGAATAGAGATTTTTTTTTTTTTGCTTCAGTAGTATCCGACTCTGTGCAACCAGGCTCCTCTGTCCATGGCATTCTCCAGGCAAACATACTGGAGTGGGTTGCCGTGCTCTCCTCCCAGGGATGTTCCCAACCCAGGGATCGAACCCAGGTCTCCTGCATTGCAGGTGGATTCTTTATCATCTGAGCCACCAGGGAAGCCCCAAAGAATAGGGAGAAGCATAAACATGTATGTGGCTGATTACAAGCACTGTTTACCTTGGGTCTTGCTTCTGAAAATATTTGCCTTTCCTTATGTGATTTTAGTCCAATATTTTGCAGCTATTCTGGTAGGTATCAGGTGTGATATACTGTTGGGGGGACACTTTATAATAGGGAACTCAGGCCTCCAGTGCTCCTTCCCTCAATCCACCCTGCTGTCTGATGGGAGGACTATATGCAGATACGGAATGTAGAGTACTGTATTCCAAAGCTTGTTGAGGAAGAAGAGATATGGGATAAGGAATTGAAAAGAGGACTAGAAATGGAGAAAGCTTTCTGGAAGCCTCCACTTTGTCCCTCATGACAGGTTTTCACTAAATGTCATACTTCATGGCCAACTGAGTCCAGGCTTCATCCTCCTTCCTGCTCCAATCTACATCCAACTTTCTGTTACATTCTCTACCTTACTTTCCCAATACTTTTGATGGGACAACTTTCATCTCTGAAATCAGAACATGTTCTTTAAGTATCGTTCCTCTTTCAATGTATTTTCATTTTGTTTTTATCATAGTTACTGTTTTGTTAAAAATTATAGCAAAGGAAGCATTAGGAAGACAACACAAACATAAACACCCAACTTAGGAGAATGAAACAAAATTATAAGAAATGAGAATACTCGCTAAAGCCCATTGGAAAGTAAATTTTCATTGAAGAGGTTGGTTTAAGCCCCATTTAGATTCTTACACAAATCCCATTTAAATAGAAAACAAATCTGGGAAGAAACTCTTCTAAGGAGTAAATAATATTAATCTCCATTACTGATGTTTTTCTGTGATGCAGCTCCTTCAAAATGTCACATCCTAACACAGGAGAAAACTAACTGCAATGAATGGCCGAAGTCTTCATACGATCTCAGAAGAGTATAATGTCAAACAATAAGCCTGCTTCTAGATTTTGTCTACCTTGAATTTTTTGGAAGTATTTTGCAAATCCAAGCTGGCTATGAGCCAGCTGTCTGAAGGGTTCTTGGCTGACCAAAGCAAACGATCAAAGCTTTCATCTTCAAATCTCATGTAGAGGTTCAGCCGGCTGGGATCTGATGGAGACCCTGAAGATGTGGCTATCTGGTAGACCAATCGGAGGCAGCTCCATTCTTCAGCCTGCAGATCAGGACTCAGCAGCACGGCTTTCTCCCCTTGCTTGGCAAAGGAGGTGTCCACATAAATATAATGGCCTAGAAGAGAAGGGGACCCAGGGAAGAAATCAATCTTCTGTTTGTGACTCAGGAAAATGCACAACTGCAGTCCAATAAACCTGAGGGCAGACACAGCCAGCACATGCATTATGTGGCCCCACTAAATGTTGCCTGAACACTGGATCTCTGCTTCTGGTGAGAAATCAGGAGGTCTGGTGACATGGAGGCTACTTTCACACAACCGCAGCAGCCCGGAGCTCAGTAGTGCTGCCTCTTTAGAGCTGGCGTGTGGGCTCTATTTGCCATTATCCCCACCTCTCCCTATCACCTCCTGGCCTTGAAGCAAAACTAGTACCTACCATCACCTTATAACCGGCCCATCTAGCACCCTGCTTTCATCTCCCTGGCTCCCATAGGCATATGAGTTTGAGAACCCAGGCTAAGGAGCTTCCGAATCTGGAGGAGCAGTATTCCTCTACTGAAATCAGAATACCTTGGTGGGTTCCTTCCCCTTCCATCGATCCCCTCATACCTAATGATTCAATCTGTATTTAATGTGCCTCATTATATTAAATTGATTTGGTTACTTCAAACGTGGGGCTCAGGCAGAAGAAAATTTATCGCAAGCTAATTTTTAATTAGTCTAGGACTCTCCTTCTCTGGGTCAGGAAGATCCCTTGCAAAAGGGAATAGCTATCCATTCTGGTATTTTTGCCTGGAGAATTCCATGGACAGAGGAGCCTGGTGGGCTATAGTCCATGGGGTCACAACTGAGTGACTGAAACTTTCACTTTCCTCCTGCTCTAGACTCTTCCTCAATTGAATCTTCTAGTTCTGATAGCTAAATGAAAAAGCACACGTAAAACATGTAGGACAAGTCTTAGAAATCAGCAGAAGCACTGATTACCCCCACCTCCACCCCCTGCCCCCTTCCTCGCCCTCTCTTCCCTTCCCTTCCCTTCCCTTCCCTTCTGTCTTCTCCTTCCTGTCCCTCCCATCCCCTTCACCCTTCCTCTTCTCCTTTCCCTCTCTTCACTCCTCCCCCCTGCTCCCTCTCTCCTCATTCTCCTGATACTGTCAAGGGCTCCACTGGCTCCACTAGGATGTAAAATAGCATTTCTATGAACAAAAAAGGAGGGTGGAACCAAGAACTCTCACTTGAGTTTTCCCAATCTAACTCTGGCCATTGGCTTCCTGTAGCAATGATCTGACCTGCTGGTGGGTCTTGAGGACCCTCTGCCCTTCTAACCTGTACCCTCATGTTTGTTCAGAGGCTCCCACATTCACGGCCAGCATCTAACATGCAGTCTTGTATACGTGACCACCCACCTCACCCCTTGCATTTGGGACTCCCCAACACTAAATTCTTACTGGAAAGGCCCTAAAAGGCCTCTTTGCTTTTCATGATGTTCTTCAGCCCCTTCTCCCACACTTGCTTTCCCAAATCTGATCCCAGCCCGAATCCTGTGGTGAGTGCGGACAGGCTAGTGGTAGCTCAGTGGACGGCCAGCCTCACAGTCAGGACACAGTTAGGGCATTATCTTCAAGGAGCCTCACTTGCCTGCAAAAGCTTTCAAGATCAAGATCTATCTCCAGCTGGCAGTCTTCTCAACATAGCAACAACCCACTAGGTGCAAATAGCAACTACTTGTAGGTGCCAACCCAGGCACTCTATGAATAAATCTGGTCCTTGCAGTAATCACCAGCAATACCACTACCTCCTACATACAGCAAACACTCATTATGAACCAGGTGCTGCTCTAAGTGCTTCATATATATTTACTAGCTGCGGGGCCTGTTGGGTTTTGAAGCACTACCTAAGCTGGGGTTTGTACTGTTGCTTCATTGTGACATGAAAGAATGTATAAACATATCCTCCTTGTCCCACTCTGCCACTGCCATAAAGGAAAGGATTCTAAAAAGACTAGTAGTGGGATAGGGCAGGGATGGGAATTGAGGGAGATCCTGAGAGCACTTCAAACCTTTCCCGAGGAAGTAGAGAATTAAAACACGGGGTATAAAAGAGGGAAGAAACAAAGAAAGTCCGTGCTGTGTCCTGTGACTGTTTATATCGCCTGCCAACTTGGCTGCCGAACAAGGCCCACTTCTCCCTGGATACTTGCCCAACTTCTCTCCCTCCTGCCTTTCCCCTTCTAGAAGGGAAACAACTCACAGCAGGGGCTCTCAAACTTGAGCTAAGTCACTTGGAGGGCTTGTTCAAACCCAGTGGCTTCCTGGACCCACTCCTTGAGTTTCCAATCCAAGTAGGTCTGGGGTGAAGCTGCACTTCTGACAGACCACATTTCTGAAAAGTCCCAGAGAGTGCTGATGCTGCTGGTCTGGGGATCACAACATAAGAACCGCTGATTTACATATCGGACAGAGAAACAGGACTCACTCTCAGGACACTGCTAATCTATCAAAGAAAGCATGCAAAGGAGGGAGGAAACAGTTTTACTTGGAGGTAAAATTCAGACATATGTACATGTGTATTATAGGACGCTGAATGAGTACATCTACTGGTGACTATCTTGACTTTTCAGTGAATGCCATAAAAAATCTTTCGCGACATAACCTTTTATCAGGTCAGATTTTATTATAAGCATACGCTAATACTCTTCTGTTAAAAACCTTTGAAAGCACACAGTATATAAAATGTATTATTTTAAACACCCTGATATTATAAGAAAGCTAATGCTATTTATTCAGTGACTTTGACATCTTGACCATAAATATTAGCTATTTAAATCATAGGATTTTACATGTAAATTGCAGACCTCAAATCACTCTTAGGTCATGCTGCGTGGATATGTGAATTAGCTGTACTACAATCCATCCAAAGATTTATCCACCCAAGTGATTTTGTAGCCCCTCAGTAGAATAATGTATTTTCCTAGATCAAATAATTAGTCCAATTGCTAACTACCTCCACTACCGCTGTCAATCTCAAGTCAGATTTTCTTAATTAATTGTATGCCTAGCTTGGATATAGCCTCAGAATCCTTTTAAATATAGTGTTCCATATAACTACTACCAATCAATCTGATTTGGGATCTAAGCTGGAACATCCCTGCTTGGGGTCATATTATATCTTGCGGTCATATTAGAGCTAAGTTGAACCAGAAGGAATGTGGCACATTATGAAGACATTTTAGAAAATTAAGAAAGAATGAGGAAGATACTGATATCAGGATGGTGCCTTTCCATGGACTGCCACTAATAAAACTGCCATTCTAGAACAAATTGATAATGGTTTTGGTGAGTTTCTTACTTTATTAAAAACAATCTTTTCAATAAACAAATGGGGCCTAATGGAACTTACAAGCTTTTGCACAGCAAAGGAAATGATAAACAAAACAAAAAGACAACCCATAGAATGAGAGAAAGTATTTGTAAACAATGCACTGGAACAAGGGCTTAATTTCCAAGATATACAAACAGCTCATACAACTCAACAACAACAAACAAACAACCCAATCGAAAAATGGGCAGAAGACCTAAATAGACATTTCTCCAAAGAAGACATATAGACAGCCAATAGGCACATGAACAGGTGCTCAACACCACTAATTATTAGAGAAATGGAAATCAAAACTACAATGAGGTACCACCTCGCACCAAAGAGAGACATTACTAAAATGTCTACAAATAACTAATGCTAGAGAGGGTGTGGAGGGAATGGAATGTTCCTATACTGTTGGTGGGAAAGTAAGTTGGTGCAGCCACTGTGGAAAACAGCATGAAGAGTCCTCAAAAAAAAAAACAAACCAAAAACAGAATTACCAATATGATCCAGCAATCCCACTCCAGGTCATATATCTAGACAAAACCATAATTCAAAAAGATACATGTGCCCTTATATTCATGGCAGCAATATTCACAATAGCCAAGACATGGAATTAACCTAAATGTCCATCAGCAGATGAATGTATAAAAAAGGTGTGGTACATATATACAATGGAAATATTACTCAGCCATAAAAAGAATGAAATAATGCCATTTGCAGAAACATGGGTGTAACTAGCTGTGATCGTACTAAGTGAAGTAAGTCGGAAAGAGAAAGACAAATACCATATGCTATCACTTACATGTGGTGATATGGTAAATATTTTAAAATAGGGTAAATATTTAGTAAAAATATGGTAAATATTTTTTCCCATTCATAGGTTTTCATTTCACTTTCTTAATGGTATTCCTTGCAGTGCACACTTTTTCATTTTGATGAAGTCCAGTTTTCTATTTTTTCTTTGTGTGTGCTTTTGGTGTCATGACTAGGAAGTCATTGTCTAATTTAAGGTCATGAAGGGTTTGCAACTCTTTTCTTCTAAGAGTTTTATAGTTTTAGCTCTTTAGGCCTTTGATCTATTTTGAGTTGATTTTTGCTCATCGAATTGTCTTGGCACTTGTGCTGAAAATCAATTGAGCATGGATGTAGAGGTTTCTTTCTGAGCTCTCAATTCTATTACATGGATTTACATCTATCCTTCTGCTACTACCACATAGTCTTGCTCACTATAGCTTTGTGGTGGTTTTGAAACTGAGAATTGTGAGCTTTCTGAGTTTATTCTTCTTTCTCAAGACTATTCTGAGTATTCTGGGTCCCTTGCATTTCCATGTGCATCTAAAGATCAGGATAGGAATAGAGCAAGTTAAAATACACACACGTTTCAGTGTCCTTGCTGATATTCAGTTGTTTTTCTTGAATAAATGCTCCCAAATATTGCAAGTCTTTGGTTAATTTCAAGTTCTTAAAAAGCTGATTTTGACAATTGTTGCCAGTGCTTCCATCGCTTTTGTGGGGAAAGGATTTTCTGAAGCCCTTACTCTACCATTCCTAAAGACACCACTCCCTTTCCCAACTCTTTCAACCATTGGAAGAGAGACAAGTAAGAAAAAGGCAAAGGATGGCAGAAATCACATGTGGACAGGGCTGTTGATTGTGACACATGGGGCAAAGGGTCTGGGGGAGATTTAGTAGCCACAGAGTTGAAAACATGATGATAGGAAGAGAAGGAAGGATCTTTTTCAAATACAGCTACTTAGGTAATTTGATCTAATTTATGAGACAGTTATTGGAAATGATAAAATCTTTATAAGGGGTCAGAAGAGGGCCATACATTTCCAAATAGATTCTTAAAAAGTAGGATGGCAATCAAAACCAGTAATTAAACTATCTTGCCAAAATGGTTAGGCTCCATATGCCTCAAGGGTCTGAATGTGTCTTCTAGTCACATGCAGCATTTAGAAAACAAAAGAAAAGGCTTCTCTGTTTCAGTGAAGGCAGGCTAAAGAACTGACTTTGAGGTTATGCCCCAAAGTTAGACATATCTGCATGGTTTGAGTTCAATGGTTTGAGTTAATGACTTCTAACAGCCAAGGCACAGTGTGATGGGTCTAAATCCCAGGCAATCACTATGGGAGACTTCTTGGTGACCCTTGCAGTTCTCTTTGCTAATGAATGTGCTGTCATTCCTATGTAAAGATCATGGTGGGGTGATCATATGGGGACCCCACCCAGGATTTGCATAACTTTGGCTTAAAATTTCATCATGCGTATGCTAACTGTATCATCAATTTCTTCATCTACAAAATGGGAATAATAAACAGGGAAGTCCTATTACATACACATTCAATATTTGAGAAATCACTCAATGTACTTAGGAAAAGACAAACCAACAAAAAAAATCCAATCACTGCAATACATACTTACTTGTATGAAATAAGTTTTTTATATAAATACCCACTAAGTGGAACTTATGTATTTCAACACAAAAAGGAAAATCAGCTGTGTTGTACATAAAAATGGTAATAATACACAGAAAATCATGTATACTACATTCCATCTGTAATTTAAGGAATATTCAAGGGCAATTTTGATGGTGTTCCATTTTCATTTTTCATGTTGACTTTAGAATACAAAGCTCAGGTGAGAAATGACTTCATATCTACAGAGTTGTGAGAACCTGATGAAAATGGCATATATAAAAATGCTTTGTAAAGAATAATGTTAATTGTTAATTATTTCTCTTATTATCAGGGGAGGAGTCCTTTAGTTGTTCCAGAGATAGAAATTTCTATTGTCTTCTTATTTCTGTTATGGTTCAGAGATGCTATTTATTCAGGGAACAGACCAACAGCACATTCACAGTGCTGATATGAGAATAATCTTCATTCGTTTCATCTTAATTGACTCTTTGGTGCTGAAATCTATACCTTTGTCCTCTTGAGTACTGGGGTTCTTCTGGCTGCCCATCCTCAGCAGTTCCCTTCCTCGCAGCTAAGACACCCCCTTGCTCCCACCCAGGCTTAACCACCACCTGAAGTACTGATAAAATTCAATATATTTACCCCAGTATGATTCTGGCTGAAACCTCTGGTGACCCAGGTTTGATAATGATGCCTACTTCTCTATTTTTTTAGCTCTCAGCATCTTGCATGTCTAAGGCAAGGACACTGCCTTCTTTTTGGCAGCTTCCTTCCCAGGGCTGAAGTCCAGTCCCTGACCTAAGGCAAGGATCTTCTTGCCAGATTTCCTGAATGCCTTACTGCCTGCCCATCTGGACTGGGCCCTGTCTGTGGAAACAGAGTGCTTAAAACTTGGTGGTCATCACCCCAGCCAGATGTTGGTTGAAATCCCAATTATACTACTTACAAATCATGTCACTTTCAGCCAGTCGCATTTGCTGTCTGAGACACTTTCTTCACTGGTAAAATGAGGATGCTAAAATACTGACTTTGCAGTTTTACAAAAGATTATATAAGATAAGTAAAGCTCTTAGCACAGTGCCCAAGGGCACGTGATAAGTGTTTAATAAATGTTAAGTCTTATTTTTCCAAATGTTTGACCAGCACGATTTTCCTGATGGCTAGCCCATCTCATCATCTCAAATTGGCCCTCCTTGATATTAACTGCTACTAGCTCTGCCTGCTGCCCTTTGTCTTGCCCTTCTGATGTCGGTTTCTGCCCACTATTTCAAAGATCTGTATGCATCTGTATTCATTCTCCCTAGTGCCTGCTCTACTCCTCTGGGCACAACTTTTTCTATGTCCCAGCCCCTCCCAGTCTGTCCTGTCCCATTGCCGAACTATGCTATCTGTTGACAATCAACTTTACCCTCCACTAGCTGATCAAAACAGCCTGGACAATAATACATGCAAAGCATCTGGCAGATGCTCATGAAGTGTTTTGCAAAGAACCCGATTCCTATCATGGAAAGAGGAGGCTTCCAAATAATTGCATCCTCAATTATGTATGAGCCATCAGTTTATATTTTGAAGGAATCTTGCTTTCTTTGCACATCAAAGACTGTTCAAAAATTAAAAAGTATAGAAAATGCAATGGGCATAGGGGTTCCCAAAAACAGCTGATTGTGCTATTAGAAAATAAATGTCATAGCATTCACCAAATGTAGAAATCTGTGTTAAATACTTGTTAATCAATCAGATTGATGATAATTTATAAATGTACTGGTTACCTCTGGCAGAAGAATGTTTGTTTTGAAAATATCTAAGAAAAATTGCAAATTTCTATGACTACATAAAAATAGTCTTATCCTCTGTTTGAAGTTCCCAATTTTCCTATTATCCTCTAGTTTATTTAGTAAATCACTATATGGATATAATTTTGATCATATGAAAATGAAGACAGCTTTCAAGAATTCATCTTAAATCATCTGTTAACAGTCAAAGATTCAAAGGGAACTAATACTCATTGAGCTGTAGGCATTAGGTTCTCAACATAAGAGAGATTCTTCTCTCTTAATCCTGATGAATGATCCTGCCACGTGGGAGTTACCACTTTACAGGGGAGGAAACAGATACTCACAAAGGCTAATTGAGCAGTCCAAGGTCACAGCTAGTAAATGAAGGTTTGGCTCCAAGTCTACTTAATTTCCTCAGCTCCATACTGTTTCCAAATACTTTCTTGTATGCTCTATTAATTTATCTATTTAGAATTGTATCAATCTTCCTATGGCAGGAGAGCAAAGTTTCCCTCCTTTTCCTTACTCCGAGATCCTGAAGGTGTGGATGCTTTTATATGGAAGCCTGTATAGGCAGGAGAAGAAGGGGATAACAGAGGATGAGACGGTTGGATGGCATCCCCGACTCGATGGACATAAATTTGAGCAAGGTCTGGTAGTTGGTGATAGACCGTGAGGCCTGGTGTACTGCAGTCCATGGGGTCACAAAGAATTGGACACAACTGAAGTGAACTGAACTGAACTGACAGGCTTTTCTGCACATACTGTTCCTGTCAATAACACAACAAGCAGATTAACTTTTCTATCACATTGCCTCACATCTGAAAGAGTTATAAATACATAGTTTTCTAAAATTTCTAAAATTGGGGTATGCCTTGTACTTGATCCACAGTAGGGCACCTTTCCCCTACTAAAAGGATGTTAACAAGTCAATGGTTAGAATTAATGCATACAGAGTAAGTTTTTGCATCCATACTTTGGTTAGTGATGGTAGACAGAGACCTCACTGTCTTGGGCTCAGAGAATCCTAGGCCATCCCAGCAAGTACTGCTGGGAAGTGGGGAATGGGGCAACATGGAAATGAAGAGTTTTCAAGTCACTCAGAATGAGGGCAATACTGACAGGTCAGAGAACTATAAGTACAAGAACAGCCCAGAATTTCAACCCAGTGTCTTAACAAGTATTTACTAACTTGCATGGAGCAGAAGGCACTGCATGTGCTTCTCATGGGTAGCCCATTTCCAGACTGGATTTGGACCCCTACATGGCAGACACCAGGGTGCTCTGTGCTGTCCAACATAAAACAAATCCCCCAGATTCCCAGGCTCCCTGCTGGGTTAGAAAGAATCTCTCTACAGAGTTTTGCAAGGCACATCTGCTTTCAGTAAATGTTTTGATGAGAATGGCTTCTTTTCTTCCTTCTGTTTTGCCATATGAGGTCCTTGCTAATGACAGTTTCAAGAAATTTCTCATTCTCATTCAATAAAACTGAATGAACCCCCTGGATTTTGGTTAGCTTCCATGGATAAGGAGATGAATGAGATTTAAGAAATATGAGCTTAAATCTAAATCCCCCCAGAAATCAGTATACCGAGGGTGGTTGATGGGTAGCACAACTTTATAGGCAGGACCCGCTTCTGAAATGCAATGGAGAGAATAATTGAGACGTGAGTGCATTTACAGTTCTGTTTTGGTTCCAAGGAGTAAGAAACCCCTCCCAGAATAAAACCTTTCATAGTGCAGTGAAGAGGCTCTCAAGTCGAGGAACATTTCAAATATCACCTTGCTTAAGGAAAAAGGAAAGCCTGCATTTAAAGAGCAGCATAAAACTGCCACAAACAGGCTTCAGTGACATCCTAGCACACAGGGCTGGGGCAGGGCGATCCCTATTCCTTGATGTGGAAACTGACTTTTCAGTTTTCCCAGTATTCATGTATAAACAAGAATTTGCTCCTCTCACCAAGGGAGCCAAAGCAATGTTTTTTGACTTCAAACTTTTGTAGCAACTTAACATGTGGGGCTGGAAGGAACCCTTTTGTGCAACAGTGGCCATGCAAGGCTTTTTCACTGATGTCACTTTGGATTAAAATTAAAGAAAACTGTGAGGCCCAGAACAGACCCACTGAACTGTATCACTATCAGTCCTGCCTGTGCTGGTCATGGGAGAAGGCCGGTGGAGGGGGCAGTTAGGATCCCAACTTTGTCCTTTAACTTACTCAGCAACTTCTCCCACATATGGGGTGTTTGGCTTTCAGAAAGGAAGGGGAATTTCCACAGGAAGCTTGTGGCTCTTTTTCAAAGTGGCCCTTAATAAAATCACCCTGGGGCAGCATTAACCTCTGGACCCTCCCTCCATCTTAAAGCACTTTCTCCCTCTAAATTCCTTGATACCTGGGGCAGTAGTTCTGCTCCTGCCTCTACTTCTATGTCCTTTCTGTGGGATCATCTAGCTTTGTCTGATCTTCAGAGTCTGTGCTTCTCCGGGTCTGGGTCTGGTTTCTCTGCTCTGAGGAGTCTTCCTCATTGGGGCAGGAACTGATAATTGCCCACCCAATATCCATTCTCTCCTTCTTCCTCTCTAGAGAACCAAACTTTATGATGGGGCTGCCAATGTGCCCAGCCACGACACTGCTGTTGCCATTCACCCTTGAGAGGAGAGGTGGCCAATGACAGTTTTAGATGGAGATGTAAGAGAAAGTTGTCAGGTGGGGCTTCTGATAGAACTCCTTAAAGAGGGGCTCAGTCAGCTGACCTGTCCTTTTTGCCCTCCTTTCTTACTTCTTCTTCCTGTCTGAAGTGTGGGTGCAAAGGGCTGGAGTTGCAGTGGCCATCGCAAAACCAGGAGGTGCAGAGGTAACCAACTCATCCCAGGTAGCCTGGGAATTTCCTGGTTTTCAAATGGAAAGTCTCATGTCCTGGGAACCCCTTCAATCCCAGGCAAACCAACACAGTTGGTCACCCTGGCAGGTGGCCCTGAGGATGGAAGCCATTGTAGTGGGCAGGGCAGAAACCCAGAATGAGCTGGATTACTACTCATGCTGTGGAGTCTTATAACCAGTTTAACTTCCTACCTCTGCACTGTTCATTATGAAAGAGAAAAACAGATTCCAGTTTTAACCACTGTTATCTTTGTTTTTTGTTACAGGCTTCCAAACTACCTGATTCACCACCCCCTATAGAGTCATTTTTATACAAGTATTTCCCAAGTCTAGTTCACCAACTGGATCCCTTATTAACCTCCAGACCCACGCATCTACCTTCCTGTTGGTGTCTCCATTTGTACAAGTCATAAACACAAAGGCCTCTCTTCCCTCAAAACCCTGCTCTTCTGTGTTCCAAATTTAAGTGAATGGAGCTCTGACTATCCAATGACCTGACTATAGATGACTATTGATATCAGACTATCCAATATCAAGAAATCTTAATATTTTCATTGATTCCTTCACCTCCTTCCTTCTCCAAATTGTATGGATCTTGATGACTTAATTTTCTAAATTTCTCTCAAAGCCATCCATTCCACCAAGTTCCCTCTACTGTTTCAGTTCAGACCCATCTTTTATCTAGACTGTTGCAAGAGATTCCCAATAGGTCTCCGTGCTTCAGTCAATCTTGCCCCACTAGAATCTGAACTCCACACTGTGTCCAGAGTGTTACTTCCACTGTGCTAAACTGATCGTATTATTTTCTGGCCTAAAACACTTGAGGGGTTCCCCACTGACCTTGATTTACAAGGCCCTGTTTTTCTAACCCTCATATTTAGCCACTACACTCTTTTCACAGTCTACACGGCAGACACAAAATTTCTTCTAGTTCCTCTATGCTAAGTTATCACATACTTTCTTGTTTCCAGGCCTCACATGCTTCTCCTTTACTTGGTACACCTTCCTTCACATGTTCCACTCCACCACCTCCTTTCCTAGGTTGCTACTAAGTGTCATTAAGGTCTTAACAGAGTCAAAAAGTATAGTTCTGCAATGTATCACTTAGACAACTGTACACAGCGGTCCTGTTAAATACTGCCTTTGCCAGTAGTCTTTGCTAACTTCCACCTCCAAACTTGTTTAAATGTCTCTTCTAAGTCTGTTTTACTATCAGTATTATAACTTTTATTCTTAATTTTCTGATCACTTGTCGATATTCCTCGCTAGGCTTTAAGCATCTAAGGACATATATCACATCTACCTGGCTCCCAGTAGCTACTTTTCATATTTGAAAATAAGGTAAACTCCTTCCCAGATTTAGTTATGTTTACACATCAAGGACACCTTAAGACTCGTTTTTTAATTATGGAGGTTTCTCATTAGGTTTGGATTTCATAAATGACTATTTACTATTATTTTACTATTATAGTAAAATGACTATTTTACTATTATTCTGGAAGCTGTGACATTTAATGAGAGTTGTAACTTTCCTGGAAACTCACAGGACACAATATTTTCACATATACTTCCACTGTTAATACTTTCTGAAACACAATTCTCATTATGTCAAGGTATACATAGGATTGTTAAAATGCATAATCCTTTGCCTTTCTGGAATGCAGAATTTAGGAGACACATTCAGGAAATGTTTCAGTGTGTACATTTCTAGATTAAAGAGAGCTATAGTTTTATTAGCTTCACATTTCAAGGAGTTCCATAAGTGCAGGGGTCAGCGATACATCAGGAAGTGATGAGGTCAGCATTGCTCAGATGTCTTGAATGCCATTTTGGTTTCCCGTGACAACAGGGAAATTATTCTTATACCCTGACTAACACTGCAAAAGTAGTCTTAAAAGATTACAGAGCATTAAGCCTAGCAAAAAGAAAACAAATGCCAGGAGGCAATATCCAGTGTAAACAGTACACCAACATTTGAAACCACTACCGCAGATGTTCACTTCACTGTTTTTCACAGGGTCTGGGAAGGGCATAGCTTTGAACCCTGTTGGCCCCAGTGGCAGTTTTAAAAGAAAAGTTTACCTTAGCAACTACCAATGCAAAACCAAGTGGTAAGTCCACAGTGAAAGGTCATGGGGTATTTGGAAAGGGAGCTATACTTTACATAGTATTTAACAAAGTATGAAAATTAAAAAAAAAAAAAAAAGGCTGCATCACCAGATAGTGTTTATTCTACCAAAGACCAGTTCTCAGAACATATTTTCTACTACATGAACTTCCAGGTGGGGAAGATATTTCCTGGAAACTTGGAAGTGCCCCTCTATTTAAGATTAAGAAGGCAGAGGGTGATGACATCGGGGGATGGTTATGCTTAGGTAACTGAATTCTCTCTTCAGTTTCCCTGGGTGTACCTGGAGGGAAACAAGTACTGTTCTTCCATGGAATATGCATTCATTTACAAGGAAATGTTCCTCTTTTGATTTAAAAGAGACCCTAACTCTCTATCTTACCAGTTTTGTTAATAACACCACCGAGAGCACAGCTGAATATCTTTGCTTATGCATTATGCAAGGCACTTCTGTCAAACAAAAGGAGTTATACACATTTCAGCTTCACTGACACTGAAACTGAAGTTGCTCAGTCGTGTCCGACTCTTTGCGATCCCATGGACTGTAGCCTACCAGGCTCCACAGTCCATGGAATTTTCCATGCAAGAGTACCGGAGTGGGCTGCCATTTCCTTCTCCAGGGGATCTTCTCAACCCAGGGATCGAACCCGGGTCTCCTGCACTGCAGGCAGACGCTTTACCGCTTCATTCAAATCAGAATAAAGTAGGAGTGACTATGAAAATGTCACCATGGTACAGGTAAATAAATCTGAATTTAAACAAGCATTTATACACATATGTGTATGTGTGTATATAGATATATACATATGTTACATTTATTTGCAAAGTCTCATTTCAAATTCTGCATTTTATGCCTATTATACAGTATGCAAGCTAGTTCAACTTGAAAATATATCTAGAGAGGTAAACACATTTATTTTGTTGCCTTACAAAGAAGATATAGCTTTCAACGGTGTGAGCATAATAATAGAAAGAGGAGTTTAGATAGAAGTAAACCCCATAATATCTGTAAAATGACTGATCCAGATTTGTGGCTTCTTCTGGGTTTTCTATCATAACTGAACACAGATGTCTGTCTATTAACAGATCAAAGAAAATAGGCTGCGACTGCCAGGTGGATTCAATAGTTTTATGCAGTTATTTGCATCAGGGCAATTTTGCCTCCCAATCAACCTTCTTTCCAGGAGCTCTGAAGCTTACTCTCAGGACCAGATTTAGATGGTCTTGAGTCTCCCCAGTAGGGCAGTCTAAGAACATCACTGGACTGCCCACTCCAAGCTGGACTCTTGCTTCTCTCATGTCTGTTTTATCCAAATCACTAGGTGTTGGGTCTAGTACATGCACTCACTCTCTACATGTCCATGTAAGCAACCACATTCGTATTGGCTGAGAAGTCCTCATTTGCCAAATCGTCTCTATTGAATTTGAGGGCCATCATGCTCTATACTCCTTCTAAGTCAGGCATTCTTAACTGTGGTACATCTTGAAATCACCGAAGGAGGCCTTGGTCTGCAGTGCAGACTTGATTGACATCAGTCCACATCCTCAGGAATCCCTCCAAACTAGATGAATTGGCCTGGTTGGTCACCCTACTAATGGTAGAGTTTTCAGAATCCCTCCCCAGGTGATCTAAAGTCAAGCCAGGCTTGAGAGAAACACTCATCTTACCTATCAACCTCCTTTTTTGGGCCTACCATGGCTGAATCTCGGTCAGCCCATGCATTCAAAGAAGGCAGGATCTAGGTCTGTTTCTTCACTCCTTTCCTTCTAACACTTGCCATATACTGGGTGTTCAATAAATATATGCTAACTGAATTAAGCCATACACTATGTCACTCAACTTAGGATAAAGGTGGTTTAAAATAAAGGCAAAAATTTTAAGTCCCAAAACAATAATAAAGTCCCTGTTAACGTATTTTAGAAATCTTTCTTGCACCTAATGAATAGCCAGTTTCTGGCTCCCACTAGGATAAATGAAATGTGTAACTAAAGGCCTATGGCTTATAAGAAATCACAGCAAAACTGGCAGAAAACAAGACACTGAGTTTCAATAAGTTGTCTACCATGGAGACTAGGGTTTTGATAACAATAACATAGAAAGCAGCTGTGTTCATTCTTGATAATTTTAGAACACTTAGTTATTCAACAAGCACTGGGGCATATTTAATCCTCAAAACAACCCCATGATAAAGCTGGAGAGTTGTTATCCTTCATTTCACAGCTCACAAAAGGCAGGCTCAGAGAATACATGGAAATTGATGAGCATCTGGGTTCTGGATCCCACTCAAACTGCCAGATTAAGCAATTAAAACTACTTATTGTGTCCCAAATTCTGCAGGGGACATCCTTATGCTAAAAAAAAATTACCTTTTTATTTGAAATTCAGATTGAACTGGATTTCCTCTATTTACTAGTAACCCTAGGCTACAGGTCAATTTTTTTTTCTGTGAAAATAGAATATTTGATTGGAGGGTCACTGTGGACCTTCTCAGATAAAAGGGCTCAACTGTGGCTCTTTCCTCTCCCATTCTGACTGCTCTGGTATTAGGCCTTCCTGAAGGTTCCGTGCCTGCTGGCCTGAGATGTGCACCTTACTCCAGTGCAGCAGGGAGCCAGACCAGGCAAAAAGGACACGAACAATGACTCAGGACTCCAGGGCCACACTCTCCCTGTGGACTCAACGCTTGATTATTATTTGAATAGGTGATACTGAATGGTATAAAACTTGAAGCTATAAGATAGTGAAGGGAATCCTCTTTCTCACTCTCAGTTTCTGGGACATCCTTCCAGAGACTTTATTAATATATTAATACCTGTATGTATATTTAAACATAGCTTTTTGAGTTCTTATACAAATGGTTAACAAAAATATTCCTCTAACATGCTTTTTTTTTTGTACTTAATAGATGTACTTGAAGATGATTATATTATTAATATCTATCAATCTATCTCTATGTATCTAAAGCTGCCTCATATTTTTAAACTGTTTCACAGCTTTCCACTGTATGTGCGTGTATGCTAAGTCACTTCAGTTCAGTCCAACTCTTTCCAACCCTATGAGGTATAGCCCACCAGGCTCCTCTGTCTATGGGATTCTCCAGGCAAAAATACTGGAATGGGTTGCCATGTCCTCCTCCCAGGGATCTTCCCACCCCAGGGATCAAACCACTTCTCTTCTGCCTCCTCCATTGGCAGGTGGGTTCTTTACCACTAGAGTCATCTGGGATTCCATTGTATAGCTATGCCATTAATTTCATTATTGGTGCCCTGGTGGTGTGCATTCACAAACCTCCAATCTTTAGCTATTAAAGCATAGTGGCAAGAAATCTCCTTGAACCTATGGCTAATGCACATTTCTAAGTATAGCCCCTGGGAGAAAATCCTAGCAAGGGAATTGCTAAATAAAAGGGAAAATGCACTTATACTTGATTTACATAATACCTAATTTTCCTTCTTGAAGTACAAGTTGGTGCTTCCAGCCACAATAAGTGAGAGTATTTTTCCTGTCCTCATTAATCAAGTGTGTATTACTGAACTTTTTGATATTTATCTCTTATAGAAAAAATAGGATAGAATTCTAGTTGCAATTTGAACTTTTCTCACTATGAATGAAGTTGAACATATTTTTACATGCTTTAAAACCATTGATATTTCCTTTTTCTATTGTCCTTGGCCAATTTTTAGTTTTTCATCATTAATTTACAGAAATTCTTCACATATTAAGGCCATTAACCTGATACCTGTCATATGCATTGCAATGCTTCCCAGTTTACCATTTGTCCCTTGACTTATGACTTTTGTTTACAAAGAAATTAATGAGTTTTCAAACATCTTATATTTAAGGGAGCATAAGATGTATCACGGAGAAGGCAATGGCACCCCACTCCAGTACTCTTGCCTGGAAAATCACATGGACGGAGGAGCCTGGTAGGCTGCAGTCCATGGGGTTGCTAAGAGTCGGACACGACTGAGTGACTTCACTTTCACTTTTCACTTTCATGCATTGGAGAAGGAAATGGCAACCCACTCTAGTGTTCTTGCCTGGAGAATCCCAGGGACGGAGGAGCCTGGTAGGCTGCCGACTATGGGGTTGCACAGAGTTGGACACGGCTGAAGCGACTTAGCAGCAGCAGCAGCAAGATATATCAAGGTTAGAAAAAGATTTTCAATGGCACATGATATTATACCAGAACTATGATTGCTACCATTTCCAAGAGGGATAATTATGGGTCAAGCCTTGGGCTGATCACTCAAACATTTATCTCTTTACCTCATAAAAGCAGCCCTATGAGGAAGGCACAATCAAGTCATTGTACAAACTGTCCCTAAGATTTATTTTGGACCTAGAGGTAGACTGAGGAAAAATTACAGAACCACGTGGGAGTTTGTCTTTGGTATCATCCCAAGGTTTTCATCAATCTTCTTCCTTCACCATGGGATTTCATTCTTCTCTCTCCCTCCACCATCCCCACTCCTCTCCTGACACCTCCTGTGTACACTCTGAGGAACTGCCTATTTATAGTTCCCTGGGTTTTCCTGCCAGCTCTCAGCTGTTTCCTACTAGGGTATGAACTATATGGTAATCTAAAACATGTAGAGCAGGGAGACAATTTTTTGAGATGTAAAAAAATTCATATATATATATATATATATATATAGAGAGAGAGAGCTATAATTATGAATTGATAGGATAGAGGGCAGAGAGTTATCACAGAGTCAGACAAGTAGGAAGCTTCATATTCTGTCTGCTCACATGTCTAGCCCTGCCTAGGCTGTAAAGAGCTTCAGAAAGCCCCTCCTGAATCTGAAGCAGTGAATTTTAGAGAAAAGTCTGCAAGGAGTTGAAGTCAGAAGATATAGGGTTCCGTCCTGGTTTTACTTTTTGATCAACCGTGAATCCTGAAGAGAAAGTGTGGCTAGTGGAAAGGAGCATGGTTTTAGAATCAGCTTGTTCCTATTTAAGTAACAACTCAGCCGACAGCTTCCTGACTTCAGGAAAGTTAATCTCCTCCAAGCTTCAGTTCCTCAGGTGTAAAATGGGGATAAAAATATGTTCTTTGAAGGATGTTTGTAGAAATGGATAATCTCATGCTTGGGAAGTACCTAGCATAGCAACAGGTGTAATGTAGGTTCTCAAAGTGCAGTCTCAGATTTCATATTTGTCAAATCATGATTATACTACTGTATCAATTTTTTTTTTTAGTTTTGAGGTTATGTATAGCAGAGCTTTCAAATTGCATAATTCAAATACCATGTTTGGGGTTTTGCCATATCTATGTACCAATGATACTAATATTTTTTTTCTTTAACTGTACTCATCTTTGAAAAAACATATTGATTTTATCTGGTTCCTTAGTAATACTATCCATGCAATTGGGGAGTTGCTGTCCTGGCTAATCTAGTATACATACATAAATTGCCTGTCAATTATATCTCAATAAAACTGGGAAAAATAAATACACAATTATAAAAATTTAAAAATACAGCCACATGCCATCTAAAATAATCTTATGAACCATCATGGTATGCATGGTAAAAACTCTAATTTATGTGAAAGTTAGTTGTTATTATATTTTCAACCTTTCCTTTCCAAGGCTTGGACACTAAGGCCCAGAGAGGGTAAGAAATTTAATCAAAGTCAAACCAACAATCTACTGTAGAATTGAGACAAGACCCAAGTGTCTGCATTTCCAGGGCTACATTTCCATTAGCCAGTCTCCTGGCTGGCTACAGGATTAACACTGTAATATCATAAAGCAATATTGTTCTTCTACCACTGTTAATATTTTGTCACCTAGGAAACCTGAAAGGCAGGCTTTCCTTCTCCGAATGTGCTCACCTGAGCCAACCTAGCCAAGAGCTTTGCTCAATTTATAGCCTTGCTTGGTATAGGAAAGCATTCCACCTGGGTGGGTGGTGATAGAACGGAGGAGAGCAGAACAATCTGGGGTTGTCAATACTATGGGCTGTTAAGAGATTTTCTGGAAGTTTTCTGACTTTGTTCCATCCTCTCCCAAACAAACACTCACAAATGTATCATGCCTCTAATAGATTATATGGACATTTCTACCAACTGTCTCCAAAAATAAAGGATATACTTAAATTCTGTGCTTTTTTAAAAAAAATCAAGAAATCCCTATATGTTCTCCAGTTGCATAATAATAAAATAAAGAGTCCATAATACAGAGGAATCTGGGGTCCTACAGAAATAGAAACTGAGCAGGCAGCTATGTGGTGAGCCCTCTCACCTCTGATATCAGTCTCACAAGCCAACTAAGAGTTGAGGGTGTTTCAGTAGAACATATTGTTTTTACCTTCCCAGCCTCCATTTCCTCCTAGTCCTGACGAACAGCAGCCTGTTTCTTCCCTCAAACAGAGGCCCTTCCTTATTTTCAGTCCAAATGATTTGACTGGGACTGACCTCAACCTCCCCTTGCAGGGATGGCCACTTGACCCAGGCTTGACCAATCAGATCATTCAAACCCTTTGGTCACAGAGGTTGGTTCAGGAATGGGCACATAGACCAACTCAGGTAAATGAGGCTCAATTGTGAGAATGTTGATGTTGGGAGAAACTTTCTTTTCACAGGAACGATCTGCTATAAGAACACTGGAAGCCTCCACCTGCTGGAGTCCATGAAGGAGGCCCCCTGGAAATGAAGCCAGCATAAGAGAGGCTAGAACCAAAAGATGTGAAAAGAAGGAGATTGAAGTGGATGCAATTTTAAAATCTTTTAGATGCACCTGAAGTCAGATATCCCTGCACTTCTAATTTATATTCGGCAATAAAGTCCTTTAATTGAAGCCAGTTTAAATTAGAGTACTTTTTCAGTTCAGTTCAGTCACTCAGTCATGTCCGACTCTTTGTGACCCCATGAATCGCAGTACACCGGGTCTCCCTGTCCATCACCAACTCCCAGAGTTCACTCAAACTCACGTCCATCGAGTCAGTGATGCCATCCAGCCATCTCATCCTCTGTCGTCCCCTTCTCCTCATGCTCCCAATCCCTCCCAGCATCAAGGTCTTTTCCAATGAGTCAACCCTTGGCATGAGGCGGCCAAAGTATTGGAGTTTCAGCTTTAGTATCAGTCCTTCCAAAGAACACCCAGGGCTGATCTCCTTCAGAATGGACTGGTTGGAACTCCTTGCAGTCCAAGGGACTCTCAAGAGTCTTCTCTAACACCACAGTTCAAAAGCATCAATTCTTCGGCGCTCAGTTTTCTTCACAGTCCAACTCTCACATACATACATGACCACTGGGAAAACCATAGCCTTGACCAGATGGACCTTTGTTGGCAAAGTTATATCTCTGCTTTTGAATATGCTGTCTAGGTTGGTCATAACTTTCCTTCCAAGGAGTAAGCATCTTTTAATTTCATGGCTGCAATCACCACCTGCAGTGATTTTGGAGCCCCAAAAAATAAAGTCTGACACTGTTTCCACTGTTTCCCCATCTGTTTCCCATGAAGTGATGGAACCAGATGCCATGATCTTAGTTTTCTGAATAAATTGAGGACAAAAAAGCCCTGTTAATACAAAAGGCAGAGTGAGTGCATGATGTGCCGCTTTCAATCATAGCACTAAGGAAAATGGAAAGGAAACAGGCAGAGGTTGAGTACTGGGCAGCAGAGGATGGTCAGGAGACAATATTTTTTGTCTCATCTTTACTCCTGCTTAGCAATGTAGCCTTGAACAGTGAGTTAATCTCTTCAAGCCTGAGTTTATCCATCTGTAAAGTAAAGGAGCTGAATAATCAGCAGTTGTCAGAGCTTCATGGAGCCCTGCAGTGCCTCAGGTGATGGGACAGTAAAGGGGAGCCAAGTTCCCAGACTTTCATTCTGTGGAATTCAGTCTCCTTTTATCGATATTATTTGCCAGGCTCTTTAATAAGGTTTTGGGTTTCCCTGATGGCTCAGCCGGTAAAGAATCCCCCTACAATGTGGGAGACCTGGGCTCAATCCCTGGGTTGGGAAGATCCCCTGGAGAAGGGAACAGTTACCTACTCCAGTATTCTGGTCTGGAGAATTCCAGGGACTATACAGTCCACGGGGCTGCAAAGAGTTGGACACAAAAAGAGTCGGACACGACTGAGTGACTTTCACTTTTTCTAATAAGCTTTTACTGGAAGAATAGGCTCTACTACTACAATGGATTAGTTGACCATTAGTTCTGTTTATATTGAAGTTTAAATTGAGTTAAGACTAACTCAGGTGGATAAGGAATGTGGTCCCTCTTTGGTAAGAGTTGGTCAGAAGCCAAGAGCAAGAGCTCAGTCCCTGGAGGACTGATTAGCTTAGTGCAGACATAAAAAATTTTAATAGCAATGATCTGCATCCCTAATCTTCAGAACTGTCTTAGAGATGTGGGTCATTTCTCACACAGGGACTGGGAAAAGGAATGGGCATTGTTCCATATAGTCATTAGCTTTGCCTTAAAAGCCAATACAAACACCACTGGTAATACTCAAGGCAGACAATCTCTTCAGAGCTAGAAAACAGAGGGTGTTGTGCTTGAAGGTTTGTTTTTCTTTCTCAAGACAGTGTGATCATTGTAGAAGAAGTGGAAGAAACACAGAGCAATTGTTACACAATCAATTGCACAATACCTGGTGTGTGTCCACAGTGCTCCAAGTTAGTATTTGATTTTCCTTATAGAGACGACATACACATGTAGAGGAAATCAAAGGAAACAATAATTCTTATGGGAATATAAATTATTATTCTTATATTTAAAATATATTTACTTACAGGCAAATTTGACACTGCATATAAATTTGGAGTGTTCCAAGTATTTTTAAAATGCATCTTAAAAATACATTCTAGCACCAATTGCCAGAATGGATTGTCTCCTACTATAGTCAAAACAATTTTCTTTGTTTTATTTCACATAAAAACTGAAAATGTGACTAGAGTCTTTATAACAAATACATGTTTCTGGAACAATATTTCTTGCTCCTTGGAAGGAAAGCTATGACAAACCTAGACAGCATATTAAAAAGCAGAGACATTACTTTGCTGACAAAGGTCCACCTAGTCAAAGCTATGGTTTTTCCAGTAGTCGTGTATGGATGTAAGAGTTGGACCATAAAGAAAGCTAAGCACTGAAGAATTGATGCTTTTGAACTGTGGTGTTGGAGGAGGCTGAGAGTCCCTTGGACTGCAAGGAGATCCAACCAGTCCATCCTGAAGGAAATCAGTCCTGAATGTTCATTAGAAGGACTGATGCTGAAACTGAAGCTCTAGTACTTTGGCCAATATTTCCAATACTGATGTGAAGAGCAGATTCATTTGAAAAAACCCTGATATTGGGAAAGACTGAAAGCAGGAGGAGAAGGGGACAACAGAGGATGAGATGATTGAACGGCATCACCAATTCAATGGACATGAGTTTGAGCAAGCTCTGGGAGTTAGTGATGGACAGGGAAGCCTGGTGTGCTGTAGTCCAGGGGTCTCAAAGAGTCAGACACAACTGAGAGGCTGAACTGACTGACTGAGAATAGTATTGATCTTGTCCGCAATAACTGAATATTGAATTTACTTTAGAAAACATGATGGAAGATAATTAAGAATGAAAATTATTTTTCATTGTGTCCATCTAGTCTGTACACTTAGAAGTTTTCTCATTAGGGAACTTTTTTTCAACTGTATATAACTTAGGCAATTTATATTAATACAAAAATAAAAACATATACAATGGGGTTTAATTTCTCTTATCAACTAACTTCTGATTTATATTACTTTGCTTATATGTGCTATAGATACTGAAAGCCCAGATGGCGAACAGGGTGACAGAGGACAAGTGTTAAGTCAGACTAGGCAGAGTCGAGACAAAATGAGGGCAAAGGGTTAGTTGAGGGCAGGCTATGAATGCGTCACAACATATCTCAGGACTTGGAAGCAAGTAGTGGTCAGGAAAGATCCAAATTGGGAAAGACAAATGGTTTCAGAATTAGACAAATGCGGAAGGGTGAGGCTCAAGAGAGGCAGAAATATATGTCCACACTGGGACAAAACATTCAGATCTACCAGAAGACAAGGAGTTTCAGATAGCACCTTGGATAGCTCCCTGGGCAAGAGGTGCACTGACAAGGCTAAGACCCTAAGAAATGAAGGCTTGCATGCTCTCTGCCCCAGAATTTTCAACTGGTACCTTCACAGATGGAATGAACTTGGTCCCTGGAGGTTTAGGGAGCCAATTTCAACACTCTACTGAAAGGTTTGGCTTAACGCTCTAGGGATGATGTCTGTGCCTTCTGGTAATAGTCCCTTTGGTTATGCGCCAGGCAGGCTGAAGGGGTGGGGAGCAGATGAAGTAGTGATGGAAAGTACTGTCCTCTCAAAGTGCAGATAATTTGTTTTCCAAGAGTCTATCCCACTTGATTTGGGAACAGAAGTTCATCCCTGTACTAACATTGGTGTGAACAACAAGGGGCTTTGTGGTGCAGTTTTAATGTGTTAATGTGTAACCTTTGCATATTGATTCTCCTGAGCACCTATACTGTAGATGAGAGAAAGTAGGATATAGTATCTATTAGATGTTATAAAGTCTTTTATTAAAACAAGTTTAATTTTTCCCATTACTCCAACTTCATTTATAGTTTATAATAATAATGATTCCTGGGTGTGACTTTCTTGCAGGCAACTGTCCCGAGACTATATTCCCCTCTGACCAAGTACTATTAATAACATAGAAAAATTTGCTCCAGTTGACTCTTTCCTAGTAAAGCCCAGAGTCTCTTGGGTTCAAAGACAAGCAATATCAGTTCTCTTAAAGCTCTCTGGATGTATTCACTTTATGCAGCCAGCCAGTGGACCATAACAATAGTTGGGAAACCAAATTCAATCCAAATGGCTTACTCATTAAATGAAAACATGACATTAGGATAATAGATTAACTGACTAGGAGATTTTTATAGATTAACCTAGGAAAAGAATCAGGTAGAAGGAAGAAAAAAAAAAAAACAAGTTTTAAGTAGAGTGATGGTTGGGCATGGGATGGGGTGGTAACAGAGAAGAGACTGACGGGTGACACACATCCAGCATGTGATTGTGACTATGTGAAGCCCAAGGCATTATTACGTGATGCTAGCTCTGAGTTTAACAATATTGAGATACTCTGTACAAGACATGTTCTAAGATCCTGGAGATGTAGCTGTAAACAAAATAGATGCGCAGAGCATTATTTACTCCTTTCTGATGGCCTTAAGTCCAGTCACTTTGATTGAGAGCTGTCTGAATGGCAACTCTTCAAAGACTATAGCCAAGCTACAAAATAAGGAAGAGGCAAAATAAGGAATAGACCTGGATAATAAATTTAGGAGCTGTAAGTCCCTCACAAAAACCAGCCCACATTACATAAGTTGAGAATGTGCAAAAAAAGAGAAGTAGGTTCCAGTTGGTACTTTTGAGCTCAGGGGGATTTGACATACTAAAGGAAATGTTGGTAATATCTAGTTGGGTTTCTTTATATGGTTTCTTTGACATCACAAAATATTGACAATAGGAAAGACTTAAGATGTCATTGAGTTCAACACCCTCTTTTCAACTCTTAAGTTTCTCAGCTAATTATCATTAAAGGCAAAATATGCTCATGTTTATTAAAATAGAATCAAGATGTTTAGCTGTATGACTTTTATATCTCAACCATGTCTGGCTAAAGAATCTCCTTACTAACAATAACTAACTGAATCCACATTAATAAATATAAACTTGAGGGAATACAAGGCAGTTGGTCTCTGTTGCTTCCTCAGGTCCCTCCCTCAGGGAGGATGGGCTTTGGGTTGTGATGAGGGTTGTGAGAAAGAAGGAATCATGGGTAAGGAGGGAAAGAGGAACAAAGCCATGGGAATAGGATGCAAGGTCTGACCTGGAGCTCACTGGCTTCTCTCACTGAGACAGATCATCCTTGTTTTTGGCTACAACTCCCTCTGGCCTGGTGATTGTTACAACTTTTTAACAAAAGAGACTGTCATAAGTGATCCATCAGACATGACTTTCTTTGTCTTAGAAGACATATTATATCCATGTAGAACACTGCTGCTGAACTATGGAGCCCTTCATTGCTTTAATTATAGAACAAACAAAAGAAAATAAAAAACTGAAATGTGCACTATTTTCCAAAAACTCAGTTCAGAACAAATATAATATTATAAGACTCAAATTAGAGAATCCCTTAGATATAAACTTTTAAATGAATTGGACTAGAGAATTTATGGCTAAACCAATGGTACAACATGAATATAAAGAGAGAGGTGACGGCAATAACAAGCAAACCACCTGTTCATATCTGAAATTGTTCTGATTCTTGGGAAAAGACAACCCAGCCACTGTTCACTTTCACAGTTTTCAAAACTTGGTCACACTGGCTATTCTGGGGATTTTACTCATAAAATAAAATGCCTTATGTTTCCTTCTTGTTAATTCAATTCAATTCTTGGTGGAAGATGCTAGGAGCTAAAAAAAAAAACAAAACCATGCTTTGAAATTTCACGATGATAGTGTCTCCTAGAATATTCCAATGGTAGTTTTAAATATAAATACTTAACATTTTCAACATTTCTCTGGTGCAAAAGGGCTGGCATTTATCAGAAAGTTCCAATTTGCAGGTAGTGTTGTATTAAGTGCCAAAAGTAAATCAGGTAGAGGAAATTGCTTGTTAGGTTTGCATGTCTGAAAGAAGGGAATTCTCTCTTCAAAGAAAAGTAACTTCCATGATTGGCACTATTTCCTAAACAGGAATGACACCAGAGAGAGACCCAAATCTGGACTAACTTTATACTTGTTGTAGGCTCTTTAGATATATGGCTGCAGGAACATGTGAGTTGCCTTTCAAAGAGAAGCCCAGCCACTTTGAATTTTTGGATTAAAAGACAGGATATATATACAGAGAAAAAAGTATATCCCAATATTTTTTGCAGAGATTAAAAGAAAACACTAAAAATCAGAAATAATTGAGGCAAAGGCATAAACAACCAGTGACATTAGATGAGAAAACATACTTCTCACCAAGTTTTCTCATATGTGGATAACAGACTTTCATGGGGAAATTACAGTAGACTGAAGCTAGACTTTTGAAAACAGCTTTTTTTTTTCTTTTTTAGAATATTTTACCTAATGAATTTTGCATTCTAGAACAAGTACTAAGTATAATTCACAGAGCTTTCCTTCTTTTTTCACAGAGTTTTCTGAAGTTTACAGAGAACTTCTGCCCACACTCTTTTATTTGAGTTTTGCAATTCTCATTTGAAGTTTCTATCATTCCTTCATGTTCTTCATATATTAACTCTTCATGGTCTGTATCAAGGAGCAAGATGGAAAGCACTATTTATCTTTCTCTTTGCATTTTCCCCTGCCTGTTAGGCTTAAGCCACACCTATCTCATGGGCCTCACTAGATCTGGGACAGCCTGGTATGTCCAGGTGTCCAGGCAGAATATCTTTTATTTTGCCTAGAAATTAGGTCATCACAAGTAAGAACATCCAGAACAGGCATAGTAGGACAGAGGCAAGTATTAGGTAAATCAGTTTAAGTTGGTTTTATATATTCCTAGGAGGAAGTGTTGGCCTGTAAGGACCTCCAAAAAAAAAGAAAAAAAGATGATCTTTGAAGCTTGTTAGTGAATTGAGTCTAAGCCTAGCTCATACAATGAGTTATATTAATAGCACGGATCCCCGACCTCTGGGATCTAATGCCTGATGATCTGAGATGGAGTTGATGTAATAATAATAGAAATAAAGTACACAATAACTATAATGTGCATGGAAAAATTGTCTTCCACAAAACCGGTCCCTGGCACCAAAAAGGTTAGGGACTACTGAATTATAGGACTTCCAATTTTCTGAATCTATCCCCAAGTTTCTACAGCCTTTGAGAGGCTGGCTAAAATTTTGGAGGCCACCAAGAAACTCAGGAGGATTGAGGACTAGGAAGGAAGTTTCATCATTCTTGAAGGGTTTTTTAATTGTTCCCCAATTTAAAAATTATATTTTTAGATAGAATATAAAATAAAAATTATATATATAAAATTGTATAAAAAATAATATAAATAAAAATTATATTTTCTTGATGCATTTGCGGAAATGAGTGGTATGTATAAAAGTCAGACTACATACCAATTCACAATATGAAAGCTTAGAGTTTTGTTTCTATTGTTACCAATATTCTTTGGTGTATAGAAACCTGGTAGAACAAGCTATAAAAATAAGGTATAACAAACTGATTCCATGCAACGGGCAGGAGAGAACAATCCCAGGTCATCAATCATAATGACACGTAAAAAGCCTCAGTCAGCTTCTCCACTCACTGATTCGGCCATTCCCTCCCCATCCCCATCCCCCCAGAAAGGTTCTTGTGGCTTTCCGTTGCTCTCAGGCCCAAGATAAACATCCTCAAGATCTGATTTAGCATCTATCACTAGAGCAAACCGCATTACCTCATTTTCCTGGTCTCTCCTCCTACTCCCAAACAGAATCTTATGCCAGGGCTGGCCTTTCCCTACTGTCTTACTGTTCATGTCTCACATTACACAAAAATACATAAAGAGGCCTACCTTGGTAAGCTAACAGCCTGGTGCAGAAGCTCTATGTTAAAAACATTCTCAGTCTTTGCATCCAATGTAAATACTTAAAGGGAATTTTTTTAAAATTACGTGTTTCCAGGCTATGTTTCACAAAACAAAAACTAGGCCTTTCTTGCAATTAAAACCTTCCTGACCATTTAGAAACTTTGCAATATTTTCCATTCCTTGACGTCCAGTCTGCATTTGGCCACAAGACGTGGTTTAGGAAGAGCTATTGGCCGCCAAGTCACACAGATTGGCAATGACACACAGAAACCTAGGAAACGACCATGTAAACAAACAATACTCCCAAATACTCACGCAACCAACCGACTACCCTGTAAGCGCTACCATTGTACAGAAAGGCACTTTTCTCTTCCTCTTTTCTTAATAAAGGGTACTAAGATGAAAATACACATATTTTTAAAATCCACCTGCCATGTGATGGAAAATCTAATTAAGAGGAGCTTAAAACAAACTAAAACTCAAAATGAAGTACATGACAAAAAGTCATAAAGCCAAGATAACAACCTTTGCTTTTGTTCTTATCACTTAAGAATAGAGGAAACACTAGAGTGGCCAACTCTGGGGAAATGATTCAACAAATTATGGACCACATTATAAACTATTAGGCAACTACTAAAAAGAATGAGGTATTGCTGTATTGACTTGGAAATATAAGTCTGTAAAAAATATACATATATATATATATACACACACATACATATATATATATTTGTATATGCATATAGCCATAGCATATTAAAGGCATATCAGTGCTTTCATAAGTGATAAAAATAAGAATTTCTATTTCTACACACATAGAGAGATTATGAAAAGTTACTTGCAGTGCATTACATCGATAACATTAGTTACCTCAAGATGATTCAGTCATTTATACAATTCTGTACTACTTGAATTGTTCTGATCATTTAAAGCAAAAACAGGAGACTGGGAAAATATCCTTTTTTTCTAGAAAATGCATGATCAATTTTAAATGTTTTAACATATACAGAATAAATCAGGGTAATATTTAGCAGTAACACTTATAATTGCATAACATCTAACCACCAAGAAATTCTGTTTGCAGACAAACATTCATTGGTTCTAATCTACTGCAGCTGCACACTTTCCCACTCAGCCAGATAAAGAGCAGGTGTGTTTTGCTTGTGTTGGGGAAGACAGAAGGCACACCTGGCCAAGACTTTCTCAAGGTCGTGCCGTGGGCTGTGGATCACAGGGAGGGCCTCTAATCTCACCCCAGAGTCCATTCACATGTCCATGCTGGGGCTCTGATTTATAATGGGTGGGTATATTATGACATCTGAGAATAAACAAGTAGCCATTTTCCTATCAAAAATTCAAAAGTGGCCATTAAATGTGCAGTTTAGGATCAATTAGTCAAGTGCTCACAAATAACATGTGGAGGCTGACCAAAGAACAAAACCTTTTGGCTTTGATTCATAACCCCCAGCAGACCACCCACACTGTAGGCGCAAGGACCATGTGTGCTCGTCAACAAAACAATAAGATATGAAATTCCAGGGCTGTTTATATTCATGGTACTCTGCTGGGTGGCTCACTCAGTAGGAGAGGAGAGTAGTTAATGTCATTGTTACAGCAGCTTGTAAACGCGTTATGAATTTGTTCCTTGAATAAGCCGTTTGGAGAGTTTCTATGTCTCAGTGTCACAAAATCATCTTAGGTCCGTGAGATGTACATAGCAGTCTATGCCAAGAGGATTTCCTCTTTCAGGAGTTCTAACAACTGTAGTTGTTACTGGTCTAGAGTGTTTCAAGACTTCCTCTTAGGGGAACAACTAAAGCATGGCTTATTACCAATGGACATGCATCAGAAGACAAGAGATGGTGGCCCAACACTGGGACCTGACCGTAAAGCACACAGGCTAAGTGGAGGTGGGAGAGAAGACTGGTTCTGGAGGATGGTTCCCTCTGGGCTAACCCTGAAGGTCTTGGGATTCCCAGAAGGACAATCTTAGGAATAAAGATCAATGGGACTGAGGACCTGAAGTAGACTGGGTTTGCTTTGGTCCATCCAACCTCCCCACTTCCTAAGGAAACAGAATTCCTAGGGGAAAAAATGATTAGACTCATCTCTTAAAAATTCTGGAGTCTAGGCCTAGAGATGTGAGTGTATGGGGTTGAAGATGAAGACTTTTATTGATAAGACCTCATGGATTACATGATGGGAGGCTCAACTATGCATTGTTTTTTAACCAAGCAGCATAAAACAAAATATTAGGTATCAGGTAATTTGGAAAATACCGCTGATTAGACTAAGATACGGAGAAGACAATGGCAACCCATTCCAGTACTCTTGCCTGGAAAATCTCATGGACGGAGGAGCCTGGTGGGCTGCCGTCTATGGGGTTGCACAGGGTCGGGCACTACTGAAGTGACTTAGCAGCAGCAGCAGCTGCAGACTAAGATACAGAGAAGGCAATGGCAACCCACTCCAGTACACTTGCCTGGAAAATCTCATGGACAGAGGAATCTGGTGGGCTGCAGTCCATGGGGTCGCAAAGAGTCAGACACGACTGAGCGACTTCACTTTCACTTTTCACTTTCATGCATTGGAGAAGGAAATGGCAATCTGCTCCAGTGTTCTTGCCTGGAGAATCCCAGGGATGGGGGAGCCTGATGGGCTGCTGTCTATGGGGTTGCACAGCGTCGGATGCGACTGAAGTGACTTAGCAGCAGCAGCAGCAGACTAAGATAAAACATGAATACTCTGAAGGGAGAAACAGGAAGTAGGGAAGAGTGATCAGACTGACTTAGGGTTAGCAGGATACACAAGACTGAATGATGTTTGCTTTTACAAAGCCACCTTGGATATCTACTTTATATACAAGATGGCTTTATAACAATAAATTGGCCCCTAGTTGTTACAACCCCTAAAACTTTGCACTATGGCAATTAGTTCTTTTCTATTTCCTCATAAAATTTATAAGCAAGAAATGGGTGGAGCTCAGTTTCATGTAAGGCAAGGTTATTCTGCTTTGAAGGAATATACACACATGAAAGAAGAGTTCTCACTTGTGATTATCAGGTGCAGTGTTGTGATTTCATACCTTCTGCTGTTTGAGCATGCTTTCATATCAGTCTGCCTCTCCAGGACTGAATTTCTTGTTCAGTTCTTGCATAAGGACCAACACAGTCAAAGAATAGCTTGGCACTGACATCTCTGGTTCACAGAACCCAATAAGGAAGTTGGGAAGGCCCACTCTTCTCAGAATACCCAAGTGGGGAGGCAAGGGCCAATTATATCTATTCTAGAAGATGAACAATGAATGCACAAGGCACTAATATGACAATCCTGTCATTTTAATTTGGCATACAGACTGGTTCCAAATAGGAAAAGGATTACGTCAAGGCTGTATATTGTCACCCCGCTTGTTTAACTTATATGCAGAGTACATCATGAGAAACGCTGGGTTGGATGAAGCACAAGCTAGAATCAAGATTGCCGGGAGAAATATCAATAACCTCAGATATGCAGATGACATCACCCTTATGGCAGAAAGTGAAGAACTAAAGAGCCTCTTGATGAAAGTGAAAGAGGAGAGTGAAAAAGTTGACTTAAAGCTGAACATCCAGAAAACTAAGATCATGGCATCCGGTCCCATCACTTCATGGCAAATAGATGGGGAAACAGTGGAAACAGTGTCAAACTTTATTTTTGGGGGCTCCAAAATCACTGCAGATGGTGACTGCGGCCATGAAATTAAAAGACTCTCACTCCTTGGAAGGAAAGTTATGACCAACCTAGACAGCATATTAAAAAGCAGAGACATTACTTTGCCAACAAAGGTCTGTCTAGCCAAGGCTATGGTTTTTCCAGTAGTCATGTATGGATGTGAGAATTGGACTGTGAAGAAAGCTGAGCGCTGAAGAATTGATGCTTTTGAACTGCGATGCTGGAGAAGACACTTGAGAGTTCCCTGGACTGCAAGGAGATCCAACCAGTCCATCCTAAAGGAAATCAGTCCTGAATATTCATTGGAAGGACTGATGCTGAAGCTGAAACTCCAAAAATTTGGCCACCCGATGTGAAGGGAGGCCTGGTGTGCTGCAGTTCATAGGGTTGTAAAGAGTCAGACATGACTGAATGGCTGAACTGAACTGAACTAAAAGAGTTCAGAAATCATAATTCCTGACCCCTGTTCCAGGCTCTGGGAGGTATGCTATCCAAATTGTAGCCACTAGCCATTTAAATGAGACTATTTAAAGTAGTTGAAAGTGAAACTGAAAGTTGCTCAATCTTGTCCAATTCTTGGTGACCCCATGGGCTGTAGTTCATGGGATTCTCCAGGCCAGATTACTGGAGTGGGTAGCCTTTCCCTTCTCCAGGGATCTTCCCAACCCAGGGATCAAACCCAGGTCTCTTCTCATTGCAGGTGGATTCTTTACCAATTGAGCCACAGGGGCAGCCCAAAGTAGTTGAAATGAAATACAATTAACAATTTGGTTCCTTAGTTACACTATCTACAGATCAACTGCTCAATGACCATTGGCTACCGGACAGAACATGTTCACAACATTCTCATCATCACAGAAAGTTCTACTGGACATGGCTGGTCCAAATTAACCTTGGATATAACTTTGGGCCTTTGTGACAAGAATCATCTACCAATTAGAGTGCCAAGGTGAGGCCTGAGGGGGTGGTGAAGGAGAGCTTTCCCTATACTGTCCATCAGCTACCCCTTTACTCTTTGCCACAGTCAGTTTATACTTCTTTGATCTTACATAAAGAGCCATGAAAATGCAGCTTCAGACTCTCCCACTCCACATTCTGGAACCACTACTGGCCTTGACAGTACCCAGAAAAAATTAATCCAGGCCCCAAACACAGGAAACAACAAAAATTTTATTGTGCTAACAGATCATCTACTATTTATCTACTTCCTGATGCTAGAGTATTTTTTTAATCCTTATATTTTAAGTAAAGAAAAAAAAATTGACCTGGCATTTGGGTTTCTCTCTGCTTAATTTGTGAAGACTTCCAAGTTCTGCCTTCCTGGGGCTTCACGGCCATATATGACAATCTCCAAGGGAACACTCTGTGCTGCTTTTCCTCTAATAAACTGCTCTGACTCTGAGCTTTGACACCTAGTTTAATCGGAAAAACTGAAGGGACTATTTCTAGAGAACAATCTGTTATTGAAACTCCCTTGTGTTTCCAGTCAAGAGTGTAAGCCTTCTCTTAGGTACAAAAGAAAACAACCTAACAGGAGAGAGCAGTCCAAATGCAAGAGGAGACAGGCATCGTACAGAGCTAGAAGAGCACCGATCCTCCAAATGCATTTAAAAAAAAAAAAAAAGTAAATACAAAATGTCTGTTCCCCCCAAAGGTCTGAGGCAGCAGCCTTTCCAGCAGGAATGATGAAAAGGTTAACACAGTCTAGGAATCATTCAACACCCAAGAGCTAGGTTTACTGTTTCCAAGAGATGTGACAGAATGGTTTTCTTTTGCCATGGAACTGATGAACAAGACCTGCTCTGCCTAGGGCACAGAGGCCCTAAGTACCTCCACTACTTCTAAAGACAGTTCTCAGGGCACCTTTAAGAATCTAAGCTTTACTAAGAGGGGCCACAGCTGATGGTACTGCCCTCACCTGCCACGCCAGCCCTGAGATCAGAGTCTGTAAAGAGAGAACTGTTTGTGGGAGCACTATTCCTGCTGACAGCTGATTCTCTGACCTGTCTGTACTATATACACTGTTGGCACCGTGCTTTCTTCACCTCCCAAGACCTCCTGGAACCTTCCTACATCGGAACTCAGTGCTCTTCCTCATTCTGTGCCACTGCGTGGGTGGACTTGGCCACCTCTCCGCGGGATGCTCAGGGTGCTTCCATTATTTTGCTGTGGTGAACAATGCCACCATGAACAATCTTGTACCTCTGCCGTTTCACACACGTGTAGGTCTATTTGCAGGATAAATGTCAGGGATTGGGACTGCTATAACATAAGGCCAATGCATCTGTAGTCTCCATAGATATTGGCAAATTCCCTTTCATTAGGTTGTAACATTTTGCTTTCCTGCCACAATGTATTACTATGAGTATCCATTTCCTCAGCTTCCCTGGTGACTCAATGGTAAAGAATCTGGCTACAATGCAGGAGATTCAGGAGATGTGGGTTTGATCCCTGGGTCAGGAAGATCCTCCGGAGAAGGAAATGGCAACCCACTCCAGTATTCTTTCCAGGGAAATCCCACGGACAGAGGAGGCTGGCAGGCCACAATCTATAGAGTCACAGAGAATCGGACACAGCCATATGACTGAGCAGGCGCACATACCCACATACACTTCCTAATTCCCACCGAACACGTCTCTCAGGAAGTTTACAGCAACCTAAAATCTTTGAGCAACATTTCTTAAAGTTGCTAAGAATCACCTGGAGGAATTTGCTTAATATGAAATTTCCTGTGACCCATCCTCAGACATTCTGGTTCACTGGCCTGGATCAGTGCTCAGGAAGCTGCATTTTAAACAAACATTGCAGCAATTCTGGTACAAGTGATCCCATGATCTAACGTTTTATAAGGCTGTTCACTGTCTTAGTAAACTAGACCATGCCTGCTGAGCCACAGAGGATGGTTTTTGCTGAACTGCAAGGGCAGTGCCACACAGAGATCCTCAACTCAAAATCCAGATTGCCCAGGTTTGAATCTTAGATCCATCATTTGTGAAACTGTGTTCTGGGGCAAGCGATTTCATTTCTGAGTGCTGCTGCTTTATCTGTAAACTGGAGCTAATAGTACTACTGCCTTCAAGATTAAATGAGGTAAAATTTGTAGACATTTTCAATAATCCTTGATTCCTGGTAATTAATTTTAAAGTGTTAACTTACAAGGTGGAAACTGCTAGTTATCTACCCCAATATCCATTATCCCCATCTTCCATTGTAACAGAACTCCTGCTCTGGGACTGGGCACAGTCACCTAGAAAAAGACTGTATTTATCAGTCAGTTTTGCAGTTCTTTGTGGCTGGCCACTGAGACAGAGCAGACTGACTATATAATTTGTAGGGTTTGGTGCAAACTTAAACTGCAGAGCCTCTTGTTGAAAAAGCAGGAAAGGGTGCTGCTGGGGCTTCCCAGGTGGCACTAGTGATAAAGAATCCACCTATGCAAGTGGGAGCCATAAGAGATGCAGGATTGATCCCTGGATCTGGAAGATCCCCTGGAGGAGCGCATGGCAACCCACTCTAGTATTCTTGCCTGGAGAATCCCAGGGACGGGGGAGCCTGGTGGGCTATATAGTCCATAGAGTCACAAAGAGTTGGATACAACTAAAATGACTTAGCATGCATGCAAAGGTATAAAAATAAAGATTTCACCTTTCTTCCAAAATTTCTCTTGACCTGTCATAATGATTTTTATTTGTTGCTGGTTATTCTCCTTCGGATGGAGGAGCCTGGTAGGCTGCAGACCATGGGGTCGCAAAGAGTCGGATACGACTGAGTGACTTCACTTTCACTTTTCACTTTCATGCACTGGAGAAGGAAATGGCAACCCAGTCCAGT